>NC_133543.1:33476103-34124057 GCF_048773025.1 Camelus bactrianus | reverse complement strand
TTAAGTGACAATGATGGTGGCATGGAAGAAGAACGTATAGGGGAGAGTTTATATATTTGTATATGGAATAGTAAGAATAGAAATTTATAGAGTGATAAGATGACCTTGTATTTAAAAATCTCAGCTCTTTTATTAATATAACTTCTGCTGTGCTGCCTCCTCAGTTCTAAGATTCTAGCAACACAAGATACACCATGGTGAATTGACTTTGCATATTCTGCTGTTCTATTAAAGCCATGGATTTAAATGTGATATTGAATCTAGCTGGAAGAGATACAATGAGCCTTCTCATTTTCCGTATGGAGACTAAACCTCAGAATGGTGGCACAACCTAATTTAGACCATGTTTATAAGTCATTGCAGTGCAGCAGTGGACTCCCAGCTTCCTAACACTCAATATAGTCCTCTTTCCCAGTGACAAGGGATTTTTAAAATTTCACTGAAGATTTAACATGCCAGTGTTCTACAGAGGGGATATGGAAACCTTTCACATCAGAGTCCATAAGTTTCCATTTCAAACTGCATTTCTACAACTGAGCCTTAACGCTTAATCCAGTAAAATCCCTTTCTTGCTGCTGTGTGAAATGCTACATAAATGACCACCTTACTTGGGAATGATTTCAAGTGGTTTTTATTTTTTAAGTTATTTTATGTTTAATTTATCCTGTAGGCTGCCTTAGCTCTTATGAAAATTTCCTCTATATTTAAAATAAGTAACAAAATTATATTTGGCCAATAGATATTATCAAACTTTTCTCTGAGTATAGGTTTATGCCTGCAATAAATACACACACACACTCAGCTTCTTGAGGGAAGTACCCTTTGTAGATAGAACCTGAGATGACTTACGGGTATAGCTTACAAGCTGTGTGCCTCGCGAGGGCTGGTACTGACTTAGTTTATTGATTGCATTTTATTGTATTGATCAGAGAACACGATTTAACCACTTTAGGTCCCCTGTGGTACTTTCTAGATTGGCATAAACTCATTATTTTTCTTACAATTTCTCCTGTCATCATCCATCATTTTTCACTTCTGAGGCAGGCACAAGGCTTCCATGGCTTGCTCTCATGCCCTTGCTTTTTGGTTTAGACATACTACCCTGGGCAAGAAATGTTTCATCTTTTTAATGATCATTCTTATCTTCATTAGAGTGAAAGCATGTATTCCTAAAATGCTCTGCTATTTTTCTCCTGGAACCACAATGTGTTCTAATGAAGAGCCTAGGAGAGTCACGGCAAAGGGACTCTGTTGGCACCATTGATTAAAATAAGCTGATTTCATCCGATTTGTTATTGGTGATGGTGGAAATTTAATTTGTCAGGCTTTTCAGTTAAAGAAGTTCCAGAGACTTAGCCATACTTTTCCTTAGAATTTATCTTGAGGTTTTTTTGGCCTGCAAAAACATCAAAGAGTATTTTGATTAAAAAGGAAAAATCCCTGAAGGGTTTATAATGCATCCATTGGACAGGGCCATAACTGTTCATTCAGAGCCGTATCAATGCCTGCAGTGGCACTCTTAGAGATTCGGATGCCTCAGACTTGATTCTCTCTCCCTCCTTCTCTCACCACTTGTTTCTTTTATCTCCTCTCCTTTTATTCTTTCCTTTTCCCTCCTTCCTCTCTGCTATGTGGTTTGAGCACAGCTGGTGTCAGTGAAGTTTCTTTTAAACATATGTTATCCTCTGTAAGTCATGAATAGTTTCTGTTATACAATAGAAAAAGATCCTTTAAGAGGCAATTCGGTGAATGTGTCTAAAACAACCCTTACAGACACCTGCGATGCCCTTTGCCTCAGGAGCTCTGCCTGGGATTTTCTGCAAACTATTCTACTAATCGCCCCAGATGTGGGGTAGCTCTGAGCATCATTCATTTGCTATTGAGCAGATATCACACCCTTTGTCTAACAGAAGTCCCCATGGACTAATTTTAAACATTTTTTTTTTCCTGTTTAGTTTTCAGTGAAGATGGAGTACAGGATATAATGACCTTGCAGTTATATTTCAAATACTTGTAAGAGTTACCAAACTTTAATCATATTTTACTCTAAATAATCTTGAATTTATTTTATAATTTTCTCACAGGTTTATCTCTTTTTCATTTATTTTGTTTTCATCCTGCCCTCTTTCTGCCCCCCCCCCCCAATTCTTGTTTGATGCATTTCTGGGCTGTTACAATCAAAGTAGGGGCAGATTGGATGAACTAGCAGTCACAGTCCCCATCTTAGTTGACAAAGAAGCTACATTTTAAGGAGACAAGGATTAAAAATTTTATGCAATCATATGAATGATGAAAAAGGAAAAATAATTTGTTAGGACCAGCTTCTCAGCATTGGGTTATAATTTAATAAGAGGTTTAAGTGTGAATTTTAGGATTTTGGCTTACTGTTAGCTTACAGAAGGTGAAATGATGTGTTTCTCAAAGGTTCCTTAATGCCAATAAAGACCTATAGTTCGGAAGGTAATAATCAATGAGTAACCAATGACTTAATAGTGAGGCAGTTAGCTTTTTGTCTTTCTCCCATGGGAAAACTATAAGTTTTAACAGTGCCTTCCCCTATCTCACATAAAGAAGATAATCTAATGGACATTTCAAAACAAAGAAAGAGATAACTATCTCCCAGTAAGCTACTCCGGGAGAAGGAAGTTGGCAAAATAGCATGATGTATTCCTGAACATTTATGACTTAACCTTTAAAATGTGTTGAATTATTTGACATGGTTGATTAAAAATATTAACCACTTTAACCTACATTTTTCCCCTCAAGATTTGAGGAGAGGCAGAGGAAACAATAAATTCAATGGAAATAAAAATTGTGTATCTGGTCTGAGCCAAAATGTTTTGTAGACCAAAACTACCAGGTCACCAAGACTGATACCTTTTATATTCAACCCCAGACTTATTACAATTATCCAAGAAATGTAAAATTAAGAGTAAATTTATAAATGTGGTATAAATCTACTAAGAATCCTATCACAAGGCTTTGGTATTAAGGAAAATTCTGGAAGTAATAAAGACAAAGAGTTGCTTGAAACTCCAACCTTCCTATTTCCAGGAAACCTAAAATCCTATACAGTTAAAAAAAAAATTCCAAAAGGTCTGTTTTCCAGTCAGAACTTTGGAATAGCTCTGAGATCAGAGGTAGCATGGGTTAGAAGTTGAAGTGAGCAGTGGGGAAGTCTGATGGTGAATTGAGGGGATGTAAAAAAGCTACACCAGTTTCTCATCTCAGTTGTAGTTATGGTGATTATGGTGATTACCGTGAGTCCAGCTCACTTGAAAAAGGGAATGGCTTCTGTGGAATTGCCATCAGTGCACTGGCGCTGGAGAGAGAGAAGGGATTCTGCTGCAAGAAACTCCTCCTGCCCTTCAAGACTAGGAGCTCTTTATCCACCCACTAAAGCTCTGGCAATCAAATTTGTTTCCAAGGTCTGGGCCACCGGGGTTTTTATTTGGATTAAAGAAATCCAAGCCAGCTGTCAGTACTAGTCAACCTAGACCAGTGGTTCTCAGATCTCTATGCATATTTGTATCACTTAGAAAGAATTTAAAATATGGATGCCTGTACCCTACTTGCAGATATTCTGAGTTAATTAGTCTGGAGTGGGGCCCAAGTATTGGTATTTTTAAAAGCTTTCCAAATAACAGAAAGAGTACTGGTTGTTGTCATGGCAGAGTAACAGACTAAGCCTCCTGCCAATAACAATTATTAAAGCTGGACAAAAAATAAAAGGCAAGTATTTGAAGGCACTGAAGAACAACTGAAGTAGTGAGGATAAACTGGAAAGGATCTGATCCTTGAAAGAAGGGGAAAAATACTAGGTAAGTTCAGTATATACCAGGCTTTTCCCCTGAGGACATCTCTCAGATCCTCTGGGTGCAGATGAACCCTGCAATAAGCAACAGTCTCACTGGACTGAGGAAACAGAGAGCAGTGTTAGAGTTTGCAAGGGAAGCTGAAAATTGAGGAGAAAAATGTCAGAAGAAGCCACAGGGAGGAGAATCCCAAAATCTGCATAAAATTCCTTTCAAATAGCTGACTCCTAAACTGCATACATAGGATTATACTCTAAAGGGCTTGGCAGGAAAGTATAGCTTGGCGGATGAAGAGCTGTACAAAGACCTTGGCAGCTTCTAGGCAAAAGAAGATAGAGTTTGAAGTTCATGTCCTGCCAAGTTAGAGGGACTTGGTAAAAATGTTCAACTTTTCTTCAAAACCTCAGAACTACTATGCCTTAGGATAATGGGGAAAAACACATGGGGGTGGCCACCTGTAACCCCCGCGTTGTTCAAGAGTCAACTGTGTATAAACTTTTTTTACATACACTTCTTATTTTGGAATAGTTTTTACAGAAATGTTACAGTGGTGATACAGAGATTTCCCCTACCTCATACCCTTTCCCCTGTTGTTAACATCTTACATTATTATGGTATGTTTGACACAATTAAGGAACCAGTAGAGGAATTAGTACATTACAACTAGCTAAACTCAATACTTTATTCCTATTTCACTATTTTTTTTTCGCTCATGTGGTTTTCTGCTCCAGGATCCCACTCAGAAACTGGATATTTAGTTGTCATGGCTCCTTAGGTGCCTCTGAACTGTGACTGTTTCTCTGAATTCTTTGTTTTTGAGGACATTGGCAATTTTAAGGAGTAATAATCAGATATTTTGTAGAATGACCTTCAATTTGAATTTGTCTTATGCTTTTCTCATGGTTAGACTGGAGTTATAGCTTTTGGGGAGGAAGTCTACTGAGGTAAAGTACTGTTCTCATCACATAATATCAAGGGCACATGGTATCAATATGACTTATTGATAATGAAACTAAACTTGATCGCAGGCTGAAGTAGTGTTTGTGATGTCTCTCCACTGTGAAGTTTTGTTTCTCCTCTTTCCAAACTCTGTTCTTGAGAAGCAAATCACTAAGTGCAGTCCACATTCAAGAGGGGACGGGGAATAACTTAAGCTCCCCTTCTGGAGGGGAAAGCATCTGCATAAATTATTTGGAATTCTTCTCTAACACTTTATCTTCTAATAGGAAAAGAAAAAGTTACAAAACCATGTGTGTTTTGAGTAATTCCAGGGTCAACTCCATAAGGGCAGGGAACTCTCTGTTTGCAGCTGAGTATTTAGTTTCTGGAATAGCAACTAATACATAAAATATGATTTCAGTAACTTATATTGAATGCATTTTTGTGAAAAACAAGAGCAAAGTGTAGAAAAACTCTACTTCCTCCTAAAGTTCCAAGCCTATATTATATTATATATGTATTTATAAAGATGGAGTTAATTTCCTATAATTTCTAAACTAGCTTCTTAAGCAAGATATCCTAACACATAAGCTAAAAACATTTACATCATGGATGTAAATGTAGAAAATGGCTTCAGAAAATAAACGTGTGCTTTCCTCTACTGGAAAGAGAGATGTCTCACAGAAACTCCTGTTTCTCGCCTTTAGGAAAAGGCCTCTCCATCAAAGCATATTTGGCCTTTTCCTTTCAGAAGAAGGTAAACCACTCACTATCTTTTCAAAATTCTGGGCTGTTCTGGCAGCACTCTCTGCTGTCTAGGAAAGGGGGAATAAACAGCCTGTGTCATTTAAGGGTTAAAAAATTAGAAATTGACCAAAAAAACACAAGCTTTTTGTTAGGGGAAAAATTATAATTAATTTTGTGTGTGTTTTTTAAGTGCACAAGGCCATTATCTTCAATAAAACCTCACTGTCCAAGAAATATGTAAGATAGAGATCTTTGGTATTAAAGATCAGGAGGTAATAATAGAAGGATGTTATGGGAAGAGAGAAAAGGAAAGTGTCCTGGCTCTGACTTTTAGAAAAGCTGGGATTTGAGCTCTTCCTTTGAAGATATGCTTGGGATACTTAGAACTGGAAGGTTCTGGGGAGCGGGTTGCTGGGAAGAGGCCTGACGCAGAGATCAGAGAAGTGGCCCAGCGAGAGACTTGGTCGAAGCTCGTGGTTCTGATGGGGACTGTGGCACAGGAAATGCAGTTGTGGTGCAAACAAGCTGCCCACCGAACTTCTGGTCACGGCAAGAGCTGTAAGCTTTAAGAAGCAGTGCTGTGGCAGGACCTGCCAGACACGTATGGATTATGTGCGAATCACACCTCTGCAGTCTCCCTGGCCACCATGTTTGTTTGATTGAGTTATATCTCTATATATTCTTTGAAATACTCGAGGCTTGACTGTGTGGTGGTACAGTTTGTTAGCATTTGACGTATCCTGATTAAGCATCCACATTCTAGAATTAGGTAAAGCAAAAGCCTCAGATATCCCTGTTTGTCCTTGAGATATTCATGGTTTACAAGGTACATTGAGAATAATTTTTCAGTTGTGAAATGAATGTTGGTTAATATGTGGTGTTAGCTGGACCAGTTGTACCAGCACCTCAGTCTGTGTGAATAGGCTGTATGACCCTGGGTGAGTAGCAGTCTTTAGGGAAGGGCTGTACGTGAAAACTCTGTTCTGTCCTGTTCTACCATTTGAAAGAGGATCTGTCTCGTAATCTAATTTCAAGGTGATCTTGTCATTTCTTTAATATAATTTAAACCTGCCTTTGAGCAATTATTTTATAGGAAGAGCTTATAGAAGAAGAAAAGTGGGAACCATATCAAGTTTGTGTACAGATTATGTATTTTTTGTGCCTGAAGAATAAAAGGTTTACGTGTGTGGAAAACTGTCCCTGAACTTGCTTTCACTCCAACATCCTACCTGCAGTGAGGCTGTGGGAAAGGAAAACCTCTGCTCTCCATTGCCTACAACCTCTGGGACTGCCTACTCCCTCCATGGGGACTCTGACTCTTTGAGAAAAGTGAAATTGGCATAGGTCAAGTTACTAACAGTGGGTATGAGCTCCAGATTCTGGAAAGCTGAGACACATTGGTTTATACTGAAGAGGTCGGGAAATAGTGGGAAGAACTCGATATCTGAACTTAGGAAGATAGGTAAGGAATAGCCCAAATTGTGGTTTTATGATAAATGAGGGGAAAAAGAAGCAGGTAAGGCCTTTCACTTCAGATTCCTACACAGCAAATATATTTCCTTCAGATTATGTGGGTCAGTGTGTGTGTATTTATATGTGTATTAATATACATGTAAACCTGTGGATACATTTGTAGCATATTAATTTTAGTTCAGAGTGTGATTTTTTTTCTTTTACTTGGGATTGGAGTGGGTACCTAATTTACTTTGGAAAGGTTTTGTCTGCAGGTGTGAATTGTTGTTTAAAAAAAGAAAAAAAGAAGTCAGCTTTCCTTTGTCAAATACTGTGCCAGTGAATTCTTTTACAAGTTTAAATCTACATCGAGTGACTTTTTTTTTTTTTTACAGGAAAAGGTGTTACAAAGCCATGCATTGCATTGTACAATATCTCTCTGCTTATTTGACACTGAATATATAGGCAATATTTTAATTTCTTTTTTCCCCTCTTATTAGACTTGAGTAGACTGCATTAACAATTTGGAAGTTCTCTGTGCTTATAGAGAAAGTAAAATGAAAATTCTGATTTTTAATTCAGGAAACATTTTTGAGTGTCTACTCTATGACACTGTGTGTGTGGTGCTTTGTAATTAAGTTTAACAAATAACATTTCTGTGGGGTGACATCGGAGAATGGAACAAAAATTAATTTTTCCCCAAAGTAAAAGGAGGCCCTCAGTTTCTTCTTGAATCTTGATCTTCCTATTTGATACCTTTCTTTTGGATGCAAAGCGTCACAGTTTCCTCTTCTGATGCTTTAGGCTATCTTCTACTTATCCTGTATTCATGACCAGAGAGGTGCTTATTGCAGTGCACATGGTGCCACTTCCCTATGTGACCTTGGGCAAGGTACGTCACTTCTTTTAAGACCCTATGATCTCCTCTGTTGGAAATATATACTTGTGTCTACCTCTTACTTTTGTTGGAAAGTATAAAGCTTTTAGTATATAACATGTTCTCAATAAATGTTGGTCGCTTTCCATATGTATGTAATATATACATATATATGTAACCAGTCTTCACCATCCCCACCACCATCATTATCATCACTGTAGTTATACTTCTTGATCTTTCTGTAGACAACAGTTATTTTTGTTACTTAGATATCACATTGAAATAATACTCAGAAGGATTCTTGCCTATAACTGCTTTAATTTCAAGGTGGAGCTGTTTCATATGCAGAATAAAGAACTCTTCCAAATCAACAAGAAAAGGACAAACGTTCTAGTAGATAAGAAGTTGGGACTTAACAAACGGCTGGGAAACATGAAAAGGGCTCATACTAGTAATGAGGGAAATACAAAATGAAACCACAATGAGATTTCAATAGACTTTTTTCATAAGGACGGAAATAAAAAATTACTGAAATCTATGTGTTGCCGAGCATATGGGGAGATAGCAACTCTCATACACAGCCTGGGGAGTATATATTGGTTAAACCACATTTGAAAACTTTTAGGCACTTTCTACTAAACCTGAACATTCACTCATTTCAGGAGTCCTAGTAGTAATACCCAACAGAAATGCATGTACACATGAACTAAAAGACATAAACAAGAATGTTCATAACAGTGGTCTTTGCAATAGTTAAAACCCAGATGACTACCCAAGTGTTCATCAACAATTGGAATGGGTAAATAAATTGTGTGTATTCATACAATTGAATACTATAAAGCAATGGAAACAAATTACTGCTACAAGTAACATCATGGATTAATTTCACAATCACGATCACATAACAATTATCAAATGATAGAATGAATAGAATAAGCCAGACACAAAAGAATACATGCAGTGTGTCTATTACATATATTCAAAACCAAAAAAAAACCTAACCTTATAGTAACGGGAATCAGAATCCCTTTGGGAAGGAGGATAGGAAATAGGAGGGAGCATAATAGGTACTTCTGGGAATGCTGATATCATATTCTCTTTTTTTGTTTTGAGTAGAAGTTTTATAGGTACATTCAATTTCAGAAAATTTATAGAGCTGTGTAATTATATTTATATGTAATTGTGTATAATTTGTATTTACTTATGTGCATTTGCTATATTCCAATTTAAAATGTACAAAAGTAGTAAATAGTGTTACCTCATGGACAGTGATATAATTCACTTAAGTTACAGGAAGAAATTCACTTAAGTTGCAGGAAGAAATCAGCCTGTTGATAGGGTTTTCTTTGTCGATGTGGGGGGATGAGTGTAAGAGGATGGTAGATTGTGGATGGTAGATTAGCATTAACTTGGTAAGAATAGAGGAAATGGCAAATATTACATGCAGTATTTCTCAGGTTTCTAAATTAAATTTGCTTATTCCTTTCTGGTGTTAATAGAAATTTAGTGGAGGAAGCTTTTTGCCTTTTACTTGTTGGTATAATTTGAGGTTTTGCATAAAATGCTAAGAATTAGCTTCTTGATTTTAGATGGTCGGGAAAGATCAACTCTGCCATAATGCTTATTTCTACATGTTGGCTTTTGGTCTCTGAGGAGGCAGTGTTCTAAGCTTAGCTGTCTTACTTGAGTGCTGTTTGACTAGAGCTCTCACCTGAGGCAGACCCCTAACCAGGCTCTCTGACCTGTAACTGTTGGACTTCCTAACCTACAGCATTGTCTGGATATAGCATTCTTGTGCAGACGAGGTTGGAAGGAAGTTAGTTATTAGTTTTTCCCAAATGAAATGTGTAACTAAAAGTTGTAATTCCGAATATTTATTCAGCTTTTACCACATGTCAGGCCTTAAGATTATCCTGTTTTCCTTCACTCCATTGTTTTGCTTACTGTGTTCTTTGTTTCAAATCTCTAGCAATTCCGTTGAGTCTGTCTCCGAAATACAGCCTCAGTCAGGTATTTTGTCACTGCTGGGTCAAGGCACCTCCGTCTTTTACCTGACCTACCGCACTAACTTTGTTGCTGGTTTTTGTTTCTTATTAATCTCCTGTGCAGAGTTCAGGTTCTCACAGCCTACCCTGCCAGTGCAAATGGCCCAGGGTGGGGAGTTTTGCATTCATTCATGGAGCCAAGTTTGTGGAGCTTGGGAAGTTCACACAGCCTGCTAGTCCCCCTATGGATTGAGTAGTTTCAACTCTGACTCACTGCTGGGTCTTTGGGTGCCCCATGTTTCTGGCATTTTCAGATTTCTTCTAATTAGCTTGGCTTGCACACGCGTGCTGGTGTGTGTGTATTTAAATCACATTTTGCTCCTTATTTCTAAATTTTAAACAGGAGGGGGAATTCCTATGTCTCCTTACTGTGACATCTGCACTGGAGTTCTCTAAATGTGTTATGTTGACAAAGGTACAAGACTGACAATTCAATTATAATATTTATTGGTAACATTCTAGTTTGTACTATTTTCCCATATATCCTCATGTAATCATTACATACCGTCTTTTAGAAAGAGTCTATGTTTCCCTTTTTCCCTCTGTAGATAAAAAAGATTTAATAAAAATAAAAAGGCTGACTCTGAACAGTTAGACTCATTTAAGATTAAATGATTTTTTTAAAACAGTGATTTTACATATTCTTCGTAAGAAAATGACGCAGTGTTGAAAGTAAAAGAAGATAGGAAGAAAATCACCCTATATTCCAGCTCTTAGACGTTGATATTATCAATTACAGATGGATGTTGTTTCAGGCTTCAGCCAGAGACTCATAGGCTGACCCTCTCAGACTTCACACATGGATAACAAGAGAGCTAAATGGATAGTCAAAACGCTGACATTTTGACATTTTACTCTGCATGTTATTTTAATAAAATAATATTAAACTTAATTAACATATGACAGTATAAGAATTAATAAACAGTAAAAATACCTAAATTTTCCTCTGTTAAAAAGATTGTAAATACAGAAATTAATTTTTAAAGTCAAACACAGTTTACCTTAAATGTAGTATAGTTTAACTCCCACTATTGATAAAATGAAGACATTTTCAGTTACACATTCTTCTATTTCCACACCTTTGTTACTGATTTTTTTCTTATTTCTAACTTGAGATTTATATTAATATTCTCTATTTATATTATTAATCTTCCTTACTTACAACCTTCATGTTTTTGCAGTACCTTCTCCAATTTAAATTTTATTTTGATTCATCCCTAAGTTGTTTGGTTTTATTTCAGAAAGCTTTTTAAAATGATTAACGGACATAAAATAAAGATTTTCTGCATATGTGATGTCTGTTGCTTTACATTTAAATGATAGTTTAACTGATGTGTTTATCAGTATAAACTAGGTTTTGCTACAGTGCCCAAGAGTTTTCTATTTTTTCATTTGTTCTTTGTTCCTCTTTCCTTCTGTTTCTGCATTTGTATTGTGTGTTTTTGTGATTCCGTATTATCTTCAGTGTTGTTTTTTAGCTAGTTCTTCATTGCGTTATTGTAGTAGGTATTTTAGGATTTGTATTATATGTATATAAATTATTACAGTCTGTACTTCAAGTGATACAATACCACTTACAGGTATAAGAAATGAATGGTAGAATGTTCCCTTTTCTCCCCTCCAGCGTTTGTTATTTTTCACATGTTTTACTTTTACTTATGTTATAAACCCCACAGTACATTCCTGTTTAGTGTAGTAGCTTCCTATGGCTGCTGTAACAACTTATCATATAATTAATGGCTTTGAACAGACAGATTTATTATTATTCTGGAGGTCAGGAGTCCAAAATAGGTCTCAGTAAGCTAAATCTGTAGTATCAGTCGGGCTGTGTTTCTGGTAGAGACTCTACAGGAGAATCTGTTTCCTTGCCTTTTCCATACTCTAGAGAGGCACATTCCTTGGATCATGGTGTCCTTCCAGTTCAGCGGTGGCAGATCAAGGCTTTCTCATACTGCCTTAGTCTGACATTCCCACTCTGCTGACTTCCTCTTTTACTTTTAAGGACCCTTTTGATCATTTTGGGCCCACCCGGATAATCCACAATTATCTCCCCATCTCATGGTCAGCTCATTATTAACTTTCAATCCATCTGCAACTCTAATTCTTCTTATCAGTGGAACCTAACATAGTCATAGGTTTAGGGGTTTTTGGTGGGGAGGGTACATTATTCTATGCAGGACATTATTTTTTGTTAGATGGTCAGTTACCATTTAAAGAGATTTAAATGATAAGAAAAAATTAATAATTACTCACATAATTTCTGTTTTCAGTTCTATTTTCATTCCTTGTTTAGATGCAGATTTGCATCTGGTATTCTTTTCCTGCTGCCTGATTTCTTTGTTTTGTAGTGTAGGTATGCTGGTGATGAATTCTTTCAGCTTTTTGCATTTCTGAGAATGCCTTTGTTTCACTTTGATTTTGAAAGATATTTTTTGCTGAGTAAATAATTATAGGTTGACGTTTGTTTCTGTATTTTAATATGTTTCTCCACTCTCTTCCAGAACAGATGCTTTCTGGTGAGACGTCATCTGTCATTCTTATCTTTGTTCCTCTGTATGTATGTGTCTTTTTTTGTCTGACTGTGTAAGATTGTTTTTTTAATCATTGGCTTTATGATGTGCCATGGTGTAGTTTTCTTCATATTTCTTTTGCTTAAGTTTTGTTGAGCTTTTTGGATCTGTGGGTTTATTATTTTCACCAAGTCTGGGACATATTTGAAATTTTTTTCTTTAGATGTGTTTTATGTCTCTTTTGTTCTCCTTAAGGGTCTCCTTTCACAAGTAGATCAGGTCACTTGATGTTGTACCACAGAACTGATCCTCTTTTCATTTTTTTCAATCTTTTTTATTTCTGGGTTTTATTTTATATATATTTTAACCGTATGTTTTCAAGTCCACTAACACTCCTGCAGCTTCTAATTTGCTCTCAGTCCTGTCTAGTGTATTTTTCATCTCAGAAATCATAGGTAACTGGTGAATTTTGAGGTGTATGTCTGTGTTTGCGATTTGTGGATTACCATGTAGCTGAGTTCCTTATTTTACCTAATTTCTCACGGATAAAACTGCACATAATCAATCATGAAATTTGTGTTAATGTTCCAGTTGTTTTCTAATATATCATAACGAACTGTTTTAAAAATAAGCATAATAGCAGAACCAATTCTATATGGTGTTATTTCCTGGCTACTTTTGAAACACATTAATGGCATTCTGCATATGCAAAAGAAGTTCAACACCAAAGTTAATGCCTGTATTAACAGCTCTTCAAGATTTCAGAACATCATGAGAAAAAAAATCGTAGTTATCACCTCTAAAAGTTTGATGTGAGTCTTCTAAAATCTTTTATGTCTATGTTTAACATGATCAGTCTATTCTCTAACTCCTTAAACGTATCAAGCATAGTTAAAATGACTGCTTTGGTATCTTTGTATACTAATTCTGCCATCTATATCATTTAATTATTTTGGTTGATTTTTTTTTGTAATGGATTATAGGCAGATGGTTCTTTGGTTGTATGATTATTTTATCAAATTCTAGACGTTGTCAGTTTTACATGGTTGGGCTCTATTTTTTCACTCCTATAAATATTCTTAAGCTTTGTCCTAGAACACAGTTAAATTAATCGGAATCAGTTTGAGTCTTCAGGTTTTGCTTTTAAGCATTGTTAAGAGGTAGCAGAATCATGTCTGCTAAGGCAAAACGTCTTTTGAGTACTTTTCCAATGCCCCAAGAATTATGAGGTTCTCTGTTCAGGCTGGTGAGCCCTGAAGACTTGACTGAGGCTGTATAACCAGTTTCCAAAATTATTTATGTGGTTGTTGGCAGGAGACTTCAATCCCTTGCTGTCTGTTGGTGAGGGACCTCAGTTTCTCACTGCATGAACATTGGTACAGGACTGATAGTACACTCACTTCATGACAGGTAGCTTTCTCCAAGTGAAAATCTGGAAAAAAAAAAAAAAAAAAAAAGCAATATGGAAGCCAGGACAGCTCTCTGATCTACACTAGGAAGTCATACTCCACCATTTCTGCCAGAGTCTGTGTAGTAAAAGCAAGCCCACACTCAAGGGGCAGGGATTCTTTACTAAGGGAAGAGAATCAGTTAATTTGTGTAAATAATTTAGAACCACCATAGTCAGGCTTCTGACCTCCAATTATTTACATTCTTCCCACATGCAAAATGTACTTACTCCTAGAAAACCCCCACATTTTTAATCACTTTACACCCTCAGCTTAAAGTCCAAGTTGTTGGCATCTAAATTAGCTTCAGGTATGAATAAGTCCCTCTTGGGTATGTGTGCTAGGGTAAAATTTCCCATGTATAGCTTCTTTTAGTTTGAGGATCCGTGAATTAACAAGAATGGTATTTTGCCCCCAGTATATGCATAACTGTCAGTTGTGGGACAGGCATGGATAACTGCTCAAGGAGAAGGAATTAAACTCCGGTAAAGGGAGGAATATCCAAGAATTTATGGACATATTTTAAAACTACCACAACCCTGAAAATAGTTTTTTGATGTTTATGATCATTTTTTTACTCACTGTCTTATATTTCCTTCAGTCTATAGAGATAAAGGTGGAAACTCCCACGTCTAATGAAGTGTCGTGTTCCTAGGAGGGGATTTTACTTGAGATTATTTCTTGGATTCAAGAGTTTACTTCCTCAGTATCCTTTTGTATTTCTATTTTTTTCATCTCAAAATTAGATTCACTGAGAAAAGGCAGGATTTTATCAATTCACCTCCTTTTCCTACCACTATTACTGTGAGTAGGGGTGATCATAATTAACTCTGCTTAAATACATTGGTATCTCTCTCTCTTTTTTTTTTTTTTCTGCCACCCATGTTCAAAGAATGTGTTGTGTGGTTATGCTTCCTTTAGACAGGGCTGTCAGTAAATCTTGTCTGAATCTAAGTTGACTCTTTTTTTGTTTTGTTATGTATTGGAGGAGACTCAGTGATCTGACTTGACTTGTCTTTACTAAGGAAGGCTCTCATGAATCTTAAATGAAAGTACGTAGACGTGGATCAGGACCTGCACTTTATTTTGTGACCCTATTTTGGTGTTCCCTCTCTTATACTGACAGCATGTTCCCTGAAAAATGGAATTCTTTTATTCAAGAAAGTATTGATAACATGGGAAAGTAGTGTTTCAAAAGCCCTAAAGTTCAGTATGAAAAATATGTTTTAGCTTTGTCTGGAAGCTTTGCTTGCTTATATATTGACTTCATTATACAGTATTCCAAACTTTCTGATTTGATGTTTATTTTAGTTAATGTTGAATGAGAATGAATTGCAATCACTACATATACCATTTGCTTTAACATAGTTCTAATTTTATGCTCGCTTAGGAAGCATCAGATGTGTTTGGGCAGGAGTCAAAGACACACCTGAATTTTTCTCGTATTTTCATCACTCAAAGCCACTAATGAAGGTGTTACCTTCAGATTCTATTTTTTTAAGTACATAGATAGCTTTCAAGTCCTTTTTTTCTTTTTTTGAATTGCAACTTATTTTAACTTCTCTTTTTATGATAACTAGGTAATACTTACCTTATTCTTATATCCATGATATAGATTGGATGAAAATTAGGACCATAATTTGGATTGCAAGTTATAGCTAGCAGTATTGAATCTATGTTGACTTTCTATTTTTCTTTACAATTTTCATACTATCTTTCAAGATTCCCTCTCTTATTTGACCACCAAAGAACAAAAATTTCCTCTTTTGTAGATGAAATGACTAAGGTTTATAGACTTGAATGCACTCAATGTCAAACAACCTGTTCAAAGTGTTTGTTAGGTCAGGAACTGAGATGTTAGACTTCCGCAACAACTCTGCTCCCCCAAGATTTAACACCTACTTGATTCAAGCACATCAGCCTAAATAAATTTTTTAATGGTTATCCATGTTAATACTTACATTTTTTAAAAGAAGCTAAGATGAGCTTAATTTTGATTCTGAGAACTGGTGACATCAATGGAGAACAGGGAGATTTGTATCTCTTGCTAGTTATTGACTTTAATAAACCTTTTAGATGAGGACTTGATATCTGCCTTCACTGATATTGGATAGGAATATGATAGAAGACTAAAGAGGAAATATTTTTCATCCAGTGACATATCAACGTCTTGACAGAATAATCACTATTACCTATTTCAGTCAATTACTCCCAAACAATGAAAAAGCTTATATTTTTAGAGATCACTTTTGCCTACACTGTTGCCTAAAGTTCAAAGAGGATGATAAGGCTTGGAAACTGAACATAAATGCCAGATTTAAACATACAAAACTCCTCAAAATTGTATAACAATTTTTTGCATCAGGCTTCCAATTGATAATACTGTGGAGTCATTTTTATAGTTAAAAATGAAATAACTAAATAATGTCAGATGGGAAGATGATACTTTATGTGAATTTGGTTTGAAAACAAATAATGTTTAAGAGATTTATTTTAAGCAACTGTGATGTTGTGGCTTTGGAAGAGAGATCAAATAGAGGAAATTTTTTTAAATGGAAGGTATTTTGCGAAGCGGGTACTTGTTACCTCTGCTTTGTCTCAAGATAGGGTAACAAAGATTAAAATTACAATGGGTTTCAGATACTGAACATTAGAAAACACTGTGATTCTCAGGAGAAGGGGCATGAAATTGCATGAGTTTTGACCGGCGGCAGTGGGAGTGGGCTCATACAGAAACCAGCAGTCTCAAGGATTTGAAGAGACAGAGATGATCTGTGGAGAAGTTCCTTAAGAATTCAACTAAAGAAATTTAACCCAGAGTTTAAAACAGTCCAACCAAGAATATTCTAATGGTAGATACTAAAGAGGTAAAAGGTAAAGCTGCCTTTTGTTTGAAGATCATACAATTGTCTACACTTCTAAAGGATCTACACAAAAAGTTCTGGAAAACAGTAAGTGAATTTAAGACAATATGTAAGAATTATCTGTACTTCCACAGACTTGGAATAAACAAAATAAATTGAAATTTAAAACTCAATACCATTTACACTAATATAAAAATATAAAATATTTATGAATGAATTAAAAAAAACTGGAAGACCATTATACTAAAACCTGTCATTGAGAAATTATGAAAGGTGAACTAATAGGGAGAGATAACACATTCTTAGATTAGGAGACAGTTCTCTTATGATTTCTCCACCAATTGATCTATAGATTCTATGCAATCTCAATCAGTATCCCAGCTAGTCATTTTATAAATTGACAAATTGTTTTAGATGTAAGTGGAAACATAAAATATCTAGCATATACTACAAATTAAAAAAAAATTGGAAAATTTACTTACCTGATTTCAAACTTCCTGTTAAGCTACAGTAATCATGCTCAGATGTTAGGTGCTAAGAATAGATATAGAGGTAATGAAGTTCACAGTAAGAAGTCCAGAAATGGTCACATGTGTATAGATAACCGATTTCCACCATATGTGCAAAGGAGGAAGAATGGTCTTTTCAACCAGTGTGCCAGGATGATTGGATACCCAAGCACAAAAAGAAAATAAAAGAAAAAACTTCAATCCATACTTTGCAGCACATGCAAAGATGAACTCAAAGTAGATTACCACAGATTTTAATATAAAACCTAAAACTATGCAGCTTATAGTAAAAAAAAAAAAAAAGAAAAAAACTTTTGTTAACTTGAGTTATACAAAGATACATTAGAAATGACACCAAAGGCAAAATTCATAAAAGGACAAATTGATAAATTATACATTATCCAGAACTTTGCTAATATAATGAAAAGGCAAGTCACAGACTGTATTTAAAAAACACATTTTTAAGTTACTTGTATCTATAATATATACAGAACTCTAAAACTTCAATAATAAAACAACTCAATGAAAACGAGGGAACATTGAACAGAAACTTTCCGAAAGAAGCTATACTGATGGCAAACACACATGAAAAATTGTTTTATGTTACTGGTCACTAGAGCAGTATAAATTAAATATACAATGAAATACCACTATATACATTTTACAGTGGCTAAAATTAAAAAGACTATCAGATTTGGGCAAAGATGTGGATGAATTAGACCTCTCATATGCTACAGCTAGGAATGTAAAATGTGACAATCACTTAGGGTAATTCAAGTCATTTCTTACATGTTTTAAATGTTAAACATACACCTACCATATGATGCTGACATTATACCCTAGGTATTTACCCAAGAGAAAAGAAGCATATGTACATACAAAGACTTGAACAGAAGTCTTCATAGAGATTTATTTCTAATAGCCAAAACAGGAAAAATCTGCATGCATATCAGCAAGCAAAATATAAACACTTGTGTGGTATACAATGAAATATTACTCAGCAATGAAAAATAATAGGTTATTGGTGCAAGTTACAACATTGATGAATAAGTAAAATTATAGAATAATTTTATTGAGGGAAAGAAGCAAGACCAAAAGAAAAGGACATATACTGTATTATATCATTCATGTAAAACTCTAGGAAATGCAAACAAACGTGTTGGGACTGAAGGCACAAGAGTAGTTGTCTGGGGTTGGAGGAACAAAAGAAACAAGGGGCAGGAATGAGGGATTATTAAAGGGCACAAAGCTATATTCAGGGTTATGGCTAATTTTATCATCTTTATTGTAGTGCAAGTTTCACATGTATTTGTATACATGAAAACATCAAATCATGCAGTTTGTGTTCAGTTTGTTGTATATAAGTTATATCTAAATAAAACTTTAATATTTGATTAAATACAAATAGGGCCATAATGGAGGGGAAAACATACAATAGATGGGTCAAATGGAAAACCAATAGTGAGATGGTAGATAAAACTGTGTATCAGAAACCATAGTAAAACAGTCCAGGAAGATTTAACATCAGATAGAAAACTAAACATAGGTATATATTGCTTATAAGATTCAGACATTAATACAAGGATACAAAAATGGAAAGTAAAAGGAAGAAAAAGCTATGCCAATTATATATTAATGTAAAGAAGGCAGGTTTAACTATACTAGAAGCCAAAACTCTACTAGCAGAGCAAAGTGGACTTTAAGGAAATAATTATTAGAGCAAAAGGGAAATTTCATAATGATTAAGGTATCATTCCAATGCAAAGATATTACAACCAAAAAATAATAAATGTGCATGCATCTAATAACATAGTTTTAAAATATATAAAGCAAACACTGAATGAAAAGGGAAAATAGATAAATGCACAATCATAATGAGAAATATTGTCTTTCAAAAGCTGATCTAAAAAGCAGACTAACACTCAAAGATATGGAATATCTGAAGACAACATTAAGGAAAATGTATTATATGCAATTGACAATGATAGAATATTGCTTTCAGCAATAGAAGAATTTACATTCTCTTCAAATGTCCATGGAATATTTAGTAAAATTGACTATATGTATGCCAAAAAGAAATATAAATTATTTCATGAATATTCTCTGATCTAATGGAATTAAGATAGAAATCAATACCAACTAGATAAATAGAGAAAATCCAACTGCTTAGAGTGTATTTCAAAATAATACCTCGATCAAAAAAATCAAAACAGAACTTAAAAAAATATTTAAGACTCAGTGGTCATGTATGGGCTAAATTAAAAGCAGTACTAAATAGAAATATATAGCCTTAATTGCACACGTAAGGAAGGAAGAAAAGCTGAACAATCATTGATACAAGCATCTACCTTAGGAACCAAAAGGAAAGAAGCAAGCAACAAAAAGCAAAAGCAAACCTAAGAAAGTTAAAGAAAAGAATTCACATAAAGATAAAAGTACAATTCAGCAAAATGGAAAATAAATATTCAAGTCTGTTGTATAAAAAAAATGATTAAAAGCTTAACTTCAAGAAAAAGAGAAATCACAAATTACTAATATCAAGGATGAAAGAAAAACATGGCTGCAATCCTATTGGTGTCAAAAAGACAGTAAGAGGGAATTATGAAAAATAATTTAGAAGAAATGGATAAATTTCTTGGGAGAGACAGCAAAAGTGACAAAAGAAGCAATTAAATATCTGAATGGGTTAGTATCTGTCAGAGAAGTTGAACCCCTTCTTTATTTTTTTTTTTGAATCCCTTCTTTAATTCAGTTTCAATGTCAGCTACTGAAAGCTTCACCAGAATATTATTTCAAATGTTTAAAGAAAAACATTCAATTTTACATTTTTTACTTGAAAATAAGGAACATTTTCTGACCCTTCATAAGGTCAGCATAAACTGATTCCAAAATCTGTCATTGAAATTCCCAAATAAAATGGAAAAACTCAAGATAGTATTTCTCATAAACAGACATAAAAATTCATATTAATGTAATGTCACATCAACAAGTAGAGTTTATGTCAGGTATATAAAGATAGTTAAAATTTTAAAAGTTCTGTGAAATTCACTTCACACTATGATCCAAAAGTTAACTCTCACCATAAGCAGAAGAACTACTTGACAAAATTCAGCACTCATTCATGGTAAAATTTAGCAAGTTAGGATAGCAGGAAACTTCATTAATCTGATAAATTGTAGCTATAGAAAAAAACTATAGCAAACATCAAATTCATTGGTTAAAACTGAAAACATTTCCTTTGCAATTAAGAATGAGACAAAAAAAGGTATAATTAACAAATGACATGATTGTGTGTTGAAAAGTGCAAAATAACTTACAAGTGGATAAATTAAAAATGTAAACTTAGCAATTTTGCTGGATAGAAGTCCATATACAAAATTATATATATTCTGTCAAATAACCAGATTTTGAAAAATATAAATAAAATATGTAAAAAATCTTGTCTTCTGTCAATAATCAGATTTTTGAAAATGTAATAGTATACAAAAAATAAAATGTCTATAGATAAATCTAATGAACATAAAAACCACAAAATAATTTTGAGAGAAATTGAGATCTTAAATAAATGCAAGGGTTTACCATTTTATGTTATGTACTTTTCATGAATTGGATAAATCAGTATTGTAGAGACATCAACAAATTCAATGACATACCCATAAAAATATCAAGAGGATTGTGTGAAAAATTAACAAGCTGATTATAAAATATATTATGTCAATGGAAATTGCAAAACATATTCAAGACCATATTGAAGTAGATGATAAATTTAGAGGACCCTGTTAGACATCAAAGTCTTTTATAAATCTGCCATAAATCATGTAGTGGGATATTGGCCAAAGGATAGACAAACAGCATTGGAACAGGAAATAAAGTTCCAGAAATAGACCTATATATATATATATATAAGACACTAAATTGACAACAAGGATTTCATTGCAGAACAGTGAGGTAGGGATGGAGATATCAATAAATGTTGCTAGGTTAGTTGGATGACCATGTGGGAAAAAGTAAAATTTTATCCCTGCCTCATATCATATGCAGGAATAAGTTCTAGATGAATTGCAGAATGAATTGTGGAAGATAAGGCAATGAAGCTCATTCCCTCACTGGATATCATATCTGCTGAAAATAGTACAAGATCTTGCTTTTTAAAAAGATCAGCATCACCTGTTTCTTTCATTCCTCTGTCTAGTACCTGTAATTCATCAGTTAATTAGGTCTTACCATGTGCAAGGCACTGTGCAGCGAGCTTTACACAGATTAACTTAATTATTAACAGCCTATTATTGCAGAGGAGGAAATGGAGACAAAAGTTAATAAAATTAACTAATCATTCATTTATTTTTATTTGCTCCTTAAATGTTGTAGCAGAATTTGAGCCAAAGAATGAGAAATTCTAAATCCCAAACTGGGACTGATTGCCTTCTTTCTCTCTGTGAGACCAGGTTTAAGTCATACACTCTAAGCCTCAGTTTCTTCAGCTTAAAAAAAAAAATAGGGCTGTAGGAGTTGTGAGCATCAAATGAGACAAATATATAAAAGAGCTTTGTGAACGATAAATTACCATAAAAATACGTTTGCAGTAGAAAACTTGCCCAAGGGAAACAGGCAACAGAATTTAGGGGGCACCAAGATTGAGGAGTGAAGGAGTGAAGTGTCTGAATTTCATCCCCACCCCTTTCTAGTGATAGGATCTTGACAAACCACCAGATGTCTCCCAACCCATTTCTTCATAGATACTGGAGATAATATCATGCTGTCAGTATTTGCCAGCATATTATTATATGCCAGATATGCTTCTGAGTGATTTACACATATTAATCCACTTAATCCCCATGGTAACCCCATCAAGTAGGTATATAAATCTCATTTTCAGACGGCAGATGTGAAACACAGAGAGGTCGAGTGGCTTATCCAAGAGTAAACAGCTAATAAGTGGCAGAGTCAGGATTTGACCCAGAGATTCAGGCCTCTGTTGAGTTCATAGGTTTATTATGAAAATGAAACAAGATGACATGTGAAAAAAAAAAGCATGGTATACAACACAGTATGAACACTCAAGAAATGATAACTATTACTAGTATTTTAATAGACTAAGAATTTATGCTCAAAGATGGATAGAGAGGAGTAATAAATCCATAGAGTAATGCAGCACAGAAACCAGAACCGAGAAAATAAATAGAACTGCTTAAGTGTTTGGCAAAGGAAAGGGGATACTTTGGATGATGGGGGGAGAGCACAGAGATGTGAGACACTGAAGAAATAGCAGCAAGGATGATGTAACTGGCAAATAGGAACTGCCTGCCCTACTGACAATGAAGGCATGATAGTATCTACTAGATGGAGTAAATATTCATCTTTGAGGTTGTTAAGGGTTGGTAACTTGTTGCCATGGCAACTTTAAATTCTCTTAGAGGATGTCCTGGTAAAGGTCCTTAAATTAGCTCATCTTTGAAGCTTTGTGTTCTACATAAAAGTTATATGACTCCAGAAATCGCTTATAAATAAGAGTACCTGCATCATCAACCAACACAATCCTAAAATCCTCACGTGTAGCTTCATAGATTGACTCTTTTGAATGAAACAGAGCAATCTGTCACTTGACTTTCTATGACATTCAAGATACTGAAGTTTATAAGAAAAGATCAATTTAGACACAAGTTTAATGGAATTAAAAATGTGTGATTAATGACATCTGTTTTTTAAGCATGATAGCTGCAGTAAAATTAGTTAATGTCTTATATAAATTACATGTTACACTGTATTTTGCCTAAAAAATGGTAAATTTGTTAAGTTTTTCTGAATTTCTTTTAATACCTAGTTGGTATTCGTTCATATAATTGCATGGCCTTAATTTTTATCTCACTATTCCCTTCTGAATTTCAGCATTGTTTGAGTATCATGGTTCCACTTTTCAGCACTGTGAATTATCAGAGAAACCAGATAATATCCAACTTCATTAGTTAACTAATAAAAAAGAGAAGCCTAATATGAGCTTCAATTGTTTTGCCTCTAAGGCATCATGCTGTACAATGAATAAGGGCAAAAGTCTTTCCTTTGTGCCTTTTTGATAGGTTAAATAAAATAAAAAGAAAAGAGAGGGTTATATTTTCCTGGTAATGCTGCTACACAATATATACAAAATGCATACAAATGAACAGACATAAACCCTACACAGCATTTGTAATCTTTGTAAACAAGCTTCATTTCAAATCCACATGAAAACTAAACCAAAATATATAGGTCTGTAATCTGAATGAATAGGAAGTTATACCTTCATTTTATGACTACAGTGCTAACTTCCCAGCTCCTGTGTGCATGTACACATAGTTCTGTGTTAAGTATACCAATATTCAGATGTATTGAGAACACCTACAAGGTAATAGAATTAGGTCTGTCTTGAATTCAGACTGAGTAGTTTTGAGTGTTATATCTGTGGCCTTTTATATTTTGAGCATTTCAATTTAGTTTTATCCCTGTGGCAGCCAACAGGAAATGTCAACAAATCCTTTTACTCTTGGCGCTGTTTACTGCTCCGAATACTGTGTTTAGAGAGCCTGGGGCTGTCAATAGGAGTTTATGTATATAATCTGGCATAACCATTCAGAAAGGATATCTGAATTGTAGACATGTACTTCCAGTAAGTTTAAATTTTATCAGGTCCTCAAAGCAGTGGTACACTTACATGTAGTGTGAACAGGGAGGCATTTTTTCTTTTTCTTTTTTAACAACAGCCACTAAATTATACAACTTTGGGTTTTTCTCCATAGTAGCCAATTTAATTGAACAAGTTGCTTTTATGTCAAATTAGTTAGATTAAACAGAGCAGGTCAAGTGGTTGATTCACAGCACACTGTGGATATTCACAGCAAATAGGAATTCCTCATCTTTGTGCTACATTCTTCAGTACAGTTTATTATTTATGAGTCATACAAAACAAAGCTGTTGCCTATGAGTTTTCTAATAACTACATAAGATAGTTTGAATTAAATATACTCTGTGAATTGTGGTCTACAGTGGAAAGTGAAGTGAAGGAAAGATTATTTACTTCTATCAGCTTCAAGATGGAGCGTCAAATACGTAGAAAGTAAGGGTATGCCAGGGAATATCTGAAAATCTCACAACAGGAAGATCTTGAAAGATCTTTAGTTCTTGTTTTTCTAAATGAGTCTTCCCCAAAACTTATGCTTTGGAGGCCTGTGATGAAATGAAGGCATCATAAATAAATGAAAAGATCTTGCTTTGATTGATTTTAAAGGTAGACTTTCAACATTTTTCAGTGACTTTAAGGCTTAGATACTCATCATCAGGATGTTTTCTTAACTGGGAAGTCCTTAACTATATCTTGTGATTTAAGGTAATTTTCCTTTTAGTGAAGCCAGACAGCATCATTTTGCCCTTCCTACCATCACCCTTGATAAAAATAAAAACAACACACTAAAATTAGATATAACCTTCTTTTCATAATGTGAATTACTTGTGAGGAAAGAGGACTTCTCCCCTGGAATCCATTGACTTCTCACTGGAATAGAATACATTTGAAATCCTTAGCTTGGTATTTGCCAATTTCTGTTATTTTATCTGATTTTCCTGTTTTTTTTTCTCCCAACTCCTCTATGCAACTTTCCAGCACCAGTCAAATGTACTTTCCTTTGAGGGTCATGTTGAAAGGTAGTATAGTAATGGCCTCTGAATCACAGCTTCCTGTATCCATACTCCTTCACAGTATAACCTGCCTCTCCTGTCTCCAAGAGATGGAGCCTGTTTCTTCACCTCTGCAATCAGGACTGGCTTTGTGAATTGTCTTGACTAGTTGGATGCAACAGGAGTGGTCTTGTATAAATTCTGAATCCTGTGCCTAAAGACACCTTGTGGTTTCCAGCTTTGCCCTCCCAGGACCCTGGGAACAGCATGCTGTGAAGTGTGTTCTATTGGAGTATGAGGGCCATGTGGTGAAGAACCAAGGTGCCCCAGAAAACTAACAGCACCAACTTCTTGGTCCTTCTTGATGAACCAGTCCTCCATCTGAAAGCAGCGTCATCTGTGAGCTCAGGTGAAGTCAGCAGTGGAGTTGCCCAGTCAACCCACAGGATCATGAGAATGAATAAGCCATTGGTTTAAGCTGCTAAGTTTGGGGATGGATAGTTATATGACAACAAGGAACAATAACGGAAAGCAGTAGGTGATTGCTATATGGTCTACTCTATCACAATTTCCTTGAATACTTTATCCCTTGGCATTTACTTCCTTCTTAGAATAATTATAGTACTTGTTTATCAACTAATGCTGTCTTGAATTATTCCTAATTTAAGGACATTCTCTTGTATTCCAAGCAAAATGTATGCTCTTTTATTAAATTGGCATATTTTAAAAACAGAGAGGGCCACTTATGCTTTAAGTGGTATTTAGTGTCCTTAAAAACCTTTAGTCATCTGTCCAAATTATAAACTGGTTGATTTTGTATTTCTTTATGCATCTTGTTCTTAAAAATTTAGATGCTGAAATACAAGGAAAGGGAAGTGGAAGGTACATGAGAATAGTCAATGTCAGTTTTATTCAAGATATATTTATTGACCATTTGCAGTATGAAATGCAAATGCTAGAAGTTCTACATGATAGACATAAAAGAATAAAAAATAACTTCTGTGTTTAATACATTTATAATTTAGAACAGAGCTTGGTAAACCATGGTCAGCTGGATGGTTGCATATTTCTTGTAAATAAAGTTTTTCTGGCATCATCCATGCCTTCATTTATGTATCATCTATGCTGCTTTTGCATGTCAGTGCAGTTGAGTAGCTGGCTAAGCTGCTGTGTGGTTTGAAAAGCCTAAAATTTTTACTATTTGTCCGTTTAAAAAAAAAGATTTATGATCCATGGATTGGAATAAGTAATAAACATAACTATACTCAGAGAAGAAATATAAAATGTGAATACTGGCAGAGAGATGGAAAACAGAATATTTTACAAATACAGGGAAGAGTGTGATCCTTTTGGGCTGGAATACTGAGGAAAGTCTGCATGAGTAAGAAAAACCTGACATAGATAATCAAACAGGGGTAATATTTTTGAAAGCAGTGGATTTGAGAGTGAGAATTTTGAGAGCAGGAAAAACAGACGACATCTCAGGAGTGAAGAGAATTACGAGTGTAGTGGAGAATGAGGGGAGAGGGTCAGATTATTGTAATGACTTAGAGACCCAAGAGAGAAGAGAATTTGAAGCAGGGTAGTCCAGAGTGTAGACTGCTGAAGAAAGGCATTGTGTTAGTTTCCTAGGGCTGCTGTAACAAAAGTACCTAGAACTGGATGGCTTAAAATAACAAATTCATTTTTTCACAGCCTTGGAGGCCAGAAGTCTGAAATTCAAGTCTCTGGCAGGACTGTACTCTGTCCCACAGCTTTAAGGCAAAATCCCTCCCTTCCTCTTCTAGCTTGTGATGTTTGTGATATTTGTGGCAGTCCTCAGTGTTTGCTGTCACATGGTCATCTTTTCCCCATGCATCGTCCTCCCTGTGAGTCTTTCTCTGGGTCCAGAATTCTCCTTTTTATAAGGACACTGGTCATATTAGATTAAGGCGTACCCTCATTTTAACTTGATTATCTCTATAAAAACCTTTTTTCTAAATAAGGTCACATTCTGAGGTACTGGAGGTTAAGGTTTCAGCATGTCTCTTTTGGGGAGGACACAATTCAGCCCTGAGCAGGCATAGACCAGAAACCTGGGAGGAGTCAGGGGAAGCAAAGACTGAGTCGTCACTGATGAACGTTGAAGAACTAGTTTGAGTTAGATTGGCAAGTTTGGAAACCAGACTGCTGGAGTGTATGGTTTACTTGAAGGGGAAGTAGAAGCTGTTACAGTGAATAATTTGTGAAGATTACAAAATGATGAAAAGAGGGATGAAGGGCAGAGTAGCTTGAGAAGATCTTGCAGCTAACATTTGTTTTAGGAGAGTGAATATGATAACAAAGAAGAAACTGACGTACAAGAGAAAAAAACAACTAATAGAGCCAGTCTTATGTTTAAGAAGTAAGAGGAGAAACCACCAAAATGACAGAAGGAAACTTGGTCAGAAGGGATGTTGAAGGAGATTCTCCCTCAAAGCCTGAAAGAAAGAGACCCCATAAGGTTGTGGAGATAATTCATTTGGATTTAGAATTTCTTGGGAAAGTAGGATGTGGCTTCATGTAATTAAAATAAAATAATGAGGATTCTGTTTAGTAATTAAGGCTAGTGAAAAAGCCTGGAGTAGCCATCCTTATAAATTTGCTTTAATGCCAACAGCAAATAAATAAAATGTATATACACTATTCAGCAAAGAAAACTGTTGAGATAAGGGAGCTTGGATTTGTAGTGAATCTCATTAGTATAGTTCTGTGATTTTCCCCCAAAACTGAGCGGCCCCAGAGGTAGAACAGAATATGCAGACTGTTGAGACCTAGAGACTGGCAATGAGTATCTGAAATGGTGAAATTCTTCAGTAGAAATGAATGCACAGTATCTGTTTTTGACATTGATACCAGAGTTCATTAAAAAGGCAAGGGGCATGATAAAAGATGGGATGAGCTTGGAGGCAAGAAAACAGGAAACATCTATAATTTGTGATAAGAGCTAAGCCCAAATTTATTATCTGTGACTACGTGAGATGAGAAGGAGATTTTACAATTTGGAGTCTTAGAGACAGAGAAAATATTGAAGACTAATGAACAGCGCACATCTGTGCTGGTAGGTTGTTGAAGTCAAAATATTTTTGGAAAAAATAGAATTAAAAAAAAAACGAAGCATACCTTGATCTAAATGGAAAGCACAAAATCAGAAAAGAGGTTGAATGAACAAAGACCTAAAACCAAACTCATTTACAGCTTAATGTCAGAATTTGTAAGAAAATGTAGTGTGAGAATTTGAATAAAATAATAGAAAATTTTAATCAGGAAGAGATCATTTTTCATATGACTGGCAGAATTAATGGTAAAAGATTTTAAATCAGTGGAAATGTACATTGATATTGATGTAAGACTAATTTTTTCACTTTGCAAAACTGGGTAGAGGGTGGGTGGAGGAATTATCACAGAATGTTCCATTGTTAATGGGAAAGTGTGTGGCTAGCTTGTTTTATTGCTAGCCAGGTCTTAGTAAATGAATACCTGAGGTTAGTGGGCTTTGATGTTACAGAAGGTATAAGTTGAAGGCATCTTTTATATTGCTTTTCATGTCATAAACTGTGAGGAACTGTCTAGGGAGGATGCATTATCATTGGCCTTGGAGACATGAGTAGCATAAACTTGTCTACAAGGTAAGTGGGTCAGACTGAACTCAAAGCAAGTGCAAATAGGAAATTCCTTTATTTTTCTCCTCACTGAATGTTTAAGCAAGATCTATCAAAATCTCCCATGCTGGTCTTTAATCGGCATCTCAAAAATATCCCATGTCATTCCTATCTCTTTTGACTGTAAGAATAATTTCATTTCTACTTATTAAAATGCTCAGGCTAGTTTAAATTAAAATTTCAGTTTCAGCTCCAATTAAAAAGTTTTTTTTCCTTTCATTAGTTTAGGCATGATCTGTGTCTACTTAAAACACACACACACACACACACACACACACACCCCAGTGAGCTGGATGGTGGGGAGGGGCTGATCTCCTGTTTCGTCGCTTTTCTCTACCTACTCTCCCCTTGGCACCTCCATTTTCTTTCCTTCTAGGCTTGGGGCGGGAGATGGGGAAGAATGATTAGAGAAAGAGGTACAAAGAGTTCAGGTGGTGTCTGTGGTTTTCTGTTGGTTGACATTTTCTGTCTTTAGTCATCATGATTATGGTAGATACTTGAAACTTGGGATAAGTGTGCAGGATTTGGGGAGAATCTTGGTGAGACCTTCTTGCACCACTGGTGGTGTACTGCCATCCTCTCTTCTCTTGACTGAGCTCTCTGTCAGGATCCATTAAGGCGCCTGTGTTTGCTACCTTCTGCAAGTATATACATGGCCCAGTGGAAACTCATGCACCCCTGTCTCACTAAACTGTGGGAGACACTTTGTATAACTTCTGGCTCCTTCTTTTTCATCCTGACAAGCAGATAATCCTCTAGCCAGTTTTCTGCTTTTAGACCTTTCAGTGTGCATAGTAGGTGCACATCTCTTTGTTGTCATTTGCTCCTGAGCTCTCTCCCCTTACCCCATCGGGAAGACAGGAGCCCAAGGAGCTCTCTAATGAGCCTCTTGCTGGGGAGGGAGGTACCCTTCCCTTTCTTAAAAGCACTCTAATCCCCATAAGTAGTTCTCTTCGGGTGTCTGTGCTCGGCTTAAATGAGGATGGAAGACCACACATCTCTTCCCAGGAGGAGAAGCATTAAAGCATTCTACCTTTCTAGGAATTCCCTTCATGCATTTTATTTTTAAATTTCAAGTCTTCCTTTGTATTGACTCTTTGGGGTACCCTGGCTGGTTTCAATCTGTTTTGGTCAGTGTTACTTGAGTGGTGTTAGTCCCACTCTTTAGAACATCGAGGTACATTATATCTGTTGCTCTCAGCTTTGGAGTTTCAGCTGAAAATCTGAGACTTCAGAGACAGTTCCAGATTTCTCTGTAGATTGATTTTGAGTACTATTTTTGTTAAGCCTAGGACTGAGTTTACACATAGAGAGTTGTAACCTACCTAACAAAAAATACAGTAAGAAGGTGAATATCAAAGTTTCTCATTGCTTTCTCCTAGGATTATTCATGAGGATGCGAACAACTTAGCATTTACATTAAAAACTTTACTAATTAGCTGTATTGTTTAGTGCTGACAACTTTGAATTCAAGTTGGCATGCTGTACTATTCATATGTACTTAATATTCGTTAAAGACTTCTTTATTGCAGGGCTCATACCTTTTCCATATTATGGGACTTTTGCAGTAAAAGAATGTTAAATAGTTGGTGCTCAGTTTATGATGATAAACTATGTGATCTTCGGAATTTCAGAATGAGAATTTAAGTCCTCCCTGTTTATTATGAATATTTATTCAAGAAACTCTTAAATAGAACTTACTATGTGTCAGGTACTGTCCTAAGTGCTTTATAACCAGTAATTGGTTTGATTCTTATAACAACTCTGTGAGTTAGGTACTTTTATCATCCCACTTTACAAAGAGTAAACTGAAGCACAGGAATCTTACACTTGCCCGAAGTCATAACATACTACGTGGTAAAATTGGGGTTTGGACATGGGCAGTCTGACTCCAAAATGTGTGTTCTTACTGTTATGCATTGCAACCATTTACTTGTAAGAGATTTAACTTAGATTAAAATAAGATACATACCCAAAAAAAATTAAATAAAAATTGGAAAATTCAAAGTCATGGAGTGAATGAAGTGAGAAGTAATTATACTGAAGAGCTAAGCACTAAATTTAGCTCTGAACTTTCTAACAAGCAAATCATAAAGGAAAATAAGATGAATTAGATAGCTCTTACAGTCTTATCAAAGAGAACTTAAAATTTCTTTGGATAGAGAAAATATCTCTAGCATTCAGTAAGAAGAGGTTTATGTTGAGAAGGTCTTCTCATAAAATACATGACCCATAACATTTTTGCAAATTATGTAGAAATTCTATTTCTGTTATGTCTTACAATAAGAAATAAGCTGAAGATAATAATGAAGACATAAAACATTTGTGAAGGAAATTCTAAAGAACATTAATGTTTATTAACATACCTGGCAAAACTTTATTCCTCTGAATTGAGTGATAGACCATAGAGGAGTTATTTTCACAAATGTGCTTATCTAATTGTCTAAAAGATATTTAAAAAATAATTTATTCCCTTTTACATCTTAAACTGGCATCTTACTTTTATCATAAATTTAAATACTTAAAAAGCATGAAATTTTTAGTATAATTAATATTTAGAAAAAATTTATCTAGTAGAATTTAATTACTCTAGTAATTTAATATCTACCAAAATCATTTTTAAGGTGTATGGCAAGTTCATCTTAGCTGGGGAGTAGGGAGAACTCACTCCCCCTACTGTGTGTTTCTCCTTTGCTCTCACAGGACGACAACACTCATAACACTTCTGACACCAGAGGTATGAGTTTTTCCCACACTAAGCAATTCTCTGTGATACCAACTGGGTGCTCTTCAAATCAATTCAGTTCCGATACTAACTAGAGTTACTACAGACCCCACAGGTTGAGGGCTCAGTCCTACCAGACTGCCCCCTGCTTCACATGCCAGTCATAAGTAGTAGGCCCTGGGTTCCCCACAACTGCTGTCCACATTGACTACAAATTGGAGGTTCCCATCATACCTCCCCTTGAATTTGATTATTTGCTAGAACAGCTCACAGAACTCAAGGAAATACTTACTTAAATTTACCTGTAGGTTATTTAATAAAGGACATGATAAAGGATAGAAATGAACAGCCAGATGAAAAGAGACATAGGATAAGGTCCTGAAGGGTCCAAAGCACAGAAGCTTCTGGCCCCATGGAGTTGGGGTGTGCCCCCCTCCCGGCATGTAGATGTGTTCAGCAACAGAGAGGCGCCTTGAAACTTGTGCTCTGGGGCTTCATCATGTGGCTTCATCATGTAAGCACTATTGTTCATTAACACAAGTTCCAGGCCTTCTCTGGAGAATGGGGAATGGGGTTAAAGGTTCCAAGCCTCTGATCGTGGCTCAGTCTTTTTGGTCCTTGGCCCTAACTAGGAGCCCACCAAGAGTTACCTCATTAAACAAAAAATATTCTTATCACCCAGGAAATTCCAAGGGGTTTAGGACATCTGTGTCAGGAGCCAGGGTCAAAGACTAGATATTAGATGCTCCTGGTGCTCTTATCACTTAGGAAATTCCGAGGGTTTTAGGAGCTCTATTCCAGGATCCTGGGGCAGATATATATCTATCTATATCTATCTGTATATCTATATATAGATATAGATATATATATGTGTGTGTGTGTGTGTGTGTGTATACAGCCAGGCAAACACCACTTTTCTGCTTCTGCTTCAGAATTCCATTTTATTATATATGGAAATAAAAATTTACATTTTTATTCTTGAAAGTCTGTTAATTACCTTTTCTTGTCTGTGCAACAGCATTCTCTACATTTTAGCTTTATTTCTTGTCCCATTGGAATCTAAGTATTAAGAAATATATTTTGTATTGACTATAATTGTGGGTATTCTTTGAGTATGTTACCACAACATATATGACAAGTTTTCATAACTAATTACTAAACACAAAAAGTGAAATTATTGGCAGTGAATCTCTTAGTGACACTTTTTTCATGTATTTTGGATTAATCTTACTTATTGCTAGAATAGTATATTTTAGAAACTAACTGCAAGAGGAATAAAAGCTCTTGGACTACTAAATGCAAGACATACAAAAATATATTAATTATTGTGAAATCATTTTTGGAATGTATTTTATAAGATATTCACATAACAATAATCTAAATCTTTTAAATACATGGTAGGAATGACAAAGTTTTCAGAATTCCACCTAAGTAAAAATGAATGTGTTTTTAGGATTCAATGAGCAGTCTATAAAAATTCACAAAAATATTTGTCCTATGAGCTTAAGTAAGTGAGTAAATACACAATACTGTCTTGCCTTCAGTATATGATCCATTTACTCAAAGGCATAATGTTGATCTGTTGGAAATAAATGTATAATTTATGTTGCTGTATTATCCTTAAAATAAGCAAAAATATATCACTGGGACATAGATGCTGCTTAATGGGAATTCCCCTTCCTAAACTTTTTCTCATTGCTGAGAATGATCACGTTGTATGTTCTTCATAGCTGGTTGATATGTTCAGCCATGACTTTTCAAATTTTAAACCTTTTCTACTTTTTAGATACATTGGTAAATAGATAAAGCATAAGCTTTACATTATTAGTGTGCCACTTGGATGAAATCATTCCCACTAAACCTCAGTGTTTCTGGCTTATACTCTCATTAGATGTTCCCTCAAAGTAATGAATTTTCTAATGATAGTCAATGGATAGAACAGATGAAATTATAAAACAAAAATATCATTTCTGTCATCCCACTTCAACATATATCTCCTTTCAAAACATCCAGATGATGTTTGTGAGATTCATCTGCAAACATAATTTGTTGTATGTTATTGTAGTTCTTCTTTCTTCTTCTTTAGTACTGTATTCCATTTAATGTCATGTTTCACCCTTAATAAAAATATGTAAAAAGCCATGGTTTTATGGTACCTTAATTAAAGGAGTCTTCTCTGATATAAGTATTTGAATCACCTCTCCTTTTGTTGATGCCCTGTACATTTTCACATTCCAAGGCATTGTGCAATGCTGAGATTCAGAATGGTTGAAATCTACTACTCTCTGCTAAATATAGATATAAAAGGTGAAGAGGGGAAAAGGAATGCCTGCATCATTTTCTGTTGCAGTTTCTATTGCAGTTATTTTCTCAGATCGTTTTGAGGAAGAAGTGTATATTTCAGTTGAAGATCTAAAAATTGACTGTGTGAGCCTGTGTGCCACTTGGAAATTTTTCATGTACTTTCGGGGTTATGGTCAAATCCCTCAATACAATTATTTGACTAGTTCAGAGGTTTTGTATGTCAATTTGACTTTGACAAGCTCTGGATTTTGAGGCTGAACTTCTCAGGTTTAACTCCAGGAATTCTGTATCATCAGCTGACTCTCTTAATCACTGCCTTGATTTTAACGTCATAAATTAGTTTCTCCTGCTTTTAAAAATGTATTTGCATAATACAGGACACATTTTTGTGTGTGGATATCTGATTTCTTTCCTTCAAATTAATTCTTGGGAGAGTCATCCATTTTAATGTCACTGTAGTTTATTTTTATTTTTGTATTTCATTCCATCCTATGAATTCACTTACAATATACTTGTCTGAGCTACAGTTGGTAGACATTTCAGGGTGTTTTCCATTTTGGTAGTTTGTGATTGAAGCTGCTATAAACTTTCAGAAGTTGCTTGGTCCACTGATGAGAATTATCATTGCCAGCTAACGCAGAGAACTTGGAGTCCTCTTCTTAGGTCTTCTAGTGGTAGGGCTTTTGGAATTCCTAACTAGTATTTTAACAATTGTTACAGAGATGAATTCTCATTAAGAATGCAAAGGAGAATCTCCAGGACTAGAAACCATGAAGCTACTGCATGCAGTTACTACTGCAGAAAACACATTTTATTACATCAAGGCATGCTCACCAGTTAAAGCTGTTTCTCCACAAAATTCACACTTCAAAAATACAGGCACAATTTGCAGCCATTTATTTACTCACTTTAGCTACTAGAATCTAGATGTTTTATTGAAAAGGCAAATCATTAGGAAAAATTCCTGGAAGTAGAATTGTTGGAAGAAAGGACAGATATATTTTAAGATTTCTGATAAAGGAGCAGTGACATTTTACACCCCATCACAATGTATCAGAATGCCAACCCCCTCTTGCTAATGCCACATGTTATTGGTTGTTGCCAATTGTATTGGCTGAAAATGAGATATCTGTGTTGTTTTTGTTTGCATTGCTTTGATTGCTAGTGATGTTGAAACAGTGTATCTAATAGTGAGACAGAGCTTAAAGTGAGAAGAGAAGAAATAACTAAACTTTTTTTTTTTAAGAGAGGTTTACATTCAGATTTCTGTTATTAAAATGTGTAAAAACAATTCTGGTTGTAGCTCCCTTGTTTATAATTAACCTATCTGTTCTACAACACTTTTCCTATTTACCTCTCTGTTTTCCCAAATTTCAGATTTCTAGATGGAGCTGGTGGCAAAAGGCGTGGCCGAAGTCTAAGAGACTGGGGACCCTCAGGATTAGAAGGGGCCAGCTATTACATTGGCTTCTCTTCCTCTCCTCTTCTCTCGAAAGTTAAATTATGAGTTAGACACACATATATTGTGATAATTCTATTCCACCTTTCTAGAAAAGTCAAAACTCCTAAATTTTAAAATACACTTTGTGTTGTTGCCTTAGCAGTAATAAAACACAAAGGAACAACTGTTGGATAAAGAAAGTTAATGGCAAACCATTTTTCTTCATGTGTTCTAGCACCATGTTCGTAGTAAGTATTTTTTAAATGATGAAAGAATAAATTAACAAGAATATGAATGAATGAATGTTTACCTGAAAGATATGAATGCCAGCAGGAAAAAAAATCATAACCAAGTAGGAAAATCTAAACTAGTTTAAATTATTCTTATGTCCACTGCTTACTGAAAATGTTGTGTAAGTTTCCTTCATCTGAAAATTAATTAGTAAGATATAAATCTAGAAGAGAAATAATTTTCATATTGTCCGTTATTATGTATCAGTTTAGGTGCCAGTATGATTTGTCAAAAGCAAATCTAAGTGTTTGGTGGAAGATTGCTATTGAACATACAATTACTATGACTTAGTTGGTAACTATATTAAACAATCCTATGATGAGAAAATCACTGAGAATATTATCAAAGAAAAACCCACTCTGATGGATATTCATTAGTTTGGAAATTTATCAGTATGTTACAACTAAACAAAAAATTAACCCTCAAATTTGCGATGTTAAATGTTTATACAAGATATCGGAAACCCAATCATAACAGCAGTAATGCAGTGTAAATTACAACGTTACGTCACAAAACTGACAAGCATTTGTTTCCCATGAAAGATTAAGATTAAGTATGAAAATGGAGAGGAAATTCAAGAAGGACAGGTGGAGGCAAAGAATAGATGCCTACTCAGGTTAGCTTAGGTGGGATTGTTTATAAGATGGACAGAATTAAAAAAACAAAACTGTCTTATCAGATCCCACGGAATACTAACACACAATTTAAAACGAATTTTGTAGTCATCCTTTGGGGAAATGAAATGTTAAGATGTAAAGCATCCTGGGGAACTACCTCAGTAGAGAGCGTTCTTCACTCCTCCAGTGCTGCATCTTTTAATGAGTCAAGTTACTTTCAGTTTAAACTGCTTGGCCTTGCAAACTGATTAATTTCTTACTTTCTTTTCCTTTGTCATAATGTATCTTTATTTAAGACTTCTTACTTATGACTTTCATTGGCTTTTATTGTTTCAGAGATTGTGCTTATTGCCTTCTCTTTTGGTCTGTATCCACACTTGCTCATCATTCTACCTAATTCTTACTTTGTGTGTCTTCTACCTCACATTCAGGGAGAGAGCATCTAATTAGGTGCAAGAGTCACAAAATATAATGCATTTCTGGTGTAACTCTTATGTCAGGAAAACACAGGAATCATTTAAGGAGAATCACCACTAGTATTTACTTGTTATTGACTGTTCTGGAGTTTATCTTGAGAGTAAGAGTTTGGGTAACAAAATGCTGCCTTGGAGTCAAAATCCCATCAATAGTCAGGTCATCTTTGTGGAGTTCTGAGATCACCTACATCTAAGCACACCCTTAGAAGAGGGTTGTAGGTAAGAGAGGTACACTGAAATTTTTCAAGTAGGTACTTTCCATGGTGTGTCTTCCAACCTATGTTAATGATGATATTAGATAAAAATCTTAAAGACTTGACAAAAATAAAAGAGCTGAAACTCCCAAATAGTTATGATTTTATCATAAAAATTAATACATTGCAGTGCTGTCTTTTGTCACTTACTTTGCCAAGAAAGTGTGGTTATAATGAGTAGCTTGAATTAGTCTTAAATGGTGTTAAAAATGTTGGTATTTTAATAGTTTCTACATGGTCAGTCTGTCTGAGTAAAGTGCTGTGCTATAATAAGCATTGACTCTACCCTCAGTTTCTTTAGTAAAATCACATTTTAAATTACTTATTAAAATAAATCAAGCAAAAGACTACAGACACCAGGAAGCCCATCTTGTATGGATGTTGAAGTGACTTTTTCAGAGAAGTCCTTTGTGTTTTATGATAGAGACCCAAGTAGGAGTAAACTTTTATTTAGGAAGTGAAGGAATTGGTGATTTTCAAGAGATTTTCCAATAGTAATTATTTTTTAAATTGAACAAAATCTGGTGGTTTCAGAGAGGGAGAAACGTGAGCTTTTTGTAATCTTTATTGGGTGATCTTATGCACTAGTGAAATTTTTTCCTGTTTTAGGTTAAGTATTAAGTAGAGTGACATGTGGCAGCACCATTTCTACACACCCTTGTTAAGTGACATACACTTCCAAACATTATTTGAAATAATAAGTGGGCAATTTGAATTAAGTGTAGGTGTTAGTAGCATTTGCAGAATTTTCCCCATTTTACCCTTGGCACCTGCCACTAGACTTTTAACCATTGAGAAAATAAAACTGTAGACATTTTGGGTGATACCTTGTCTTTCTTCATCTTGCCAGTAAAGAGCCAGCTTTTCCCCATGAAACACACCCAGCTCGGTTTTGAGGACAATTTCAGGATGACAGTATCAAATCTAGGACAGTTCATTAGAAGTCATTTGTCACTTTGTTTTTATTTTATAGGATGAGAAAATAGGCTCACAGAGATTGTCTTGGATAAAAGCAAACAGCTGCAAATCAAAATGGATAGTTTAATAAAGAGAGGATATGGGTTTGGAGAGATTTTTAAATAGAGTATGCCCTTTTCTCCCATATTTATAAGAAAAAAGACTTTTTTTAATATTTTATTTAAATTTATCAGTTGTTATGAGCATATAAGTTCAGAAATTTCATTTACACTTAATTTTTGAAGGAAACCTAGTACGTTACAACTCTAATTAACAACTTTGCTTTAACCTACCAATTGTTCTAGCAACGTGCGGAAGTTTTGCTACAGGGTGTTCATGTTTTACACTTTAAGCATTCCCACTGTGGAATGGTAGTAGTGTCTGCTGGTGGAACAAATTTGACCAACATTCTCCCTGTTATTGCAAGAAAATTCCATTAATTTGATTACATAAGGATCAAATGAAGTATAAAACCTAGCTCATGTGTATTCTTTGTGTTAAATTATTTTGCTTTTGTTGATATGCTCCTTGATACTTTCATACGAGATCCTTTCTTAACATCCTAAGCTCCTAGAGGTCAGGGGTGATCTTTCATATTTCCCAGCACTCCTCTTAATGCCTGGTGCAATGCTGTGAACATAGCTGGTTTAAGAAATGATTGTTTCTATGTAATTATGGGATTATGTTTGAGAGAACTCATGCATAAGGTGGGTTATTAAGCAAATAGTAATTAAGCAGATGAAGTCATACATGCTTTTAGTTTAGTTTTAACTCTTCTTTCTATTAATTTTGTTTGCTGATAATGTTCCCTAGGAATACCTAGAACAAATCCTCAGGTATGTCTGCCTTGCGCATTGTAACAGAATAACTTCTACATGTATATTCGTTCTCTGTGGGGAAACTGACTGAAATTGAAATCTGAGGTGACCCTAGAACTTGGAGATGAAGGAATTGCAAGCTTCAAACTGTCAAGGCTACTAACACTCTGAGATTCAGTGAAGTTTAGAGAAATCTGTCAGAATTGAGGGCTTCAATGGATTTTTACATCTTATTGAGTATTTTAAATATAATTCTTATGAGGTACTAATCAGAAACTGTATTTAAGTAATAAAGTGGGAGTCTTCTAAAATGAATGGGTGAGGCTGTAGAGAATCTTAGATTAGCTAATCCTATTATTAGTTGTGTGAGAGAATCAGGAATAGGGCACATGATGAGAATGGGCACACAGGCATCAGTTGTACTTGTTAGGGTGCTATAAAGCTGTCTTAGGTAATTTATCACACACAGGCAACTTCTAGGCATGTTTTATTTGACCTGTGTAATAGTTCTATAAACATTTGAATATATGGTCAACACTTAAAAATTGGGAAGTTTTACTTAAACATTGAGATTTGTGTTTCCCTTGAAAAAATAAGGTTTGGCAGTTCTGTTTTTGCAACTTAGCATAGCTACAATTGGCTGAATCATTGGCCCCTTTTGATGAAGTAGATACTGTCATTTTATAGAATTATTATACTTTTTTAGTCTCCCATAGTTGCCACTAGGCTCCTTCATTCATTTGTGTGATCTGTCCAGCACCTTTGGCTTTTGGCTTCGTAGGTCCTATCTTAAACCCACAAAGATGTGTGTGTGTGTGTGGATTATTATAAATAACCTGAAGGACTTACTGAACTATAGTCAAAAGTGGAAAAAGGTAGTGCAGATCTGCACTGTTCAATATGGTAACCACTAGACATTTACAGCTATTTTAAATTAAATTTATTAAAAATTAAATAAAAATTTGCTTCCTTAGCTACATTTATAGCTGTATTTTAAGCCTTTCCACATAGATGGAAAACTTTTTTTTTTTCATGGCAGCAAGTTGTATTGGGCAATACTAATACAGGTAGTAAAATCTTTATAAATGACAATGACAAAAGCAAAATCCAAGGATGATAGACTTCAAATGGAAAATGCTAAAGCACAAACAAATAATCAACCAGCACCCACTGATTTGAAGCACAGGAAATAGGAAGTGTTTTAAAAGATCATTTAAATATCTTTAGATTTATTTAAGCACACTGACCCATATAGATTTCATTCTAGGGAAATTGAAGTATTTATACATGGAATGGAAAAAAAAATACCACTAACAACAATTGAGGTTGTGAACAGGTAGATTTCCAGGAGAAAAATCTGGGGAAAAAAAAAAAAAGTCCTGGAAACTATACACAAGGGTACTTGGTAATCTTTGGGTGGACATAATGATATAATGGATCCCCAGTGGATTCCAGTGGTTTGGGAATACTTAAGGAAACAGTTGCATAATGAACCAGCTGTGAGAACAACAAATAATGGCAAAAAGACTGTTTATTAGATCATTGTATCAAAAGAATTTAACTTCAAGGCTAAGATCTTATTGTCTTTCCTGATAATGATTTGGCTAGCTGATCTTCAAGGCCTCTTCAGGTTAAAAAAAATTACTTTTACTCCTGAAAGAAGAATAACTCTGAATTCTAGATTTAGAAAAATTAGTTGGATTCATAGCTGAGTCAATAACTTTGCTTAAAATATAATCACTAAATAGATGACAAATGGGGAGAGATCCCCTGAGGCAGTTCATAAAATCAGATTATATGTTGAGATGTGTCATGTTTTATATTTTTATCAATGACTTGAATGAATGAATTCACAGAAGGCAAGCTTATTAAATTATCAGGTGACATAAAGCTGGGAGGAGAGTTAATATATGCAATGTCAGAATTAAAATTTGAACAGATTTGATGACTCAAACTAACAAGAGTTAAGAGGAATTTTTTTTTTAAGGTGATGCTTAATGGATAAATTTTCTTTTTAGGGCATACACTTGTATTCCTTGAAAAATTGTGAATTGCAGATTCAAGTCAAACTAACCTGACAGCCTAGAACTCTGGGCTAAATTGAACAAGGTGGTTAGCAGTGAATGCCCTTGTATGCAGCCTGAAATAAAACAAGTATGCTGGTACACCTCCTCCTTGAAATGGCCTCTTCAGTTGGCTTCAAGACATGGCACTCTCCTGAGTTACAGACCACTCCTCAATCTTCTTTACTGGTTAATCCTCATCTCCCTCCCTCTCAACATTCAAAGGCTTCAGTGTCTGTACCTCCTGTTCCACCTCCACCCTTTCCTTTCCTGAACAATCACTGACTGATAGCACAGATTCTGATTCCCTTATGTGTGGGGACGTGTCCAGTTTTTAATCTCAAGTCTAGACCTGTCTCTGAATTTCGTGTTAATATGTCCAGTAGCCTACTTGGACAGACATTTTCCTCTTGATTTTCCAGTAGCTATCTCATACTTAAGCTGACTAACTTCCCATTATTTTTCTAGCAAATTTGCACCACCTTCAGTTTCCCCCATCTAAGTTAATGGTACTTCAGTTCCTCCTGCAGTTCAGGACAAAAAATTTAAAGTCATCCTTGACTCGTTATCTTTGTTGACGCTCCAGTTACAGTCAGCCAGAAAAGTGTCCAAAGATTTCCAGAATTCCTAGGTTTTCAACATCTCAGTTCTGCCACTCTGATCCAATCTGTCATCATCTCTCACCTGGATATTTCAGTAGCCTCTTCTTTTCCCATTTTCACCTTTGCTGCATTCTGTGTACTTTGAACTCTGTAGTCAGATGATCTGTTTAAATATAACCCTATCACTTCTCAGCTGAGAATCCTCCAGGCAGGCCCCTTCTCACTCAGAATTCTGAAGGCTCTACAGCGGGCCTACAGGTCACTCCTACTCCGTTACATTCCAGACCCGATGTGACTCTCTACCCTGACATCGTCCCCTCCCTAGTCCTTTGACATTTCAGGCCCCCTCTTCTTTATTTTATTTTATTTTTTAACTTTAAAACCACATCACATTTATTTCAAAGATGCCTTCTAGTTCTGATTTGGTTACCAGAAAACGGTTAAATGCACATGAATATTATTAGGAAATCTTGAGGAAGCTATCGCTACTAAGATTCAAATACATGATTATAATTATTTTAGATAGAATCAAATTGGTTGCAAAAACATTTCCTGAGGGCAGATTTCTGGTTTGTTTCTTAGGCGTCTCACTCCCTCTCGCCTCAGGGCGTTGCCCTCTGCCTGTAATGCTTCTCTCTAAGATACCTTTGTTGCTCACTCCCTCACAGCCTTCAGTTTTTACTCAGATACTACTTTTTCAGTGATACCGCTCCAATGCCTATATTTAAAATTTTTCATTTCCCCCTAATCCCAGACTTGCTTCCATACTTAATTTTTTCCAGGACACACATTGCCTTCTAAATTACAATAGAATTTACACATTTATTATTATTAATCTTCCCCCCTAAAATACAAACTCCACGGTGTCAAGGACTGTTGCCTGTTCTGCCCACCATTTCATCCTTACTTCTAGAGTAGTGCTGGCATCTAGTAGGTGCACAGAAACTGCTTTTGAATGAATACCTGCAAGTGGGGACAAAGTAAAGAATGACTCAATAAAACTACTGTGAAAAAGATGGAGAATTTACATATCCAAGTTAAATGTTCATCATTACTGAGACATCTAAGAAAGAAAAGCATCTCTTTTTATAGGAATAAGGTCCAGATTAAGAGACATAAAAATTATTTTCTGCACCAGCACAGACTTTATATTTTCCATTTATGTCTTTGAAGAAGGCACTTGAAAAACGTCAGTCTTAACAATGTTAAAGATTTTAAAAAATAATTTCGAGATCACAGATGTAATAGAGTAGAAAATCATGAAAGTTAAACTAACTTAACATTACATTTTTGAGGTGCTGGATAAAAGTATAAACTAAACTTATGAGTAGATTCAGAAAATACTAGTAGTAATTGGTAAAAATTACCAACCCAGTTTTAGTGTTTAAAATACTATCATCAGCATTCTATACAATTCCTATTAAAGTGGTAGACTCTATAATGGTTAGTAGGAAGCTTCCTTGTCCAGGGAGCACTCAAGCACAGGCCACAGATGGTTACATATTTAGAAAATTATAAAATAAGATGTGTGCTGGGTTGAAGGTGAAGCTAGTAGATCCCATCTGATTTCTAATATTCTATAATTTTTACTAATAAATACACTATGCACAAATGTATCTATGTGAGTAGATATGTGTAGGTATGTGTATGATTAGATTTATATAAAATGTATATACATTTTAATATCTACATATATATACACATATATATCACATAAATATGCCTGTTTTATTTGAAGGGACATTAATTTGATCCTAGAGACCATCTCATTACATGCAAAACTCATCAGTCTTTTCCTATGTTCGAGCTCAGATCCTACACCCTGTTCCCTTCCAGTGTTTTTTCCCTCTCTCGGACATAAAATTCCATGCATAGAATCAAAGCCTTAGGATGATAAGTATAATGTTAGACCTTTAAAAGATCAAAAGCTGGCCATCCTGGTACACATTTCTACCCACCATTGCTGCTTAACCTAGGTTTTAAATTTTCTCCAGCATAAATTCATTTTCCTCAGAAGATACAGTTATAATTACAGTTCTGTTTTACAAGGCAAATTTCTACCTTATAAGTTAGTGCTTAAACTTTTCCATATTCAGGCAATTTTCTGAAAATGACAAGCATCAATTAATCTTACAGGTGTGAAGTTTCCATGTTGAAACATGGAGTTGTCTTGTTTAGTTTACTCAACTAGGTCAAAAGGAAAGAGAAAAAAATCAATGAACTTGCAAGATGAGTAAAGTTGATATTCTCTTTTGTCAGAGGGGATGTTATATTTCTTATATCTGTAAAGGTTGTGAGAATGATGGGTGAGAATTTCCACTTGTATTTCAGATAAAATTCCCTTGTGATTGCACTGCTTCTAAGCATTGATGACATTTGTCTACTTTATTAGATTTAAATATTCACACATATGTCAGTGTCTACAGTAGTAAGCATTTTTAAATGACTTCATATGAGTGCTTTTTCAACTTTAAGATACATGAGAATTATTCAAGAAGCAAAATATAAATAGAGACTCCTGGGCCTGACCTTTAGATATTTGATTCTGTAGGTCAGGTAACACAGAGAGATGCTTATTTAATAAGCACATAACCTCGGCTCCCTCTGCTATCATGTTATAGGTGAGCCATGGATGGTGCTTTGCCTAACATTGTGAACCTTTATGTTGATTTGTATTTTTAAATCAAAGATTTTTTTTTGTATGCCCAATTCATATTGTATAGGTTTGCATAGAGTATATGTCTATTTGTGTTGAGGTTTAGACTTTTTTTTTCTTCACATGTTTATTCTAAAAAAAAAAATCCTCTCACAACTTCCAAAAATGCGTGTGGAAGAAAACAACAAAACAACCTTCTTTCCTGGCTGAGGCCAGCTCACTTTACAGACACATATTTGGGGAGAGAGCACCCTCATGTGGTAATAGGATGCAAAAAATATTCTGGGATTTTTATTTTATGTCTTGAGCAACCACAAGAAAACAATTGCTGGTAACTGTGTCACTAACCCATTGGATCATTTTGTTTCTGAAAAGTTTTCAGAGGAAATTTTTTTTGGCCTGAAGAGGAAGGTGTTAGCTTGAAAACTGTTACATTCCCACTGTGGATTTTCGAGTTTCCCAGTTGTGGCTTCTTCTATTGATTCAAGAAACCTGTCTTAGTGCTCCTGTTAAATCATATGAACAACTGCACCAGATTAGGCTGCTGGGGTCACAGGGCTCATCAGCACACAAATACCGCATTCTGTTATTAGTTTAGTGATCTTCTAGGACCATAGGGAAAGTTAAAGTCATAAATGCTCCAAGTCATAAATGAAATAGCCAAAGTATTCTTTGTTTAGAGAAATTTTTGAATGAACACTAAGTGGTTGAAATATAATAATAAAAATAACTTTAATGCAAACTAAACTACCCATGAACTTGAACATAAAATCTTTTAGATTAGAACATTTCTAGAGAAGACAGATACACTGTGTTTGGGGAATTCTAGACTATCTGTAAAACAAAAACGGTATCACCAGTCAAAAGAATAACATTAACTCTAGTAAACAAACAAAAAATTTGCAGTAAAGTATGATATCTTGGTTAAAATTTATTATAATGTAATGGAATAATTTCAAATGCTTACAGTGAAGTGGACAATTAGTTAAAATTGAAAGCTTGCCATTCCAGTGCCATAATTGGCATGATTGTTACATAAGGAAGGCAGTCTGCTTAACATACACCTCCCTTCTCCAGGCATGCCCTGAGGTTGTCCTGATTTAACACTAACTTCTCAAAAATTACATCTTTCTTGTAAAAATGTTACTTTCCAAGGGTTTTATGAGCATTCCGTTCTGTTTTTTCAATTGGCTGTTTTCTGTTTAACAAATGTAACTCAACCCACAAAGTTTTTTTTTTTTTGTAATTTTATAATATAGATTTGCTTTTTATTAATACTATTTTAATATAAGTAAAAAGCACATGCTCATTGTAAAATAGTAAGTACAAAAAAAAGAAGAGTGTCACCAGTGATCTCCCTTTCCAAACTTTTTCGCAATGATTGTTTTTACCATCTTGATCTGTTTGAATCCAGTGTTTGTATGCATATGAAGAATATCTCTACAAATAATTATATTTTATATAGAGAAATATATATGCATATATATATATATATATATATATATATATACACACACACATATGTTGGTACTTGCAACCACATTGTATATATAGTTTTATATCTTTTGACCTTGGACTGTAATAATTTGCTTTGTAATCAAATGTTTAATACTCTAGTAGGTGAATATATACATTAGCATTTCTTTAGCCATTCCTTTATTTGGGTGTATTTAATATCATTGATCCAGTAATTTTGTGTGCATATTTAAATATTTTAGGTTAAATTCCTGAATAAAATTGCAGACACGTGTTGGCAATTGCACTCTAGAAAAATTATATCAATTTCCACTTTGGTTAACAACAGTTGTAAAGTAGTCGTTGTAGTAGTGGTGGTAGCAGCGATAGTGGTAGTACCAACAGTAAAACTGAAGAACAGCATGGAACTTATGGCAGTAGAATACAGGGAAAATATAAAAAGAGTATGGAGACAGTGTGATAAAAGTAGAGAAAGTATAATTTAAATAACTTACTGTAGGAAACATATCAATTTTAAATTACAAAGTCTGGTGTCACAGTAGCATTTGAAGGATATAAGCAATTTAGAAAACTGAAAGAGCTGCAAGAGGCAAGGAAATAAATTTAAGAGAAAAATAATGACTTGGCAGCATCTCAGAGGTTATTAGAATAGCAAAGAGCAGAGATCCTTCAGTAATTACAATTAGTGCTATAGATGACAAATCAAGAAAGTCACAGGAAAGCCTAAGAAAAGTGTACTAGTGAAGGTAATCATAGTCATCATGCCCTAAGGATTTAAATTAGGGAAAAGATTTATTAAGGATTTGAATCCTCAAAACAAATGATTGATATCACCAAGTATGAGAGTAAAAACTTGATAATGACCAAGAACAAGAAAATCTACAGAGTCAATAGGCAGGGAATTCTTTAGCTGCAAAGCATATAAGTTACATAACACAGTAAGGGAAAGACATTTTCAAATATACGAGGCTCAGAAATTATACAATCCATCTGTTCTTCTAAAAAAAAAAAATTTCTGGAAGACATAACTCAGACAAGCGAGAGGAGAATGGAAATTAGGAACTGTGAATGAAGACATTGTTGGGGGCCACAGAGGGTGCCCTTACAATTACATTTAACATAAATTATGCAAAAAACAAAGACAGGCAATGTCATATAAAAAATTTAAAAGCAATATGGGAGCGAAAGAAAACATAAATTAAAACAACAAATAAAATTAAATATCTATTGTAACAAAAATGTAAGAAATGCAAACTTATAAATTAAAAGAAAAAGATTTTCAACATGAGCTGAAACATACAAACTTTATGACATTTGTAAGATACCCATATTCATATTTAGTTTATAATAATATATGCAAATTGAAACTTTATCAAGCATTTTAACTACAATAGAGATTCGACCATCAAAACTACACACTAGAGTAGGTACTGCTTTCCCTATTTTTATATATAAGGAGACTGACATTTATAAATTTTTATATATTTGAATAAATTCAGTTTTTTAATTAATGCTGGAACTCTGACCTCCTGATTGCAAAAATTTGGTGTTCTTTATCTTATATTGTGTCACAAATTTTTCATTTTCTAAATCTCTAATGTATGTTATATTTAGAAATTAAATTTTTTTTCTTATTTTATAATTATCTGATTGCTCATTGTGGGCCATCAGGAAAATATAGGCTAAATGGAAATGAATGAACAAAATAAGTATATATGTTAAGCTGATTAATTCAATATAGCATGAACTGGGTTTTAAGATACCTTTGTTCTCCTGACTTTACCAAGAGCTTGCTGTTCTTTAAAGTAGTTACTTGATTTCTTACCTGCAAAATGAGTTATACTATTGATCACACATATCATATATACTTTATAGAAGAATGAAGTAATAAAGACATTAGCATCTACCTAGCATAAAACCTTTCTGATAAGACTGAAAACCAGTGCCTTACAAACAATAATGTAGTCAGCATTGCCCAAGACTGTGGATTGTAGGAAGCAAGGATCCATGTCTGTTTCACGTGCCTTTGCATTGCCAACACCCCCTCTAATGCTTGCTCCACACTTGCTATGTAATAAACTGTTGTTGAATTAATTGATCAGCTTCTTAGTTATTCAATAAAAAGGAGGCTTTAAAATAACTTTCCAAGCAGAAGGGTCTTCACTTAGAATTTTCTAAAGGAAAGAATATTTGTTGAGAAAAAACAAACCTACTTTTAAAAATGATGATAATATTTTAAAACATTTAACTTAGACATAAACATGTTGAAAAAATGGAAATAATCACCAGATATAGCTACAATGTGTAGCTGTAATTAGTTACCCATCTTTTCCCACAAAAAGTGACAGTCTGGCTAGCTGTTCACCCATTTCCCTTCTCTCCCACTTATAAAGGTTAATATTCTGTCCCACTAAGCAGCATGGTTCATATTAGACTGGCTCTATCTGCATTTGAACTTATATATAGTTTTCAGAATTCTGAGTCATTGTACTTTCAACTACTCAAAGAATAGCATTGAAACTACCAGCTAATAATTATATGTGTGACTCTTGCTTTTTATTTTCATCTGTGGCATAGTAAACCATGAGGAATTGGAGGACAGTCTCATGGCATTTGCAAAATATGTTCTCCTATTGATGCTGGTGGTAGATGTAGAAGATGACTGCTGGACTTTGCTGGAGAGATTTGATTAAAAAAAACAAACCAAACAAGCACAAATTAATGCCATCTCAATGTGCCTACCTTACGTGTAAAATCTTGTTACTCAGTAATTACTTCAACTATGTTAGTATTTTCTATGTGGCAGAATCATGTATCATTCTCTCAACCTGCTACCCACTCCTCCCCAGCTATAGTTCCTGTGGTTAGACAGTCTCCACCTGTAGCATCCTGAGAAAACTTACACACAAGTCCCCCTTCCTCCCAAACCTCTAGACACACATGCATGTGCATGTGCACGTGTCCCCCGCCCCCGCCACACATTGTATGTATTACCCGGTTTCTTTTCCCCAGCTCTGAGATGAGATCTAAGAGTCAGTCTGTTTATAGTATGCATGGAAACATTGGGAGACTAATTTTTTTTTTTTTGCAAGTTATGGCGATTCTAGGATATATGAATTTTTGTTTGCATCTGGTTCTTTTATATTACCAGTAACTGAAGGAAGGGGGCTTTCAGTTTATGCAAAATACCTATTTTCTGCTCCTGATTCTCTAGCTTTGTGACCCTAAGTCATCATTTTTCTGGTCTACAATTTCATCATCTGTGAAAAAAATGATTTAAATGAATGACTTCAAAATTCTGTTTCATTTCTAAAAAATACAAGTCTGAGAAAATCAGTAGGTTGAAACATGAAAATGGCACTTTCTAGGTCAGATTTGTGAATGTTGGGATTTCATATAATTTGTCTGGGTAATTGGATATCTTGTAGGGACTAAAGATGCCGTATTAATCCTTGTTTCAAGGTGGCATTGCTATTAGATACCTTTGAGATATGTCATTCCTTTGTGTTTTCAGTAGCCTGAGATTCTGAGCTCAATTAGAGTAGGGATTCACTTTAAATATTTCATGCCCCAGTGCCTAGAACAGTGTCTGCAAATACTAGACACAGTAAATGTTTGCAGAAGGAATAGTGTTGTGACTTAAAATTATCAAATTCTACAAAACTGTAATTATTAATAATGATGATAATCAGACATGTTGAAATACTAGAGTAGATAATACCAAAGGTGAAATCTCTGACAGCTCTCTTAATGGGAAGGTGACAAGTTAATCTTAGCTAAAATCATCAAAGGTGTGGCACAGCAGACAAAGATGTAAAAGCTGTGTCAGGTTAGTATAGGGCTTACACATGGCTTTATGGATATTGACTTTAAATTGCACAAATTTTTATGAATACAAGTGTTTTTAATTTTTAAAATATAATACAAAAAGCTATGTTAAAGCAAAAACTATTCATAATGACACCACCTAGAGAAAAATAATAAAATTGGGCCATGTATAATAGCTTCTTATGCCATGGTTTTTTCTCTGTGATGAGATAGCCTTTGTAAACATTCTTTTATATTTTATTTATTTTTTTAGATTATACAGTGTGTGATTTTATTTAAGGTGTACAATATGATGATTTAGTGTATTTACATATTATGAAATGATTACCACAATCAAGTTAATTCATCCATCACCTCACTTAGTTACCTTTATGTGTGTGTGTTGTGGTGAGGGACATATTAACTTACTCATAGAAAATTTCAAGTATACAGTAGGGTAGTTTTAACTATAATCGCCATGTTCTACAATAGATACCCAGAAATTATTTATCTTATAACTGAAAGTTTATACCCTTTGACCAACATTCCACCCCCCACCCCGTCCTCTAGCCCCTAAGCTCCTGGCAAGTACTGTCTTCTCTGGCTCGGTGAGTTCAACATTTTTTAGATGCCACATATAAGTGAAATCATACAGTATTTGTCATTCTGTATCTGACTGCTTCACTTAGCATAATGTTCTCTGGGTTCATCCATGTGGTCACAAGTGACAGGATTTCCTTCTTTTTTATGGCTGAATGCTATGTATAAGATTTTCTTTATCTATTTTATCTGTCGCTCAACACTTACATTATTTCCATATCTTGTCTGTTGTGACTAATACTGCAGTGAACATGGAAATGCAGATGTTTCTTCAAGATACTGATTTCAGTCCCTTTGGATATATACCCGGACGTGAGATGGCTGGATCATATGGTAGTTCTATTTTTAATTTATTGAGGAACTTCCATACTCTTTTTTATGGTGGCTGCACCAATTTACATAGCCACCAACAATGTACAAGAGTTCCCTTTTCTCCATGTCCTTGCCAACACTCATTGTTTCTTGACTGTTATCTCTTGATAGATAAAATATCTATCCCAACAGATATGAGGTGATACTGTTGTTTTGATTTGTATTTCTGATGATTAGTGATGTTAAGCATCTTTTCAAATACTGTTGTCTGTCTGCTTTAGAAAAAGATCTGTTCATGTCTTTTGCCCATTTTTTAATTGGATTATTAGAGGATTTTTTTCTTCTTCTTTTGAGTTGTAGAAGTTTTTGTATTTTTTGGAAATTAAACCTTTATCAGAAATATGGTTGCAAATTGTTTCTCCCAATCTGTAGGCTGTTTTTACATGTAGGTCTTTAATCCATGTTTAGTTCATTTCTGTGACTGGTGTGAGATAAGGGTCCAATTTCATTCTGCTGCAGGTGGATATCCAGTTTTCCCAACACTATTTATAGAAGAGATTATTTTCCAATTGTATATGCTTTGTGCCCTTGTCAAAGATTAGTTGACCATATATGTATGGATATTTCTGAACTTTCTATTCTGTTCCAATTGTCTGTATATCCGTTTTTATCCCAGTACCATACTGTTTTGATTACTACGGCTTTTTGTAATATAGTTTGAAATCAGAAAATGTGATGCCTCCAGCTTTATTGTTCCTCAAGATTGTTTTGGCTGATTGGGTTTTTTTTTTTTTTTAATGGTTCCATATACATTTTAGGATTTTTTTCTGTTTGTGTGAAAAATGTCATTGAAATTTTGATAGTGACTGCATTAAATCTGTAGATTGCTTGGGGTAGTATAGACATTTTAACAATATTAAATCTTTTAATGTATTAACATGGGATATCTTTCCATTTATTTGTGTCTTCTTCAATTTCTTTCATCAGTGTCTTATATTTTCCAATACACAAATCTTTCACTGCTTTGGATAATTTATTCTAAGTATTTTATTCTTTTGTTGCTATTGTAAATGGGATTGTTTTCTTAATTTATTTTTAAAATAGTCTGTTGTTAAGGTATAGAAACACAGCTGATTCTTGTATATCATTTTTTATCCTGAAACTTCAGTACATTCACTTATTAGTTCTCAGTTTTGTGTGTGTGTGTGGTGTAGATGAGTGTGTGTATAGGAATCTTAAGGGTTTTATATGTAAGATTAGATTTTGTATACAAGATCATGTCATTTTCAGACAGAGGCAGTTTAACTTCTTCCTTTATAATTTAGATTTTTTTTGTTTCTTTTTCTTGCCTAATTGCCTTGACTAGAATTTCTAACACAGTATTGAATAGAAGCAGTGAGAGTGGGCACCCTCTTCTTATTCCTAATCCTAGGGGTAAAACTTTAAGCTTTTCACTGTTAAATACTATGATAATGTTAGCTGTTGGCTTGCCATATATGGGCCTTACTATGTTAAGATTCATTCCTTCTGTACCTAATTTGTTGAGAGTTTTTATCATGAAAAGATGTTGAATTTTCAAATGATCTTTCTGCATCTATTGAGATGATCATATGGTTTTTATTCATTCTGTTAACCTTTTCACACATAGATGAAAGTAGTAAGAATAGTACAGTGAACCCACATAAACTCGTCATCCAGATTCAGCATTTATCAAGACTTTGCCTTATTTGCTTTTTTACCTTTGGTGTAGTATGTAAAAACTAATCCCAGAATTCAGTCATTTAATCTGTATATACATTAGTATGTGTTTCTAAAAGTAATATGTACATTTTATATAACCATAATACCAACAAACATTCTAAATAAAATTTTAAGATCTCCTAATACTTTGTACATCATTGAACTGCTATAGTTATCTTAAAAATGTCTTTTTATAGCTGGTTTCTTTGAGTCACAATACAAACAGGAGCCTCACAATACAAACAAGAGCCACTTTTATTTACTTTTTTTTTTTAATTACTTTTGTTTATTCAGTCTCTCAAATCTCCTTTAATCTATAAAAACCACCCTTCCTTTTTTATCCTATTATTATCTGTCACAGGGGAGTTAGCTTTTCTGTAGAATATATTACATTCTGAATATGTCTGTTTATTTCCTTGGTGTCATTTAACTTTTGTTGTTGTTATTGTTCTAGTATGCTGTATAAATGGAAGTTAATGCCAGAAACTTGAGCTTCAAGTTCAACTATTTAAGACTGATTTCCATATTGTAAAGCTTCACATCCACCTCTTCTCTAATGTTTCATCTGTCGGTGTTATTAACGAGAGTATTAAGTTTGCAAAATACTGATTTTATGAATCTATAATTTATCTCACATATATTAGATAGAATTCTTTGGATAAAACTTTCCATCTTTAACAAGGAGTTATCGGTTACCTTGACATAGAGTTTGTAAAAATGAAGGGAAGTTAAATATTTAATGATTTCATTTTATTTGTCATTTTTCAAAGTAAGGAGTTAGAAACTTAGATACTTCAGATTCTTATTTTCATTATTTTATAATATTATAAATTGATTTCAGAATGCTACTACTAATAATTATATTTACAATTAGACTAGAGGATAAACTTTAAGATTTTAAAAATAGCTTCCATTTTTGCTTAGGAACTATATTCCTCTAGATAAAATATAGTCAAAATACTAATGCTATGAAGTCACTTGAAATAATTCCTCCTTCTAATGTATGGTTAAATTTGTTTATTTCCATTAAAAACGTTTAGGTTTTTTTTTCTTTGTATGTAATTATATTTTTGAAAATGTAAAATACTTAAGTTCCAATGTTAAAATTGTGCAGCAAGTTAAATTCGGAGAAGTCTCACTTTTATTCCTGTCTCTGATAACTTGTTCCCTCTCTCTCCCTAGAATAACCATCATAATCAGTTTTGGTTTATCTTTCAAGTATATTCAAATATATATATACACACACATGCATACACATATATATATTTACATGCGCGCACACACACATATATTTTATATATATATACACACACACACACACACACACATATTTTTATATCCTCTTCCCTTTTACAAAGAAGTAAGCATTCCATTCATGTTATTCTATGGTTTGCTTTTTCTCACTTAACTGTATATCCTGATAATGACTCCATTTGCTGTGTATAGCAGTAGTTCTTCAGTGGAGGAAATTTCACCCCACCCAAGGGACTTTGGCAATGTCTGAGACATTTTGGGGTGTTACAACTTGGGTGGGGGAGCCATTATTGTCATTTGTTGGATACAAGCCAGAGATGATGCTGAACTTCCTACCATGCACTGGAAAGCTACCACAGCAAAGAATTATCTGGTCGAAAATGTCAGTAGTGCCAAGATTGAAACATCGTGGTATACAGTGACCTGCTTTTTAATGTTCTTACTGCTAATTCACAGATTTTTGTCATCTTGAAATTTCTTTTTATTTATTAATGTTTCTCTTGATTATAGGTTGCAATTTCTTGCTTATTTTACATGTCTAGGAATTCTTATAAGTATATTCTGAATAGTGTGGACATTATGTTACAGTGAATCTGGAATATATTCTCTCCCTTTATTAGATGTTGAACTGTCTTTTGGCAGTTGTATAAGTTACTTTCTGACTCTATTGATTCTGTCAAGGTTGGGTTAAGACTGTGTTAGAATTTATCTATATAACTTTTTCCCTTAGTTCTATTACATGACCCTTGATCTAATTTGTAATCTTTCCTTCTGAGTAACAACTTCTAGCTCTCAGCTGAATTTTCTTGGTGAGACCTCTCCACTCTGCCTGTACCAGAGTTCCAGTGTCTTCCAGCATTGCAGATGTTCTGGTACCACTCCGTAGCTTTCTACATCCCCATTAGGGTGACCAAACTCATCCTGGTTTGCCCAAGACTATCCTGGTTTTAAAACCAAAAGCCCCCATGTCCTGGGAACTCCCTCAGTCCCAGGAAAACTGGAACGATTAGTTACTGTGTTCCCAGGGACTGCTCTCTACTAGAGCTCACAGAGATTGTACTGTACCTGCACAGTCCAGCTCTCAGCCAAGGACTTGTGTGAACCCCCAGTGCAGATTTTTGGGGTCCTTTCTCTGTGCAGTTCCCTCCCCTCTGGTATTCTACACTAAAATTTTTAGAAAACCCAACAACCTTAAACTCAGTAAATTGTAGCTACAAATTTTCCAAAACCCGGTTAAAGACTTGAATTGACAAATTCAAGAATCACTCCAAAGCTGAAATACAAAAAACAAAAAATCAGAAATAAAAGAAAATGTCTCTAGACATGTTAGAGTAAAGCTGTTGACACCCAAAGGGGAAAAAAGAAAGTTTAAAGAAGCTGGAGGCAAAAAAAGACATGATGGTTTATAATATCCTGTTATTATCCTTTTATATCTTTGGGATTTGCAGTAAAATATATAGCTTTTCTTTCTAGTTACAATAATTTGTATTTTTAAATCTTTTAAAATTAGTCATGCTAGGTGCTTATCAATTTTATTAATATTTTCAAATAACTAAACTTTGGCATTGGTGATTTTCTCTATTAGGATATATGTCCTTTTACTAGTTCATTTAATTTGTTCTTTTTATATTTTCTTCTTTTTTATACAGTTTTATTTGCTTTTTATCATCTAGCTTGAGTTTAAATTATTATTAATTTTCTGACTTTCTACTTTCTAATGTGTTCATTTAAAGCTATGACTTTTTCACTAAGCTCTTTAGCTGTATTTTGCAAGTTTTGTTATACTTTTATTATCATTTAACACAAATATTTTCTAAGTTTCATTGTGATTTTTTTCTTTGATCTAAGAGTTATTTGGAAGTACGTTGTTAAATTTTCAAATATTTTTCTGTCACTGAGTTCTGATTTTTAGAACACGTATTATATGAATTTGGTCCTTTGAAATTTATTGACATGTGCTTCTTACACCCAGGATGTTCTACTTGGGTAAATATTTCATGTGGTCTTGAATAATATGCATTCTTCAGTTATTGGATATAGTGTTCTATAAACTTTAATCATGCTATGTTCATGCATTGTTCAGATATACTACAGGTTTTCTGATTTTCTGTCTACCTGTTCTATCCATTACTGAGAAAGACATGTTAATGTCAGTACCTATACCTAACTGTATATGTGAATTTTTCAGTCTCTTTGTTAAGTTTTGTCAATTTTAAGATATTTTAAAGCTAGGTTTTTAGCTGAATTCAACTTGAAATTGTTATAGCTTTCTCTTGATTTAATTCCTTTTAATATTATGAAATACCATACTGTTCTTGCCAAAAAACTATCAAGTTTCTGTTGCTTGGTGTTTATGGGGACTGTGATTCTCCATCCCTTTACTTCAGATTTTGCTCTGTCTCATTTAAAGTATCTGTCCTTTAAAAAGAAGATAGTTGTGTTTTATCTAATCTGACCACATTTTCTTTAAGTTGAGATAGTCATAAACCATATATGTTTAATATAATTCTTAACTGAATTGGGTTTAACTCTACCAACTTCGTATTTGTTTTCTCTTTGTCCTATGTGCTCTTTTTAATTTGTCTGTTAACTTTGGATTAATCAACTACCTTTTATTCCATTTTCCTCTATATTAGTATTTTCTTTACGTCATCTTTTACTGTTTTCTTAGTGATTGTATTGGATAGTAAAAATTTTAAACTTACCTTATTTTAATCTACCTTAAATCAGGACATTTACTACTTTTCAAACAATGTGAAACCTCATAACATTGTTGCTGCCTTTACCCACATCCAACGTATTGTGCTGTTGACATCTATTTAGTTTTTTATGTTATAAATTCTACAAGGTTTTTACTTTTGTTTCAAACAGTTATTTTGTTTAAACAATATATTTTGACTTAACAATTTATTATACTGTAGTATTTCTTATACTCTTACTTCCTTCCTACAGTTCCATGCTTCCATCTTGGATAATCCTCTATAGCTTGAAGAAATCCTATCAGTATTTCTAACAATTTAAGCTTACTGGTGAAGTGTTATGTGTATGTGTGTGTGAGAGAGAAAACATCTTTATTTGACCATCCCTTTTGAAGAATGATTTTCTTCAATATCAGCTTTTAGATTGGCAGGGTATTTCTTTTTTTAAACTTAAAATACATTACATCATTTTCTGACTTTCATAGTTACTGTTGAAAATTCATCTCATAGTTGATATCTGTCCCTACATAATAACTTTTTATATTCCCTGGTTACTTTAATATTTTCCCTTTAATATTTAGCAGTTTAATCCTTATATGCCTATGTGGTTTGTTTTTATTTATCTTGCTTGGATTTTTATGAATTAATAAAATGAAATTAAATCAACATTCTTTTAGTTCATTGTTGGATTTTATTTATTATTAATTTGTTGAAGATTGTTACATCTATGTTAGAGACATATCTGTCTGTAGTCTTCCTTTCTTGTAATGTCTTACCTGGCTTTGATATTATGGTAATGCTGGTCTCATACAATGAGTTAGGAGGTGTTCCTTCTGCTTCTGTTTTCTGAAAAATAATGTGAAGAACTAGTATGATTTCTTAAATGTTTGGGAGAATTCACTAAAGAAACCATATAGATGTCGTGCTCTCTATTTTGGAAGATTATTGATTATGGATCTAATTTTTAAAAATAGGTGTAGACCTATTTAGATAACCTGTTTATCCTTGTGTGAATTTTGGTAGATTATGTCTTTCAAGGAATTGGTCCATTTCATCTCAGTTATCAAATTTGTAGATGTAGAATACTTCATAATATTCCTGTATTGTCATTTTAATGTTCATAGCTCAGTAATGATGGCCTCTTTTTCAATTCTCCTGTTAGTAATTTGTGTCTCCTCTGTTTCCATTAGTTAGCCTGGCTAGAGTTTTATCAATTTTATGGAACTTTTCAACAAACTAGCTTTTAAAATTAAAAAAAAAAATCTCTATTATTTTTCTCTTTAATTTCACTAATTTCTACACGATTTTTTATTATTTCCTTTCTTCTTTCTTCAGATTTATAATGTTCTTCTTTCTCTCATTTCCTAAGGTGGTAGTTTTGATTATTGATTTTAGATCTTTTTTTTCTAAAATATGTATTCAGTGCTATATGTTTCTTTTAAGCACTGTATTTACTGCATCTCACAAATTTCGATAAGTTTTTTTTTTTATTTTCATTTAGTTTAAAATATTTTAAATATTTTCTTAAGATTTTTTCTTATCAAAGGTGTTATTTAGAAGTATGTTGTATAATCTCTAAGTATTTTGTGATTTTCCGGTTATCTTTATGTTACTGATTTGTAGTTTGACACCGTTTTGGTCTGAGGGCATATGTGGTATGATGCCTCTCTTTTAATTTGTTTATATGTTTTATGGCTGAGAACGTGGTCTGTCTTGGTGAATGTGATGTGTGGCCTTCAGGAAAATGTATATTCTGCTGCTGTTTGATGAAATAGTCTATATATATATTAATTAAGTCCAGTTAATAGATGGTGCTGTTCAGTTAAACTATGCCTTTACTTTGGTTCTACTTGCTAGATCCATCAATTACGGATAAAGATGGATTGTGAAGTCTCCACTATAATAATAGATTTATATTTTTTCCTAGCAGTTTTATCTTTTGTTTTTCTTTTTTGCTTCATCTATTTTGATGCTCTGTTGTTAAGTACATACTCATTTAAGGATATGTCTGTTTGGAGAAATGACCCAATTTTCATTAGATAATGCCCCTCTTTATCCTTGAACATTTTCCTGTCCTAAAGTCCACTTTGAGATTAATATAGCTACTACAGCCTTATTTTGATTAGTGTTAGCATGATTATATCTTTATGCCTTTACTTTTATTCTCTGTCTTTATATTTATAGTGAGTTTCTTCTACGCAGTATATTGTTGGATCATACTTTTTTATCCACTTCATCAGTCTGTATTTTAATTGGTATTTTTAAACAATTCGTATTTAACATGATTATTGGTATTGTTGGATTAGTGTAACTGTTTTCTATTCATTGCAATTGTTCTTTGTTTCTTCCTTTTTTCTCTCTTCTATAGTTTTAATTGAGCAATTATAAAAGATTCCATTTTCTCTCTTTTAACATTACCTGTACTTTACTTTTTATCTTTAGTAATTGTCATAGACTTTGTAGAATTTTTTTTGTTTAACTATGTTATTCTTTCTGAAGTATAGTTGATTTATAATATATTAGTTTCAAGTGTACAACCTAGTGATTCAAAATTTTTATATATTATACTCCATTTAAAGTTATTATAAAATGTTGGCTATATTACTTGTGTGTAGAATGCTTTTAAAATGAATCTTTGTCCACTTTCAGATAATACTTTATCCCTTCACAAGTAGTGGGAATAACTTTGCTTTTCCTTTCCTTCTTCCTATTCCTTATATATTGCTATTATTTATTTCACTTGTCCATAAGCTGTAATCACCCAGTAAATTATTATTAATATTTAAATGACAAATTATCAATCTTTAAAAATGTTTAATTATTTAAAATAATTATTAAATTATTAAAAGATAACAGTTACCTATTCAAGCAGTTAAAATAAGGAAACTAAAAAGTTAAATTTCACTTTCATTTATTCCTTTTCTAATAGTTTTTTTAATCCAGATTTTTAAACTTTATCATTTTCCTTCCCTTTGAATGACATCTTGATGTTCTCTGACCTTTCTAGATTTGTTTATAGTCTGTCAATAATTTTGCAAAATTCACAACCATTATTTCTTTAAATATTTGCTCACTTCTTTGTTCTTCTTCTGGTATTACAAATTCTTTAGAAATTACCTCTTATTTTTACCTCTATCCCAATACTATTTTCTTTTTAATCTAGAATTTAAAAATCATTATTTTTAGATAATCAGCATATATTCTCTGGACAATTAAAAATATTTCTATTTAGATTTTATCACATTAAATCTTTATTTGCTGTTTGCATTGCTAATCACAGTATCTTCTTTGACATTCATTATCTCTGTGGTTTCTAATGTCTTGAACATTCTCCATTCTTTTGCCTGGTCTTTAGTGGTAACTTTTTCTTTCATCATTGCTGTATTCTTTTAAATGTCTTGAACTTTACCTTTGGAGATATTTCAAATCTGAGTTCTCAGTCTCTTCTGTTGTTCCTCTTAATTCATTCTCAAAGAAAACTCTTCTGGCTTCACTACTGATGTTTAACCTGTTACCCTTAAATGCTATCCACCTTCCAGAATCCTTTACCTATCTCTATTCTTTCTTTTTTTTTTCCCCAGGTAGATGATGTGATCAGAGTAGATAGAGCCTTGAAATATTTTATTTTATTTTAACATTTTTTTATTGAGTAATAGTCATTTTACAATGTTGCGTCAAATTCCAGTGTAGAGCACAATTTTTCAGTTATACATGAACATACATATATTCATTGTCACATTTTTTTTCGCTGTGAGTTACCACAAGATCTTGTATATATTTCCCTGTGCTATACAATATAATCTTGTTTATGTATTCTACATTTTAAAATCCCAGTCTGTCCCTTCCCACCCCCTGCCCCCTTGGCAACCACAAGTTTGTATTCTATGTCTATGAGTCTGTTTCTGTTTTGTATTTATTTATTTATTTATTTTTTAGATTCCACATATGAGTGATCTCATATGGTATTTTTCTTTCTCTTTCTGGCTTACTTCACTTAGAATGACATTCTCCAGGAACATCCATGTTGCTGCAAATGGTGTTATATTGTTGGTTTTTGTGGCTGAATAGTATTCCATTGTGTAAATATGCCACTTCTCTTTATGCAGTCATCTGTTGATGGACATTTAGGCTGTTTACAGGTCTTGGCTATTGTAAATAGTGCTGCTATGAACATTGGGATGCAGGTGTAATTTTGGAGTAGGGTTCCTTCTGGATATATGCCCAGGAGTGGGGTTCCTGGGTCATATGGTAAGTCTATTCCTAGTCTTTTGAGTAATCTCCATACTGCTTTCCACAGTGGCTTTCCTTGCTTCCCTCTCCCACTCTTAATGATTTAGATGTCTTCTTTTACAATTTTATGTTTATTCTATTTGTAATTCATGGTAGTTATCACCTTTCCAGTTGTGAGTTTCTCATTTTTGTAACATCCTGCTTCTTTTCTATTTAGAGTAGACCTGTCAATATTCCTTTTAGTATGGGTTTAGTGTTGCTTAACTCTTTTAGTTTTTGCTTGTCTGTGAAATTCTGTATCTCTCCTTCTATTCTAAAGGATAGCCTTGCTGGATAGAGTATCCTAGGCTGCATCTTTCTTTTTTTCATTCAGGACTTTGAATATATCTTGCCACTCCCTTCTGGCCTGTAGTGTTTGTGTAGAGAAATCAGCTGAAAGCCTTATGGGGGTTCCCTTGTAACTCACTTTATTTTTCTCTTGCTGCCTTTAGGATCATTTCTTTATCCTTGACTCTGGCCATCTTGATTATATGTCTTGGTATGGGTCTGTTTGGGTTCTTCCTGTTTGGGACCCTCTGAGCCTCCTGTACTTGGATATCTGATTCCTTCTGTAGGTTTGGGAAGTTTTCAGTCATGATTTCTTCAAATACCTTTTCAATCCCCTTTGTTCTTTCTTCCCCTTCTAAGACCCCTATTATGCATAGATTGGCACACTTTTATATTATCCCGTAGGTCCCTTATATTGTTTTCATTTTTTTTTATTTGTTTTTCTCTCAGCTGTTCTGATTGGGTGCTTTCTGTTGTCCTGTCTTCTAGGTCATTTATTTATTCCTCTGCATTATCTAGCCTGCTTTGTACAGCCTTTAGGTCAGCTCTCATCTCAGCAAATGAGTTTACTAATTCTACTTGGTTCTTTATAGCTTCTATTTCATTTTTGACACATTTTATATCTCTAAACACTATTTCTTTTAGTTCCTTCAGTACTTTGATCACTCCTTTTTTGAAATCTTGATCTAGTAGGCCATCAGTGTCTATTCCCTTGATTATGCTTTCAGGGGATTTCTCTTGATCTTTTAATTGGGAGAGGTTCCTCTGCTTCATCATATTGCTCATATCTCTCTGGCACTGTGGCTTAAGGAGTATCAGTTACCTATTGTGGTCCTTAAAGAGTTTATTTATTTATCTATCTAAAGCCTATCTAGGAATAAAACCGGTGGGCGGGCGGGTCACTCCCCCTCCAGAGATGCAGCAGTCACTCGGGCAAGGCAGGTGGGTGGAACACACAACCACATAAACATTACACATTCCAGTCTTCAATTCATTTTTCAGGAACTCTGTTACCTTTACTAATCCCAATATGCAAGTACAAAACCTCTCTCACTTTAAAATAAATAGTAAACATCTAAGTCTATAGGATAAGGCACAGTACAGTCTGATTCACAGATACTTGGAGAAAATATTCAATACCAAACCTACTTAAAATTTTATATTGGAGATTTACAAATCTTAATAAATAATCACAAATTTCCTTCCAGCTAAAAATTATTGTACAGATAAAATGACAAGGATGGTGGAAGTGATGATGATAATCATTAATTAATCTGATTTTTAATTTAACTTAGTCATAACTCTGTGTGCCATCTCAGGTAGAGATAAAATTATCACTCCTTTTTTTATGGAGTATTGAACTAGCTTGCTAAAAAGTAAAGATGCATAATATGAAAATTAGTAGCTATATTATTTTCTTTGGTCTGTCATAACAAACTTCCACACACTGGGTGAGGTTTAAAATGCTGATTCAGCTTTGGAGTTAAAGGGAATTGGAATAGTAGTTTAAAGAACAAAAAGATACTGGAGAAATAGACATATCACATGAAGCTTATTTGAACTTTCTTTGCTGTATTCAAACACAGATAATGGGAAAATGACATTCAGATTTTTAGATGCTGTCTCATTTAATATGACTTATTTAGTAATATGTTTGCTTGTTGGTGGATGAAGCAATACTACTTTTTTTGACATGGAAATTAATTGCACTTTGAATATTCAAAAAGTACTTGAGTATTCTTAAAAAGTAAACATAATCTAGAATCCATGTTCATATATAATTCTTATTAACTATAAAAATTTTTTTACACTAATACAGCTTATTTGAGAGACTGTAATAATAAAGATGAAATAAAAGTATCAATATAGATATTTACAGTATTCCATATAAATTATTTTATGTTTATCAATCTGATATTCCTAGCAACTATGAACTTTTTAAAGAAAGGAGCCTTATCATTTACATCCTTAGAAATCTTTCTATGATACAACACAGTGTTAAGAGTAAAATGTATGCTCAGGAAAAGCAATAATTGTCTGTAGTTATTTTTAATTACCATTAAAATATAGTTAAACTTATTTGCTTGGTTAGAAAACAAAAAATCTTATTTAAATATTTATTGACACTTAAAACGAAACATGAGAAACAGGCTGGCAACTCAGTATGGTCTCAGTCCCATAATATTATTTCTTTTCTTCATCAGATGAGACTAGAACTGAGAATAAATAATTATATTCATTTTTACTGCTTAACTGATTCAACACACATTCTGAATTGGCTGTATTTTAGCATTTAGGCTTTGAGATAAATATAATAATCTTTGTCTAACCCTTTCTGAGAGGGTAGTCTATCAATATTTAATTTGACCAATCAGAGAAAACATTAACGTAGTATAAAACAATTTATGAGATTGGCTCAGTCTTGGGTTTCCTTATTAAATGTAGTTAAAATTTATCAACAAGAGCATTATGGGTGTGTGTTTGTTATCTGAATAATTCTAATTAACTTTTGGTAATTGCTGAGAATCTGCAAGCAACTGTTTATATTTTTCATTGTTATAGTTCCCAACAACCAGCAGAGAAATTAATAAAATAAGCCTATGAGCAATGAAACAATGCAGGCCAGCTTAGTTTTCTTTCTCACTGGAGAATATAAAAATTACCAACAAGTATTCTATATATATATTTGAAAAGAACCTAAAGTTATAGTAAAGCAATTTGAAGACTATGAAAGTTCTTTAAAATCTTACATACACACATACATATACAAACACACACGTATGTGTGTGATTTTTTTTTAAAGAACTTTTCTTACTATTACTAATTACTGAAATGTATGGCTCCAAGAGTAGCATTTCCCTTAATAACAGGTCTCCTCTCACTGGTGCTTTAATGTATGTCAGTCTCGCTATAATGAGCATAGATTATGAAGATGCATACACAGAGCTGAGCTACACAAATGACTCAGATTAATTCTGTCTTCCGTCAGTCTCACAGAATAACATGGTATTGCTTATTCACCAACTGTTCATGTCACCAAGCCAAGATTACAGTTAGTTTCTAGTAATAGTCAAAGTCACATGTTTTGGAAAGAGATTATCTCTAGAGATGACATCTATGGGCCCTTCGCCACATTTAATGATTTGGAGTATATAATAGTGAAAAAGAAAGCAGCAGGAGATTATCTGTGAATCAACCAAGAGAATAAACTTTGGTTGTCGTATGATTAACCTAGAACCATGAGTTATAGTAAATTATTAATTTAAAATAAAAACCAAGTTAAGTGTTTTACGTATTATATGATTTTGTAGCTAATAGATGCTTTATCAATTTGTTAAGCAAAACAGTATATTTTGAAGAACTACTGCTCTGCCTTATTCTTCAATGTAGTGAAGTAGTTTAAATTGACCAACTTTATAACTAGATATTGGTTTAAACTTCAAGTCTGTCATTATTTAGTCAACTTCATTAACATCTCTGACTTAATTTCCATGTATGACGACTGGTTTTAATGAATTTTTTCTCATAAGGCTGTTGTCATGATTGAATGGGATACACTATTGAAAGAATCTGGGACAGAGGATGTCTGATAAATCACCGTAGTGTTGCTTGACTGGTTATTTTCCTCATTGGAATTAGTTGGTTTGTCATTATTATTATTTTTTAAGGTATGTAGCTACTTGGATATATTTTTTAATGTGTGAAGGAGAGAAAACAAATTCCTGAGCCTCTGAAATATAGGAAGATGGAATGCAAACTGTTGCATAAATCTGAGGTGTTCAAAGGAAAAGATCAAATTATAAATATCCTGATTTCCAGGTAGCAAAAACATTAAACTCTATCCTCAAAATACGGAATTTTACAGTCACTGTCCTGTACAATATGTAGGCTTCAAATGTTGAGTATAAGCTTACCTCATTTTGCTGTCCTTTTGCTTTATTGTGCTTCTCAGATACTGTGTGTTATTTTATTTTATTTTTTTACAAATTGAAGGTTTGTGGCAACCATACTGCAAGCAAGTCTATCAGTGTCACTTTTCCAATATCATTTGCTTTCTTTGTGTTTCTGTGTCACATTTTGGCAATTCTTGCAATATTTCAAACTTTTTTTATATTTGTTATAGTGATCTGTGATCAGTGATCTTTGATGTTACTATTGCAAAAAGACTACAGCTTCCTTAAGGCTCAGATGATGGTTAGCATTTTCTAGCAATAAAGTAGTTTTTAATTAAAGTATGTACATTTTTTAGATATAATGTTATTGTGCACTTTGTAGACTATAGTATTATGTAAACAAAACTTTTATCTGTACTGGGAAATCAGAAAATTTGTGTGACTCACTTTATGGTGATAATTGCTTTACTGTGGTGGTCTGGAATTCAACTTGCAATCTCTCTGAGGTATGCCTGTATTCACTGTATCCATTGGTCCATGACTCACCCAAAATAATACAAAAAATAGTCTCATGCTGGTGATATCGTTGAGTCATTTGGCATCATTAACACAAAACAAACGTGGAGACATAACCTTGCAAACATGCATAGTGTTCCAAGAGAGAAACCACCCATAGGAATTACATTTTTCCAGCAAGATAAACAGCAAATTATACATACTGATACAACATGTACAGGATTATGAAATTGGTATTTCATGTGATTGAGATGTAAGGAAAATCTGTAAATCCTGAGAAGATAGCCAAAGCTGGAATGATTTGAGCAAATTTGAGCAAAGTAAGTACTAAATTCTAAAAAAAATTTTTTAAGTTATTAAGGAAACAAAATAGTCATTGCACATCCAAAGAAAAATTCTACCAAGAAATTATGAATGAAAAGAGGACCATACATATATAATTTTTATAATATAAAAAAGAAGAATTAAATGTATAGCATACTGAAATTTGGCTGTTTGCAATATCTAATAAAACAGACTTCAGCCACAGTGGATCCTGAGAAAAAGAGAAAGCATAAATAAATATGGAAGGAATTAAAAAGGAGACATAATTATAATTATGGCAGAATTTTTATAATCAAAATTTAAAAACATAATTCTGTGGCATTTGAAATGGTTGAAAATTTAGACCAAATATATTTGAATACATTTTTAAAATATTTGAAAATTCAGACCAAATAAACAATTTCCACGGAAAAGTGCAATTTTGTAAAAAGTGACCCACAATAAACTGAAAATATGAATATACATTTATTAATTAAAGAAGCATAATCATTAGGTTGTAATCAACAACCCATCACACTCAGACATATACCCACAAAACACCAGACCCAGATAATCTTAAAGTTAAGAATCACTAAGCCTTTAGGAAGCAAAAAAAAAATTTTTTTGATGTCCATTTTTATAAGAATAGAAAGAAAAGGAAATTACTCAAAATAATTACAAGACTGTTGTCTTAATATCAATATGATAAAGAACGGCATAAGCAACCTGATTACCGAATACAGAGAAAAATGTGAATGAAATCCAACAATATATGTAAAAATACACTACGACAAATTGTGGTCTTTACCCAGAGAAACAAAGAAGTCTCAGCATTTGAAATATCTCTTAAAATAGTTTACAACACTTAAAAATTTAGGAAGAAAATGTATATTCTATAAACAGCTGATGAAAAACACTTGATGCATATCAATATCTAAATATGATTTAAAAACTTTTAATATTCTGGAAATATGTGGGAAGTTTCTTTTTTTGATAAAGTTGTGTACCAAAATCTACAATGTATTTCCTTTTTGATGAATACAAATATGCATCAGTCATGCTATAGTGATGGATAAGGGAAGAATGCTTTAAATCATACTTAAAATTATCTTGGAGGGTTTATAGAAGATTGATTAAGAGAAAAAAACATAACGGGAGGTATGAGACTTCCTTACAAAGGAAGGAAACACATTACTATTATTTTTAGATCACATGAATCTCTAAATAGGGAACCAAGAGATGCTATAGAGAAAGATTGGAAAAAAATCTACTTGCAAAATGTAATACATCAAAAAATAGCATTCCTGTATCTTCCCACAAAAACATTATTTATATATTTAAGCCAAAGTTATAAGAAACTGAATAATAAATGTAGCAAAAAATGCATAATATTTATAATGTAAAGTATAATGTTTTATTTAAAAATGTGAAAGAAGACAAAATAAATGGAGAGGTACCAATTATTGTTGGAAAGATTCAATACCATAAAAATAGCAACAATTAAAAAATAATGGAATGGTAATTAAAATCCTAACAGACCTGTTCATGGAATTTGGCAAATGATCTTAAAATTTATATGCAAGTGAACAAGACATAAAAGCCAAGAAACACTCTTCTATACAGTGTATCATTGGATTTTGGTTGTTATTGATTCTGACATTTTTCTGTCTTTGAAGTGGAGTGTTTTGTATATTAACATTTAATGCAGTGTTAGATATTGTTGGATTTAAGTCTGCCATTTTATCATTTGTTTCCTGTTTATTCCCTCTGTTTTATTTCCTTACTTTTCTGTTTTTTTCTGAGTTTTTTAAAGAATATTTTCATATTTTAAAAAATTTCATTTTAGCTAATCATTTGGCTTTTTAGCTACACCAATTTATGTATGTTTTAATGGTTGTTCTGAGGATTAATTTCAAAGATTGTGAAGGATCTGAGATTTTACCTGATTTGCAGGGTAACAAATTAATTAGCTTGCTGCAATTTCATGGATGCTGCCAGAAGACATAAGACTTTTGGGTCAGAGATAAGGGATTCTTTATTATGCATAGTAATATAGTTGATAATGTATCAGGAATATTTTTCATGGCTTTCTGAGGCTCATTTCTCACAGGGCAACATGATGAGACTCAGGTGACATATGTACAAATAGTGAATTGCATAACAAAGGATGGACCCTAAGCTCAGGGAACCTGATTATTTTATAATAGGCTATAATCCTGCCTGCCCATTGCTTTGGAATAATACATTATCTTTATTAGACTGTAGTTGGTATGCCTGCCCAATTCTCCAGAAGGAGATACTGTACATTCCAAGGCTACTTGCTCTACAAACAGCCTTGAAAAGATAGTCTGGAACAAAGATAGATGTCATCTCTGCTCACAAAATGTGCAGAATGTGAGAGACCTGGAGAGTTGTTTTCTAACAATATCTACTCTTTGTGTCTACACAAGAGAACATATTTCCCTGAATATACTACATTATTGGCTTCTCTGATTAATCTGACAGAGACTGGGACAGAATTTACTCAATTTGTCTCATGAAGCATTTTTTGCATTTACTATCAAGCAGCAGGATGAGTTCCGTTGCAGTATTAACTTTGACCATACCCACAAACAGTTGGATAAATCTCTTACAGTATCTCATTCTACACTTGAAAGCTAGATGCCTTTCTTCTTACATTACTGTATTGACTTTTCCACTTAGCTGGATGCGTTAATCCAGCAGGAAGTATTACTGATTGCACAGACTCCACCTTAGCCCATAAAGTGAAGATCTAAGCCTGCTGTAGCACCCACTTTAACTCTGACCAATAAATTAAGACTGACCTGAAGGAATTCTAAAGCCAGGATAGTATCCTTGATCACTTAAGCTAAAGTCAGGGGCAAATTTTGTATCACTTTTTCTAATTGGATTATTCCCATCATAGGGATAACTATCCTCTGAATGTATGTAAGTAATGAGTCATTCATCCTTCTGGGAAGTGCTCCCAGAAGAGTAGTCTTATCTTGAACACATCTCTACAGCGATTTAAGGCTATATAATATACTGCAGTGTTTTCTTAAACACTACAAAATCTTTTATGACCACTCCTAAGATGCAAAAGATGCAAATGACTGTGTTTTCAGGAGGAAGGCAACTTAATGCCTGGTTTCCACAGGAGCAATACAGTCCCAGGGATAAACATGGAAATAGTGTTGCTGATACTTCTTTGGAACTGCATAGTGTGAGCACTGTATAAGTTAGAGATACATTAGGGGTACAGGGGTATGTATGTAGAGATACATATGGGGTACAGGTAACAATACGGCTTCCCAACTAGTTGGTAGGTACGTCTTAGGGGTTTTCAGTTAATTTCCAGTGATTGAGCCTAGTTGGTTGGTGGTGGTTCTTGTTGGGAGGTACTGATAATCTAATTTGTGTTATCTGTCCACACCACCAGATGGATGACATCTAGTTTTCCCATGGAATGACTGAGCAATGGCTTTAGAAGTGCAGTGGGGAGAACATTCAGAGATGTTTATGGTACTTTGTGTGGGAGCTAAGATCATCCACTGCTGTTTCTGATAGACATCAAAGAGAATGACAGTCATGTCATGGTCAGAAGCATCTAGTGGAAGACAGTATACCTCGCTGCCACAGTTTGATGCAGAGGAGAGCGTTCTCTGTTGTACAGAAATATCCACTGGCAGCCCCTTGAAGTAAAGATTATTAATATCTCTCTCTCCCCTATAACTTCTGAGCCCTAAAGGCATTCCCTCTCCATTTGCCAAGATTGTTGTTCTTACAGAGTCATGGAATCTGAGTGTCCCATGCCAGTAGCTATAACTATCTTTTGTCTAGTCATCTCCACCCACCTTTAAACCTTTAATCCAGAAATGTTTGGTACAAGAGGAATAGGGACATTTTTATAAAACTTACCTACATTTTAACACTATTTTGTCCCACATGGGCTACTGATGAGAGACATGGCAAGCCATGTACTCAAACCAGTGGTCATTATTCTTGTGATCTAGGACTATTTTAGTCCAACAAGAAAATCCAAATAGCTAAACCAGACTTTAGTTAGAATCTCATAGACTCCCTTTCGGTAGTGTTGCCAGCCATAGACAGGATCAAGGAGTCCTAACTGGGGTTTGTGACAGGGGAAAAGAAGAAGCATCATGCCGTGGAATGGTCAGTTTGGAATCCCAAATTTTTAACATAGAGCTAAATCACCCACTATTGTGTCCTGATTTTTGACCAGGGCATGATCCTTTTTTTTTTGCCAAAGTGCCTTATGAAAGTTTGTACAAAGAAGGTGAGGAAAATAGGAAAGTGGTAGAGTCAGACATCTTTTTGAGTTCATTTTTTAAAATTGAAGTATGGTTGATTTACAAAGTTGTATTAGTTTCAGTGTACAGTATGTATGTATTTATGTATATATATGTGTGTGTTTGTGTATATATATATTTTTCCCCAGATTCTTTTCCATTATAGGTTATTACAACATATTGAATATAGTTCTCTGTGCTATACAGTAGGACCTTGTTGTTTATCTGTTTTATATATAGTAGTTTGTATCTGCTAATCCCAAACTCTTAATCATCCCTCCTTCCTACTCTTTCCCATTTGATGATCATAGGTTTGTTTTCTATGTCTGAATCTATTTCTGTTTTATAATAAGTGTCTCATATTTTAGATTCCACATATAAGTGGTATGATGTTTGTCTTTCTCTGTCTGACTTACTTCACTTAGTATGATAATCTCGAGGTTCATCTGTGTTGCTGCAAATGGCATTATTTTATTTTTTAATAGCTGAGTAGTATTCCAATATGTATATATATATCATATCTTCTTTATCAGTTCATCCATCAGTGGGCATTTAGGTTACTTCCATGTCTTGGCTATTGTACTGAGTTCAATTCCAATGCTCAAGAATACTAGATGCACTTCGATGGTAGGGAGAGTGGAATGTCCATCAAATACTCTTGTCAACCCATTGTTGTTTGGCAATAAAAGTTGTACTGAATGAATGCAAATGATCTAATGATAATGCAAATGAAAGATGAAAGTATACCAAAGATTAATTTCAAAGGCCATAAGTATTACTATAGCCAGAGTTAACTCATTAGACTGGGACAGCAGCATTGTAACTTGAAAGAGTGTCAGCAGTGATGAGGCAACAGTAACCTTGAGAAGGAATTAAAAATCTCCTGTAGTCAGTATGCTAGGAGCTCTGTGAAAAAATGCAATGTGACCTCCTTCACCACAATGCAAAGTGTCAATTTTGGTAGGAATCACAAGTCTGGCATGCAGCAGTAGCCTCTGCTTCAGAATCAGAGTTCTTTACTTTATGTCCTGTCTATAATAGTGGATGTGTTGCCATTCTGGTACAGTGAGTCTGGGCAGCAATGATAACAATCTAGGAAAGGTAGATTCAATCAGCAGCTTGATTCTGGGTGGTCTTACTAGAGCATGGATCCTTTCTATGACATCCACACAAGTGACCCAAATAGTCTGACAGCAGCTGATATTTGTTTCTCTATAGTTTGTGGACTCAAAGAGGGATATCTTAACCTGACAGTCTGTATTTTTCCAAGGGCTAATCAAAGAACCAGGCTATTGGCAATAACCCGAGAGACAATAAAGCTGCAACAATTTCTAAGTTAAGAATGGAGCTATAAGAACAGCCTTGAGTTATGACCACTGGGAGTGGCCACATCCATTTGCATTATATGTATCTGCCAGTGAGGTTGAATGGCTGTGGCAGCCCTGTTCGCACCATTGGCTTTCAGCTTAGCCAAATCATCAACGTAAATTAGGCCACAGGTATTTAGGAGAATGTCTGTGAATCAAGAGTTCTATTGAACCAGCAGCTTTGCTTCATGTAGCAAAGTACAGGATTAAGCTTCCTCCAAAAGGGAAGTTGCTGCTTTTCAATGTAATGCCAAGATGATGTTGGGGCAAGGCTGGTGGTTCTCCTGAATACTCCATCTCCCTTTGACAAATGTGGTTAAGCCCTTCCTATCTTATTATTTCTTGAGTCTGAATTGACCCATCCCAAAGAGGATATCAAGCTACAGAATCACAAGTCTCCATCTGTCATACATTCAGTTTCCACAAGAGCTCAGTGGCAAGCTAATAGCTGAGCCATGTCAGGAAGACTACAATTCCAACACCCAAGTGTTGCCTCCTGGTGGAAGCTACCTCCATTTGTTAGGGTTTCCAGTTGGTGAAATCATCAGTGACAGTGATGGAGATTTATGGCTTAAAGAGGTTATTAGAGTTGTGAGATCGCAAAGGTACTAGCAGAAGTCTGTGTGGCTCTTCGAAGCCAATATGATCCCCTCCACTGCTTATGAGCATGTACAGTAAAGACATGTAAATATTAATTGTGGTTTTATATTAAGCAGTTGAAGCCTCAACAATATGTTGAATCAACTCAGAGGGTCTCATTGACAAGGTTACATTATCTTCCCATCCCTACTGTGAACTCTGCCCAAACTCTATTAGCTGATTCTGGGCATTCACTACCCTGTGAGACCCAATAAGATATTAACCTGAGAACTGGTATAAATAGAGCCATACAAGTTTGAGTCCCTTCTGTCCCCACAGCAACCCAGTGTACTATGATATTTGTTCTCCTTTGGGGACAAGGCGATCTCAAGCACCACTACTAAATCTTTCTCCTTAAAGCAGCTGAAATCAGGCTAGAAGTGTTGGAAGGTATCATCAGGCAGGGAGGGAGAGTGCAGCTCCACACGAGTAAGTAAGGGACATTTACTTTTGGTTTTGGGTGGTTGGGCGGCTGCTCACAGCCAAAGCTCTACCAATTTCTAATATTTTCTATTCACCACTTTGAAAAGCAAAAAGTTTCAGAGGTGCCCCCAAAAATTAAGTAATCAAGATAAGTAGTATTTTAAAGAAATACTTTGTAAGATAGAAAAGTAATGCAAAAACTCCATGGTGAACAAAATACCAAAATTTGAGGGCACTCTCTGACCCTGCCTTTGGGTGACTTACTCCCTTGTGCTACTCTAACCCTGGCCTGTCAGACTGCTTTGTGAATGCTGATGGAAGACGTGAGTCTCCTGAGTGAGAAGCCAAGGACTTGTCTACTCAAGGTGCTGCAGGTAGCGTGAGCTTTGTTTGCATGGTTCACCATCACCCTGAGTCTCACGAAGATGGTCTAGAGGTGCCAGACAGAGGCTGCATGTGTGGCAGAGGGTCTTGTGCACAGCTAAGGAACCTGAAGCTTAGAGAACCTGGCTCTTTCATAGTGAACAGGAAGCCAGTCTGACTTTTGCTCCAGAGGAAGACAGGATCTTTATTATAGTGAACAGAAAAAAACCTGCCACTTGCTTCAGAGGGAGACATTGTATCTTCAGAGGTTGTCTGCTGTATAAACATCCTTGGCAAAATAGTATGGAACAAAGGCTTTGCTTACAGGACGTGTAGAAGTGCAGGTGACTCATGGAGAGTCATCTCCTAAAATAGCCAGTAAAAGACTACAGATAGAATGGGCAACTTCTGAATCAGTAGGTGAAAAAAGGAGGCGTAATGAAATTGCTTCTATTCAGTTCAGTTCAGATACATAATTAGTCACGAAAAGTGTCGCCAGATTAAATTTACTTGTGAAACAGTCTCAAGTTGACAACATAAAAATCTAAATATACTCTCTTTGAAAGACAAAAACCTAAAGCCTTCTTGGTCCTTCCTTATGGTTTCTAATCCCTCGTTTTATTTAACACATTTAGCATTTGTTACTTCCCTGGCATGGTTCAGGGTACTTTACAAATATAAATTAGTCTAATTCTTAAATAACCGAAAGAGGTTTTACTGCTATGATTACCCATATGTAGGTGCTGGAAAATGAGATACAAAAAGGTTAAATGAATTTCCCAAGGCCATCTGTTAGTACCTCATCAAGACAAGCTTTGAACCCTGGTGTTGTGGCTCCAGGAGCTGCTCTTACTATATTCTGCTACTGCTTCAATTCTTTTTAACATATTGTCCCCACCCCCTACCCCTGGAACCACTACCCCCAGTTTCTCAGAAATCATTTTATTATCTCAAAGACATGAACTATTGATGTTACCAGAAACACTGAAAAAAACTGAAGAGTTGGGAGATTTATGCCTGTGAACATTAATCATAAATGACCTAGAGTAGCTGTGTGCATACCAGGTGAAATGGACTTGAGTTCAAAGCAAAGCAAAGTAAAACATTCTCTTAGGAGTAAGATAAATCAAATTAAAAATTCACCAGAAGAATAAAGATTGTCTGACGCTACATGCAGATGAATAATATATCCTCAAAATATATTAAGTGAAACCTAACAAGGTAATTTGACTAGACAGGCAAATTATTTGACTAACTAGACAAATGTTAAGCCACCATGGAAGATGTTAACAAACTTGAGTTTGGAAATTGACTACAACATCAAGATGTTATATTCCTTCATGATGTAGCAGAAGGTTAAGGACTAACCTTCACGGCATAAAAAAGAAACTATAAAACTGGACAAAATATATAAGGAAACTGTTTCATTACATTTAGGCAGAAGTTTACAGGCACGCTAGCTCTATGACTAAATATCATTACATTGAAGATTAGGGCTTTAGGGGAAAGCAAAGATCCAGTCCATATCAGTCTCACAACCATGTTTCTTTTCATTTATTGCCTTATCTTTCTATTCCATTTGTTTTTTCCAGTGTCTTATAATTTAGAAAGACTCCACTCATGGACCTTCCATTTGCTCCTGGTCCAGTCTTGTGTTGATTTCCATCACATTATCAAAGCCACCGGTGACCTCCATGTGGCTAAGTTCACAGGCACTCTTCAGTCTTCCTTCAGCTTGATCACTTTTTCATCTTGAAGCATTCTATTCTTTTGGCTTTTGTAATAACAGACATAACCTTTCCTTTCCCCTCTATACCTTATATTGTTCATTTTTTAAGAGAAGCAATTTTATTAAGCTATTAATTACATGTGCACAGACATATAAAACCACAGGCCATCTGATTCCCAGAGCCTTTCTCTACTTGCCCTTTTTAGGTGTATCATGAGCATTTATCCTTGAGTGATTTTAAATTTTTTAAAAACCATTTTATTGAGGTATGATTGATATGTAAGAAGCTGAACATCTCCAGTGTATACAACACAGTTGAGTTTGGGGATGAGTATACAGCCATGAAACATGATGAGGATGGGTCCTCCAAGACAGCTTTAGTACCTTTATAAAAAGAGAAAGAGAGACCAGAACTCTCCAGCGTGTAAAGATAGAACAGGAAGACAGCTATCTGCAAGTCAGGAAGGTGGGCCTCACCAAAAGCTAAATGTGCTGGCATCTTGATTTTGCCTTCTCAACCTCCAAAGCTGTGGGGGGAAAAAAAAGTCTATTGTCTAGCCAAAAAAAAAAAAAAAAAGAGAGAGAAAGAGAAATAAATTAGTTGAAAGTGCTGTGAGGAGTGACAGAAACTGAATATTCAGAAGTATTCTGATAATTATTTATCAGTACCTCAAATGTGCTATACCCCTGCACATAAACAAAATAGATGTTTGACCCTTTGAAAAATGCTAAGTGTCTTACTAGAGAAGTTCAGAATCACTCTTATACTGTGATGTTGACTTTTTTTTTTTTTTTTTTTTTGAGAATAAGAGAATGTAGTAGTACAGGTCTGTTCAAATCTATCACTTCCACTTCTTGTCCCTATCTTCTTATAATCTGCAAACATAATATGTCTAAAATATAAATGCAAGGGTTGGTAAAGTAAGTAAGCAGGGAGAAGCTAAATGGCTCTAACAAGACCTGAGAGTGCTAGTATAATAACACAGGACACTAAAATACGTGGAGTACTCACTCAAGAAGATGTGCAAAATGATTCCATGTAATATGGAAAAGAAATATCAGAACTTCTATTTGTGTTATATATTATATACGAAAAAATTAAAATTTTCCAGTGTACAAGTTACCAGTTGACGAATATATTTATAGTTTATGAAAATAGACATATATTAGGATGCATGCACAAATACATTTTAAAGGAGGTCATCATTTAGACTGGAGTCCATCACTGTAAATAGCTGTACTCATGAAATGAAGGGGAAAGTAATCCTTTTGTTTTCATTTTTAGATTGACTTATTTGAAAGAGTCTTTTTGAAGCCATATGGGACAGATTATTGTTATAATTCAGGTATGATGACAGAACCTAATATGCTATAGTAGGGAGAATCTAAATGTGGATAATAAGGCTTAGAACAAATATTTTCACAAAGGTTACACATTCTCCAACTCACACCCATCTCTAGTATCTGTAAAGGACAATTTTCAGTTGCCAATGGCATTTTTAGTGATTTCCATTTGGTAAACTGCTCTCTTCCATTCTGCATAGAGATCAAATTTCCTATGGTTTAAAGAGTATGCTGATTTCCATGTGGGGGCCATGTTGAGCAATGTGAGGATTATCATTGTTATTTGAAGGTTTTCTTAGCAACCTTGCTTTAAATACCCCCTTGCCTCTGCCCAGGAAATGTGAATTGCTAATCTGAAAAGCAGAAGCTGAGCAGATCCTTTACGTGGAGGTGATGTGAAGTGACTTCCATTTTCTAAAGCATTGGTAATACCCACAAAGCAGCTCCAAAATATATGCCATGCTATGTCTGTTTCTGTCTACATATTCTACATTTCTTAAAGATATCTTATTTTTGTTTATGTTTTTTCTTAATTGTCTGTTTATATATATTTAGGTGATACATAGGATATATTCTTTAAGGAATGGAATTTGAAAGTAGATTAGATTTTAATGTTCTCTAAATATATTTAGATTGTGTGATAGACTTTAGGCTGTAAATGAAAATACAAAATAAACTTGTTTGTTCTTAGGATCTAAATCTAATTGTTTAAACAATGTAGCCATGCCAATAGATTGCAATACTTGGAGATTATAAACTGATGGTTAGCTGTTAATAACAGTAACACAAAACATTAAGGCAACTGACATTTACGTAAGTATCTTGATCTTAATACATATAATTTACATATGAAAATTTAATCACCATAGAGATAAACAGCTGCAATGTTTAATTAAACTCTCCACACAGAATCAGCCTGCAAGAAGTAGTTTGTCACTGCTAATTCATCACAATTCTCTTAAGTATTCTTTAAAATTAAAATGCAAAATAAATGACTCTTATTGATAATTTAACTTCTGGTTACTTTATATTTTAATTGTATCATCAAAGCCTGTTGAGAATACGATAAAGATTCTAGGTTCATATTCACTCTGTTCAGAAGGCAAAGCATAAACATATAGAGAACAAATGTATTTGTTTACAAACTTATGAGTCACCAGCACAACAGCACTAAAGGATAATTTAAGAAATTTTAATGCCCAAATAAGTTGTGGGTAATGAAGGCGTCTAAAAGTCTGTCTTGATGGAGTTTTTGAAGACAGGATGTCTATAATTATACACAGAGATTAATGCCAACATTAGCCAGAAAAAGAGTAACAACTGCTAGCTTAGAATACATAAAACTAAAAAATTTTAATAGAATTTTAAGATCACAGAAGCACTAAACAGAAAAGAGAATGGCTAATACATAAATGTAGGAAGTCATCTTTGGAAATAGGACATGAACAAAATGGCAGGTTTTGTTTTCCTGCATCTTATTTGTATAAACAAATGCAGTTATTTATTCATTTACTAATAAAAAGTGCCTACTATATACGAGGCATAATGGTATATATACTGACATAAAATTGTGACTTGTTAGCTTTTACTATGACACTTAAATTGATTGCAGCCTTTTCTTTATAGACAAACTCAAAATGTAGAAATAGGAGACAATTAGATATATTCAGGATAAACCAAAGGGCTTCTGGTAATCAAGATTATGCTCTAAGCCGCCAATTTTTTGCATCTAAGTTCAGATATAATGGTTGACACCATTATAAATAAAATGTGTAACATTCATTTAAGTGACAGTGAAGTTAAATTGGACCTTGGAAAGTAGACATTGATCATAAGTTGGTCCCTAAAATATGCTTTTAATGTTGAGGTCATCTAAGTTCTATCCCAAAATGTTTCTCCAAATCGTAAAGTGTGTAACAGTTGTCTAGAAGAAATAAAAGCTATAATTTCTGATATACCAATAATATACTATAAATTGTATTATTAATTTCAATAATTTTGTTTTCTGTTAAACTGGCCTTTCTGTCTGTAAATTAATAGCATATCAAATACTTTATAGTCTCACACATATGAAGAAATTAAGCCAAGACTCTCAAATTTGTAAGGAAAAACCATATCATGGAGTAAGCTAGGGGTCACAACATCTGAACGACCCATAAGAGAAAACTATTGTATGTACTTATATTCTTCTCTATGCTTTACATGAGACAGTTCATCTTGAGGCTGGAGGTTGTTCAGTATTTCTTGTGCAAATGAATGGCTTGACCTAGACAATCTGAAATTTCATGCACTAAATCTCCAAAATTTTGTGACTTTTATTTCATATTTAAATATTAATATTTATACCACATTTAAATATTCAGAACTAATTTGGGAAAGAAGATAATAGACTGAGACATACAGTATAATGTCCCTCAAAAATAATGTGGTCAAGTCAATATATTTTATAATGAAGGCTTAAAAAAATAACACTTGATTTAACACTTTAGAGTGGTATGTGTATGTGTGTGTATATAGTGATAGGAAAATCTATATTTATCTATTATCTCTCCATATATGTACATAGAGTCCCTCTATACAAAGACATTAGAAATGAAAGCTGAAAAAGTCAGGAGGTGTGAAAATATTTAATGCCTTACAATTTTTATATTAGTTCAAACTGGGCATATACGTTGAGTAATCTTTTTAATATGGGGCCCAAGTCCTTTCTTGAAGTATAAGCCTACTGATTAGAATTTGAAATTAATTTTCTTGCATAAGCAATCTTTTATGGTTTCTAGTCTGTTTTTTTAAAGGGGTCACAGATTTAAATATATTTGTGATATGATATAAGTGAAATATTATGTTGATATTTTCCCAAACTTTTAGGCTTGTCTCTTCTACACCCGATTAGATATTTTTACACCCATGGTTTATCAGTTTTTCTTCATATTTAATTAAACTGTCCCTGCACGTCTGGTAGTTTGTGTAAGTGTGAGATTCACATGGTGGGAGCAGAGGTGTGCAAATGTTTTCGAGCCTGTTGTTGTGTTTTACTTACTCTTCAAAATAATTCCATCGAGATTAAATGATTCACATGAAATTATGAAATTATATTGATCTTTATAAAACTACCAGGGATATTAAGTGATCACACAAGGTTACAAAATTTTTAAGAGGAAAACTCTGAACTCAAACTACAAGAACATTGCTATATTATTATTTTGTGATGAAAAATTTCCAAGATAAAATCAGTAACTTGAATTTTCAAATCAGTTGAAGCTAAAATGAGTACCGACTAATTCTTTCACTGATCTGAAACTATACAGAAGATATCACTGCCTCGTTATACCTGTTGCAAAAATGTGGGATCTAATTTTAAATAGTTAGCCCATCAATAATTTTGTGATACTTTAACAGCCTACTTTTCCTGGGCTTATTGTAAAGAAGTGACAAAAATTAAAGATGCTGATTATTCTGTTAGTATTAATGTGTTAGTAGTTTGTGACTATACCAAAATTCTCTCACATCTGAAGATACAACTTTAGATATAATTGGTTTTATGCTGCATCATAAGGGGCTTTTTTTTTCACCTGGAAAATTAGGTCCTGATGTCCACCAGACAGATACTGGTGGTTAAATACAGTTTATGTAATTTTTCGCCCTTATCCCCTCAAAATTTTTAGATTTTACTCTTCTTTCTCACTTCTTACACACTGATATTTTATCCTGAAGAATACATGATACGTTTCATATTCCTGCTTCCTGGGTTTTGTCACCTTACTGTTCTAAAGTGTAAGATCAAATCTTTAGGGAATAATTTTTAAATGAGATGAACTGTTTTGGATTAAATGTAAAAGTGCTCATTTTATGCTCCCATAGTCTCACTCTGCTTTTGATGAATGTGGACAAGATTACCTGAGTTAATGAAATAAACAAGAATCTTGAATCAGGAAGAATGTTTATTTTATAAATTTTTGAGATCTAAAATAGTTTGTGGAAACCATGAGTTTTACACTGTATATATTGAAAACTTGGGGTATCATTTCAGATTTATTTGGTATTTGGCTAGGACTATTGGGTCAGTAATGGCCCAAGCAATGACTTTGCCAAAGGAAACCCATTTTAAAGATAATTTTTTATAAGATATGAAATTAATAAAATTCAGATTGTAATTTCTTGTCTTTCTTAGGTAAACTTCCACCTGCTTTCTTGGATTTGGTTGAACTCATTTAACATTTTTTGTTATGGGTCCGTGATAGGGTGCTTCTGGGATAATGGACAAATTATTTGATACTTTATTATATTAAAAACTTTAGCAATTCAGGCAATTATCAATAGTTTATTCTGTGTTTTTCCCATTGAGACAAAATCATGGAGAGAAATCCTTTATAAGAAAAAATATAGTTTAGCTTACCTTTTCTTTTCCAGATTAGTGAGCCAAATATTACAGCTGCCCATGTTGTCAAAATGCCATGAGAGAATTTAGTAGAAGAGAAGCCAATAATGTAGTCAGATTCTGACATTTAAATAAATGTTTTTGCTGTTCTGTCAAAATTAATGATTAACTTCAGCATTAGAAGCAAGTATTTCAATAGTAGAGGGAAATTTTCCCACCATCACTTCAGAGCAAAAGTAACCCTGCAGCATTACAAATATATGTTTCAGACTAAGAGAAAAGATTGATCCCACAGGATCTCTCTCTTCTCCATCCATTGATGATGTCAGTTGAGTCTCTGATTAGCTGCTGACATTTGAAATTATGGTAGGTCAGCAAGGTTAATGAAAGCTTTCTTTATATAACTGTGTCCCCATTGCCTCTGTGCCTTCCTGGGCTCTGGCTTGTTTGCTGACCTCAAAGAGCGAGGCAAAAATAAGAATACACATCAAGAGAAGTGTAGTCTGAGCTCTCGTCTATTGATGATTTCCAATGCTGCTATTTAACAAGAGAGAGGAAGGTTAATGAATAGCGACTTAACTTCTTTGGAAATGGTTGAGTACAGAGGGTCTAGTTGATAACCTCCGTGACCCTGTTGAGGATAAACTCCATGCAGATGAAAATATTTCAGTACAGTTGGCTGGAGTACAATTTTTTCTGCCTTTAAGTGACAGAGTTACATAAATTTCCCATTTTATAATATTGAGTCATCCTCTTTTGAGGCAAGGAGAAGGTATAAAACTGAATTAGGTTTCCTGACTCATCGATCATAGTGTCTTAGACTAGAGGGCCCTGGAGACCTAGTTTGGTGTTTTTCAGATTGTGTTCTATGGCACTTTCAGATTGCTAAGGGTGCCCTTGCCAGCTGCTGCAGGGGAGGACAGAAGCGCATGGGGCCCTCACCCCAGCCATATTTATCATGCTTCCTAGGATATTATGTAATAAAAGGCTTTATTGACAAGATGAAATTTGAAAACCACTGAGCTACAACTGACACTTTGAATTTACACTTCAGGCAACTGAGGTATAATGGATAAAATGAAGTTGCAAAGATCCTGCAACTGTTCTTTGTCACAATAAAAGTGGGGAAAAACTGCATAGAAATTATATAAAATATTGTTTATTGTCATCTCACCCTTCAAAGATGTCTGGGTTTTATATATGTTCTAATTATGTACAAATCATTATTAGAATAATTTATAAGTAAATTATTATTTTATAAAATAAGTAAATATCCATAAATAGAGAATGTCTATTCCAGAATGTTTGAAGACCTTCAGATATGAGTTACTTAAGGTGTGATAAAAAAGGGAACTAAGGTCTGAGAGGAAAGGTGAAGCTGGTTCTAAGAAATGAGGCAGTTAAGAAACAGTGCCTTTGGTCAGAATTTCTGTAGGATGGCGAACAGCCTGAGTGAACACAGCCAGTTTTCTTGCTGGGCTTAGTTGGACTCTGAAAGAGATGTCCAGAATAAAGCCAAGCTCACTGCATATTGAGGATGGGGTGGAGAATCCCTCTTACCCACATGGGACTTCTGTTAATTAAGAAGAGCTAAGCAGGTCCCCCATAGGTTTCTCAAAGTCAGAATTACCTGAGTGGATTATACTGACAAGGTAGCCATGATTCTTCTCAAGTCTATTCTACTATGAAGATTGATTAGTATTTTTAGATCCAGTTAATGGTCATTTTCTCTTGACAGACACTAGCTCTGTTAATGTTACGTTGGCTTAAAATTGTGTAATACTTTTAAAGAACATATTATTCTCACGGCTGTATTTTATCTCCCAGTCTTCACTAACTGGGATACCATATTCTGTAAGGATTCTGAGGAGTGAACGACTACACATATGCCTGGAAACTCTTTCATACAAGCAGGCAAAAACAGGAAAGAAATGAGTGGAAGATAAGTCAACAAACTAACTAGAAAAAAAATTCTGTGACAATAGGAGTTAATAAAAATACACTGGAGTAGGAATTTGGAGTTAGTCATCTGTTTAATTACATGACATTGTTGAAAGCCCTCATCTTCTTTATTTCTCAGTTTCTCAGGTTGTGAAATTAGAGGCTTCATGAGATACTCTGTAAGTCTTTTTCCATCTTTAAAATATTTTTAATAAGAAAAAAAATTTGACAGAATGAGCTTCGTACTCAATGATCCAAAATTGTTAGTTTGAGAATCCAAAAAAATAAATAAAAATACTGTCAACCTAATTTCCTTACCAATGCAATGTGACTAAAGTTTAGGGAGAAAGGTGGGGAAAAGGAGATTGCTGGTAGAATAAATGTTGAGGCTCTTTATCAATGTCATCACCACTACCTCAATCACTTAACTTTTCTTTGAGCTTCTCTCCTGATTAGCCAGTTTTCACCAGCTTTATTGTCAGTTACGATAGGAAAATGTGTCTAGCTTCATACAGGGAAAAAAAAACTTAAGGCTTTTCATAAGAAAGTGTGCATTCCATTCTTACAAGGTTATTAAACTGAAATAAAAAAGCCTCTCAGAAAAATGATCAATTCCATGTAATTACTCTGTTTAAAACGAATTCAGCACCGAATGAAAATAGTATAATTCTTGGAAAGTTAGTGGGTCTGATGACATTAGGGCAGTGTTTAGGTTCAATTCTTAGGTTTAAATTAAGGGCTGTTCTCAATCTGATTTTTCATTCAAAATACTCAGAATTTGCAGCAGATATGAATTGAACTTAGAGATGTTTCTCTTTTGATTCCTATGGGGAATAGTTGTGTTTTCGTGTTTACATATTTCCCTGTGTTATGAAAGAGTGGTATTGAAGGTTCTCCAGCTTTTGTATCCCATACAGCATCTTTGCAGTACAAGCAACTCCTTTACCACAGTTATAGGCAGACCACTTCTAGAGCTCATCTTCCTAGATTTTCTTCTGCTTCCCTTCAGTGTATGTCTCCAGAAGGGAGCTTGTTCCTTGAAAAATAAAGCTGGCAGATTTATTCAATGAGAATTAACATATTTTTCTCCTACAAATGGAAAAATTATAGTAAAGAAGACATGCAAGAAATAAAATGAAGGTTGATTGACAGCTGAACATGGTAGCAAACTTTAAATAAACCATTTTAAAACCATGTGAATAAGAAGCAGGGTTCTCTGAGGGTGACTGCTGAACCCTCTGCCCAAAACAATATGCCACATAGTTAATTGTGACAGATGATTTTGAAAAGAGACGCAGCAGAATAAAATGCATGTGTCATTTTTCTTCTATATTTGGGCCTCATATAATAATTCCTTTACCACTAACACTTAAATTGGTATGGTATTCTTTCTCAGGAAATACAGGAAATATAATTCGTTCTACAATTCAACTCCAGATGTTGCTACCTGGAAAGTTTAAGTGATTCTAATACCCTATAATAGTTTGATGGGATGACCAATACAATCAGTTAGCTGTGTTTGCCATGTATATCTTTTTGCATAAGTGATGACATTTATTTCACCTCCCTCCATGAGAAATTTTTTTGATTAGAACCACTTATAACTTATCAAATTAAAAAAACTCATCTAAAATAAGTATTCATAATTGTATGTGTATGTATGTGTGTGTTTTAATGGTGGCACTGGTGAATTTTGTTTTTAGTTGAAGAGGGCGAGGTAGTTCATGAAGGACTTAGGACATTGGGAACTAGCTATTAATTATACATGGGACTTATATTTTTGTCTCGGGTTCTTTCTGACTTATCCCACTTGGATTTTATTGTTGTTCAGTGTGAATTGCATCTCTAGATATGAAATGACTTTTTGAAATAATGATTTTTGAGATATTCCCTTAGATTTTAGTCATTTATCAAATACATGTCTACAATGGATTGAGAGAAGCCAGATTGTGCAAGAGGGAGATTCTGACTTTGAAAATATTTACCTTGATGGGTAAAAATCTATTTGCCTAGAACCTAACCTTGAGTCAAATGGAATTTGGTAGCAATTCACGCAGTATTGGGCATCTTGTAGACCTGATGTTGTACTGCTTAAATTGTTGGGGAGGGAGGAAGAAGAACATGACTGTCTCTGTATATTGGCTCCACCATTTACTAGCTCTGTGCAGTGACCTCTTTTGTATCATCAGTGAAATGGAGATCTCGAGAACTGAATGAATTAACACAAATTAGGCACATAGACTAGTCTGTCACAAAGGGCTCAAAATCAGAATCTGTGTTTAGTATTACTGCATATATAGTTGTCATTTGTCCCAATAAAAGAAAATCATCTTCCTGAGGTTGCTGATTCAGGGAAAAAAGAAAAGACTGTAAAATGATTATGGAATATCATGGGAGCTCAAAGGAAGTGTGTGGCAAACGTAACAGCATGGGATGATGTTGGTTAAGATCAGTTAGAGAAAGTGTAGTGACAATTCAGTTATCAATACTTTAACCAGCTGATGTTGCCCTTCATGACATTTGACATGTAAAAACGACGGAGGGTGGACTGGAAAAGGCTAATTGATTGTATTGATCTTTCCCACCAAGCCCCTATAGAATAAGGGATCCTCAGACTCTCTCACAGTAACATTTGGAGTTGGAAAGCAGGCTGAAATATGTCTCCCATCTTTAGTTTAATTAAATTCTATCATATGCAAATTTCCTGAGACAGGAAGTGTAATATACCAATTTCTTGACACTTGCAGTAGCCTGAGAGTTTATGGGTCTTCTGAGAATAGCACCTAGGGCTCTTGTATGTCTCGTTTGCCAGCATTGTTACTTTAGTTACGATGATGTGGGCATTTGCTCCCTAATGGTTGAGACTCTCTTCTCACCAGATGTGGTCTTTTGGAAAAGTTCAAACTGCTTGGCAGGTCAGTGAAGGGGAAGCAAGCATTGTCACTGCAAGTGCTCTGCCTATTTTGTGGCTAAATGGATGACTTTACTTTCCAAGGTTGTCAGTCTTTCACAAGAACTTACATTTAAATCATAATAATGATGCTATTCAAACTCCAGTTCATTCTGCCAGTATTTGATTAGCAAGCTGGCTGAACGCAGTGATAGAGAGGAGGGCAGATTTTTATTTCATCTAGGGTATCATTACAGCTTAAACTGGCTCTCACATTACCATTATTATTATTGTTAATTGTTATTGGGGGGGTAGTGATAAAATTCCTGCCATTATTCTCTGTGGGGAAGATGACATGATCCCTTTCGTAGGGCTTCATGATCAAAGTTAAATAGGCATATATTATCTCACCTCAGAAAGGGCTGAGAAAGCTTCAGTTTTAACATTTTCATGTATTTACTTATAATTCAGATAAAATTGCCTGTGGAAAATTAAGCTCAAAGGCATTGATAGTGTGCAGTTTTGCATTCACAAGCTTGTAAATATGTTTGAATGTATATATGCGTTTCTGCGTATGGATACACCTAGCACTTACTCTTGTGTTATTATGCTTCTAATAGGTAGGAGTCCCAAATGCTATGCAGCATGTGGCACTGAATGCATATGGACATCACTCATATGCATTTTCTTGTCATGCTTGTGATGACTGTCTGCGTTTAGTGCTCACTGTGCGTAAGATTTCAGTTTTCGTTTTTAACCATTGTAGATGGAACAGCTTAAGAGTAAAGGATTTGAGGATTCATTGGGTGAAGAAAAATCACTAATGTATCTCCTTATCTTTCATTCTGAGCAGTTACATAAATGGTTTATGGGCTTGCTGAATCAGAGGCTCTACTAATTCTAAAAACAAGTGTCACAGAAAATTTAAAGGGCCTGTGCTATTTATTTTCTGACACAATTGTATTTTCCAAATTAATTTTGAGCAGTTTTAGGTTTAAAAAAAATTGAGTAGAAAATAGAGTTCTTCAGTATATCCCCTCACCCCCCACCCCACATACTGGTTTCCCCCATAATTAACATCTTACATTAGTGTCATACATTTCTTACAATTGATGAGCCATTATTGATAGATTATTATTAACTAAAGTCCATTGTTTACATTGGGATTCACCATTTGTATTTATATTCTGTGGGTTTTGACAAATGTGTTGTGATCTCTCTCCACTGTCATAGTATCGTACAGGATTTCACTGCTCTAATAAGCCCCTGCGCTCCATCTACTCATCCCTCCCTCTCCACGAAAACCTAGCAACCACTGGTCTTTTACCACCTTTGTAGTTTTGCCTAGAGCTGAAATCCTATATGTAGCCTTTTCAGATTGACTTCTTTCCCTTAGTATCCATGTCTTTTTTGTGGCATAATAGCTCATTCCTTTTTATTTCTAATTAATACCCCATTTTATGGATTTACCACAATTTGTTTATTCGTTCACCTACTGAAGGACATCTTGGTTGTTTTGAAGTTTTGGCATTTATGAATAAAGTTATCAACATTTGTGTGCAGGTTTTTACATGGACATAAATTTTCAGCTCATTTGGGTAAATATCATGGAGCATTTCTGGGTTATATGGTAAGAGTATGTTTAGTTTTGTAAGAAACCTCCAAACTGTCTTCCATAGTGGCTATACTCTTTATATTCCCACCAGCAATGAATGAAATTTCCTGTTGCTTCATTGTCCTCACTGGCATTTGTTGTTGTCAGTGTTTTGAATTTTGGACATTGTCCTGGTTTAGTGTCTCATTGTTTTAAATGGCATTTCCTTAATGGCGTATGATTTCAAGCATCTTTTTATATTCTGTTTTCTACCTGTATAACTTCTTTGTTTAGGTGTCTGTTTAGGTGTCTGTTTAGAACTATTGCCCACTCTTTAATTGAGTTGTTTGTTTTCTTATTGTTGAATTTTAAGAGTCCTTCATATATTTTGGATGAAAGTAATTTACCAGATCTTAGTTTTGCAAAGATTTTTCTCATAGTCTGGTTTGTGTTTTGATTATTTCAACAGAGTATTTTTTTTTAATAGAACAGGAGTTTTTAGTTTCAGTGAAATGCAACTTAATTATTTTTTTCTTTCATGGTATGAGCTTTTGGTGTTGTATCTAACTAAAATGTCACAAACAAATCCAAGATCACCTTGATTTTCTCCCATTATCTTGTTGGAGTTAAAAGAATTTTTAGTTTTGCATTCAACATGCGGGTCTTTGATTTATTTAGAGTTAATTTTTGTACATAGTTGCATTTTGACATGGACAAATTTATGCTGATGTTGTGTTTCAATCCCTCATTTGCAGAAAACTGTAAAATTATTGCAAGGAAGCCTACTGTGTCCAAGTGAATTCAGAGAGTATGTGTAATCCTGCAGAGTAGAGCAAGATTCCAGTTGTAAGTGGGCCACCTAAGAGCTAAGTGACTTTCCTAGCCACAGCTCTAGCATATATAAATTAAGGATAATAACATATGTCTAGCTTTCTCATTTGTATTTTTGTAAGGATCACATTACATGAGCTATATGGAGGCATCTTATAAATGCTTAAGAGCAGGCAGCAAAATCAGAAGGTTCATTAGTAAGATTCCAAACTTCATTTACTCAGCTAAACACAGAAATACTAAAATTGGACTCAGAGTATATCTGACAACAAGCTAAATCAAACAAAAAGTAATATGCTAATGAATTTCAACTCACAAATGAATGAAGTATGTTGATAACTAAACTTAATGTCACAAAGCTTTAAGTCTATGGCTATTATTAAGACAAAGATATATTAGTAAGAAGTAATTAGAACTTCACCATCTTCTTTAGGTTATGGTCATATCTGCTTGCTATTAAATGACAATGTTGTGTGAACATAATTTTTTATTTCTATGGGGTAAATATCCATAGATTTACTACTCATAGACTGAGATTCATGGGTCATTTAGTAAGCAAATGTTTAACATGTTAAGAGATTGTCAGACAGATTTCCAGAGCAGCCGTACTATTTTACATTCCCACCAAGAACATATGCATGTTCCAGTTTCTTGACATCTTTGCTGACAATTGTTTTACTGATCTTTTCCCTAGATTTATTGAGATATAATTGACATACAGCATTGTGTAAGTGTAAGATTTACACTGTGATGATTTGATACATGTATATATTGTGAAATATTTACCACAATAAGGTTAGTTAACACATCCTTCACCTCATGTAATTACCATTTTGTAGTTATGGTAAGAACATTTAAAACTCTACTCTCTTAGCAGGTTTCAAGTATACAACACAGTATGGTTAACTGGTCACCATGCTGTACATTAGATTCCCCAGAACTTATTCCCCATAATACTGCAAGTATGTACCTCTTGCCCACCATCTCCTCTTTTCTCACAACCCGCAGCCCCTGGAAACCACTGTTCTACTTTCTGCTTCTACGAGTTTGGCTTTTATAGATTCCGCATATAAAATCATACAGTACTTGTCTTTATCTGTCTTAGTTACTTCACTTATGAAAAAGCCCTCACAGTCTAGCTAGGAGGTCACAAATCTGAGAAGTTCATTCTTTCTTATGGCTGCATAATATTTCATTATATTTTCTTTATCCACTCATCTATTGGTGAACACTTAGGTTGTTTCCATGTCTTTGTTATTGTGAATAAGGGTTTCAGTGGACACGGGAGTGCAAATACCTCTTCAGGATACTGATTCCATTTGCTTCAGATATGTATTCAGAAGTAGGCTTGCTGATTCATATGGTAGTTCTATTTTTAATTTTTTGAAGAACTTTCATATTGTTTTCCCTAGTGACTATTCCAATTTACATTCCCACCAGTAGTGCCCATGGGTTCCCTTTTCTCTACATCCTCACCAGCACTTGTTATCTCCTGTCTTCTTGATAACAGCCATTCTAACAGGTGTGAGGTGATATCTCATAGTGGACTTGATTTTAATTTTCCTGATGATTAGTGATGTTGATCATGTCTTCATGTACTTGTTGACCATTTATGTCTTCTTAGGAAAATGTCTAAGGCCTTTCCCTCCTTTTTAATTGGATTATTTATTTTTTGTTATTGAGTTGTATGAGTTCCTTATATAAATTGCATGTTAACTCCTTGTTATATAGAATATGTAAATATTTTCTCCCATTCTCTCATTCCACCTTTTAATTTTGTTGTTTCTTTTGTTGTGCAGAAGATTTTTGGCTTGATGTCATCTGCCCCCCCCCCCTTTTCTTTTGCTTTGGTTGCTTGCATTTTTGGTGTTAGATCAAAAAAATCCTTGCCAAGACCAAAGTCATGGAGATTTCTTCCTGAGTTTTCTTCAAGGATTTGTATGGTTTTAGGTCTTACGTTAAAGTCCTTATCCATTTTGAGTTAATTTTTGTGAGTGGTGTAAGATAGGGGGTCCAAATTCATTCTTCTGCATACTACTGTTTAGTTTTCTCAATACCATTTATTGAACAGACTGTCCTTTCCCCATTGAGATTCTTAACTTTCGTGTCAAATATTAGCTGCCTTGTATGTGTGGGTTTATTTCTGGTCTCTCTAGTCTGTCTCATTGATCTGTGTGTTTGTGTTTATGTCAGTATCATACATTTTGGTTACTGTGCCATTGTAATATAGTTTGAGATCAAGAAGTATGATACCTTCAGCTTTGTTCTTCTTTCTCAAGATTGCTGTGGTTATTTGGGTCTTTTGTGGTTCCATATGAATTTAGGATTGTTTTTACTATTTTTGTGAAATGGAATCTTGATAGGAATTGCATTGACTCTATATAACTTCGGTAGTTTAGACAGTTTAACAATATTAACTCTTCTAATCTATGAACATGGGCTATCTTTCCATTTATTTGTATCTTCTTCAATTTCTTTGATCAGTGTCTTATAGTTTTTGATATATCAAACTTTCATGTTCTTGGTTAAATTTATTACTAAATATTTTATTGTTTTTGGTGCTATTATAAATGAAGTTGTTTCTTTTTTTTCTTTCCAGATACTTCATTGTTATTACAGAGGAATGCAACTTTTTTTCTGTGTATTGATTTTGTATTCTGAAACTACTGAATTTCCTTATTAGTTCTAAGAGTTTTTTGGTTGAGTTTTTAGGGTTTTCTGTACATAGTATCCTATCACCTGCAAATAACGATAGTTTTACTTTTTCCATTATGATTTGGATGACTTTTATTTCTTTTCCTTGCCTAATTGCTCTACATAGGACTTCCAGTTGAATTAAAGTAGTGAATAAGTATCCTTGTTTTGTTCCTAATCTTAGAGGAAAAGTTCTCAGTTTTCCACCATTGAGTATGATGTTAGCTGTGGGCTTGTCATATATGGCTTTTATTATGTTTGGGTATTTTCTCCTCTATAACCACATTGTTGAGACTTTTTATCATGAAAAGATGTTGAATTTTGTCAGATGCTTTTTCTGCATCTGTTGAAATGATCATATAATTTTTCTTTCATTCTGTTAATATAATGTATCACATTTATTGACTTGCATATATTGCACTGTTTCTGGATGACCAGAGATAAGTCCCACTAGATCATGGTGTATAATTATTTTAATATGTCCTTGAATTTTTTTTTCTAGTATTTCATTGAGAATTTTTGCATATATGTTGGCCTATATATTTCTTGTAGTATCCTTATCTGACTCAGATATTAGGGTAATGCTGGCCTTATTAAATAAGTTTGGGAATGTTCTCTCTTTTTCAGTTTTTTTGGAAGAGTTTGAAAAAGATTGACATTCATTCTTCTTAAATGTTTGGTAGAATTCACCAGTAAAGCCATCTGGTCCTGGACATTTCTTTGGAGGTTTTGATTAACAATACAGTCTTCTTACTCATCATTGATCCATTCACACTTTTTTATTTCTTTATGATTCAGTCTTGGTAGGTTATATGTTTCTAGGAATTTATCCATTTCTTCAAGGTTGTCCATTGTTGGCATATAATTATTCATAGTTTTCTCTATTAATCATTTGTATTTCTGAGGTATCAGTTGTAATATGTCTTATTTATAGTTTTATTTATGAGTCTTCTCTCTTTTTTCTTGGAAAATTTATCTCAGGTTTTGTCTTTTTTTTTTTCTTTTCAAAAAACAAACTTTTATTTCCTTAATCCTTTCTAATGTTTTTCTGTTCTTGATTTCACTTATTTCTGCTTTGATCTTTGTTATCACCTTCCTTCTACTATCTCTGGATTTCTTTTGTTCTTATTGTTCCCTGGCATGTAATGTTAGGATGATTATTTGAGACAGTTCTCCTTTCTTTCTTTCTCTCTTTCTCTCTCTCTCTCCTTTCTTTCTTTTCTTTCTTTCTTTTACTGTAGGCATTAGTCATAAATTTCCCTTTTGAATTTTTCTTTAGAATTACTTTTGCTGCTTCCCATAAATTTTTTTAGGGTAAAGTTGCATTTTTACTTGTTTCATGATATTTTCTTTTAAATTTGTTCTAAAATTGTTTTAAATTGTTTAATTTCCACATTTGTGCATTTTCTACTTTCTTTCCTCTTAATGATTTCCAGTTTGACACCATTGTGTTAAAAAAGGATATTTGATATGATTTCAGTGTTTTTAAATTTCCTAAGGCTTGTTTTCTGACATAACATATGATCTATCCTAGAAAATTTTCTGTGTGTTCTTGAGAAGAATGTGTATGGGCATGCTTATTTTATTGTGCTTCACAGATACTGCTTACTTTCTTACAATAGCATTTGCTCACTTTGTTTCTGTGTCACATTTTGGTGATTAATTATCACATTTCAAATTTTTTGTTACTATATTTGTTATAGTGATCTGTGATCAATGATCTTTTATGTTACTACTGTGATTCACTGAAGGCTCAGATGGAATTGTTAGCATTTTTTAGCAGTAGGTATTTTTAATTAAGATATGTACATTTTTAAGCATAATGCTGTTACACATTTAGTAGATTACAGGATAGTGGAAACATAACATATATAATGGAACACCAAAAAATTTATGTGACTCACTTTATTTCCATGTTTATGGCAGTAGTCTGGAACTGACCCACAATATCTCCAGGTTTGCCAATATTCTGCTGCTATTGGATAGAATGTTTTATATATATTTGTTAAATTCATTTGATATAAAATGTGGTTCAAGTCAAATGGTTCCTTATTGATTTTCTATCAGGATTATCTGTCCTTTGTTGAATCTGAGGTATGGAAGCCCCTTCTTACTGTACTGTTGTATGTTTTTCTATTCAAACCTTATAGTACTTGTTTAATATATTTAGGTGCTCTGATATTGAGTGCATATATTTTTGCACTTGCTATATTCTCTTGATGAACTGACACTCTTCATTATTATACAGTGATTTTTTTTTCTTACAGTTTTTGTCTTAATCTATTTTGTCTGATGTAAGTATAGCTACCTCTTCTCTCTTGTTTTCCATTTGTCTGGAATATCTTTCTCCATCTCTTTGCTTTGTGTCTGTGTGTGTCCTAAAGGCAGAAGTGAGTCTCTTGTAGATAGCATATAGCTGTATCTTAACTTTTTTATTCATTCAGCCACTATGTACTTTTGATTGGAGTATTTAATCTTTTTACATTTAGAGTATTATTGATAGGTAAAGACTTACTAATGACATTTTATTATTTTCTGGATGTTATGTAGTTTCTTTGTTTCTTTCTTCCTTTCTTTGTAAATTGCTAATCTTTGTAATCATACTTTGATTCCCTCGTCTCTATTTTGTGCATATCTACTATAGGTTTTTGCTTTGTCATTACCCTAAGGCTTACAGGAAACATCATGTAGATATGAAAGTCTGTTTTAACTCACAGATGTAGTAAACGATCTTACGGTTACTAGGGGGAAGAAGGTGGCAAGAGATAAATTGGGAGTTAGAGGTTTGCAAATATTAACTACTATATATAAAATAAATAAAAAATAATTTTCTTCTAATATAGCACAGGGAACTATATTCAATATCTTCTAGTAACCTATAATGAAAAAGAATATGAAAATGAATATATGTATACATATGTATGACTGAAACATTATGCTGTACACCATAAATTGACACATTGTAACTGACTATACTTCAATTTTTTAAAAAGTCTGTTTTAAGCTGTTAACAACTCAACTTCAATCATATACAAAATCCTACCCTTTTACTCCCCCATTTTTATATTTTGAATGTCATAATTTACATCTTTTTATATTGTGTATCCATTCTCAAAAATTGTAGCTATAGCTATTTTTAATACTTCTGTTTTTTAAATTTTACACTATAGTGGTTAACATACCCGCATGTTACAGTGTTGGGATACTCTAAATTTGACTATTTACTTACCCTTTTCTTTATTGATTCTATGGGTTATTTTCTTGGCATGAAGAAATTGGTAATTACTCTGTCCAAAATCATTAGAATAGTACACTGAACATAATGACTCATCTTCACCTTGTCTTTAATTCATCTAAGACCTCCTTCAACTGAATTATATTTTTGGTGACAAATTTCCAAAGTGTTCTAAATGTTATTTGTATGATGTGGCTGATGGAAATTCTACTTAGAATTGACAGTTATTGAGGCAATTCTAACGCAGTAATGTGAAGGATTGCACACTTAATCCTTCACATGGAAAAGAATGTGTATGACAGAATATCAGTGTACTACCTAGGCTGGTCAGGAGCTACAAAGCTTTCATTTTACTAGTGTGGAGGTAGTGTTAGTGTCATAGTTGTGGATGGTTGGTAAGTTTTGGTGGCCATGGCTGAGTGATACCTGCATGCTTTCCTAAACTGAAATCATCCTAAGCTTGTTGCTTCATTTTTGCTCTGCCTGCATTCATGACTACCACTCACCTGTATTAGCACCGGCTTGGTGCCTGCTGCAGTCCACAGAGGAGAAGCAGTACAGGATAGAGGCTAATGAAAGAGGCATGATTGTTCATTTGCTCGAATATAATTTAAGCAAAGTCAAGATGGGTTTCTGAGGAAGAGTTGTTTTCATTCTGTAAAGGTCCTATGCACAATCATATTTTAACAAGATTCCCAATTTGCATTATGAAAAGCTGGCAGACTTTCCTTCATAAGGCTATTTACTGCACTTGCCCTTTCGGTAACATTACTATGTGTTTGTATTGAAGCCTGTTATTAAATGAATAAATAGCAGGAAAATGCAATATTAGATTAAAGAAAATGTTGGGCTTTCAAATGGCAAACAAATGTGTTAAAATGTCTTGTTCTTTAAATGCTCCATGGGCCTCTGAAAGACTATTAAAAAAGGCAGAGAAAACCTGTGAAGCATAGACAGAAAATGTCATTATGTGGCTACATGGGCCTCACAAACAAATAATCTATGGAAACACGACACGTTTTCTTTGTCAGGTACAAAAGTACTTCTAACATATTAATGTTTTCCTGTCTACAAAAAAGCTGCTGTTGGGACTCAGCTCGGCACTAGAGAACTTCTAGGAAAGAATCCCCAGTGCCTCGATTGCCCTTATACCCTCAATCGGTGTAAAGCTTTCAATCCTCATACCCTTCTTAATGAACCACATCCCTTGTGATCACCCACAGCAGTCCGCAAACTGTAAACTTTCCTATCAGAGTAACGCTGGACCACTATGTGCTTTAACAAATAAGAAAAAGAAAGATACTAAGGACTTCCCTTTGAGTCTTCTGGCTATTTGCCATTCTCTGAATGGTGGCTAATACAAAATCAGGGCCCAATTTTATGCCAATTTTGTGCCCCAGTTAGCAGTGCTAATTGGGGCACACAAGTAAATTGCGCTCTGCCCTGTGGAAATTTTCAGTTAGTCAACTAAATCAGAAAATCATTGAGAACACTAATCCATTGCTCAGTCACTACTTAATTAAGTGCAAAATCTATGGACCCTCCAGGAAGGACGAAGTTCAGACATGGGATCTCCATGGTCAGTTGTTTAGAATTTGATCTTTTATCTTTTGTCATAATTTAAGTTAAAATGTAAGTATGTTTGCTTTTGAAGGGTGGGTCATGGGACATTTTAGTGAGAATGAATAATCCAAGCATTATTAAAGTGGACAGGAGTAAAAGGTCATTTGGTTTCCCTCACCCTTGAAAGACATAAGTTTTCTGAGGGGGGAAAATGATTTTTGCACACACAGAGCACAAATACATTGATAAATTTAACAGCATATGCTCCACATTTCATAGGGTCAGGTTATAGTTTGGGTTCGAACCTCATTGTCTGAACTGCAGCCATGTTAATGAGAGAGCAAAGATGTTTCTGTTTGTTCACTGATACATCCTAAGTGCTCAGTAAATATTTTTCTATGAATGCATGGATAGGCATATGATGCCTAGGCAAAAATTAATTGAAAAAATGTATTTACATGATATTTTAAACTATAAAATAATATTTGTAATGTGTCTGGTACAGTGGTCACAGTACTTAAAGAATTAATGTTATGGTGTTATGTCTCTTGTGGAATGTTTCAGTAACTTTGGGAAGGATATGGCCTTTAAAATATATTTACTTTTCTAAAATGCAAGGTGATTTTGCTCCTGAAATCTTCTGTCTTAAGTTCAATATAAACTAAAAGTAGTTCAAAGCCAAATATTTTTCTAAAATTAGAATTATAGCTTAGAATCACTGTCTTTAAAAAATTTATTTTCTTTATTGATAGAGTTATAAATTTTTTAATTGTAATATGTATATCTCTTTCAGCTTGAGGACAGCTAGATTCCTAAGGAGGCTGATTTTGGCAGAATCATTGCTAGAGTAAAGCCACGTTTCCTTTTAGTGTCTGTTTTTTTAAATTAAACTGACTCAATTATTTATAATTTTTAATAATAAATAATTGACAGTTTTATTGAGAAATTTAAATTATAAGCATGAAGATCCAATTCTTTTATTGCTGAAACGAATACTGATCCATGTTTTGAAAAAGGGGCCTTTCCTCCTGGTACTATTTTGACCCTCTTCCAACTTCTCTGAACTTCCTAAGCTGTTTCTTTGCTGCCTCTTCTTTTTGTTCTTTCCCTAAATCCTTCTACTCTTTTTCCTTAAAGGAGTCACAAACTGTAATCCATAATCTCACTCCTATATTCCAGTTCTGAAATTCCAAATTCCTATAGGACATTTCCAAATAGACGTCCAAACAGCCTCTCAAGATGAAGAAATACTATTCTATCTCTCCCTTTTTTGTTCCACTTGCTTTTACTGTTGACTTTGCAATTTATGTTAATTGTACTTTCCTCTCTGCCGTTCATCCTTGGCTTCAATTTTACTCCTCCCTCACCTTCACTCTTCACTTTCGAGAAGAGTTGTCAGTCCTATTTCTTATTTTTCCCCATAAGTCTCATATGCATCATTTTCATTTCCAAAGATTTCTCATGTTCTCAGTTATGACCTTCTTAGATCAGGCTTGTTGAACTTAGACAACTGATTCTAACAGTATTCTCTTCCTTTGATGTCTTTCCTTCTGCAGTAAATCCATGCCAAGTCAATTTTCTCTAAATTTTCCTGATATGTATCTAAGATCATGTCACACTCTTATTGAGGGACTGACTATATTACCTGTAGATATATTTTCAAAATCCTTCTAGTTCCTTACATTCCATATCCTGGCTACAACCTACATTTCCTGCCGTATAAGTCACACCTTTTCTATAAACAAACAAAGCTTCAGGGTCATCTGATGGGGATGCCCCAAAGCAGTGAGCTTTGCAAACTTCCCATCTTTGTTCACATCCTCAGTTTTACGTAGTAGTCCATTTGGGCTGCTATAATAAAATTCCATAGGCTGGGGGACTTATATAAACAACAGAAAATTTTTCCTCACAGTTCCAGAAGCTGAAAAGGTTTAAGATCATGGTGAGAGCAGATTCAGTGTCTAGTCAGTACTCACTTCCTGGTTCATACATGGTTGTCTTTTTGCTGCGTCTTCACATAGTGGAGGGGGTGAGGGATCTCTTTGGGATCTCTTTTATAAGGGCGCAAATCCCATTCATGAGGACTGCCCCACCCAGGACCTAATAATCTCCTAAAGGCTCCATCTCCAAATACTGTTATATTGGGGGTTAGGTTTCAACACATGAATTTGGGGGTACACAAGCATTCAGTCTATAGCATCTCCTACTGCCTCTGGCCTATCAAAACCATATTCTTTCTTTAGGATTTATGTTAAAAAAAAATCACCTTTCCTGAGTCCTCTCTTAACTGGATGTTTTAAGGGAGTGAGGAATGGGGTGGTGTGAGAAAAACTCTTCTTCTTAGCCCCACATTATTTAATTAGTTCTTTATTGAAAACAGTGAGAAAATATAATGTTAAGAAATAGACATTATTCAGAAGGACTTAAAAATAGATAAAGTTTAACTTAAGAAAACCTTAAGTTGTAATCAGATATTATACTACTAGTTCATCCCTCTGGCAGTCAGTTTCTTCCCTTTAAGCAGGTTCAGAAGTCTAAACAACTGGTTGACCACTGTGCTCACTGTGCCTTCCATTTGAGGTGACTTTTGTCTCATATCCAAGGTGTCTGACAATGGTGACATCTAATCATTTTTCCTTCCTCACTTGGGACCCAGAGTAAAAGGTTTCTTCTTGTTAGTATTAGGGAATTTACCAAATAGCACTCTACTAATATAGTGCAAGTTATAAATAAAGACGATGGACCATCTTGTGCTTCTGACCTACTTCCAGATGAGACCAATAACTCTGTAGGATTCAGTCTAAAACTCGCTGTGTGATACTCTTCGGTGACAGTGTGGCCAGTCCAAATGTTCACAAGTGAAGGCAGTGTTCACACATAGGAAATGGTAAAGAAATCCCTTGGGTGAGGTGAAGCAGGATTGTTCAAGAATTTTCTGGCATATTACCTTTTTGTATAAAAGATACTCTACTCCCTCATAATTCTGTAATACTCATGTGAGATGTACCATATACTGCCTTATTTTATGTATTGTTGTACATGGCTTTATCCAAAACTGTGTTACAAATTGGTGAAGAACAGAGACCAGATATTATATGTGAAAGCATTTAGAACAGCGATTAAATATGAAGTTATTTAATAAATATTTACTGAAAGAACAGATAAAGAGATCCTCCTATGACATTTAAAAAAAAAGCTTGGAGTCTTCTCTTTGCCCACTTGAATGGTGGTTGTGCTATAGCTGGATGAGACCTGGACTTAGAGTTAATAGATTTGGGTTTGACTCTCATCCCTGCCCCTTTTTGAGCTTTGAGAAGCTGGGTGAGCTTAGGAATCTCTTAGAACTTCATTTATTTATTCATTTAATATACATTTCATTTTCCTCTTCCGTCAAATGAGAATAAATTTACCTCTCTCATAAATGGAACAATAAGGTTGTACTAAATGGTCATGCACAACTTCCCTGGCTTTGGAATCAAAAGCCAAGTTCTCTTACCTAAGTGTCATTGATGGTTTCATTAATGCCTGTTGCCTTACACCCAGACATCTCAGTTAGATCCTCAAATCTCATCACCAACAAATCTGTGTTGAGATTTCTTATGCCTTCTCCATCATCTGTGGTATTTATTACTGCCTCCATGATTGGCTTATGTTAACTAGTATGTCAGTGAATTGGTTCCCATTTCTTTGACTAATAGTCTAACTTTCAAGTTACCTGTATCAATTCTGCACCTCTGATTTGTATTAACTCCTCTATAGGAACTTCTAGAGGAACACCTATTCTATACCTATTAATAAGAGAATTAAACCATCATATATTATTCCCTAATTCCTCAATGAGTGCTTGAAATATTCTTCAAAAGTTACAAAATTGTGTCTGGAGGCTGCTAGGAATAATTAGAAAGGACTCATATTTATGCTTCCCTTGTATCCCTAATATGAATAAACATAGTTGGGGGCCACGTAGGTGCTCAGTAAATACTTATTATCTACTGGTATCAACAAATTCAGAGATTTGACGTTTCCAGCATCATCTATATTTCATGTAGTCTTTGCCACCTCAGTTTTACTTGCTGTTGAAAACTCTTGGTAGCCCTCAGTGAATCACAACTAGTGTTCACATTCTTGTGTGGAACCCACCCTTGAGTGTGGGCTGGTGCTGATGCCTGCTTGAACAGACAGAAAGCAGCACAAGAGATGCCATGCCAGATTCAAGCCTATGTAGAAAGTGCTGGGAGTTTTGACTTTTATATTCTTAGAAGGCAGATGCCTTGTAAGAAGTCCTGTTGCTCTGGCACCACTCTGCTGTGAGGTAGCACCAGCTAGCCTTGTGGAGAGGTCACATGGAGAAAACCAAGAGATTCAGCTGACAAAAAGTGCAAGGCTCCATTCTGTAGCCTCAGCTGAGTTCCCAGCTCCCAGCCAATGCCAGCTTATCAGCCATGTGATTGAGCCAAACTGGAGGTAGCTCTTCCAGCCCGAATCCAGTCCCTGCAGCTGATGCTATAAGAACATAACTAAACTGTCCTCTTTGGGTCCTCCCCAAATCACAGAATTATGAGCAAATTATGACTGTTACTTTAAGCTAGGAGAGGTTTTTTTTTTTTTTTTTTTTTTTAAATGCAAAATTGAGTTGAGGCCCCTGACATAATTCTTAAAAGTGCAGCCTCTGTAGTTAACTGCCTAAATTGAAATCTTGACTCGGTCAATTTCCAGCTTGATGACTTTGGGCAAGTTCTTTAATCTCTCCATACCTCAATTTTTTTTTTTTCATTTATACATGAGGAAAATAATACCAACATAATAGAATTACTGTAGGTATTGAAGGTGTTTATTTCTTTAAACTCTTTAAAATGTGCCTAGCATATGCTGAATATCCAGTAAATATTAACTATTGTTATTTATGTAATCATTTGTTTAATATACACTCTCCTGCTGAATTGTGTCATAAGGGAAGGAAACGTATCTCTGTGTGTGTGTGTGTGTGTCTGTGTGTGTTTATCTTCTTTATGTCCAGTGACTGAAAAAGGAAGGAACTCAATAAATATCAGTTGAATGAATGGACATGGTGTGGGTGGAGCACAGTTTGGTATCCTAGATACAGTGGTGATGAAAAAAAAAGATGATGAATGCAATGGTGATGAAAACCTTTGCCCAGGCTTTAAATTTTGGAGTTACATGTAAGTGTTTAAATGATGGATCTTGTCCATCTGGTAATTGGTACCTACTACAAAGATTACCGCTCTGATTTCACCAGCATTGATAACATATAGTTATTGAATATCTGCTTATGTGCACAGGACATCTTGCTTTGTGCTGGGAATATACAGTTCTAGCACCTAATAGATCATATCAAGGAAATTTTAATCTAGTTGGAGAAATAGGGTATGAAGAGAAAAGAGAGCTGACAGTGTAGGTTGCTCACACTGGTGGTGAGTGCTGCAGAACTCAAGTTCACTTAAACTGAGGCGCCATGGAGAGATTGCCACAAGAGTTAAATCTTTAAACATAGGTAAGTCTTCGATGTTACAGAGGGAGAAAGAAGCTTTTCAACGGGGTTGATGTGATCAAATGCAAGTATTAGAAAGTGAGTGGATTGGATGGAAAAGAATATGTGGTCTTATTTGTTGAGCATGAAATGTTCTTAAGTCAACATTTTCTTAGAATGTGGTGCTCAGATCAGAGTATAGAGTTAAATTTGATTCTAACGAGTTAGAACAGTTGATTCTAAACAATGCTTTCCAAGTAGGAGAAAATATAAATCATATTGTGAAAGTAGATCTTAAGGCTAGAATATAGTTTTATCCAAGTTGTGTTTGAATAGTGGCCTAGATGGACCAATATGTGTGTGGCTAAGGCAGCGAGAAAATCAGGGCTGTTAGTAAGTGGTCAAAACCAGTAGTTACGTTCTTGTGTATCACCTGGATAGAAGTGATCATTAAGGACAGAAGCGGTAGAATTGAAGGACCACAGAAACTGATACTATCCACATATAAAGGGCAGAGGACAAAAATGAGGAAGACAAAAAGAGGGGATTCAGGAAAGCAGGTTTTCATAGAAACCAGGAAAAAAAGAAGTTTTTAAAATTTGGAAATTTTCAAAGTATCAAATACTTTTTAAAAAGTTAGGAAGAATAAGACTTTTAAAGTATATTATAGTATATTTATACTTTTCATTCTAATATATATAGTCAAGTAAACTGTGATATAAATTGAATTAAGTCTTTAAAGTCTACATTAGATAGGTTCAGTTCTTTGAGTTGAAAACAAAGAAACTGTTTCTGGTAAGCCATATTGGAATGGGTAGGTTGTTACGGTATGTGCCAAGGATTATCTGTAATGTAAGAGTAATGTCGAATATATACAGACTGTGTTCCCTCAATTTCCATCTTAATGCCAGACAGCTTTAAAAGAAAGAATGTAAGTGACTGTATTCCATCTTTTGCTACCATGGATTTAAATCACCCAATTGTTATTTGTAATATGCTCTTTAAATTATTAACTATTATAAGATTTAATACAGCTATTCTTTTGAAACAAGATAAAGAGTTTTATACTTTTAACACTCCACTATATTATTTTCATTAGCTGTATTGTTTTCTGTTTTATTGCTAAATAGTCTGTGGTCAGAATTATTTGTTTAAATGTAATACTATCATTTTAGACTTTTGGAAGTGACCTTGGTGTTTTTGCATTTTCAGAACAACTTTAAAAGAGAGAAACGTATTTGTGGGGGTCACTTCTCAGTGAATTTTTTCATTTTTAGTTGGAACACAAACCAGGTGTCTTCTTCTGTGTGAGCCCCTCAGTAGTTTAAACGTGCCCTCAAAGGAAAATCCTGGGAAGTTTCCGTTGTGAAGGTCTAATGGTCTATGTCCTGCTTCTTTGTCTCTTCAGTTTTCACTTGCTGTCACAAAGGAAGCCCACTAGATGGTGTTAAAACCACAAGCTGCCTACTTCGGTTTTATTTAAAAAAAAGTCTTTGAAGGAGAGTGCTTACGAGGTTTCAGAGGTTGTGTTTTGCCCACTTTTAAAAATTCAATGGAGAAAAAGTAACAAAAAATTAAACAGTATTTTCCATGTAACTTAATTGTAGTTATGAGGTAGAATACCTTTTGGCCTTGAATTATTTTACAATGAGCTGCCTTCAAAATTAAGCTGTTTTGTCAGGATAAATATTGAGTAAAATGATTATGAATCATCGTGGCAAGGTTTAATACAAATCAGAAAGTAAATTAATCCAACTCTGTCTGACTCATCATGCTTTTTTTTCTCCAGATACAAATGAAGAGTAAACAAAAGAGTTTTGGTAATTTTTAGGTTAATCATGTAGAACTGATTACTCACGAAGACTGCTATTAACATTTAGTCAATTTATACCCTACAATATGACAAATTAAAATTAATGTTGCTGTTTTTAAGATATGAAAGTGGGTCATGATTTTAAGAAAAATAAGAACTGCTATAGACAACTGGTAATGTTGTCTCTGGGTCCAGTGAATCAAGTTACTTGTGAAAAACCCACGGAAATTCCCCCCTCAAAAAATTACAAATAATTGAATAACTCTGATTTAGGTACAGTGTATCTTTAGTTTAAACAGGTCATCTTTTAAAGTGTAACAAGGAATAATAATCAAGTCTCAGTAATTCCTTGTGGAATAGCTATGGTAAAATCTTGCCAATAGCTTAATAACAAAAAAAATTTTCTTTTTAGATTGAGCATACTCTCCTGATAAAGCTCTATTTGATAATTTCTTCAATGTTTATAATCAGTTCCCTTTAGTATTCACTTAATTAGCTCATTTCAATACACTTCCTTGATGGAATATGTATGTAAATATATATTTTAAATCATTCCCTTTATTTCCAAAGTAATTGATGTAATGAAAATATGTAACTATTAACTTTTGAGTCTGCTCTAAAAAATACATACTATGCATTATAATATAAATTATCTTATGGGGAGAGAATTTTTTTTTAAATTTTGCACATCAAGCATCTCCATAACTGTCAGCTTGGCATCTTTCTGCGTGTATGTGTACCACATGCTTGCAAGCTCCCTCTGAGCCCCTTACTTTTAAAATACATTTAGTAATAATGATGACCATCATCTAAGAGTCATAGAGTGACAGCCAGTGACCTTCTCTACACTGTCAATGATCTCCTGGCTGGAGATCATTTAAAAAAATCCGCTTCCCTTTCAGATTGGCATATGCATTTCCCATGATGTCTGCTTGAGCATTATCTATTTGTTGTCCCTTTCAGTGGTAAATGAATCCATCTCTGGTGGCATGACTGCTCCTAAATGATTTGATTGATTTAGGCAGTTTTAGAGCCTTTTGATTGTCTACATTTTATTTTAGAACTTGACAGGAAGAGAGCTGGGAACTCCCTTTTTGATTTATGAGTAGCTAAAGCTCCTTCAGCAGAGATTCTGTTGACATACAGACCTATCAGCTCTGTCCATATCTTCTCTGAAACCTGCCTCACCTGCTCAAGCTCTGTTACTTCTGAATAGGTTAGCAGCTCTAGGTCACATCCTCAAGATGAGACCTTTCTGATTTCTCCTTAGAGGATGTACTCTGCTTTCTGGTCAGACTTGACATTGTGGTAACAGTAAGATTGTCATTAATAGTAAGATTGTCATTGGTCACTTACTTAAATGACATTTCCTGACTGTTTTTTAACTTTTATTATGTTGTTGTTTTAAAAATAACCAATCTACACTTTAAAATGACTAATTTGTTTTTATTATATTCATAAAGTTGTACAGCCATTACCACAGTCAATTTCAGAGCATTTTCACCATCCCCCAAAACAAACCCCACACCTGTTAGTAGCCACTCCCCAATTCTCCTCAAATCCCTAGACTTGGTTAACCTCGAATGTATTTTCTGTTTCTATTTATCTACCTCTTATGGACATTTCATGTAAAGGAGCCATGTACTCCATAATCCTTTGTCATTGGCTTCTTTCACTTGACATAGTGTTTTCAAGGTTCACCCATGTTGCAGCATGTATCAGTACTTCATTCTTTTTTTATGGTTGAGTAATACTACATTATGCGGATATGCCGTACTTTCTTTGTGTATTCATCACTTCATAGATATTTGGGTTGCTGATACTTTTTGTCTGTGATAAATAATGCTGTGAGCATGTGTGTACAAGTTTTTGTAGGACTACATATCTTCATCTTTTCATTTCTTGGTCATATACTGAGGAATAGAACTGCTAGATGATACGATAACTTTGTATTTAACATTTTTCAGGAACTGCCAAATAGTTTTTCTCAGCAGCTGATACATTTTACATTTCTATCAACAATGTAAGAGGATTCCAATTCCTCCACATCTTTGTCAACACCTGTTGTTACCTGTCTTTTTGATTATAGCCATTCCAGTGCATGCCAAGTGACATCTCATTGTGGTTTTTATTCACATTTCCCTACTGGCTAATGATATTCAGCATCTTTTCATGTATTTATTGTCCATTTGTTTATCTTCTTTGGAGAAATACCTATTCAAATTGCCCATTTCTCAATTGGGTTGTCTTTTTATTGTTGCATTTTAAGATTTCTTTATATATTATTGATTCAAGTCCATTTTAAGATGTATGATTTGCAGATATTTTCTTCCATTCTTTGTTTCTGTTTTGTTTTTCACTTTTTGATGGTGTCCTTTTAAGCACAAAAGTTTTTAATTTTGATGAAGTTTCATTAATGTATTTTTTGTTGTTGTTGCTTATGTTTTTGATATTGTATCTAAGAAGACTGCTGAGACTATGAAGATTTATGTCTGTTTTCGTCTAAAACTGACATACGTTTAGCTTCTACATTCAGATCCATGATCCATTTTGAGTAAAGTTTTCTGTCCAATCCTCTATTCTAACTTTCTTCTTTGTAAGATAAAGGGATGTCCTTCCCTAAAAAAAAGTATGTCCTAATTAATTGGTCAGTGAAGATACAGATTTTAAACCAAATATTACAGTGTCATGTAATATGGGTAAGTAACTGGCTCTATTGGGGAAATGTAATTCAAGGACCAGTTAAAGGGAGGCAAATAGTCTCTTGTGGCATCTTAATCCAAAAGAAAGGCTAACTGGAGCTATGACATTGCTGGATACTCAGTGGAATAATCCTCCAGGAGAGAAACCCAGCTCCCCTGCTCTTCAGCATTCTTATGGTACAAGAGTGAGAACAGCCTTGGATACAGGATATAAAAAGACAGCACTTAGCCAGCAGATCATTTTTATGAAAATTACAGCTGTACAGGAAATTATCTGAGGATGCTGGTGGCTAGCACCTGGTGATCCTGGGATAGATTTGACTCAGACTTTTGGAGAAAAGAGGTCCTTGCATCAGTCAGGCAACCTTAGCTATTGGGAACTTTTACTGGTAAAAACTTTGCATTGTGCTCTAATAAAAAAAAAAAAATCAGTGCCAATAAGAAAAATAGTTTATCAGTAAGTGCTTGCTGAATAAAATAAGCAGTATCCTTGTATGTAGACTAATACAGGTAACTGCATTCCTTTCCACCCACCCAAATATGAGACTGGAACTCTTTTTTTTTTTTCATATTTCCTATATAACAGTTAATTTGCTGTACTAAACTTCACAATAATTTATTATTTTGGTATTATCCACATTTCCTGAGGTTCCATTAGAGGTTAAATAAACTGTCCAGTATTATATGGATTAATTAGAAGATCTGTAATTTAAACCTATATATACCTGATTCCAAAGCCGACATACCCTCATTTTGATTTGTCAAGTGTTAACTTTAGAAAACTCCATGTAGGTGTACTCAGTTGTGCCTCTTTTAATGCATTTTAAAACCCCCAAATTTCTTTTTTGAAAGTGGAATTCTTCACTTTTGCTCTACCAGTTCTCCACTGTCACGTGAACACAGTGTTCCTCTCACTTTGTCACTAACCTCAGGTTTATAGGATTGGTAGAGCGGCAAGAAGAGCTGGAAAATGAGGAGGGATAAAGAGATTTTCTGTTCCATCTATCTAGAGCAAGTTTGGAATCTGAGTGAAGGTTGAAGTGAGAGTGGAGTACAGAATACCATGGATAACATCTCTTAATTTTTGAAAAATGGTTTCAGGAAACCCTGTAAACCAGAGTACTGGGAGAAGATTGTGTGAAAAATTCACAGGTGTAGAAGGGAGGCGTGGCTTGTCTCAGTTACTGTATATTGATCTGTAAACTGTGAATAATGAAAGGGATTTACAGTCTGGTGGTTTTTGGACTCTGTTTAGCCAAGAAATTCTTGGTTCAAGCCAAATATTACTTTGATATGTAATGAAATAACAAAACGTAACTGTTCTGTTTCTGTTATTATTTGTTTGAAAACTCTACTGAATGTTCCATTTTCATGATTTTTCTTCCTCAGACATCTTCAAGTCGATGATTTTGTATATCCTTCCTTAATACAGTTTAAGATTGGTAATTATGTTTAAAATTAAATTTCATGACCCTTGAAATCGAAGGGCATGTTTTGACCTTCTCCATGGCTTTACTCAGTGCCCAACAAACAGCATTATGTGTTTAGTAACTACTCACAGTGTTGGGTGAAAACTGTTGATTGATCATCTGCTGAAGGGAGAAGTGTGTACAGTACCACCTGCATGCCTTGATTCTGGATCTAACGCCAACCTCTGCCCTCATTAGGTGGCTGGCTTATCCATTATTGTATCTATGATACCTACTTTGGTGCCTGAAATCTAGCACACTCATATAAATGTGTTGGATGAAAGGACGTTTCAAGCCTCCAACTGCAAATTAGTTTCTGTTTGAGTTTGAAATGGGGTTTTATGGCATTTGGTAAAGTCCAGCAGCATCCATGTAAAGTGCTTGACATGGAGCCTGGTAACACACATATCTAAGTTTTTAACTTATTTAATCATCATGGCAACCCTATGAAGGAGGTACAGTTAATATTCTATTTTACAAATGAGGAGACTGAGACAAAAAAGGTTTTATGCCCAAAGGTCACATAGTATATGGCAGAGGATCAAGAGGTCTGACTCCAGTATGTGTTCCCTAACCAAAATGTGCCTTGCAGAAGGAATTTTAACTTTCATATTCTTTGACCCTTCAGCCTAGGTTTTTTTAACTTTTGGAGAAGGAGCAGTCTCTACCCTGTTTGGAAATCCATGAAGTTTCTGATTTGGCCAAGTATCTCCTCGGTTTCAGACTCTTTGAGGTTTCTTGATGCCTCACACTGGCTGGCTTGCTTGCTTGTCTGGGTTACTGACAGGCTGCTTTCTCTTGACCTCTGGAGCATGCGTATTTCTTACTCCCACTCACATATCTGGACCTCTGATGATCGATGTCTGACATTTTATTCTCAAATTATCCATCACCATTTTACATCCTATAGACTAAATACTCAATAACTATTAATAGTCTATCTATGCATGCATGCATCCATCCATCCAACCATCCATCCATATGTCTGTTGTGGAAAAACTTCCACTCTACCCTTTTTCTGGACATACGTAACATTACACAATCATTTACAGGCTCAGTAGTACTGACAAAGATGGTATGACTCCTGTTTAGGATCGGTATGCATTATCCATGTGTGTTTCAGGCTGATGTTTTTAGCCTGTAGTTCTAAATGACACGGAGAGACTAAAGAAAAAAGATATTTACATTTCTTATAAGGAAGTTCATAGTTAATGTAGAGACCAAGATGCCTGTTGAAACAAAAGTTTTTGACTATTATATCAAAAGCAAGATTTCACATATGAATACAGTTTTCAGTTTATGATTTCACAAAATTTTTAAAATTATTCTCAGAAACAAGCTCTGTTAACAGTGTGATTGTTGTTACCAGGAATTAGGAATAGTGATGGAATATCTCTGAAGAACCTGGAAATAAGGAAAATATTCTTTTTTTTCTCCTAGTATTAGTTTTAAAAATCAACATTTATTAGATAAAGGAGATAAGCAGAGTCACCCACAAGATTTAATTCAACCTTGATAGATTACATCACTGTATTTAAAAAAAAAGTGTCAAAATGGGGATTGATGAGCCATGAATATAGAAATAATTATTCACAGAGAATAACTTTAGAAATAACTATTTTCCCAAGTACTGTCCAAAAGAGAGGGCCTTAAAAAAATGAACTTGGACTATTACAATCGCATTGGCAAGATCAAGCCTTGCTATTATGATGTTAAAACATAAGCCTATGTGAATCTGATACTATTAACACTTCAATTTGACTAACTTATTTTGTGCTGCTTCCCCACTTCACCAGACAAGCTAATTATGATTTGGCTTCCCTTGTGGGTCTGCAAATAGGAGGGAAAGGACTGATTGTACAGCTTTCAGTATACTGGGTTATGGGATAGTTATTATATTAGTTGTATATTTTGGGTTGCAAGTAACAGAAATCTACTTGAACCAGTTTCAACAACAACAACGACAACAAAACAGTAAAAACCAACTTAACATAAATCCATGAATTGATAATGACGATGTGCTGAGGGAAATAAAGTGTGTCGTGGAATTTGTGGGCTTGCGTGCAGACAGGTCTCAGGAGTGGGCTAAAATGAGAAACTGGGAAGCCACAGAGTACCCATAAAAGCCCCTCTCTCCAGCTCTCATTTTTCTTATCCACATGGATGCTTCCTTTTTCATTTTCTATAAACAATTACTTCTGTTTCTCTAGACTACATGGGAATTGTAAGATTACAACTTTGTATTTCCTTGGCACACATGTCTTTACAGTAAGCCATACAAATAGAAACTATTCTGTTTCCTTTCTTTTTCCTTATTGAGGTATAATTGACTTCGTATTCACTGGTCCACAGACTGAGGGCTTTCCTCTTGTGTGCACCTTAGATGAGACTCCCATGCAGCTTCCCTAAACCCCGCTCTATCTGGTTTGAATTGACCAGGGTGGCCTTAGCCCGGGAACACCAAAGCACTCCACTCGTGGACCCTAATAAAGACGTGTGCCCCTGGTCCTGCCACTCTCTCTGCCTGCACCTCACCTTGGCCTCCCCATATGGCCCCTCGAGGTGTGCCACATACCTGTGAGTCCAGGATGTGTGAGTAATACACTCCTCTGTTTTAGTTTCTTGTGATCTTTTGCTGAATCATTGTTGGCATCACGTTATCATGTACACATACACACCGTACGCAGAGAGAGCTGATGGCTACTCTGAAGCTTTATTAAGTTACACAGTCTTATATAGCAAAGAAGAACGACAAGGGAAATGGTTAACAGGCAGTGTCTGGCTCAAGGTCAGAAGACCCTTTATGTTTTGGTAAATCATGTTCGTGTTGGCACCAGCGAGCCTTACAGCTTATCAGGGCGGAATGTATGAGAAACAGCTGCTTAACAATATTCTTCTTGGACTCAGGCAGCTGTGCCTGTCTTAGGTTGCCCCCCTCTGGGGGTCTTACCCATCACTGGCTAACCAGCCTTCTCACCTCTGAGTCTGCAGCTTTTTATAACGTGTTTACCATTCCAGCCCAAGGCTCATTCCTTTGTTCCCACAGTCGGGGGCCTACAATCATGGCACACCATCTGACACCCTGGGGCTTCACTTAACAGGTGGTAATTTTTCATAATACATTTTATTTAATGCACTATATCCAAAATCTGATTTCTGCTTGTGCCAGTCACCATGTTTCAAGTGATCAGCAGCTACTAGTGACTGTTAGAAATATTCCAGTAGATCCAATACAAGATAGCACTAGTCTAGGGCAGGACCTAAGTATTATATTTTCTTAAAAAATCTATACAAGGTTCAAATCTATACTTAAATATGAGACCATTCTTTCTTCCTTTTTTCCCCCAGTGATTAGCAAAGGAAAAAAGTGTTAATTTAACAAAGTCATAGCAGGTATAAACTAAATAAGCTTATCAATGTCTGTAAAGAAAGCTTTCTTGAATATCTGTTGGAATCATTTTGAAACAATACATCAGTTTGGGGAGAACTGACATGTTAAACATTTTTAGTATTCTGACCAATGAGTAAGATCTGTCTCTCTAGTTCTTTGAGTTTTCTAAAATAATTCTTTCAGTAAAATGTTGTAATTTTTAGTGTACAGGATTTGCAAATTTCTGGCCACATTTATCCCTGCATATGTTATATTTTTTAATCTATTGTAAATTTTATTTTCGATTCCAATTTTCAATAATTTACTGCCAGGCCATTAAAATTAAATTATTTTGTATATTGATCTTGTCTCTTGTAATGTTATTAAACACACATAAAAGTTACAGTAGCTTTTGGATGTTTTGCCTCCATTTTCTTCATAGACAATTATGTTATCTGTGAATAAAGGCAGCTTTAATTCTGCCTTTCCTACCTGGATACCTCTTATTTCTCTTACTTTTGTTATTGTATTGGTTAGAAATTTCACTAAAACTTTGGAAAGAAGTGTTGAGAGTGGACATCCTTTTCTTCTTCCTGATTATAGATAGAAAATATTGAATCTTTCCATGCTAAGCCTGATGTAAGCTGTAGGTTTTTTGAAGATGTCCTGTATCAGGATTCGGATATCCTCTTCTGTTCCTACTTTGCTCAGAAGTTTTTTTCAGGAATGGATGCTGGATTTTATCAACTACTTGTTCTACTAAGATGATAATGTTTTTATTAGTGTTTGTGTTGGTTGGGTGGTGTTTTTAGTCTGATAATATATTGAATGATAATGACTGTTTTCTAATGCTTAATTAGCCTTGTATTCCAGAGATATACCCCATTTGACCATGATGTATTATGCTTTTTATATACTGTTGGATCTTATTTGCAAGTAATTTCCTGAAGATTTATGCATCTGTGACTATGAGGCATATTGGACTGTGGTTTTCTTTCTTATAATACTTTTGGTTTCCATATCAGGTAATACTAGCCTCTAGTATTATTTGGAAAGAATTGCATATTTATACCATTGTAGTGGAATTGTGTTCTTGATTTCCTTTACAGATTGTTTATTGCCAGTGACGTTTTCATGTTGATCTTATACCCAGGGATATTATTGGATTCATTCATTTTCTCTAAAGCTGTTTTATACTTTCTTTATTTTTACTTTTTTTTTTTTTGAATTATAGTTGGTTTACAATGTTGTGTTGATTTCTGGTGTATAACATAGTGATTCAGTTATATATATATTTATATTTTTCCTTTTATATTCTTTTTCATTATAGGCTGTTACAAGGTATTGAATATAGTTCCCTATGCTATATAGTAGGACTTTGTTGTGTATTTATTTTATATATAGTAGTTAGTATCTGCAAATCCCCAACTCCCAAGTTATCCCTTCAACCCACCTTTGCCCCTGGCAACCATAAACTTGTTTTCTATGTCTGTGAATCAGTTCCTATTTTGTAAATAAGTTTATTTGTGTCTCTTTTTTTTTTTATTCCACATATAAATGATATCATATGGTATTTTTCTTTCTCTTTCTGGCTTACTTCACTTAGTATGACAATCTCCAGGTCCATCCATGTTACTGCAAATGGCATTATTTTATTCTTTTTTATGGCCGAGTAGTATTCCATTGTATAAATATACCACAACTTCTTTATCAGTCATCTGTTGATGGACATTTAAGTTGCTTCCATGTCTTGCATATTGTAAATAGTGCTGCTGTGAACATTGGGGTGCATGTATCTTTTCAAATTAGAGTTCCCTCCAGATACATGGCCAGGAGTGGGATTGCTGGATCATATAGTAAGTCTATTTTTGGTCTTTTGAGGAATCTTCATACTGTTTTCCATAATGGAGGTACCAAGATACATTCCTATCAATAGTGTAGGAGGGTTTCCTGTTCTCCATATACTCTCCAGCATTTATTGTTTGTGGACTTTTTAATGATGGCCATTCTGACTGACGTAAGGTGATACCTCATTGTAGTTTTGATTTGCATTTCTCTGATAATTAGCAATATTGAGCATTTTTTCATGTGTCTGTTGGCCATTTGTATGTCTTCATTGGAGAATTGCTTGTTTAGATCTTCTTCTCACTTTTGGATTGGGTTGTTTTTTTTTTTGTTATTAAATTGTATGAGCTGTTTATATATTCTGGAAATGAAATCTTTGTCAGTCGCATCATTTGCAAATATTTTGCTTTATGCAGTCAGCTTTTTAAAGCAATTAAAATAAGAAAAATTATTTTTATATTAATCTCAACTTTTTCCTTTTTTTATACTTTCCAATTTTTGTATGTAGATACAAATTTCTTCCTGGTCATACTTCTTCTTGAAGAACTGTTTTTAAAATTTCTTGTGATACAGGTCTTCTGGCAATGAACTTTCTCTCTCTCTCTCATTTTATTTTCTTCTGAGAAAGTCTTGCTTTCTAAGATAATTTTACTGGTCTAAATTTTTATATTGATTATTGTAATTTTTTAGCACTTTGAAGATAACACTCTATTGTCTTTGGGCTTCTATGAATTGTACAGTGAACTATAAATTATTTCTAGTAGTAATACGAAATAATGATAAAAAAATTAGCACTTTTCTTGCTTACTATGTTTAGGTACAATTCTAATAGCTTTAAAATACTATTTTATATTTAAATATTAATTTTAAACATGGGCTTACCGAAGTGAATTTAAGTGTCTTGTGTACTTCTTGAAGGAGTAAACATGCATATACATATGCATGCATGCATGCATGCATAAATACATGCTAAGTAGAAAGACAAACGGCTAGTGTCAAAAATAGCAAAGAGAACTACTGTAAAAACTAAAGATTTCTTGTATAATCTAGAAAATGAATGGTTGTTGATGGTCTTAGTAAAATTATTTTTTGTAAAATATTTATAGGGCTGAAATCAAATTATAGTGGGTTATAGATTTAAAGGCAATTAAAGGGAAGACAGAGCAATATAAATTTATCTTTTAAAAAGTTTGCATGGGAAAAAGGAAAAGTATAAAAAAATGATAATTAGAGTAATTATAAAATGTATTAGTATGACATAATTATGAAGACAAATGCTAATTTTAAGAATTAATTATTTGCTTACTATGCTTAGGACTTTGCATATATTATATCAGTTAATTTATTTCAGTGTTATAATAATATTTTGATGGAAATTGTACTATCTCAGTTTTACAAGTTAGAAAACTGAGACCTGAAAATACTAAGTAGCCTGTCTATATTTTAAGAGTTTTGTTCAAAAAAAAAAAAAAAAATGTGATGTCTCTCTCTCTCAACACCCAGGAATACCCTAATTAATTGAGTATGGTTTTCTGTTTCTTTGTCTTGGTTGAGATAGATGAGCTTGACATCTTTCATTTAAAAAAATTTTTTTAACATTAAGTCAAAACATTTACCTTGTTATAACTGCCGTTTGAAGCATACATGGTAAAGCCAATTTGGAGAACAATTTGACAATATCTGCTGAAATTTATATGCTCATGTCCTTTTATTGCAGATGGGATTTTCCAAAAATGGTTGCCCCAATGTGATGATGACATTTTTCTATTAAAATTAAGGTCTATGTTTCATTCCCTGGCAACTAGACATCTGAGACCTTAGACATCATAGTGCAGACACAAGCCATCTATGCTGTGCCTTGTTTGAATATCTGACTCAGAGAAACCATGAGAGATAATAAAAAATTATTGTGTGTAGCCATGAGGTTTTGAAATAATTTGTTACCCAACAGTAGAAAACTAATTGCCTTTGTTTCAGTAATTCCACATTTGGTATGTACTCGGGAAGAACTCTTGCACAATAAGGTGTATATGAAATATTTGTTGAATCATAATTTGTAAGAACAGGAAACTTGAAAAATGTAGACTAAATGTCCATAAAGTAGGGACTGGCTAAGTAATCTTAAAATATGTATACTAGGAAACACTGTGCCATAGTTTAAAACAGCAACAACAAAAAAATACATTATGTGAAAAGTTTTCCAATTCACACTGTTGGATTAAAAAAAATTAGATATGGAAGGGAATATAACATTTATGTAAAACAAATATAAACATACCTCCAAAATAATATTACATATTTTCAACCATAGTGTAAAGTGAGTGAAAGGTGGTATATGACATAGACTAGTGCATAAATGATATAAAAATAGTATCATAAATTCAGCCTAATAAGAGTTAAGTAGAAAGATTTGGTGGCTTGTTCTGTGCCAGTATTGAGGTATGAGTCTCATATTATTTTATATATCTCTCATAATATCCTATGAAGTATATATTATTATCATGTTTTTTAGAGTAGATAAACTAGGGTAAGAGTATTTAATATGTGGAACAGCGACTAATCATGGTAGGTCAGCTACATAATTGCCTCTGGAGTCTAATTTCTGTCTGCTTGGTGTACATATGGACCCTTTTAAAGGTACAATCTGCTTCTAAAATGTATCTTTAATTAAATAATTTACTAAACCCACCTGGCCTTAGGTTCCTTATGCACAGTGCCAAGAAGCTAACTGGATGTATTGCATGGTACTGTTAACTCTGAAATTGTTAAAACACATTGTACTTTGAATCAAACTAAATGAACATTAAGTTACTGATCTCAGGTTATTTGTTGCTTTTTAAAAATTTCAGTAGATATTTCTGTTCTACCCATAGCTGGGCATATTCAAATCAAGGGTATTTGGAGTTCTTCCGAATTCTTTTTGAGGATTATGAAGAATGATGCAGAAAGTTTCCATGCCTGTTCTGAAAAGAATTTCCAAATGCTACTTGTGTGAAGCTTGCTTATTCATTGATACCAACTCCACAGGTAGATCCAACAGGTCATCCTGCTGAGTGTAAGCAGAGTTTGGGTAAAGCTTGATTCACATCTCATCACCACATGTCAGGGAACCAGACCTTCCTCTGTGGCAGCCTCATCAAAACCTTGTCCCAGCCACTTGGCTATGCTCTGGTTCTGTAAGAAGTGGCCTTATCATAGGTGGCATCCACATTTTGTATTGTTTGTTCCAGTTCAGTTTCTTTTCCCCTGCAAACTCAATGTGTCTGGAAAAGCCAGATCTTCCCTGGTCCTAAGTTAGTAGAACAAGGAGTTGGGGGGCAGGGATGGGGAAGGAGTTTTAAGTAGAGGGTGCTAGAAGAGCAGAACCCCAGGGATGTACAAGAGTACGAAGTAGTCAAGGAACTGTCGAAGATCAGGTTGGCTGGTTACATGTGTGTTTTTGTGCATATCTTATATGTGTATTTCATGCACATGGAGAGATACGAAGCAAGGGGCATAGGCAAAGGAATGAGCAGCAAATGATGAGGTTATCTCTCAGGACAGGAACCAGGTAATGTTGGCCTAAGGCACTAAGAATTTGTTATATTCAGATTCTTTGTAATGCATTGGTTCTCCTTAATTCTCAACTGCACTTTTCTTAACCAAATATAATTTAAGTCCCCATGAACGTTCAGGTACTCCAGTTTATCATCTTATGTCAATGCTATCCATCTTGTGTGTATAGGGCTGCACTTTGTCACTTGGCCATTATACTACCCATTAGTTTCCTCGAACATACTCTTTTCTATAATAACGAGACAGTGTCAGGAAATATTGTGGTAAGATCTTGATATATTTTTAACTGGAGGACTCCTTTAAAAAATGAGTCAATGATGAAGGATTATCTTGTACTGAAGGAAAAAAAAGTAGAAAGGTAATGAATCTGGACCTTGACATGCCATATATCTTACGCAGGGACACCCAAGAATTGTTGGAGAATGTTGAAAATATGCCAGAAATCACTGTGGCGGGATGGTAGCCAGGTTGACGATGATGCATTGTCATTTTACTTTTGGAAAATCCTGTGAGGCTCGCTATGGAGTCTGGCAATAGCAATTACAATTACTGTACTTCATTTTATTCACTTGGGCAAAATAATGTCATTCCACTTAAAACATACAAAATTACAAACTAATAATAAAGCTCTCTTAATGGCCCTTAGAGTGAGGAGTTAACCTTGATGATAAAGTGATGTAAGGCTTAATAAACCTTGTTTCTGGCTAAGTCCCAGAGAGAATGCATTCTATGTGATTCAGCTGTATGGAATCAATAATAACTGAGTGCCGCCTGGCGCTAGCTGAGGGTGAGGTAGGAGCGCAGCACTCACGCAGGTATGGAGATCACCCAGGCTTTCCCTGCCGCCTTCACGTGCTTCTTGCTTTGCTTTGCTTGTCATCAAATGACTTTCCTCTGTGTGAGCCTGAGCTGCTCTGGGTGTCTGTGCTTCCGCAGCAAGTGTGGTCTCTCCTAAGAAAACAAGTTAAGCACAGTTAAATGTTTTAGACATTTGTGTGCTAAATAACAACAGATCTTGGGTAAATATTTATAAATAGCCAATAGCAAGCTTTGCAGTAAATTGGGTAAATATACCAGAGTTATATTCAAAGATCCGTCGAATATAGAGAAAAGAAGATTGTTGAGCAACTTCCGTTAGAGCTGTCACTTAAAAATTTTTCAAAGCCTGGCTACTAGTGAAACATTATGACTGGGTAACATATGTGTTGTAGAAGTTTGAGGAAAGGGATTTGGGACCCCATTTAAGAAGGCACTTGCCTAACTAAATTCACTACATTTTCAGTCTTGTAGACTCAGGAATAAAAACTTTCTTGTGGAATTATTTAAGTAAAACTCTTGAGTGTGTGATGTACAAAATATACTGATGTGTTCATATACAATAAACTGTATAGAGTGTCTGCCGGTACATTCCCTGCACAATTTAAGAAGATAGCTTATCAGAATATTATTAAATGAGTCTAAAATTCGCATAAGGATAATTGGTTGCATGATCCAGATGTGTTAATGGCCTCATGCTGTAATATTTGAGGCAGGTGAGATTCTTGAATTAGCTTGACAGGTGTGCATACCTGTGGCCAGTGCTGGGCAACATCTGCCCTTTGCAGGCTGACCCATCAGCACTCTCACTGCTCCTTTGGTTTGGCCTATTTGATAGTCTTTCACTGGATATATTAGTCCTGTTTCACGTAAATCACAACAAAAGCACATTTATTATGTAAGTAATGACAATGGTTGGAATACAGTGAAATCTAAGAACCAGCATAACTGCTGAGAATTTATAGGCGTTGAGTAAGGGTCTCCGAAGAGGGGCTCTATGCTCAGAATTCCAGGCTGAATTTGGGATGTGGTAAAACACCAGCGTAATTTTGTGGATCATGAGACTAGAAGGGCTATGTGATCCACTTCTGTATGGAGCACTGGAATGTTAGACAAGGGGATTGTTCCATTAACTACCAAGTGGAGAAGAATACAGCATTTGCAGGATTTGCGGAAGAGTACAAGTGAAAAGATCAGCTTGGCCATGTATTTGGAGCCCTGTTGAGACTGTGTCTAGGACGGCAGTTGCCTGTGTGGAGGAGAGGTGACAGCTGGGAAGCAGAGAGGAGTTTATAACTCATCAAGGCTACCACGGACAGAAACTAAACTCTGATCAGACTTTTTCTTTTGAGGTCATGGTCAATTTAAGCATGGATATCTGTTATCCAGCCCAGGGAAAAGAAAAGGAAAAAGAGGAAATCTTCATTGGCTGAATTTAAACTTGAAATGACTGAAAAAAAATTCTAGAGTGGTCAAACTTACCATGATATTAACTAGATTAGTTTTCTACCTCTAGTCAGAAAAGAGTCTCAAAGTCAAGAAGTTAGTATAAAAAATTCAAGTTATATTTTGCCAATCAGAATTTGTGGCTTGAAAATCCACATCTGCTTTCTGTTTGCATATATGTATAAGTGGTTGTGGAGTTAGTACTGGGATTTAAGGCACGTAGAGCATTATAAAAAAGATGAGTTGTTGAGTTTTTTGAAGGCATAGAGAATTTGGATAGCTATAATTCAAATTTATAAAACAACTGTTCACGAATATTTCAGTATTACTGGTTTAATGACAATAGATATGCTGTCTTGATACAATTTTATGATGAGATTTGTAATCTAGAATTAATGTTATTGACTTTGCTGTTAGGTTACTTTAAAAATTCTGTTCGTTAAGTGTGTAATGTTTTAATGATGGCATGTGGAGAAGAGGAATTGGGACATTCCTGACCAAATTTTGAGCTATAGTGGCCTCAAGATAGCTTTAACTTCTTTATTTCTCTTATACAGCAATTTATACTAATTACAACAATTCATTTTAGCTAACACATGGGGAAACAAATAAAAATGTGGAACTATACATAATGAAATCGAATGTGATCATAAAATTTTAAAATAAATTTTAGTATGTGTGGTTCCATGCAGCTGCATATTCAGACTTTCCTTCTTTCTGTTTAGTTCCTCGAATAGTTCAGTAGGTTTTGTTATTTCCTGATCAGTGTGAATGCCATAGCCCAAACGATTCTGAGCAATTAATAAAATAGGAGAAATTTATTATCATATAAACTTCTTAGAAATAATACTGAGTTTTGAATCATTGGAAATAGTAATAACCAAATTGTATTTTATGAGACTTTACTAATAGACAATGTATGTTTCCATATTCTATTACTTGAATACTTGAGCAATTAGATGTCATTAGAAATGTTAGATTTGATCAAGGGTTTTAGGCCTAGTGCTTACCAAGCTTAGCTATGAATATTAGCTAACTATCTTTTAGATTTAGAGAAAAAAAAAAGAGTATTACAAGTGAGCTTGATTTCTTTTTTTAATCTTATTTGATTGTGAGATACCAGAAAGCAGGACAGTGAAAGTACAAATAGTAGCAGAAATGAGCAAATTTACTTAATCCAGTGTTTAAGAGAAATAAACACTTATCTAGTTCCTGCTATATGCCAGGTAAAATTCTGGACTCTGAGAAAACAAAATTATCAAGGTGCTGTTTGTTCTCACAATGAATTAAGAATGTGTTTGGAAAAACAGAATGCCGAACGTGATTTAGTGCAGCAGACACTATAAAAGAGGTGGTGCTCAAGGGACAGGAGGGCTCAGCGGACTTTGGTACCAAGTGAGCATGAGAGAGCTGACTGACCGTCAGTACAGAGTTGTCAGAAAAGAGATTTCCTCAGAAAAGGGCTGCACTTTCCAGGCCTTTTTACATCAGTGTGCCTTCTCTTGTCTTTCTTTAACCTTTGTTTGTGGCAACAAGGAAGGTAGCAAGCGCCTCAGGATGGAAGGAACAGGGTCCGTGAATCATCACTGATCAGGAGCATTGTAACTGGACTAACATGTGAAATATCAGTTCTCCACATTGGAAGAAAATGTATTAAAACAGCAAATACTACCCTAACTAGTCTACCAACTTCTACCTAAAAGGATTAAGGAATGCTTCAAAGTTGATTCCTTAATCATATATGAGTTTATTTTAAAGGCTTTGTATAGAAGAGATGGGGGGTGGAGTAAAGTGGACTGAATATATGTAGAAAACAGCATGAGTAAAGACATGGGAATCTGAAGAATGTTCATGTGGAATGTTTCCCATGATTCAGTATGTCTGCTGTATCTGGTATGAGGAGAGAGGTATGGCCTAGACTGGAGCCATGTTGCGGAGAACCTTACATGCACAAACTTGGGACTTTATGCTGGTCATTCTAATGTATGTTCCATAGAGCTTTAGGGTCTCCTTAACAATTGTGACTGCCATTTTCTTAAGGAAGAAAGATAAAGGAATTGGTGTTGGTTATGAGACTTGAAGGGAACATTGAACATTAATAATAGCAAGTGAGGAAAATGGTAAAGTGTGACCACTGACCAGGACAAGTATTTTAGAGTAACACTGGGGTTTAACTACAATTATGCATCAGAATTTGTTAGATTGCTCACAGATAGTTTTATTTAGCTGGATTAAGCAGCCATGATATGGAAATAGAAATACTGAAAAGGAAAACTGACAGAGGTGTTCTGGTATAGAACAAGTCAGTGTAATATAGAATAAGTTAAGAAGAGAAGCTATTCTGTGTTAAAAGAAACAAAAAAAAAACCAAGTCCTCAAACTGAAATGTGTTAAAATGACAAAGGTTGGCTTCTTGCTTTCATGTGTAATGTGGCTTGCGTGGTATTATAGGTTGAATTGTGTCCCCCAGAAAGATGTGTTGAAGCCCTTACGCCTGGTACCTAGGAATGTGACCTTATTTTGAAATAGAGTCTTTGCATATGCATTCTAGTTGAGATGAAGTCATTAGAGTGGTCCCCAATACAGTTTAACCAGTGTCTTTATAAAATGGCAGAGTTTGGGCACAGAAACACACACACACACACTCAGTGAACATAAAGAGACACAGGGAGAAAATGGCTATTTATAAGCCAAGCATGCCTGAGGCTATCAGAAGCTAGAGGAAGACAGGGAACAGACTTTTCCTGAGAGCCGCCAGAGAGAGCACAGCCCTCCTGACACCTGGATTATAGTTTCGGCCTCCAGATTTGTGAGACATGAGTTTTCATTATTTAAGCCACTTAGTTTGTGGCACTTTGTTATGGTGGTCCTAGGAAACAAATGCAGGTGGACTTCTATCTTTCTGTAATTTCACCAATGAAAGATGCTTTGAAATTAGCCTTCACAGAAAGAGGCATATAGGCTGCACACTGTTTCTTATCTGCCTTGGTGAGAAGGGACATGCATCACTTCCATTTGTAGTCCCAAAACTATGGACACATGGCCTGAATGTAATTGCAGGAGTGCCTGGAACATGTAGGAAAGTGATTTTTTTTGTATTTGGTGTACAAACATGGTCTTTGGTTCACCAGCCGTTGAAGTAGGTGTATCTGGCCTCTTAATTTAGTTTCTGCCTTTTAATAACAGTGGGGAAATTGTTCACATCTCTAACATTAATTTATAGATACATTAAATAAAAATAATGTCATGTCATGTCAAATTGATATGAGGAACCCAGTGGATCACCTGACAGAAAGAAAATAAATTCTCAATAAATTACTGTTCTTTTTAGAATTAGGAGTTTAAAGAGTGAATTGGTTAGAAGGAACTGAAGACAAAGGAATTTAGTGTACTGATGATACTTTTTAATATTTTGAAGATTTTTTGAAATACTTTAGATCTTGCACATTATCAGAGCTTTGGAGGGGTTTAATAAGAATCCAACAGTGTAGGCATTCTGTCTTTTTAGTTTCACTGCCTCTTCACCATCCATATATGAATTGATGTATGTTATATATTATAACTTCCTAATAATTAAGCCTCTTCATTTTCTATTTTGATCACTAATGAAAAAATTGTAAAAAAAAAAAAAATCTAAGAACAGACTAAATTTGAGAGCATGTAGGCAAATAACCAATGATTTATCCTGGATAAAAGTCATTTTTTTTTTTTTTGAGTCTTTTCTATATTGAAGACTTCTTATACTGGCTAGTCATATTTTCAGTTATACTGAAAATAAAAGATAAAGAAATCTGAAATTCTGTTTATTCATTATCAAGTGAAATTTTAGAAATTTGTTTCCAAATAACTTTTATTGGAAATAAAACCACTGTGCAATTATGTATGGCATTGAAAAGAGAAACTGTCCTATAGTCTCTGTTCATTTACCTCCTAGACATATTTATTGTATACTTAAAGAATTTTGACATACAAAAGTGATGCCAGGAAGCAGCTACACTGAGCAGCATTAAGTCTTTCTTTGACTTACTCTCAACGATCTCAATATTAATAAAATTTCCACATAATAAGCTGAGTACTGTGGCTTATTCTAATGACGTCAAATAAAGATATTATCAGTATGGGAAGAATATGACAAAGGAATTCCATTTGCAAGTTATTTTGATCTTGAAAAGGATTCCATGACTAGGGAAAAACTTAGTACAGGTAATTGCAAAAGAGAGCTGAGAAAAGGCATGGAAAATCAGTTTAAAAAATTTTTTTGCCTGTTCTTTATTGATCTCTGCGTGATGATTTGTCAGTTAAAAAATACATTGACAACAATGTTACAAATAATTACAATACTGCAATAATTTGTTAGGATTACAGAAGAAATATGATTCTTTTGGTTAAATCAAGGGACAAATCCATCTTCTAGGCTGTCACTGGAAGTGCACAGGAAACAAGCTTTTGCTACCCAGAAAGTATGAACATCACAGAGAATAATGATGGAAGTGACAGTGATTAAGAAGAAAGACCTATTAAAGAATAAAGCCAATGAATATTTAATATTGCAGAGTGATTAATATAACTTCCGAAAGTCATTGGTTCTCCACCGCACCATACATTTATCATGGGGTGGGGGTGTGAAAGAAGAGCAAGGTCAGGTATGACTGCTATTTAATACATCTGGGCTGTTGTGAACTCTTCCCTGTCATGAGAGTCCTTGGTTGTCTCCTGTGATTGCAGAAAAGAGCTTTTCTCAGTTTTGACAATTTAGAGAGCTCTCAGCTCCCTCTTGAGAACATTCAGTCTTTTTGTTCATTCCAGCTTCCTCCATACCAGGCACACACTGTGAGTAGAAGACATGTGAACTCATAATTCATGGAACTGCAGTTTGATTGCTTTTCCAATGCCTCGGGTTTTGCCTCCAAAGTTGATTAATAGCAGCAAGTCACTATAACGCTTACCTCTTAACTCTTACCTTGTTGCTTCAGAAGAGACCACAAAAGTTTAGACTGAACAGGTGTATCCGAGAAAGGTAAAGCAGGTAAGTAAAGGTTGGGTTGAGACTCTTGTGCCCTTTAAGTGATATGGTAAACTGACATGTAGAAATGATCTGAATCCTGAAATGTCATGCCAGTTCATTTTGCTTTGTTTTGTTTGTGAAAACCAGAAATTTGACAAGCCTAATTAGAGAATGGCAATTATTTTTCTTTTTCATGTGTTTCCAACCATATAACACCAATAACACAGTATTTTCAGACTGGCCTTTTGAAGATTTGAAACATTACTTAATACATAATAATGATGGCCTACTATCTTTCAAGTCACTGTTCTCTCCCAGACATTTTCAATTCCTCTAAAATATTCTCTAAAAATGGGTGAAAGAGAAACATTAATAGCTAATATTTATTGAGTATTTATTACATTCTAGGCCCTGATCTAAGTCCTTTACATTTGTTAAGTAATTGATCTTCTCAACTATCTTATGGGGCTTGGCACTATTCTTATTTCCATTTTACTGATGGGAAAAATGAGGCAGAGCAAGGGTAAGTGACAGCCGGGGTCACACAGGTAGAGCACTTTGAGCTAAGATGCAGAATTAAGCAGTATGGCTCTGGAGTCTTCCTCTCAATGACCATCTGATGCTGGTCTACAGTAGAAGCAACTTCCTGCCGTATGTCTACCTTGGACCCTTTTACTGGTAATAAACAACACAAAGTGAAGAAGCCTCATTCGATCAGTGCTTCCCAAATTCCATGTGTATCAGAATCAGTGGGGACTTTGTTAAATTATAGACTTACAATTAGATTATGTTTAGCTATAAGTTACATTATATTTAATTAAGTCATTATCTCTTCCTTATTTACAATATATCTCAAGTATGTATATCTTTGAGAATCTAACAATGTGGCTATTTTTCTAACCAGTTCCTGAGTTAAGAACATAAAAGCCGGGCCCCCTACGGGAATCAGAAGTTTGTTCACTTAGACCCAGGAGTGCCACTTGCATTATTTTTCTTAGTTGTGAGGAAATCATTCCTATGAATAGATGGCAGCGATAGAGATTTAAGTTAATGTTTAGTAGGAATGTTCAAGAATATTTTTTCATGTCACAAGAGGAAGTTATGAGAAAGATTAAAAATGAATTCACTTTTGTTGCCAAGATTTTGAACGTTGTACTTAGCTGTATATATTTTGTTGCATTAAGAGGAAACTTTATCTTGGGTCATTTGTTGATGAAATCACCTTTCTCTTTTCTTTCTGATCTGTGTATTTCTGAGCTAGTAACTGAAGCATAAATAGAAAGGATTAGAAAAATACCTGCAGAAAGATGGTAGAATAGTGCTTTCAGCGCAATGATTGTTTCTTATTTTAATATTGTCATTTTTGCCCATAACATTGAGTTTACTAAAATATTTCCTGAGGTTATAAACTTAGCACTGAACCAGTTTTTTTTTTTTTTTTTTTTTTTTTGCTGTCTCATTCCGCCCAGGCCTAAATATTTTTCCCCCTTTGGAAAGAGACATTTTAATATGTCACGTTTCAGTTCCAGCTCAATAAACAGCTATTTATTTACAATTTTAAAGCAATCTTCAGCCTAGTCAGGTAAGAATTACTTCAAAAGAATAAAAACATTTTCATTTCCCATCACTGCCAAAAAAGAAAAGAACATGAGTTATGAGTCTTGCTATGTTGTCTTAAGTTGATTACTATGGAATGATTAAAAAACTAGCTGTGCTGTCAGTGCAGAGGAGTACATTATAAGTGTAATAACAGCTTAGGGATACAATCCATCAATGCCGCACTTGGAAGAAGAAAAAAAGTTGATCTATTTTTTTGGTCATCATTTTCAGCATATTAGATGACAAATAATTGTACATTCATCAATAACAATAGATTAAAGTTGAAATGATTTATTGCTATTACACTGCTGTTATGATGGAGCGCCGGGTCAGTCAAGCATCAGCGGGGTCTGTATTTAATTTTCACGGGTCTCTTAGCAGAAATAATATACAGAGAGTAAACCACCTGAAACAAGGTAGATCAAAGTTGTTGACAAGTGATTTGTAGGTTGGTTCTTCATGGGTGGAAGAGAGGCAGTAGGACCTCTTTGGTGGGCTCCCTGAACCACTAAATCAAACAGACCTTGTGGAGCTCAGACTAACATCCAGCCAGGCAGCACACGGAAACATGAAAGCTATGCAAGTATGAGCTTCATTTAACGCTACCCAGTGGTTGTGGAATGCGGTACACAGTCCTGGGACCAAACCAGGTGATTTAAATTGCCTGCAAATCTCAGGTAGGCTAATGAGAGTCTGTTTCGCAGGAAGTAGTTTAATTGTTCTTATGTCCACTGATGGTCAGTCAATAGTTCAGTATAATCATGGGAAATTTTATGTAATATGTTCATTTTCATATATTTTATTATGGCTCCCTGCATAAGCAAAGTGAAAATTATTTACATTCAGTATATTTGAGCATTTTTAAATTTTTATTACTATTTTTAAAAATTTTATTTTATTGAGCATTTAAGTTTAAATTCAACAAGAAGTTGTTAGGTAACAGACTAGGTTTTGTGTGGTCTGTGGACTGTCTATATGAGAATCAACTGGGATTCTTGCAAAAACACAAGTTACTGGGCCCATCTGGACATTCTTAGAATTTCTGAGGCTAAGGCTAGGGATATGCATTTCTACAAAGTTTCCTTGGTGATTCTGATGGAATCTAAACTTTAAGAAACTACGTATTGGGCTTAAATATTGTGGAAAACAAAAATAACTATACTGCGTCAGTGGGTTTCAGGAAAGCCTGCCCATCTTAGAGTTCAGACACACCCCAAGACATGTAAATATAGTTTATAAAAATTTGAGTCTACATGGAACATCATTATCTTTACTTTGGGCCTGTGAGTGATTTTTTTTTTTACATGTTAAAGAGCCTATTTGGATTTCTCATGTGAAACATTGTGACGTCATCCCTTTTAGAATAGGTATTATGTATTTTGTTACAGTCTCCTCTCAGAGTATTCTCGTTTACTAGTCTATGAAATTTTGTGCATCACCCAAAATGCACTGCCTTACTGATTTATTTTATATTTGCTATTCTCTGTGGGTTTTTAAATGTATTGTTCATTTTATGTGTCAGCATAATCTCAAGTATACAGTTCATAGTAGGTAAAAAAGTGTTTAATGAAAGCAGATAGACAGCATATATAATTAAGAGAAAATGTTTGATGATATTGAATTTTGAAGTTAACCATCCCCATTTAAATAGAATTACCAGCTATTTAAAAAAAATAGATGCAGGTTTGGAATTCAAGTATATAAATGATTTTTTTTTCCTATTCAAAGTAGTGGAAACATTTGTCATTCTGAGAACTTACACTCTGAGATGTTTTTAGCAGGGACTTGCATGGAAAAGGCAGAGTGAAGACTTGTTTATAAGGTACTTTTCATACAGTTCCTAAATAGAATGACTTGGATTCTGCCAAACGAAAAGAAAACTTTCAAATTTAATTTATACTTGTAATTAATTATAGAGAAATGACCCATTCAGAGTGGAAGGAAGTAGACGAATACAGTAGTGCTTGGTTTATTGCTATTGCATCAGAAGTCAGGGTACAGCGTTGCCAGATTCTGCCATTGCTGGGTTGACAGAATCCCCATCTCATAGGCTACAGTAATGATAGGTAATATCTGCTCAGAGTGCTGTATTGAGAAGGTGCCCCAAACGTAGACCCAGATATGAGTATCTTATTTGGGAGATGAAGTGAGAAAGTGAAAGGGGAAAAGCTAATAGTGGCTAAGTTAATGTGAAATTATTACTGTGGACCATTGGGACTCAATCTCTCTGGAGACCCCTTAAAACGTATAGAGAATATGGCTCAGGTGAGGGTTGCTCCTCTGGCATGCTGTTGGGTCTTTAACAGTTGGCCCTTCGGGCCTACCCCATGCACTGGTCAAACAGAATCCTTAGAGAGAAATAGGTGCTTGAGGCTGAAAGCTGCTGGCCAGTACTGAAACTGTCCACAGAAGTGCAAGCTGACCTCTGACGTGGGTCAGGGAGATGTGGGCAGGGCACCAACAGTGTCTGCTCAAAAAAGAGTCTCAGCTCAAATCTGAGCTTAACAAGTGTGTCCCTCAGATGTCTTTGATGTGTCTGCTGGTATTTGCCACCCCTTAACTTATAAACGTCATGACTGCAATTCATGGTAACTAAGCCTCATCTGATTTTTTCTTGGTGTATGGGTGTTTCCTCTGGGTAGTTGATTGACATAAAAAGAAATGGAGGAGTGCCACATAGATGCTCAGAGTGTTTTTAATTAGAAGTATCACTAGGGGCATAGAAATGGCTTACATAGTGGAGGAATAAAGACCAGCAATGTTTCTATTGTTTAATGATGTTATTCGGAGTGGTGAAGGTTGAGTTCTCAGCTTTAACTTGGTAAACATAATTTTGTCTGAGGTAGTTGTCATAATACTGCAGATACTTGTCCTTACATGCCCAAAATTAAGGCTTTAAAAAAATGACATATTTAGTAGTCTTAGCTGTGAAGGTGACAGTGTCTAACAAGAAATCTGTCTACTGATGTTTGTAATTTGTAACAGTATCCCTGTACAGAGCAGTGTACTAACAATCTCAGATAGTATTAATTACTCCTTACAGTTTAGGAAGAAAATGAGAAGTGCTTAATAATCAGTCTCAAGTTTATTAGGAGCTAAACTCCATTGGAGGCGAGAGATAGTTTTGTAGTAAGAATGCCAAAGGAGCACATCCAGTGGCCCGGAGCCCTGCTGAAATGAAAATCATTAGAAAACAATTAACGTTGTGTGGACTTAGCAAACTAGATAACTAACTGGCTGAATCCAGCTCTGAAAAACCCCATATCTGTCAATAGTGATCACCAGCAAAATAGTACCTATAGTTATATAAAAAAAAAAGCTTTAATTTTCTGTCCAGTCAAATCTAAGTGTATCACACTCAATTTTCCTTCCTTAGTCATCTAAATAATTTCCCACCTTGCTCATGATGAATGTCTTGCCAGTTCATACTCAGTTCCTCCACTTTACACGACCTAATTAAAGAAAACATTCCATGATTGCCTATTTTTTCTCATGCATGACAACCTATTATTTTTTTCTACCACCTGATTAGGGTTTTATTACCCTTGGATTTAGATTGATTTGCTGAGCACTTTAATAAAACACTACTTAGTTTGATTTAAAGGGCTACAGGTTTCCTTCATTCATACAATTATTCTTATAACCATCTCCCATTCCAAGTATACCACAGTCCCCCCGAAAAGCAGTGAACAAGGTTATAAAATCAGAATCACAGGTGACATTCCTGTTGAATATGGCAATGCGGTTTCCATTGTGGGCAGTCATGAGAGGACATTTTGCAATATAATTTGTCAAGAGTGATAAATCTATTTCATCGTATCTGTCAGGAATGGCTCCCATGTATTAAAACCAGTATAAAGTTTGCTCAAGATAAACCAAAACTTTCATATGATTAAATAATAATATGTTTATGATGACAAATTACATTTACTATGTTATCTACAATGCAAGCCAAAATTAGATACAGTTCAAATTGATGACGATGCATTTGATTTCATATCTAGTGAATTTTTATTAAATAAATGAATGTGCAACATTTATAAAACTGTCTTTTACTTTGGACCTTTTATTAGAAAGTTGTATCCTGCTTGGGAAAAATAAAGGGACAGACATTCACATCGAATTATTCACTAATTGAATAAATTGCCAATAGGAAGATAGAGAAAATACTTAAAAGTTAACTGAAGAACGCACTGTGCTTTTTAGAGGCTAAGCAGTCACAGATGGGAAGAAATTCTAGACCTAAGCATGAATCATAGACCCCACTCTGTCATGGCAAAAGACAACTGTTGTTCAGCAGTAGACAGGGAAAGATAGCCTAGACCCACTGGAGTCCAAGGACTAAAGAAATATTGACAGAAGGTTCAGTTCCACATAATCTAATCAGAGGTTCAGTCAATTATTTATTTATTAAATGTATGCTATGTGCAAGGTTCAGAACAAAAAGTTTTTCAGGGTTTTAAAGAACCTCAAGGGGCTATGATCTCATTGGAATAACTGGGTTTATTTATCAAAGGGAATTTAGAGAGGCTAGGCTTGGAATATGCCCCAAAAGTGTTAATGTACCATAATCCCAACTATTCAGTTTTAGGATTCTTTACTCAGGGAAGCCAAAGAATGCAAAAGTGAAGTGGTATTTGATCAAATGGAAATTTCTGTCACTCTCAATATCACACGGCATGCGTATATGTGTGCGTGCACACACACACACACACACACCATACACACATACATATATACATAGAGGCATATACACACTTTCCTTTGCTTGGTAAAGTTAGAACTGAGAGTTTTCCGAACTTGGTAGCATTTGTGAATCATATCAAGACATTTTAAAGTAAACAAGTTTCCTAGCACCTGCTTCAGATCTGCTGAATTGGAATTTCTCCCTAGGGTTCCTGTGCAGCAACCAGTCCTATACCAATTAGCCTATGGAAATTCGGAAGTCATTGGGTAGTCAGTTCCTGTTTTGATCAGTGAGAGAACTTAGCACAAACATTCACCTGTCTAAATAGCCAGGGTAGAGAAATATAAATGTTATGAAGAGTTTTGATTTCTGTAGAGCATGAGGTAAAGATAAATGTAGACACGCATTTTGGGGAACATATAGCAGAAAGATTGGAAATGTGGTAGATGTAGAGCAACTAAATAATATATCATTCAGTTTGGAGCAACTTTGAAAGTAAAAGTGGATTCTGGTCATTTTAACAGGTGTGACCCTGGATAGTCCCAGGCTAACAAGATATAAGGTCACCCAAGCATGTACCTCCATGTTTCCTATTGCCTTTGTCTCCTGACTCCTTCTCACACACCACAAGACGTGGATCAAGAACAGCAAGTTCAGTTTCATCCCTGCTGTCTGTGTCTTTTATTACTGCCATTTTCTTCGTCACATTCATCTCTTTCATCATTGAAACTTAGCTACTGTGTCAGTTCTTTTTTATTTCATTCCTACTCTTTGTCATTATTCTCAATAACATACAAGTTGATGCTTTAACCACCTGGCCTCTCAGCTTCTGAATTTCCTTGTCTGTAAAACCACCTTGGTTGTTTCAACCACACTCAGCAGTTCATTTTCAAGTATCCACATTCTAGATATTGTCATCACCAATAACCACATGACCACCAAAATCTTGATTTCAAGCATTTTATTTTCTGACCACCGAATTTTATTTTTCTATTTCCTTACTTTAACACTCCTGCTGTAGTGATTTGCAAGAACTCCAAATCATTTACTCACATCATTTTTCATTATCTGTCAACATAGAGCTCCTTGCATATATCTTGCCTCACTTACCTTAGAGTCTATGACCAATTACTGTGACCACTCACTTGAAAATACCCTAAAACATTTACTCCACTTTTTCCACTCTATACTCCTGTCCCAACCCAAATTTAAACCTACTTCTCCAAATCTATATCAGAAAAACTGAAATTTAATGGGAGAGAGGGATAACTCTACAAAGCGATCACTTTCTCTCTCTCTCATCAATGAGTAAAGCAGTCACATACCAATCAGTGTCACGTGGACACCAAAGGATTGGCTGAAGGCTAGTCATGAACCTTCAGTGGGTCCTGTACGCTTAATTGCATTGTATTTCTGAGGCAAGATCACATTCTTACTCTGTAAGAAAACTGTACTTTCCTCTTCTTTGCCATATTTTCCCACTTTTGCCTTTATTCAGTCATACCTGATTGAGAAAATAGAAGCAATCAGAAACAGATTACGTCATGTTCTCATTTGAAGCCTGTCTCCCATAATATTTGCATTCTTGGTATTACTCTGAATCCCTGCCTTCTCTGCTTTCAGTAGCCCCCTCTTTCTTCCATTTATCAGTTTCTATCTTACTCTCCCTCCACTGCCACCTATCTCATCACGATCATTTTTATGGGTATATAAACATACTGTAGCATTGTGCATACTAAAAACAAACAAACAAACAAACACCTTGTCCTTGAGTTCTTCTACAACTACTACCTCACGTCTCCATTCTTTTCAAAGTAAAACATGTTGAAATAAACATATTGAAATAATTGTTCACTCTCAACAACCTCCTTTTCTTTCTTCCCATTCACTAACCAACCCTTTTCAATCTTGTTTTGTAACCATTGCTGTATGGAAAATATTCCTAAAAAAATTCATCAACTACCATCATGTGGTCAAATACAATGGATGCTTTACCCCCTAAACTTGACCTCTTATGAATATTAATGTATTTGGACGCATGATTTCTCATTGTATTGTACTTGCCACCCCTTTGGCTATATCCTTTAAGTCCCAGAATCTAGTCACTTTCTAGTAACCTCTGATTTTAGAATTTCCCAAGGGCTTCGTCTCTGTCTTTCTTCTCTTCTCTGTCTATACTATCACCCTAGTAACCTAATACAATTTCTGTGACCTTAAATAGCATTTATAAATCATTTAACTATACATTTCTCTAGCTCATCATTCTCCTCTGAGATTTTTATTTTGACTGCCTAGCTGATACTATGTTTGATTTCTATTATGTATTTAGAAGAAACATTTTGACCCTGACCCTTCCGCCAAATCCTATTCCTTTTCTAGTCTTGTGCATCTATCATCCAATGTCTCTCAGCATGGAAATGTCAAAGATCCTCCAGTGTATTCATGGGTTCCAAACATGGTGTAGTTGTTGCTAGCTCCTCATGGTAATCAAAGTTAATTACCCCAGCTAGTACAACAGTGCTTTTATTTGCCCACTTATCAAACTGTATTAAGAGCCCAAAGTGTATATTATAGTTTCCAGTTCAGATCAGATTTTTTTGATGTCCCACAACAGAAATGTTTATCAGCTCTCCCCACCCTTCTGGAAACTAGATCCTCTAATACAGAACTTAAGAGTGTTGTAACAGTATGAATTCCACACATGTGTCCCTTAGAGTGGTGATGACAAGAGGCATTCCTACTTCCATTTCTTGGTTTCTATATGTTCTCACTATAGGTTGTTGGCTAGTGGTTAAGTGAATAGACCTCATCGTATTGGACTGCCACTCAGTCTTGCATGGTTTTGTTCTTGAGCTGGCACCTTAGCTGAGCCTTCAGTATGTAATTCCCCTATTATATCAAAGCAGCTGTGTACATGGTCAGAGCAGGGGATCTCATAATTATCTCCTTATATGCTTGTGTAGTTAGTAATAGCTCTGTAGTCTGAGGCAGTGCTGCATGTGATACCATGACAATGGATTAAGCCCTTGAATGGTGCTGGCAGAGGCATTTGAGCAGGGAAACTGAACTGTAAGCACATTACTCTATATTCCCTTGCTCTCTTCTCTCAGGCAGCTGCTTCTGGGTGATGGAATGCATACTCAGGGGGCAAGGAAATAACTACTGGATGGGTCTGAGTACCCACTGAAATCAATAGGAGATGAACTCAGTCCAAGACTCATGTAGCCCCAGGCAAAAGGAGGACTTTGATGGTATTTCGGGTCCTCATGTAGTATGTCAGCTCAGATCCTGTTTCTAATAGTCCTTAAAAAGTCTGGGTGTACCCTTTTCTTTTTTAGAATGCACAGTTTCCCTGTTAAATAGACTCAGATTCTTTGGGAAAACATTAAAGTGCTATTTTTTACCCTGTATCCTGCACCTGCACTGCAGAATCTCCTCTAGGGGAATCCCAGCTTCCCTTTACTCAGTGGGCTCAGGATATGAGAAGTGACTTAGATCTAACTGAAAGAGGACCATGATTTTCCTTTGAGATGAGCCTTCTCTTCACCAGCTTTTCTATTATAATTAAGATTATGCTTATTATTATTCAAGTCAAGGACGTCATAATTGGCTGTCCATCTGTATTGCCCTTCGGAACATCATGATGTAGCTATTGTCATAGATCTCTTAGGTCAAAATATTCTGATTGCTTCTATTTATTAAGATGACTGATGACTTGCTATTCTTTTAAATAGTTTCATTTACCTCCCCCTTACTGCTTACGTTCTTCCACCTGGTCTCTGCTCTTCTGAAATTCTATGTATTCCTTCCATGGTGGTATCTCCTGCTGTCAACTGTGGATTGGGGATAGACAGTAGCCATTATCAAGTTTCTCAAAAATGTCACTGCTCCTCCCCATGGACACCTTCCTTACTGACCTTGCAAAGGCAGAGAGTCCCCTGGCCCCTTGGAAAAAATAGGTTGTAGGTTGTCAGACCTTACATAATAAATGGCTTCACATCTTTCACCTCTTAGCTAATAAATCACCTGCAACCCTATGCAAAAAAGTCTTCTCGGCTACTTCTTAATCATATCACTTGATTTAGTTCCTGTGGCACACTTAAAGAGAATCTGGAAATTACCTTATTTAGATAGTTGATTATTTGATTATTTTCTGGCTCCCCAGTAGAATGTGAATGTCTCAGTGACAGGAACATTGCCTGTCCTACTATGACTTTAGCACTTAGGAATTCAGAAAAAAAATTTTTTCAAGAAAAATGAATTTGTTTTTTACATTTAATCATCCCTAGAAAGCTCTTACACCTTTTCTTATGTGCAGATAGTACTTTAACGTGTAGAAGGTAGAAAAATTATCTGCCAGGGGCTTGGTAAATGATGCTAATTCTTTTGGTTCACAGATGATTACCTAACAGAGCAAAGCTCCATATGTTAATAAAAGTTAATTTTATTATTTGTATGTATTTAAAATGTTATTACTATTGTATTATATTATTTTCTATTTTGTGAAAAAGCAGAGGACCAATGGATTGCACTTTATAGTAAATAATAGTTTTATAGTAGTAGATGTTATAATATGTAAGTAAAGACAATATCCTCATTTAAATTTTGTGAAAGAATCAAATAGCAATATTTGGAGACTTTAGGTCTTTTATATTGTGATCCGAGACAGTGATAAAAATGTGTCTCCTTTAAAATATCTTTACAGAATATGCATTCTTTTTTTTTCTTTAACTGCTACTACTTTTCTCCTAATTCAAAATTACAAAAACATATGTGCATTAATTAGGAGGAAGAAAAAAGAGAGAAATACCATAAATCAATAAAAATTCTGAGATAAGAATTCTGAAATTTTACTGTGGTCAGAAGACTCATACTGATCCATTTAACATGCAGAGGTCATAGAAGTAAATTTAGTTCTTACATAGAATACTCACTTGGCAATGAAACATCCCAATGGAATAGAAACTTTGAGTAATTATTTAGCAAACTGCTTTCTCTTTTCTACAGGTAAAATAGTCAGGGAATAATGCCCTTAGAAAGAACAAACTAGGCCAGGATTTGAGGCTGTTTTGTATTTTATCCTGTATTCAAATAGTTTTACATTTGCCCTTTTTTCTGAAGGAATTATATTGAAAAGGAACTCTCAATACGTATGTCACTCACCATGCAAGGAAATGCCCAGATTACTGATTTTCAATAAATATTTCATTTTTTATATAATCTTTTGTGGTGAACATTTTCCCCCTTGGCCGTATGGAGCCATGCTTTGTCAAGGGTAAATGAGTTACAGAGTTCAGTATATTTAAGTCTATTTAAGTTGGCTTCAAAATGGAGAATCTGGGAATTCACGGTGTGTTTAAACTGGAGCCACATGAGAGCTTTCTAATTGTATACTTAGATAAATTGATAAGAAATTTGTGTGTCCTTTGTTAAATTCCAGAAACGACAGATAGATAGACAGACAGACTGAAATTTTAAAAAGCCCAGGCTGATAGTCTTGAACAAGATGAAAAAATACACTATTCATACAATAAGAGTAGGCAAGATTTTTAGTATAGAACAGGTCACTTTTTCAAATAATAGTTTAATTGCTAATACTGAAATTTGACCAGAGCAAAAGTTTTGAAGTGATAAGCTTACAGAAATACTTTATTGAAGTATAATTGACATACAATATTATATTAGTTTCAAGTGTACAACATAGTGATTCAATATTTTTATACGTTATGAAATGATCACTACAGCAAGTCTAGTTACTATCTGTCACCATACAGAGTTATTATAATATTACTGACTATTCCTATGCTGTATATTATATCCCTGTGGTTTATTTATTTTACAACTGGAAGCTTATACCTCTCAATCCTCTTCACCTATTTTGTCCATCCCCTTACCCCTCTCCCTCTGGCAACCACCAGTTTTTTTATTTATCTATGAGTATTGTTTCTGTTTTATTATGTCTGGGTTTTTTTGTTTGTTTTTTAGATTCCATATATAAGTAAAATCATGTATTTGTCTTTCTCTGTGTAACTTGTTTAACTTGGCTAATACCTTCTGTGTCTGTCCATGTTGTTGCAAGCGGCAAGAAATTCATCTATCTATGAACATTCAGATTCTTGCATAGCTTAGCTGTTTGCTGCAGTGAACATTGGAATGCACATATCTTTTCAAATCACTGTTTTGTTTTCTTCAGATAAATATCCAGAAGTAGAATTGCTATATTGTATGGCAGTTTAAGTTTTAATTTTTTGAGAAACCTACACAATATTTTCCATAATGGTTGTGCTGTGCCAATTTGCATTCCCACCATCATTGCACAAGGGCCACCTTTTCTCCACATCCTCCCCAACACTTGTTATTTGTTGTCTTTTTGATATAGCCATTATGGCAGGTGTGAGATTATATCCCATTGTGGTTTTGATGATTAGTGATGTTGAGCATCTTTTCATGTACCTGTTGGCCTATAGGAGTACTTTTGAAAAATATATATATATTTAATTTTTAGGAAGTTGATTATTTAGGTCTAAGTGTACTCAGCATATGTATTCTATATATTATATATAATATATAGTATAAATATTAAAAAGATGTATTTTTTTAACTCTTGATATTTTCAAACCAGAGTAGAGCCAAATTTCATACATTTATTTTACTTCCAAAATATTACATGTGTTACAATAGATGAGTAGGAGATCACTGGTCAGTAGGCAGTCAAGAGAAGAGAACATCAGGCAGATTGTACAGTATAAACAGTGGCTTTGTTGCTGAGTGATATGCACTTGGGCTGATTAATTTTAGCCCAAATATTTCAGTTTGTAAGTTTAATTTTCCTATCCTAGAAACCTTGATCACAGTTTTTAAGAATAGAAGATCCTTATCATGAAGTTCCAGAACCCCAAAAAGAGCATGTCCTTAAATGGGATGTGGAAGGGATGGACAAGGGCAAGGATAGTGTTGCCAGCTGTGTTTCTGTCTCCATGTGAATCCAAACTAGTGGGGGTTATGGAATTCATCTGCCTTGGAGATCTCCAAGCTGAAGATTTCCCAGGTTGTAAGATGTATTGGAACACTAATTTATAATATATTACAATTTACAACACTAATATAGAACACTAATTTACAAACAAACAAACAAAACCCCTAAAAACAAGACAAAAGAGACATACAATGAAATGATAGATTCATTGGCATAGATAGCAACCAGAGTGTCTTCCTGTATTGATAACTCTCTCTTCTACTAAGAGTGTTCTTTATGTCTGGCCTTGTGGTGCAGATAGTCCAGTCTTCAGAAAGGAAGCCAGGGACATTTTCATACATACATTCCAATGCTCAAATAAAACATACAAATAAATGAGTGTTACTATTCATTGCCGTTGTGTTTCAGTGGTAGTTAATTGTTCTTATTTTATGAAATAAAAAATCCCATGAGCAATACACAAAAGTTGGATGTGTTAGTGAACTATAAAGTGCAAACATTTTATTAATTGATCTTTTTTTTTGCCGCACTTTGTTCTTTTTGGATGAATCGTAATAAATAGAGTTTTCATCTAGTGCATTTTGATTTCCAACACACAATTTGAAAAGTTTGTAGTCTTTGGTGGTAAATGGAACTTCTAAGAAGAGTTGTTGGGTGATGAGATTGTAGGTTTGCATGATGTTCTTAATTTATGACCTAAGGGGATGCTTACTTACTTACCATCCCAGTTTGTTCTGTATTCATCAAGGAGAATGAAGAAACTGTCATGTGGGAAATATACCATTTCAGTTCCAGACACTCTGACATATTTTAAAGCTTAATAGATGGAGTTATTCAAATGCAAAACAACTACATTCAAGTCAGTACATGAAAGCATGTTGAAATTTTTCTTTTATCAAAATATGAGGTAAGGTCTGGCCAGATTCAAAACAATTATTTTTGGGGGGTAGATAACAAAAAATAATTTTCTGCACTTGTTGGTGTTAAAATAAGGTGCCTTATCAGTGTAATAGTTGAGGATGATATGCTCTAGTAGTATTTTGATGAATTACATGATTATAGTTAAAATGAACAATTTCATCATGCTTGAATTAATAATGGTACTATGTTTTGGCAAGTACTCTTGCAACACTCTCTAACTCATCACTTCGGAAGACAGACCTATATAGTCCATCCATTGTTTTAGAAAATAGGGGCTGATACACAGTTTCAAAAACAAGGGGCAAGAGAAACATGTCAGCTATGGAAAGTAACGCATGCCCAGATTTTCATAACATCTTTGCTTGATTTCATTACCTCTTACTGCTCATTTTAATCTCTTGCATAACTAACAGTAAGTCAGAAAATAAAGAGGCGTTTTTGAATGTTTTGTTGTTTACCAGATTTAATTGAAAATATTACACACCCCAGGGTACTCCTGAGACACAGAAATTGTATGTATGTTATTTTACATTTAGATTTAAGAGGATTAGAAAGGATAATATATAATCAATGCAACATTCATTTGGGTATCAATCAAGTAAAACACACACACAAAGCTGAGCATTACATAATTTCAGTCATAAAGAGTACAGATTGTGAATTGATTTAATATATTCATAACTAAGTTCTCTCCTTTAATGTAACTTGCAGTTTGTTTCACAAAATTATTCCGTTCATTTACTTTAAAACCTTACATGCCTGGATACATTTTCTTGAAAGATACATATAAAGGCAGTATTTTAAGGATTTATACTTATACTCTACATTATAGATGAGAGATAGTCATAATTAACTTTTTAGCATCCTTTTTTACATAGATATTTGAATGTAAAGCTGAATCAAAAAGATTATTTTTCCTGTTTAAAATAATGTGTAGATATTTTAATGAAGATTCCTGTAATGTAGGTACACAGTGAACATTTTAAACCACTCTACACTTAATCATTTATGTGTTTTTTGCACATTTTAAACTTATATGATATGCATGTTTTCATTTTTAAAGATTTAGATTGTGTATTCATTTTTTGATGCCTTTTTTAGCAATCTCAAAGTGCATTTGTATTTTGAAATATTCTCTCTATAATTGGGTGGTAGCAAAAGGGCGAAATCTCATACATCTCAGAATAGAGTATTTCAAAACTGGTGTTATTAAAGTTTCTGTTATTTTTTTTCATGATCTTTAATATGTGTGTTAATTTGAATTTGAATTATAGAGTAAAACTAAAAAGCCTTTATGTTTTATTTGTATCAAAGCCATTTATATATAAGGCTGTGTTTTTATCTCATCCTGAACAAAACTAGGCAGTGATTCTGGTCTCCATCCTTAGAAGGCTGTCCAGACATAGTGAAAAGATAGTGATCCTCATTTGGTTAATTTGATTACCTTACATAAATTGGATGCTCCACACCTTGGAGCTGTTATACCGTGTCTCAGAATGTATTTGACAATTGCTGGAGATATTCCTCCCAAATTTGAATGTAACTATTTTGAGGTTAAAGAAAAAGCATAGCAGTGCTGTATTTTCCTGTATCATCTGTTTCAATTAAGAGAAATCAGGTTTGTATTCCTAAAAGTTGTCTTGATCCACAAATATGAGCAAGGGTCAGCAACTAAATTCTGCTTTTCTATGAAAATCAACTTTGTGTAATTAGTGAGCTCAGAGAGCAAGTCATAAGTAAGATCAATGAGTGATGGAAACTTCTGTGGGTGTCTTGAGACCTTGATGGTAAAAGCAGCATATTCACATGTCTAACCAGAACATACCAGTCAGGCAGGGAGAAGTCATGTTTATATTAGTGCTTCACAGACCAGTTATGACTTCGTAAGTCCTTGGCAGCCTGCACAGTCAGATTTTTAAAAAAATCAATGTCTTTTGTTTGTTACTATGTTTGCTTTTTACATTCCATCACTAAAAATTAAATGTCTTTCACCAATTAATTCACATTTCCGTAGACTGTGTTTTGTTTTATAAACTTTTGATTGTCTTTAGTTGGCATTCCTGCAGCTTTGAACTACCAAAGTATATGTCCTTAAAATTCTGTGTGGAGACTTCCCCTTCTCAAAGTGACAAATTAGATTATAATTGAGAAACCTTCTCACTGAGGACACTGGAACTGGGTTTGAGGGGTGGATAGTTACTGGAAGGATCTGTCTGAAGGTATGAAAAAGCTAAAAGGGTGAAGTGTTTCAGCTTACCATCCAGGTGTAGATGAAAGTCCATAGAGTTGGGTTGCTTTTCCCCAGGGGACCTTGGCACATTCCCAAAGAGGTGACTGAAGACTGAGTAGTTCTTTCGATCCTATGGCCAGGAGCCACAGTTTAGAATAGCAGACTCACAATGATAATGACCCTGGTGTATCCTCTTACGTTTATTTATTTATTTTTGGCCTTTTTATAAAAATTGAAGTGTAGTCAATTACAATGTGTCAATCTCTGGTGTACAGCGTAATGTCCCAGTCATGCATATACATACATATATTTGTTTTATCTTTAAATTGAGACACAGGATGGCTCTACTCAGAAGTAAAGGTGAACTGGAAGTAAATCAGGCATCAGACTGACCTTAGCCCATTTACTAGTCATTTAAGTGGCCCAGAAAATTACTGCTCAAGTTGGATTAAGGTATTCTGGGTGTCAGTTTCCCCGAGGTGTCTAACCAGAGGAAAACAAGAGCCTAGACTTCAAATTATGTCTACAAGTAAGTTATCAAATACAGTGTAAAGCATCAAATCAAAGATATCCAAAGATAAAGAAACACACATGAGAACCAATACAAAAAAAAGAGAAAACCGAAAGAGCTGTAGGGGCTCTTGCGTTGGAGCTATCAAATGTGGACTTAAAAGCAGTGCTTACTATACTTAAAGCCACTTAGAAAATACAAGATTAACAATCCTAGAGAATTTTTTAAATGAAAAAAATTAGACAGAAGGTTTAAATAAATAGGAGTTCTAGAACCGTAAATTGTAAGAGATAGGATAAAGAAGTTTATGGATAGCTTAACAGCAGAGTAGATCTGAATAAAGGAAAACTAGAGATATCTGAAAGAGATCAGAAGGAAATGTCAAGTGGATTATGGAGAGACAAAAGGAAAATATAGAAAAAAGGGTAAGAAACAGAGAAGGCATAATCATTAGACCTAGCATACTTTTATCTGGAGTTCACATTTCAAGTGATGATAGCTGAGAATTTTCCAAAACGTATTAAAAATTCATTCATAGATTCAAAGGATTATGCTAAATCCTAAACAAGATCCTAACAGAAACTCATACTTAGATGATCATAGGAAGACTTTTGGAAACCACTGAAAGAAAACCAATGATAAAGAGCAAGTCTTAAAAGCATTCACAGGAAAAAAAAGAGGAGAGAGACTCCATAGGTGGAATAACAAAACCCGAATTATAGATGACTTCTAAGCAGAATAAAAATAAACAAGAGTAAACTATTTTTAATGTGATGAAGGAAATAATAGCTCAATTAAAATCATTAAGGTCACTAAAGATTTACATCTACAATAAAGATGAAATAAAGACTTTTTAGGAAAATAAAACTGAGAAAATAAGAAGAGTCAAATATTCAGTTTATTATTTCTTTCTTTCCTTATTAACCAAGATTTTAAAAGATAAATAGTATTAAAGAAATTATTATTTTGAGTCAAGCATAAGGCTATGGTGGATTTCTAACACATAGATATTTATCTTACGTGGATCCAGTTATTGTCACCAAATATATCTTAGAGTACGATAGAAAAACATATTTTAGAGCCAGATATCAAAAAAATCGATGTAAAAAATACATGTTTTGTTGGGTCCTAACTTACCCCACTCACAAAAATTAACTTGAAATGGTATAAGAACTTAAACATAAAACCTGAAATCATAAAACTCCTAGAAGAAAAAAAAAAAACATGTAGCAAGGATTTCTGGATATGGCACAAAAGCACAAGCAACAATAGCAAAAATTAACAAGTGGTAGTACATCAAGCTGAAAAGCTTCTACAAAACAAAATCATCAGCAAAATGAAAAGGCAACCTACAGAATAGGAGAAGATATCTATAAACCACACATCTGATAAGAGATTAATATCGAAAATATATAAGGAACTCATACAACTCAATAGCCCCCCCCCAAAAAAACTGATTAAAAAATGGAAAAAGGACATGAATAAACATTTTCCCAAAGAGGACATACAGATGACCAACAGGTACGTGAAAAGGTGCTCAAAATCACTAATCATCAGGGAAATGCAAATCAAACCTATGCTAAGAGATCACCTCACACCTACCAGGTAGCTATTATCAAAAGGGAACGAGGTAACAAGTGTTGGCAGGGATATGGAGAAAACGGAACCCATGTACACTGTTGATGGGAATGTAAATTGGCACAGATGCTATAGAGAACAGAATGGAGGTTCCTCAAAAATTAAAAATACGCCATATGATCTAGCAATCTCACTTCTGAGAATATATCCAGAGTAAATGAAATCAAAGAACTGTCTGCACCCCAGTGTTCATTGCAGCATATTCACAATAGCCAAGACATGGTAACAAACTACCTGTCTGTCAATGGATCTCACACACACACACACACACACGCACACACACACACACGAATATTATTTAGCCATAAAAAAGAAAGAAATCGTGGCATTGGTGACAACTTGGGATAGACCTTGAGGGCATTATTCTAAGTAGATTAAACAAGACACAGAATGACAAATACAGTATGACTTTGTTTATATGTGAAGTCTAAAAAAGCTGAATTCATAGAAGTAAAGTAGATTGGTGCTTGCCAGAGGCTGGTTGCATAGGGGGCCTGGGGGGTGGGAATGAGGAAATGTTGGTCAAAGTGTACGAACTTAGTTAAAAGAGGGATTAATTCCTGGCATCTAATGTACAGCTTAGTGACTGTAGTTTGCAATACTGTATTGTATACTTGAAAGCTGCTATGGAAGTAGATTTTTGATGTTTGCACTGTAACAACAATAACAACAAAATGGTAATTATGTGAGGTGAAGAGTATGCTAACTAACCATATTGTGGTGAACATTTTACAGTGTACAAGGATAGAAACCATCATATTGTACACCTTAAACTTACACAGTGTTATATGTCAGTTACGTTTTAATAAGGCTGGAAAAATTACTTTCTAATAAAAATATTACATGTATTTGTTTTTCAGCTGAAATTTGAAGGATGAGATTAGCTAAGTGGATGACATAAAATAGAACTTTAATATTGGCACAGTAGGTGATGGCATCAGTATGTTGGAATTACAAGTCCTGTCCTGGCATGTTCTAAGGGGAGCCTCAATCCTCCACAGAATCTGTTATTACTTATGAATCCCCACTGTCAGCTAGACAATAGACATGAGAGAGCAAAGATGATTATGATATGTCTTTCTCCTCCCGAGAGTTTTCTATGTAGTGGGAGTGGAGTTGGCTGGGTAGTCATGCGTGAATAAGATGTAGAAGTGAACTACTTTGGGTGGAGTAAATGCTGAATGTGGACTGAGAATGGAAGTCTAAAGCTTTCAGTGGGAATCCTGTTGTTGGGCATGGGTTTTTTTGAGGCGCTGCCCCTTATTTTTAAATATTTCCCATCTGGTCAGCATGCAAAAACTAGTGTATAAGTCTATGTCCTCTCTGAAACTTTGGACCCATTTATCATCTTTAGAACCTTGGAGCATTTAGAGGATATTCTTGATGAAATCTTACCTCCTTCTGGAAGACTCCCTTGAACCCACATCTCAGAACTTCAGTGATGTACTTTCAAAGAACTTGATACATTTAATTGTTTATCCTTCCACCATTCTTTGTACTATAATAGTCATATATTTTATATCCTACAGAATATTGTTTTATGCCAGTTATAAATTTATTATCTCTCAGCTCCAAATCTATCCTGCAATGCCCTGCTTGGTGACACTGGAGATGGCCCCTGAAAACATTTCTCCTTTGCCAGTTGGCTCAAAATTAGGCTTAGCAGTAAAGAGGTTGAAACACACTGCAGCACAGAGCAAAGGACTGGACTTATCTTCCTAATTCTGCTGAACTATTCTTTTTGCTTCCCATGGCAATGCTTCCAGCATATGGGATAATGTCCAGTGGTTTTCAAGCTTCGTGGTTCCTCCAGAAATCAGATGACTTCCTGCTCATCAATCCCAGCCCATTGCATATGGGCTAACTCTTTTCCACAACACCCAGTGAACTATTTTACCTTCCAGCAGGACATAGTATTTCCCTCTTCAACAAGGTCTGAATCTCAGCTTGGTGGTGCTGGTCTGCAAGCAGGGGTCTTCCAAGTGTATTTCTTCCTTGCATAGTCTTCCTCACCCTTCAAGGTAGAGGATTCCCCATTTGCTAGTCCTATGTTGTTTAAAGTTCTCTTAACCCTTTTTAGTAGTTAACCATCTCGTGCTAATTACTAATTCTTTATATTAATATAAGTTAATTTATATTCGGATTATTCCTGTTCAAATGATTGTGTTTTCTGTTTCCTGACAGAACCGTAAACAGTTAACATTCATTTATATTTACTTATATATTTATCACTTCTTGTCATTTCTTTCCAAACTAAAGCTTTGAGCTTCCAACTGACAGCATGCTTTCTCATTGTGACGAAATCTGTTTAGTATCTCATGGAGGGCAAGTGTGAAGGGTGTAGTCTGTTGTTTTTGTTTTTGTTTTGTTTTTGTTTTTCCATATGTTTATCTAGTTTTTCAGAGACTTTTTTTAAAAAAGATTTTTCTCTTTTTATTGCCTTGGCCCTTTGATAAAAACCAATAGATTTTCTGGACTGATTCGTTTAGAGAAAGTTGACATCTTAACAGTATCAAGCCTACCAATTTACGAATGTATATCTACTCTTAAGATTTGGTTAGGTGTTGCCTTATCTAGATGAAAATCCCAAACCCTTATATCTGGTCGCCTTAGGTGATCTTTGTTTGTACCTCTCATGTGTGGAAATATATTTATACAACTTATTGAATTATGCAAGTCATTTATACTTACTCTTGGGTCCTATGTTATTTATATCTGTAGCTTTCATTCCTAGAAGAAAGAAGCTGGCCCCCAAAAGGCATTATTTATATAATTATTGGGAATAAATTATTTTGTTAAGATGATGTTTTTGAAGTAGACAGACTTGGTTTCTATAATCTTGGCTCAAACAAAAATAGACTTCTTTAATAATGACATCAATTCATCTGTAATGCTGGCTTAGGAGGAATTTTTAATTATCCATCTATTTTTTTAAACACTAAGAGGCAGGCATTATTCTTCAGGCTGAAAACATAAAGATAACTAAAGTATGAATTATAATCTCACAAACATGGGACTGGTATGATTACTGACTTTGTTGAAACAATGTTCTTTCATATCTCTAAACATTGAGTTGCAAGATTTATTACTCTGAATAAATTTGCCTCCATTTTTCATTCATTTCCTTGAATCTTGTAAATCAGTTATAACTATTATTGTGGAGGTATATATATGTATGTGTGTGAATATATATCATGTATTCATTAAGTACCTCCTGTCATCTTTTTCACTCTTTCTGGATTTTTAGGATATGCAGCTTAACTCTTCCACATCTATCCTCACTATTTTATTAACACACTCCCTTTCTGATCCTTCTGAAGGAGCTTCATGCTATGTTCAATTTCACTGACTAGTTCTTCAGTTGTATCTATTTGAACCATATATTGAGTTGTCTAATTTAACTGTGATATTTTCACACCCACAATCCCTACTCACTATAGTTGTTATATTTTATTATTTTTTATTCCTGTTTCAGGGTTACAGTATCTACCTTTGCTATTTGACAACACTTAAATGCTTATTTTTTTGTTTTTTGAGGTTTTTTTTTTTATTACCATCAGTTACAATGTGTCAGTTTCTGGTGTACAGCCCAATGTCCCAGTCATGTGTATACATACATATATTTGTTTTTATATATAGTGGCTACATTTGCAAATCTCAAATTTTATTCTTTTTTATGAGTGAGTAATATTCCGTCATATAGATATACCACAGCTTCTTTAGCCAGTCATTTATTGATGGATATTTAGGTTGCTTCCATGTCTTGGCTACTGTATATAATGCAACTATGAACATCTGAGTTCCATGTGTCTTTTCAAATTAGAGTTCCCTCTGGATATATGCCCCAGAAGTGGGATTGCTTGATCATACGGTAAGTCTGTTTTTAGTTTTCTGAGGAATATTCATGCTGTTTTCCATAATGGCTGAACCAAACTACATTCCCACCAGCTGTGTAGGAGGGTTTCCTTTTCTCCACAGCCTCTCCAGCGTTTATTGCTTGTGGGCTTTTTAATGATGGTCATTCTGACTGGTGTGAAGCAATACCTCATTGTAGTTTTCATTGGTGATATTGAGCATTTTTCATGTGCCTCTTGGCCATTTGTATGTCTTCATTGGAAAATTGCTTGTTTAGGTCTTCTGGGCATTTTTGGATTGGGTTTTTTTTTGTTGTTGTGTTATCAAGTTGTATGAGCTGCTTATATATTCTGGAAATGAAACCTTTGTCAGTGGCATCATTTGCAAATATTTTCTCTCATTCCATAGGTTGTTTTTTGCTTATGGATTCTTTTGCTGTGCAAAAGCTTGTAAGTTTAATTAGGTCTCATTTTGTTTTTTTGCTTTTATTTCTATTGCCTGGGTAGACTACCCTAGAAGAATATTGCTAAGATTTATGTCAGAGAATGTTTTGCCTACGTTTTCTTCTAGGTTTATCATGTCTTGTCTTATATTCAAGTCATTAAGCCATTTTGAGTTTGTTTTTGTATATGGTGTGAGAGAATGTTGTAACTTCGATTTACAAGCTGCTATCCAGTTTTTCCAACACCACTTGCTGAAGAGACTGTCTTTTCTCCATTGGATATTCTTGCCTCTTTTGTCAAAAATTAATTGACCATAGGTCTGTGGATTTATTTCTGGGCTCTCTGTTCTGTTCCATGAGCAATATGTCTGTTTTTATGCCAGTACCATGCTGTTTTGATTACTGTAGTTCTGTAGTATTGTCTGAAGTCTGGGAGAGTTATTCCTCCAGCTTTGTACTTTTTCTTCAATATTGCTTTTGCAAATTCTGGGTCTTTTGTGATTCCAAATACATTTTAGGGTTATTTGTTCTAGTTCTGTGAAAAATGTCATGGATAATTTGATAGGGATCACATTAAATCTGTAGATTGCCATAGGCAGTATGACCATTTTAACAATATTGATTCTTCCAGTCCAAGAGCATGGAATATCTTTCCATTTCTTGAAGTCATCTTTAATTTCATTAATTAATATTTTGTGGTTCTCCATGTATAAGTCTTTCACCTCCTTGGTCAGATTTATTCCTAAGTGTTTTATTGTTTTGGATGGGATTTTAAAAGAGATTGTTTCTTTATTTTCTTCTGCTACTAATTCATTGTTAGTGTAAAGAAATGCAACTGATTTCTATATGTTAATCTTGTATCCTGCTACCTTGACAAATTCTTTTATCAGGCTTAGTAATTTTTGTGTGGAGCTTTTGGGGTTTTCTATATATAGTATCATGTTATCCAAATATAGTGAAAATTTTCCCTCTTCTCTGCCTGTTTGGATTCCTTTTTTTTTTTTTTTTTCTTTTTTTCTTGCCTGATTTCTGTGGCTAGGACTTCCAAGTATGTTGAATAGGAGTGCTGAGAGTGGGAATCCTTGTCTTATTCCAGATTTTAGTGGGAAGGCTTTCAGTTTTTTCACCATTGAGTATTATGCTGGCTGTGGGTTTGTCATAAATAGCTTTTATTATGTTGAGATATGTTCCCTCTATACCCACTTCGATTAGAGTTTTTAATCATAAATGATTGTTAAATTTTATCAGCTTCAACCTAAATATTTGGAGTTTGTTGTCTTTCCCTTACATTTGTTGAGCTCTCAAGATGTGTTTTTACTTATAAGTGTACAATGCCTTTGGGGATTAGTCACCTTTACTCGTTGTATGCTCGGGGATGGGGCAAAAATCAGTGTTTTAACCTTTGTCCCTCTTGGTGATTTTAAGAGGACATGCCAAAGAAATTCCCTTGGTATAATTTGTATATTTACCCAAATACTGTTATTTTTTAAAAGATATCTTTCCCCCTCTTCCCTAGCCAGCACTGTGTCTGTTTTCTTTCCCTTACTTTTTAAAAATTAAATTGATATTATCTCGACTGTTTCTACTACAGGTTCTTCTGCCTTTTATTCTCTCTACCTCTACTTCTACCTCCCTGTCACTCCACCACCCATACACAGCACTGTCTATCTTCTTTTGTTTTAACTGATCCACCAACCTCTCTATGACTTTTGACTTATGACTGACTGACTTTGGCTGGAAGACATCTTCATGGTTGGGTTATATAGAAGGAGCCAGAAGACCATATTATCACCCATATTTTCAGGAACTAGAACTTGGAATGGTCCCTTGAAGGCCAAATATAGAGAAATAGAAATTAACTCCTTACAGTGTTCTCACCACTGTAGAATCTCAGAAGTTAAATAGCATGCCAAAATTAAATGAGAAGCTTTTTCCTCAGAGCCCTTGGAGGACAGATAATGGAATATATCCTTTTACTTGTAATTCTCTGTATCAAGATTTAGTTCAGAGTAGGGGGTATCTATAAATGTTAAGTCACCTGCAAATGCATTTTCTTATAATTTGTTACTACATTTGAAAGATCTTATGACTGAATTGATTGGAGTAACTAGGAAAAACAAAAGAAAAAATAATACGCTTTTCGAGAGTAATTCCAGAATATTTCTTCATTGAAAATGTGTTGATATACAGTCAGTGTGTGACTCTCTACAGTATACATCCTTCTTTGATAAACACAGCATACAACCAAGACTTCAGTATATCCCTCCACACATACAAAAAATGTTTTGATGTTTTTTTAAATACTGATTTTTGTACTTATTAACCTGATATGATTCTATAAGTTTTTGAAAGTTAATATCAAACAAATAAGTAAGAAATAAGAGATGTGAGGATTTCTGTAAACTCGGTTGACAGTTTCAAAACCAAATACAATTGGAGAGTGATTTTATTTTCTCCAGTTCTGTATGGTTAAAAAAAGGAGGGGTGATTCAATGAGAAGAGATGGCATTCACCCATCCATTTAAAATCAGTGCTGTATTTCCAAGGACTAAAAGAGTTACAGTTGCACTGTTCATTACTTTGGAAGTGTCACATTTCCTCGTATGACAAGATGTATTATGGATGGGGGGTTTTACAGATGTGGAGAAATCTCTTTCCAAGTTTTTATTTGATTTTCTCCCCTTCTGCCTCTTTGTACTTTAGCGGCCAACCTTGGGATAATGGGATCACTTTATGCCTTCTACATCAGGCTCTGGATGAGTGCACAGAGACCAGTGGTGAGAGAAATAAGATGGCTGTAAAAATGCAAACATTAGAAGTTAAAAAAGGTGCACCCAATAACTTGCCCTTAAATTTAAAGGGAACTAAATGAGGAACTTCTGGACAATTTATCTTGCTGTTTACTGATAACAAGTCACTTTGTTTTTATGTGCTCAGTCTAGTATTCCATAATTTATTTGAAAGAAGATGAGAAATAATGTAGATAAATGATGAAGTGTCAGGGTCTGACGCTCTTAAATGAAGCTATTATGGTCAAAGAGAAAACGTAAAACCTGCGGCTCATTATGAGAGTGTTCTACTTGTCAGTTAAGTGAAAAGGCCTGGAATGATTTCCAGTTTATTTGTCATTGCAGTTATTAAAGCTGTCTTTTTGGTGCCATGAAAATGAATTGAAGACTTTATTCGAAGTAAATTTGTACTAAAGCTTTCAGATGTATCTTATGTGAGCTCAGTGAGGCAGGGAAGCAGCTTAAAAGCTGAAATATTACAAAGAGACAGCTACCAAACAGAACATACCAGAATATAGAAGTGCCAATACATAAAGTGTTTTCTTGACTAGGGAACAAACTTTTTGACTGACATCATGGATAAGACTGATAAGATTGGTAATAGGATATAGCAGTTGCTAATTGTTGGCAGATATTTCATTCCAGTAAGGAACAAACTGCCTACATATTTGAATAACAGTTCCACCAGAGTGTCTTTCCTCAGACTGATTTCTAAGAAGAGTGAAAGGATGCATCGTTTTAGAATAAGATGTAAACATGTAATGAGAATTAACAGAACAGATACATCATAGAAAAAGAAAAGATTTAATCCTTTTTGAATAATAACTACTAAGCTCTAATTGGAAGCATTTATAAAGTTTAGAAGGTAAAAAGTTCAGGAAACCTGTGTTGCATAATCTGTTTCCTTATTGAATTACTGGACTGCAAAAGACTGCATCTTACTACAAGGAATGAATATATTATTGGCATTTTTATTTCACATGTCTGTCCTTAAAATACTTTACATCCTTGCTGAGGTATGAGAATAACGTACATTTTAGCTTATGTTAGAAGGAGATCAAATCAAATTTTTGATATGGTTGAGATGCAATTTTTATATGAAATTAAGTGCAATTAAAGGATGGCATAGGGATTCAGAGGCATCTAATTCAGCCTGTGTTTATAGTTAAGGAAGACTTCCCAATGGGAGAGATTTCTAACCTTGAACAGTAAAGAGACAGAAAAGTTAACCTAGTGGGACTAGGCCAAGAGTATCCTACCTTCATGGTTATATGACCGCCAGCAACACAGCTGAAAAAGTTAATTCTTTTATGTTTTCTTATTTTATGATTGAGAGGGAAGACTTTGATGTTTCCTTGTATGATTCTGGCAGTTAAAAACACTTTTTTGTATAGTTTAGCTATGCCTTTTCATAATTTAAAGATGGCAATTGATAGTATAGATAAAGGGAGAGCAAAAGACCCTTTCTGTACATTGGCTTCAACCCCATCACTTGGTAAGTAGAATCATTAAACGAATGTTTTATTTCAAGCCTGAGAATTCGTCCAGCCATGTCTTTGTCTTTTTATTTTGGATATTACAAATGTTTTGACACATCTTCAGGGTCAGTCTAAAAACAAAATGGATTCTGCATCCCCCTCAGAGGTAATCTTTCAGTGTTTCTGTCAGATTTTATAGCCATTTTCAGTGATACTGTCAAAGTAAAAGGTCTGTCAGGCTCCTTACTATATATGCCTTATTTTCAGGCATTTAATGTGCAAAAAAAAAAAAAAATCCTTCATTTGAAATAAAAACTCAATGTTATACTTGATGTATTTTAAATATTTCTGTAACTTTTATGTGCTCATAACTACAAGTCTCATTGGTTTAAAAGTAAATGCGTTACAAGCTCATAGCTGTGATGTGACAGTGGAGAAAGCTACATCTTGCTAATTGCCAGTTAAAGGTGTGGAGTTCACATTAGATTCAGACTGATTCAGATGAAGACTGTGTTTATACTCCCAAGAAAACTTGAAAGCAAAGAAAATGGTTGAAGTCTGTTGGATAAGAAGTTTTGGCAGGGTGGGGGGAATTTTGGTGATTCATGTATTACTGTTAGTGCTTACAGATCTGCTTTCTGTGTGTAGATACTTGCCATAAGGTCCTTTTATTTTTAAGCATACTCCAGTTTTTATTTCAAGTTAGTTAACTCACTTTGGCTGGTCAGTCAAATACATTTTATCCCATTTTACTTATTTAATATACAGATGTCAAACACTAAATTAGTTCAATTACAAATATAGCTTCTTTTTATTGAGCTCATGGAATAGAGGAAACAGGATTATAAAATAAGATATGTAGTATATGAAATTAAGTGCAATTAAAGGATGGCATAGGGATTCAGAGGCATCTAATTCAGCCTGTGTTTATAGTTAAGGAAGACTTCCCAATGGGAGAGATTTCTAACCTTGAACAGTAAAGAGACAGAAAAGTTAACCTAGTGGGACTAGGCCAAGAGTATCCTACCTTCATGGTTATATGACCGCCAGCAACACAGCTGGCTAATTCCTCTGCTGCCATGACACTAGGCTAAATTTCTTTGGGTAAAAACCATTGTGCTTTATCTTTCCTGAGAAATACCTAGAGTTAAAGTGGGACTCTAGCCAAATTAACCATAGGGAGTACAAAATCTGTTAAGTTAATCAGTGGGAGCTAAACCTGGATTCCATTACTATAAATTTCCATAGATTAAAATCATATCCTTCTACCTTATGTCTATAAATATATATTCACAGTGGCCACATAGAGAATTAATCAACATGTGTTTGTTAAATATTAACAATGGAAAATAAGGAAGAAATTTGGGGATATGCATAATATTTTCCTACATAAGTTTATAATCAACAAACTTAGAAATAAAAGGAAATATTTTTTAAATGTTCCAGTTGCTTTTCTTGAATTTCCAGTTCTCCATTTTTCTCTAAAATCGTGAAAACTAATTTTAAAATTAAACTATAAATCATTTGGTATTATAGTCCCTATTAAGGATTCAGTTTCTAGATTAGACTGTTTATTATAACATGCCAATGTAAGATATTAATTAATGAATACATGTTTATTGGTTTTGTTTAAGCATTATTTTCAGAAGGCTAAATTTATTTATGCCTTTGAGGCAAATATCAAATGAACATTTGCCAAAGATTCTATTTGACCCATTAATTAGTAAGTGAATTAGTCAAAGTCAAATCGGTTCAAAGAACATTTGATGAGGTAGATATAGAGTTAATTATAAAAGAAATATTAAGGTAAAATTCTTGGGTTAGAGATAATACTAGATAATATCTTACAGGGCAGTAAATTATAACTTTTGGGGTTATTTCGTTCATTGGACGGAAATTATTTACAGCTCTACCTGACAAAAATCTACAAGTTAACCTCTATTCCTGCAGAGTTGTAAAACTGACAAATAAATATAAAACCAAGTAATAAGAGAATATTTGGTAATCAGTTGCCTATTTCTGAACTTTAGGTAATTATCCTGATATTTATATGTAAGCATTATGGTCTTTTCCTTCAAAAATATTTCTCTAAATTCAAGTCATTACACTGGCATATCAGTGTGGCTTGATTGGACTGGTAAGGCATTTCCATAATGTACCAAAGTAGACAGTGTTGGCTTTTGTATTAGATCACCTACTTAGCAGTTATTGGTTTGGTCAACATCTTATTTGGAAATTAAACTTTTTTTCTAATTCATTCTCTAAAAATGCCCTGATAAATATAATTATATTAATTAATTAGAACGGAAGTTAAAACGTAAATCTTAGTGATGCTTATCTTAAAGAAACGAATGAATAAGGAACAAGGAATCCCCTTGTAACAAGAGCACACATAAAAAGTTTCTTAAAGTTACCGCATGCTTGTTGTGGACTGAACTGTGTCCCCACAAAATTCCTATGTTAAAGCCTTAACCCCCAATGTGACTATTTATTTTGAAATAGGGTCTTCAATGAGATAATTAAGGCTAAATGAATTCGTAAGTGTGAGACCCTAATTTGACAGAACTAGTGTCCTTTTAGGGGGAGGAGGTGACATCAAGGATGCGTGTGCGTAAAGGAAGGAGCATGTGTGGACATGGTGAGAATGTGGCCGTCTTCAAGCCAAGGAGAGAGGCTTCAAGAGAAGCCAACTCTGCTATCACCTTGACCTTAAATTCTCAGCCACTAAAACTGTGAGAAAGTAAATTTTGTTTAAGCTACCCACTCTGTAGTGTTTTATTATGGCAGCTCTAGCAGACTAATAGAATGCTTTTTTTTTTTCCTCACTAGAATACTTACGTGGTATTAAATATAACCTATTTTCTATGAGAACTGAAGCTGGTCGTTTACAGTTTATGTAAATTCAAATCCAACTGGTCATAACCACTTCATTGCTGGAAGGGCAGATAGAAGAAATTTTAAAACAAACCAAATAAAACTATGTAATAAAGTATTATCAAAATATTTCCTGTAAAATGTCTTAAAAAGCTCTCAGCTTGTTCCTTTTCTATTATCAGTATGTCTCTTCTATTTTTCTTAAACCAGTTCATCCCCTTTTCTCACTTCTCATTGTGCATTTTCTCCATTCCTTGAGCTGAAGAAAGGATATATTTCTTGTTTATTTCCATTACTTCTCAGAGAAAATACCACAAGTTTCAAAGCGTCTGACTCCACTCGACAGCTGGTCCTGTTTTCTTAATCCCAGCTTGCGTTGCTTCTGGCTAGTTCTACTCACAAGAAGGTGTTGAATAAAAAGGACAATTTGAATCACAGTCTTGTCTCACTAAGGCTTTGTTCAGCGATATCTGTTTGCATTTCTATAATAAGCTTTAGAAATAGACTAAGTGTGACAAGCATTCAACCATCTCTAGGTTCAAATACTGTTGAGAAAGCCAGATCTTGGCTTTTGGTTAGTGATATTTTATTTTTTCTTGGAGGACGGTGGACCAATGGAGAGGCAAAAAGGATAAGTAAATATGAGCAAAAAGTCCATTCATTTTATCCTGTAGTACTCTAAGGAACAAAAAAATTTATTAAAAATAAGTGATTGAATTCTTAATATTTCTGGCATGCTACACAGTAACTGAAGACCCTGTTGCTTCCCCTTGTCTTTTACTTTCCTTACCTATATTCTTCCTTATTCCCCTATCTAATTTTCCATGCACTGTATTTTGTAAATAAATAAATAAATAAATAAATAAATAAATAAATAAATAAATAAATAAATAAATAAATAAATAAATAAATAAATAATAGAAAAAAATCACTTAGTTTCCTTCCACTCATTGACGGTCTGCAATTTCAGGCCTCTTCCGGCAGCTTTTCCATGATGATAACATAAAGTCTGATTGTGAAAATGTCTTACGGAAGCAGTGTAAAAGTCTTTTTTGTAGCCCAGGGATGGAGAGTCAGCCGTGACCCTAAGTTAATGCTTGTTAAATGAAATAAAACATGAGCCCATGTTTTTCACTTGGTTTGTTTCTTTGAGCCTCACCTTCACTTTCTGAATCATCAAAAGCAAACCACATGTGAATTAAATTATTTATTTCAGTTGATGAGAGTGGCAGATTATTTGGTGTGTTTGTTAATTTTACCCATTCAAAAGAAAAGACATTCACTCTTAATTATACTGATCTTACTGAGGCAGTTTGCATGGCCCCTTATGTTAGATGCATGTACTGAGCCTAGGGGATTTTAAATGACTTTTGTAAGATCACCCAAGAACCACTGGAAGAGTCTTGCTCCCAGAACAATGATTTGTCCATTTTGCCACATGGTTATAGAAAATCTATACTTGATCTTAAGTATATTTCTCTAAATAAGGGGTAAAGTGTTCAGACGTGGTGAATTATTAGGCTGCTGCAGTTACTCCAGTGTGCTATTATTTAGGGCTTATGAATAGGAAATGTGAAGTAATCTCCAAAGGAATTTTATTCTAATGTTCTTTCAAAGAATGAAAGCTTTTCTTTGAAAGGAGTTAGGATGACAAAAACCTAGGATTATTGGAAACCTGGTAGCAGATCTTTTCTTGGCAAGATTAGTGTGAGTTATTACTGGTAAGTGGTAAACAGGGTTCATTCATTTTCCTTTTGTAAGTTGAACTTCGGAGGAACAGTCGCCAAAGGCATTGTGTTAGATCATTTAGTCACAATGCATCGTATTGAAGAAATACGGCACTTTTTAGCCTTTCCATCTAGTATCCTGAAACTAATCTCTCTACCTGGACTGAACCTTAGCTACTTTGATTGTTAAAGTTCTAATATAGCCACATGTTGGTGGAGAATTTTAAAGCTTTTTTTATTTTTCATCATTTCATTAGACTATTTTCCAAGAAACTCCTAGGCATTAAAATGCTGCTTCTATTCATAACATTAGAATTTGTAATATACTACACGATTTATACATAGCCACATCGAACATTTTCTTCCATGGAGTGATAACCTTAGTGACTGTGTGTGAAACCTGTCTTTTTATTTCCAAATACCAGTTTCAATAACTTGATTTAAGAAACCAAAACGGTAAAGATTCAAAAAATAGACTCAGAAATCAATGGTTTCTTCTCTTTCTGGCTTCCTTATGAGTAAAGAACATTCCTACTGTATGGATTCTATGTGCTTCTCATAGAAAGAAAGTCTCCCACATGACGGATTCTCCTTCAAAGTACCTTCATTGTCCAAATCTCAAAGGTATCATTTGACTTCCTAGTGATTGTGATACTTTTTTTTCCTATTCACAAATGGGATAATGGAGTCTTTATTTTTTCAGATATCATTTATGGAGGTATAGATAATAAATCTTATGGGACATTGACTTTGCTTAATCAAAATATATTTCATAATATATCATAGAAAATGCAGTGAAGAATTTAAGGATGATAAAATCACTTCCTAAAGACAGCTTTATTTTGATGTTGGTGTGAGAATTCTAGCTATGAGAAGAAAACTTGTATGCCTATCCTGAGGTAAAGGTGAGCAGAAAAGTGAATCAGGTGTGAACGGGATTCTTCCAGTATATTTTAATCAGCTGAATATTTTAACTAAATGCATGTAATAAAACTTGATGCAACTCATATTTAAAGATGTTTTCCATCTTTTATTGACATGAATTCTAGCGTATTTCTATATAGAGTAAAGTGGGCATTTTTATTCATTTAAGGAAAAGAATTTGATAAGAAATTAATATTTTTTTCTCTTAAAATTGGTTGTAAAGATCATGTTGCTTATTTTGAAGCCAAGATTCTAATTTAGGGGCCCTTTATGATGCTGACTTCAGTAGATATGGTACTGCACATGTTAGTCAAAATACCAATTAAAAAAGGAAAAACAACTTCAAGTAGCTTGTAGATCCAAGAAGCAGATGAACAACCAAGAATCCGAATCCAAGCTTATGAACTAGGAACTTTCATGGACGTTGTCTTTAAAATACTACAGTTAAATTGACTGTTCTAAAGATTTTTAGGAACTGACCCCGTCCGTTGCAAATGTCCAATTTCTAACGTTATACAGAAGGTTAGCATGGCCTTTGTGCCAGGAGGACACACCACTGCCTGAGTGTTCCGTATTTTTCTAGGATGACAGGCTTTCTGCTGCTGCTCACAAGCAGAGGGACTAAGGTCTTGAGCAGGAATGGAAAAGAAGGAACCCAAGTAGCTTTGTGGCTTAGTGTCCAACCCTCTTGCCTTTTACGTTTGTGCCTGTGGGCTTTCAAGTGCTGTAAAGCTGTGTATTTGTGTTTTATTTATGAAACTATAATATGAAAAATGGATTTAGGAAAACTTTTAGCCCCTCAAGATTTTTGTGATAATAGTTTCCTTAATTTTATTTATGAATTGTTTCTTCATGGAACATTAAAAATAAAATAGAAATTGGATACTGATAATAGGAATTTGATCATTTAAAAAATACTGACCTTAATTTTCTTAATTATGTTTATTTTATTGTAGAGATGTTTTCTATCAATTTTTGCCACTTTGCCCAAAGGAAAAAGTATCTACAGGGTACTTCCTTTCTTTGTATATTTGTATTTTCTTGTGTAATAGGTATCTCTTCAAATTGGGTTGTTGTTGCATGTGATAAGTGCTATTTCCTGAAATATTTACTTATTTAAGATGGTAATAGAAATAACTAACTTTTTTCCAGGCAATGTCATGTTTAGATAAGGATCAATAATTCTGCTGTAATGAGACAGCAACTTATCCTGTATCAGGTACTGTCGTCTGCAAAGTAATAGTTTGTGTAATTCTGAAATTACATATATATGTTGAAACTCATTACTGATTGGAGAAAATATTGTGTGCCATCTGATAAAATGTTTGAACTGCTCTGACAAGGAATCTAATAGGCTCAAGTCAGCTATGAATATTAAAGTTATAACACATCTTAACTTTACACAAAAATGATAAATGAAGTATTTCTGAAACGTACATTTGGTTCTACCAATTAGAGAAAAGCACACATTTTTAACAATTTTAAGAAGTGTACTACGACCAAAAGACTTATATAAATTGTTCTTTATAAAGCAAAGCCTTTTGCATTTCCAAAGAAGTATTTGAAAACATGTTTATATTTTGTGAAGGATTTGGTATAAAATATGTATACTGATGGATAATAAAGGTCTGTGGACTGGGCGTATTTCTATATCTGGACTAGTATACTTAGTGGCTAGTAGAGATAATCCACAATGGGCAGAGTAAATGAACACCACATGGGGACATGCTAGAGTTATCACATAGATTTTACCAATTAAATAGACAAACACTTTGACACATGGCCTCCTCTATCCTAACAAAGAAGCTTTTATTTTACCTATCAGCTGCTCATTTAAATAATTTACAAAAAATATTATCTAATATATCTGAATAATTATAAGCTCCTCTGTTGGGGAAAACTATTTGAAATGTTTTCATTGTGATTTAGAGTAAGCGAATGACTTGAGTTTTACTTTATTACCTGAACAACATTCTCTAATTCTGTATTTGTATCGTCAGGTTCCATCAGTCCTGTCATTAAGACAGGACTTTTTTCTGTCTGCGATTACATCAGTGTCCTTTTGGCAGCTCTTTATGGAGACTGTTATCAAGGAAGGATAGAAATCTCTTTCCAAGGACAGTAAATGACTGTTAGCAATTTTAAGTACTGCCTTTCTGGCAATGCTTATATATCCATTATAATAGAGATCAAGCCTTGAGTTGAAACTTGGGTCTTAACACCTTTGAGAATAAAATATAATAATACAGTCAGGCATTTCTTGAAGAAGAAAAAATGGAGAGGCAGTATCTGGGAAAGCTATCTAAGGAGTATGCATTAAAAGCCATACAATAAAATGAATAAACATGTTAGAGTATAATTTTGGATATCAATGAAGAGAGATTTTCTTAGGTCTAGAATTTTCCCTTCATCCATGTGCAGAAGGTCAGTCTGATTTAAAGCATGCCATTTTCTAAATAATTTATATATATATATAAATCTTAAAACTCCTTTTTATTAACCCATGATCTCTCATTCAGTGGAGAACTCCAGGATGGCTACAGCACTCACAGAAGGTGCTAACTGATCCAAATTAGAATACTGACTTCCTTGCTCTGAGATGCTGCATCCTTTAATTTGTGTTGCATTTATTCTATAAACCATGCAAATCCTATGTTTATATTTTTAAGCAGAAAAGAGTAAATTTCACCCTTTGCATGTCTGGTTGTGTAGCATCCATTAGCAATATTTGTGAAGTTCCATGTTGAAAGTGATATTCTATCTTTATTGCCAGTTCTTGAACTATCAAATTTTTAAATTGGTAGATAAAACTGAAGGCCCAGTGTTTGACTAAGCATTGAATTTTCCCTTCTTACTCACTTTGCATCAGGAATGAATCCAGCATATTTACTATTATATTAATAGTAAGATTTACCTAAGATACTCTCTGTATAATTAATAATGCAACCAGTAAACACTATTCTACAGGGAACTCAGTCCTAAAGTTATACATGAATTAAAGATAAAATCTGTGCTGTTTTACTACTCTTTTTTTCCAGTGCAACCTATCTATATCAGATGACCTAACTAAACTTAAATATAGATATGAGAGTTAGGGTATTTGCAAAGTGCTAAGTTGACAAATACAGAGTGCTGGCTATTATTTCTGTTTGGAAGTCAGAGATTTGAGCTATTCATCTTGTAGTTTACAGTCATCACTACAATTCATTGAATTCCCAAAGCTTTTCATACAGCTTCCTCAAGGACGGCTATCATGTCTTAGCTACTGCAATGACAGATGGGATATAACGTGTCATGTGATGGATAACTCTGGAGCCATAGTACTTAATCCTTCTAATACTAATAGCTGCATTATCATAGAGATTTATGGGAATGTCAGTTTCAAGTTCCCAGTTCCATTCATGGGTTTTTAAAACTTCAGCTGCAAAAAACATGCATCCATCCCATTAATTCTAATTATCATGGTTCATCTTCTCAGCAGTTTTGCACTCCGGAACCTTTCAGTGCAAATTAACGTACCAAAAAAGTGTATTAATTAATATTTGTAGCTTTTAATTTCTGCAAGAGTGTTGTCTGGAAGCAGCTGGCAGTACAGGGCCTCTGCTATTGAATCTTTGCCAAACAAGTGCAGATGTAATTTTGTTATCTCTTGCTTAGTCATTTACGCAAATTAATTTGAACAATTAGCCTTTTACTGGTCCTTCATGAATCATGCAAAAGGGATCTGCCAAAAATTGCTAGTTGACAGAAAAGAATTGGTTAATGCTGTGCATTTTGAGGGAAGGTAATGCAGAGTGAAGCTCAATGCTATTTTAGACTGTAGACAATTGCCTAAATATTCTATTGTAAGTTTTACTTAGCACTCTAAAACAAACTTGAGAATTCTCCTTAATGAAGAGTAAACCTGCGTGCTGGTGAAGGTTCAGCTCATAGGGGGATTCATATTTTTTGTGAAATAATCCAACTTGAATATGTCTTAATCAAGTATACATGCAAAATAAGAAAGGAGCTTTCATTATGAAATAGAAATTGGAGAACTAAATTTTACTGTTCTTCAGGTCACAGTTTGTCATTTCTGTTTACTTAATGTTTATTTAATATTTATATTCATGTTTGTGTAATTATGTATATATTGTATAAAGTAGATATAAAACATTTGTATTCTCTTTTGATGGCTTCTAGTAATCTAACTTTATAAGAAGTTAGATGGAGAATACTTTTAAATAGTTAAATATCTAGTTATTAAATTTTAAAAACCTGATAAAAAGACTTTAAATGAAGGATGCAGAATTGAATCACCTAAGAAGTAGTGGAGGTCTGGTTTTTGGTGTTCGTGTGAAGTTACCAGTATCTTAAAGGAAAAAACAAATGGCTGTAAAATTTGCAGTTCTTTTCCTCAGAAGTGGTCCAAACTATCTGTGATTTCATGTTTTCAGTTTAATTCCAATCTGTTTTCTTTTTTTCTTGACATTTTTAATCACTGGAGCTAAGGATTTTACATCTAATATTATATACAGGTGTTCATACACTGTTATAATGTCAAACAAAAGCTCACAGTAAAAGAAGTCTTTGTTTACTTTGCATAGAATTAGAAAGGGTCCGAGAACTTTTTCATGGTATTTCCTTAGTGTTAAGGAATATTGACAGTTACCCATTTACATGTTTTAAACACATGTATATTTGTTCACATGAACAGTGTATTTCTATTTGGTTAAAATGTGTCAACTCTATTTCCTTCTTATTATTTAATTATATAAGAAAATTATTAATCTCAGACTATAGCTTTGAAAAAGAAATAAAATTCATTTAGGTGCCTGTCCTAGTCTAAATAGATCTTAAAAGTGAATATACTTGAGGTAGAATTAATGAATCCTCTACTGGAGAATATTTTTAAAATCCAACTTACAGATCACTACGTGAGTAATAAATCATTGTAGACATACAGATTAAAATCTGAATGTCTAAACTGCAAAATGATTGTTTTACAGTTTTTTGCTCCATAATGAAATTTAAATATTTCCAAATATTATTTCTATAAACCTAACATTAATGGAAACATTAAATCAAATACTTGAAATATTTTAAATTATCATGTATAGAAAATCTTATTTTAATTCTGTTGGTTTCTTTCAGTCATCTTGAAAGTAAATTATTTTGGAGTAAATAAATAGTGCCAAATAAAGCACTATGTAAATTAAGTTCATTGAATATTTAGGTGATTTGCAGAGTTTTAAAACACAATTAGTTTTTTGTTTCATGTTTAAAAAAACAACATTTTCACACTGTTGAAAATCTAAAAACTACAACAAACAAATGTAAAAATCACCTTCAGTTGCACTTTCGCAAAATGACTACAGCTAATATTTTATTCATTTCATTCTATCTTTTTTCTACATATTTTAAAAAAACATTACCATGTTGTAAATAGTAAAACATTAATACCATGAAATGTGCTTGCTATTAAAAATTACTATTAATGTAATTCTAATTTGTTTTTAAAACTGCTCATTTTGATATTACTACATATTAAGTTGTATCTCTCTTTTTCAGTTATAAATAATAAAGCAATGGACATCTTTACTCATCAGTGCTTCCTGTATTTCAGTTGAATTCCTTAAGCCATTTTTAGAAATGGGATTATTTACTCAAATGGTGTGAATCCTTTGAAATTTGATACACTACTCTTAGAAAATGTATTTTTCTCTTGCATTACTGTATGGGTCATTAGTCAGTATAAATAATCAAAATTTAATTTACATTATAACAAAATGTGAAGTACTGTATAATTTATCAATTTTTAAAATGCAAGCTATGCTGGTTCAGCCAATTTTTAATTTTATCTTATTTTCACTAGCAAATACTATATACCATGTGGTTACTTACTATATAGAGTTATCTGATATTTTATATAAGACGTATAGTGAAATTCCTTGGCTTCAATTTTATTAAAAATATGTCTCCCATGTAGAAAATCAAAAATTGAATGGAAAAGAATAAATCAACAAAATTATTAGTTTTTTTTTTAACTGAATTTACCAAGGTAACTTGGTGATCATCTTCACCATTCACTAAGCTTCACGCACACATCATTTACATTATTGTCACAAACATCAACTATTATACAGTAGCTGTCCAGAGCTTCATTTTTTTAAAGAATTATGTAATGATGTAATGGTCATTATGATACTATATAAATTTTGAGGGGAAAAAGATAGGACAAAAATACTTTCATTTTTCTTTGGCTATGTAAAGTGCATCCTTAACTGTGAAATGAAATGGATGAATATCATTTATCTGGCTACAAAATAATGTGTACTTGATGTTGAGAATATAGAATTAAGAAACTATGATTCATAATCATCAAAAGATAAGCACTTGGTCATATGTAGATGATTAATTAGACTTAAGGTTTTTTTTTTTTTTAATTTGTTTGGTACTTGCATATATTTTGACAAAATAAATCGGCTTTTTTTTCTATTTAATATAATACAGATATTTCCCCTATTGTCAAAAAAGTTTTTAGACATTTTTATATTATTCAGTTATTTGGAGGAATGATCCATAATTTATATAATCAATTTTCTGTTTTAAACATTTATGTTGCTCTAAATATTTGGCATTATGAACAACATTGAAACAAACATAAATAAATCTTGGCATATATCCATCATAACTTTCTTCAAATAAATTCCTTAATTTATTTTTCTATTGTGAAGCTTTATTCAGCCTGTTTCTTAATGAACAGAGGTTTTAAAATGCCAATAGCTCATTGTTAGCAATAAACGCGAAGGGATTCAGATTTGTAATCATTCTTAGAAATGATTAATAGTTTAAGATAATTTATAATGGTTTGTTTTTAGCAAATCTACAGCTCGTGTATTAGTAATGTGTGTCTAAACTAAGTTTGCTGTTTATTTGGTTGCTGGATAACTGACTAATCAGAAAAAGAAAAAAAATTCCCTCATCCATACATACTGAGAGAGATGAAGCTAGTCTCTCTGTAATTGAAAGTATCAGTGGTAAACTTGGCTGGAGCTTGATTAATAGTACATTAAAATCAGAGTCTTCTTGGTGAGTGCTAGATAAGGAGTTTTGGGCAAATTACTTGGTTACTGGGAAGCCTTTAAATTTTAATCATGGAAGTACTTCAGTGTCATTAGAAACTGAAAGGACGATGGGGTCTGCTGGCAAGTTCTTTGAATTGTGCTTCTCAGGCTCTCTTTCTGCCGTGCTATTGAGAGCCAAGCATGGGCTGCAATCGAAAATCCTTTTCCTCCCCATGACTTTGATTGCTATTATTGTAATTTAATATTACATAGTATCTTAGAATAAAATAGTCCATGGAAATGAGACGAGATAATGCAGGAGGTGGGGGTGGGGTGGAGACAACTGAAACTGAACTCAAAATTAGTCCTGAAAATTGTTTTAAGCTTGTAAATCTTTCCTCAACCGACTGCAGTTGCAAGGAGAAAATCAGGATATTGAAGATGTTTAACTTAAAATAAGCAACAGGCATAAAAGACAGAAAACTTTGTTCCATTCTTGAACCAATCAAACCATGTTTTTTAACTCATTACAAGTTGAGAAGTGTAATAGGAAGCAGAGAAGGTTATTCTAGCCTCAGCATGTTGTGACATTTCACATATGGTATTTAGATAAAATGTTATATATATATATGTAAATATATATACACTCATATATATATATAATATATTTAATTTGACTATATTTTTATTTGAAGGATACAAAATGCAATTGGCTACTAAAATGTTCATATTAAAATCATGCCATGTGGTCATTTGATGTCCCAAAGGCAACTTAATAATTTTTTTCCTGTGTATTTGAATTCTAGCCAATCAGAGTTTTGAACAAAATAATCATTGGGAAGAATTATAAACAGTAAAGTAGGAATCTTAGAAATCACCTGATCTGATAACCTTTATTTAAACCAATCAGCAGAAAGAATAGAGTGGAAACGTGACCTGGTCAGTATGATATAACTGAGACAAGCTTCTTAGTGAATTTTCAGCATAGTTTACAAACTGGGGGATTCTTTTATTATGTTTGACTCCTCTTTAAGAAACAATTTTAAATGATTTATGCAGCTATTTTCTTGAAACTGGCACAGAGAACTTGCAAGATTTGGAAATAATTCTTTGAATAATTCTAAGAAACCAGTGTGTTAGTGGATGATGAAGGGACTCTAAATTAGGAAACCCACCAAAATGTGGGTTCTTGCCACGGGCTGTGGAAGAATTTGCACAGCAGAGGCAGAGGGACAAAGTGAACAGAGGCTTTATTGCTCAGAAGGGGAAGTGGAAGGAAAGTGCTGGAACAGGGAGAAGGGAAGAAAAGCACTCAGCAAGGAAGAGGGGCTCCAGCAGGACCCGTCGGCTAAGATGGGCAGTAGGGACAGCCCCAGCCCCGGGTCAGGCCATATGGACTTTGATGGGAGGCTTCTGCCAACATGTCCTTCTTTTAGGTGTGATAGAGCCAATCAGTGTTTGAGTTTTTCAGTCCTTGTGTGTGCTTTTCCCATTGTTGTCATGGTAGTTGTCAGCTGTCATGGCGCTGGTGGGCATGTCACTTAGCCGCTAATACATTACAAGCAGCTATGTATAAGGAGGCTCAAAGTCCACTGGAAGTCAAATCTTCTACCATCTTGGACTCTGTTCTAATCAGTTCTTGTTTCTTCTCTGCAGCTGCCTCCTTAGACTTAGATAAGAGTAACTGGTTTCTATTTGAGGGAGGGGCAGGAGTATGGTCCTGGGGAAAACAGCCTTGGTAACAAAAAGGAAAAAAGTTGCTTTTAATCAGAATGCCTGTAGTCTAGTGGACCCAGCATCTCCTGCAGAAAACCATCTCCAAAGATTCTGTTCAGCCATGAAAGTTTTAAAGGGAAATGAAATAATCTCAGTTAATCATTGAGATAGGTGGTGAGAGATTGCCATCCCCCAGGGCCTGCAGGCTTGTCCTAGTCAGCTGCTTGGGCCTGCTCTTCTGTGACTCAGGGAGGCCTGGAGACTTCAGCTTTTCTATAAACAAGAGGTGGGAGGGAGAGGGTGGAGCACAGGATCCTGTTCCCTTCCAAGTGCAGTTACTCTACGCATTGGTGGAATGTCTATGCGTTCTGCATGAAGAGTTGCTTCAAGCTTCTCTATCCTTTATTATATGTCAGAACTTTTCTCGTTTATGAAAAAAAGAAGGCAAATCAAGGTAGGTTATTTATAATCCAGTTATGAACAAAATGTGATATACTCAGCCATAGCTGTCAACTGTTTTAAGCAGTGGAGTCACAGATATATATATCACAGAGTAGATTGCAGGAGAACTATTACTATATACATATTTTTCAGTGCATTGCGGTAAGGGGATTTGCCAGGGCACATATGACATTGAGTAGTGCTAGGAAACTGATATTATCATTTCTTGATTATCTTCATTTCTCTGACATAGTTTTTAATTACTTAATTTTTTTGGTTTAGAAAAAACACAAACTTACAGAAGAGTTGCTAGTGTGATATGAATAACTTTTTGGCTGTTTCCTGTTCCAGTTGAGTGTACGTTGCTTCCCTGATGTTCCTTCACCCCTAAATGTTTTAGTATTTGTTTTCCTACGTGACCAACACAGCCATCAAAATCAGGAACTTAACACTGGTATATTACTTCCATCTAATTCTCAGAGAATGAGGTCAGAGTTAAGAAGCATAGTTCGTTATTCTATTTCCTTAGTCTCCTTGAGCCCAAAACAATTCCTCAACCTTTGACCTTCATGACCTTTTGAAAATAACAGGCTAGTCATTTTACAGAATGTTTTTCAATTTGGATGGACTCTCATGCTTAGATCCAGATTATACATCACTGAAAAGAATATCAAAGTATCAGTGCTTTGTTTTCTCACTGCATTCTATTGAATGACTCAGGATTCCTTATTTGTTCTATTATTTATGCTGTTGATTTTATGGCTTGACCAAAGAAGTGTTGCCAGAACTCCTAAAGTAAGCATACATCATGCATTTCACCAATGGTTTCGCACAAGTATTCAGAGGAGTCTTTACAAACCTTCCAAGTCCTCTTTACTATTTTCACCTTTGGAATTAGTGTTTTTGTAGAAGTACTTTAAAATTTTGAAATGTGCTCATTTGTTTATTCATTTACTTATTCATAACTGTTTGGAGTCATGGTTTCCTATGATTTTATACAATGACTTCTAATCCATTCTTATCACTTATCTTGACTTGTCCATTGCAAGCCCTTAAAACTAGTTTCTGTGCCTTGTCATTATTTGAGCACTTTTTTGTTTGTTTGTTTGTTTTTTTGGCAGACCAAAATTTCCTGACTTATACTTTTCTGCTCCAGTACTGAAAACAGCCATTTTTCCAACGGGCTCTGTTTTTTTTTTTTTTTTTTCAATAGTGATTTTAGAAATCAAGATCCAGTTTCTTTAATAATTCCTTGTTGCTATTTTGGTATCATTGATCTCAGGCCCTTCCATGGATGAAACTAGGGGATGTTCATGTATGTATTACGCATATACCCTGTTGGTATCTATTACTGATCTGTATCTAGTATATATCTTGTATTCATATCTGTATTTTCTAATGTGACTATATGTGTGTGTGTGTAGGTGTATATGTGTATATTCCCACCAATGAGTCCAATTCCAATCTATTATCACAGGATTTATTCTAGTTTTTACTTTTTCATATTTGTAAATCACTTCTTCAGTGAGAAACCTGCCTCCCACTGTTCTCAATATACTTATTTGATTATACCTCTATAGGCATACAAACTACTGTCTCCATTTCACTCGTTCCTGGCGTGAACTCCCTGTTGACACTCCCTTTGGCTCCAGCATTCAGTGCTGGGCTTTTGTTCCTTAAGTCTGCTGTCCTTGACATCTATCTGGCAGCTCCAGTTGGGCTGCTTGTCCACGTGGATGTCTTCCTTACTCTCCTTAGACACCCACAACCTGTTCTGGTCTGCTGCCCCTCACCTGGCATGTCCCTTCTCCATCCACTAACCAGTAAGTTGTTCTGCTGCAACTAAAGACTTGAAGCCTGACAAATTTAGAAGGGAAAGGACTATGAAAGACATGGAAAGGAGGAGAGCAGAATAGAGAGAAAAAGCACTGCATGTTTATCAACTCACCTACTCATTTGTGCTAGTTATGATCATTCTAGCACACTGTTCATTATTTTTTATTCACACTAAGAGCTGTTAGGAGAATTTCACTGACTCTCTTTGAGAGTGTGGTAAGTTTTTCCATATCCTACAAAAATATGGAGTGTAATGTTATAAAAGTAAACCAAATCAAATAGGTTAGGGGAAGTCACTGGAAGAATAGGGAGCAAGTACAGTCAAAAGTACTTTTGCCTATATATATATGTATATGTTTATACACATATATACACGTATGCACACATATATACATACACACACACATATGTCAGGTTAGGGAGTACCATGTGAAAGTGTCCAGAGATGAGCAAGACATTGATTGCTTGAATGAAAACCACAAATATGGTGTGTATTTTTTGTAGTAGCAGAAGAAGATAGTCATCTAAATAATAGCAGCCAATAGTTTGAGCCCCACTTCCAGACTTTTGATTAGTTATGATAGTAGTGCATAATGATTCCCCAGCTGTCCAATTTGACAGTCATCTCAACTCTACATATTCTAAGTATCCATTAGCTGAATTAGACAGGCTGTTTTGGGCAGAATTTATTGACCCAAGAGATAGAATGGCCAGTTCCCAGTTGCCTAGCCAGAGGACTGTCAGAGTTGTTCTGTGTTAGTACACGACTGTGTGCAGAAGACCGCTGGAATAGAGAACTAAGGAATCTTAAGAAGACAAAAAGTTACTGTTGACTTGGAGAGAACCCCTCTCAAGTTCTTGTTTCCACAAATTCAAGATTCAATGTGTCGATGGTCAGAGATTTGGTCAGCATTGTTGAGTAAGCATATTTGAGAGAGCAATAGCCATCGTCAACCTTGATTTTAAATATCCCATGTAAGTAAGGAAAGAGGTTGTATCATTAATAACATAGGCAGCATGACTGAAGATGTAAACGCAGTTTATAGCAGTCTTACACCACAAGCTGACCCAGAATGATATTAGATCGTGATAATAGACAGACATATTGAACACGTCCTTGATGTGGAAAGGTATCCCTAGAGGATTGGCTCAGAGAAGCAGTGATCTAAGTCCCTCATTCCTATGAATGATGCTTTGCGGAACTGTGATACTGCTGTCATTCTGGTATAGTATAATTATAATTGTGGTTAATAATGGAGAGACCTTTATAGGACTGTAAGCTTAAGAATATGAAATTTCCCAGCAGTGATTTATGCTGCTCTGATTCCTGATGGTGGAGCCATCAAATCAACCACATCATAGAATTTTTGTTTCTCATTCGCTCTGGGAATATAACTGAACCAACTATTTTTTTTTTTACCATTATTTCTCTTTTCTTTTACTTTTTCTTTCTTTCTAGAATAGTCCTGTTGGTATAAAAGTACTTGTGGATAAGCTGATGTCTGATTTCCTTTGAGGAAGTTTGAAATTTTGTTTTGTGAACATGCCCACCCATTGCCCCAAGCCCTCCACATATTATTCTTGTTAGTGCTGCGCTCTGAATCCACAATCCTTGTTTGTTTCTTATTCTGTGATGCTACCCATGACTCAGGGGAATCTTAGGAAATAGTGTCAAGGGATGCTCAGTGTAACTTGATTACTGTTGTGTGTGTGTGTGTGTGCGCGCGCACGCTCTTGTGCATGCTGGTTGGGTGTGATTCCCAAAGAAAAAAAGTGGATTTCAGTATAACGTTCATGATTTGAAATTGAGAAACAATAGGGAAAAAGAGATAAGAAGACAAGCAAAGTTAAGATAAAACTGGGGGAGATGAGTGTATCCACAGGCCATTACAGGACACCTTCATGGAAATGTCCAGCATGCCTATATAACACTGAAATTTGAGATAAAAGCCAGAAAGCATTCATTTAAAACTATTTCACACTTACTAATGTATGATTCTTAGATTTTTTTCTTGGCATGTTGGGAAAAAAAGACCATCTTACTCTGTACCTGTATGCTTCTAGATGAATTTGGAGTTCGATTTCTTTGAAATATTAACTTTGCTTATAGTTTTCACTGGGCAATGTGAAAATGACTACTAGTTCTTTTGAAGCTGATAAACTTATACTTAAATATTTGAAAGTTTTCAGACTTAATTGACCATGGATAGTTGCAAACTTATTCCAATTATTTCAGTTAAGGGATGAAGTATAGACCATATTAAAAATAAAATCAAGAAACGATTCTGATTAGGATGAAAGATTCATCACAAATTAAGAAATAAAAGTGTAATGCTGGTACTTCATGTTAGAGCAGGCCATTTAAAAAATCATGAAGTGAAACATAAGAAGGCTAGAAAAGTTTGGAGTAGGCTAGATAAATTATTTAGAAGGCTCTGTGCTAATCTGCCGTAAGTCTAAGAATCAATTTGGCTGATAGGCAACGAGTGACTTGTATTTGATATCTGAATTTTTCAATCAGCATTTTCTGAACATGGTTTCTCATTATGATAATGACTAAAGGATTAATTATCACCATGAGAACAGTGATAATAGCACTTTGAACTGTACTTGTCACCATATGACACAGACTATTACTTGTTTTCTTTTTAATATTTTGAGAAAGATATGTGCATTTGGAAGCATTTGATTCACTTGGTGAAAGTGATACTATTAAGTTACTGGAGTTAAATGATGAGGAGACAACATTTTAAAAACACTACTTTCACACTGGCCATCCTTTTTACAGTTTTAATTGACCAGTTAAAGCAGATAATAATTAACAGTATCAGTGCAAATGCTTATGTCAAATGAATAGTTCAATTAGAATATTTGCTGGTTTCTTCTAAAACTCTCTACTGTAGCAGATAGAATGTTGTAAGGAATAATATTGCTAATTACCTTTCCAAAACAATATCTTTCACTAGCTCAAGTGCAGCAGATTAGATGTGAGGCATTTAATGAGAATGGCACAGTGTATGGGATTTTAATTTTAGATTATTGGATACATGCATGGTAGGCAATGATATACTTGAGAAATGACTATCTTGCTAATTGATAATGGAGGCAAAGTATAGATTTTTTGGTATTGTTTTTATGGGGATTAGAAACACTGTTTATTAAAATAACGAAATTAATTATGTGAAGGATTATATTTTCTTTATTTTTTCTTTTAGAGGGCTCCTTGTTTGCCGTATTATGGAATGCTGCTGAGTGATGAGAGTAAAAAGTTCTGAAATCCTGGGTGCATTTATTGTAGCTAGCCACCGTTCTTTGATTTGTACAGTACACCCTATGGCAGCAGGATTAAGATAACCACTAGGCAGTTATACGTGGTAACTGCTCTTGATTCTGCCGCTTGTGGCTTGGGTGAACTCTAGAGCAAACCCTTTCAATCCCTCTGTGCTTCTGTATCTTCCTCTGTTTACGTAGGTTGTTTTAGTGCAGTAGTTTTCAGACTTTCCTGACCCGTCCCATAGTAAGAAATACATGCTTACCAACATATTTTCATACATGTAAAACAGAAAGAGGATCACAAAAAATATTTTCTTAATACAGAATGTACACTGACTCTTTGTTCTTGTTTTTCTTATCAATTTTATACTATTTTAGTATGGTCATGAACACTAAACTGTTACATTCCAGCCTGCAGTTAGAAAAACACTGCTGAGAGCACCTTGATATGAGCTCACTGTGGTGGAAGGTCTGAAGAATAAATGAGTCAGAGATTGCAACTCAATGATTCTACACATGGTGCATAACAAATAATACAAATAAATGAAAACTGTTCATAGTTTTTTTTTGAGAATAAAATTTTAATGAAATATAAGTGTATTTCATACTCAGAAAATCTTTTAAAATACTAAAGGACCAAGGTGGGAAAAAAGTCACTAGCAATTCTGATATAAAAAGACAGTAATTGTTAATGTTTGACATACAAGCTTTGGTACTTTTTCATGTATGTAATTTCTTAGTAAAACATATATGCTATTTTATAGTTTCCTTTTTTCAAATATTATTTTACAATATGATTTTTAAGAGCTGCAAATTATAACAAAGCATTATTGGGGAAAATTTCAGTTTGAGTCTTGGGATTAAAAAGGTGTCATTACATAATAAGTTTGATTGTTTAGCTGCCCTACCAGAGGCTGGCTTAGTCCTGCCCATACCAGGAGCCTGTAACTTCCTTTTCCAAATCATAAATAAGTGAATCCTTAAGATCTAGTATCTGTTTTTCTATGTTAAAGGTCATAGATGGTAATTTCTCAAAGTACATGAAGCATTTGAATAAAAAATAAAGTAAAACTTAGTCCACATAGTATAAAAATAATAAAAAGCTAGAGAAAGAGGGAAGAGTCACAAACATAAAGTAGAGCCTTTGACTTACTGGGGGAAATGGAATATTGAATGATGTCAGACCATAACTCCTTTTCTGTGTTGAAACCTTCCACAAACAGTTGTCACTGTGAATGGCCTTGGCCTCAGGATGCATTAATAATACCTGCTATGAGCCAACAGTGAATCCATTAATGTGTGTCCTCAATATAATTATTTTAAGTGACATATAATTAACTCATATCTTGTATATACCTAATAGTACTGTTCAATTAACATGTGATGACTATATTAGTAAATCAAAGTTAAATGCTTTACGCAAGACACCAAGTTTAGAGTGTTACTCTGTAAACCTTTCATGATTTATCCATTTATATCTCACTAGTGATTAGTGTGTATGTCCTTGAATTGTGACAAACTTTGCCATTAAAAACAACAGCTCAGGGGTTTCATGAGGTAAGAGTGGTAGGTTTTGTTAATTTGGTGGACTTGAACGTTCATTTTAAGCCCAGGAATTTTGCGCTACCGGGTGCAATCCCGGTTGGTTCTCTTGGATGTGCAGGGTAGCTTCCAGGCCATAGTGTCCCTCTGTTTAATTTTTGAGGACAGTTTTGTCCTCTCAAATTAGACATTTAGATGATTCCTTCCAAATTCAAATTTTTACTCCCAGAAATAGTTTCTGAGTTCTGAAGGAATCCGTGGGCCATCTTACATCATTTTACGTTATACCTTACATCATTCTTCAATTCAGTTGTGTTTATGCTGCTCTAAAATTGTTCACTTCCTATCTGCAGTAGGTGTAAATTTGTTTATATTTGCAGATACAGTATTCCAACTAGGTTTTACCTTTGAAGACAGGAACCGCTCCTTTATTTGCATTTGGGGGGCAATATCATATAGCAGCTAAAGGTGTGGATTTTGAAAAGACTTCTGGAGCTTGAATCCCAGGCTCACTATTTGCTGCCTGGGGGATTCAGGCCTAGGCATTTCACTGCTGTGTGCCTAATTTTCTGATCTGCAAACAAATAGAATACAAAACTGTACCTGTCTCATAGGATAGTTGTGAGAATTAGATAAATTAATTCATAAAACACACATTCACAGTAATATTTAGTAAGTATTACCTATCTTTGTATTTGTCCTTAGCATCCAATAGCATACAAAAAATAGTCATAACTGAGTAAATGTCATTGGATGAATGAATACATATTATAGCTGAAATATCTCACAAATGTCTTGTTTACCCAATTACTTTATGTAGAATTCGAAGATAAAAAGAGCTTACTTTATATTCCCTAAAACACCTAGCATTTTATGCTACAAATGATATTTAATGAGTGGGATATGAAGAATGAAATTAGCAATAAATGTTACAAAACAAAGTGCACTCTATCCTAAAATAAAAGTCATTTATAACAATTTAATATGTACAAATTGCAAGTGTATCCTGCAACCATCAAGGTCATCACTCTTTCAGAAGTGATTTTAAATGTATACTGAATTGTATATCTTTACATATGCATATATATGAATAATATATACTGAATTTTACATGTATTTTTGAAATGTAAATCAAAAGTATGTAACTCCTGAGGACTTCGGGACTGTTCACATAACTGCAATGCTATTAGAATATCTCTGAGACTTGTTCCCAGAATAAATTTATTCTAGCAATGGATTAGAATCCAGAATTAAGACCTTTATATTCAGAGTAATTAGCAGTACTTAGTAGTATTAGCAGCTTGACCCTGAATTCTGTGGTCTTTTCCCTAGACTATGTATAGATATTTGTGTCAAGCAGTGTCTAACCAGTGTACAAAAGATATTAAATTATAGGGAACAGATAATAGCGGCCGTGGAGCAACTTTGGCAGTGGAATGTGCATCTGGAAGTTGATGAGGGTGGGTGGCAGCTAAGAGGATACTGAACTTGACTCGCGTGCTTATCATAATGTAGCAAGTTGTAACTTGTTTCTGATTTTCTTAGAAATTCTCACACAGAAGATAAAATATATCCTACTTTGTCTTTTAAATTTTCATAGTAAGAGATTCATTCCTCAGAGTATAGTCGAAAAAACTGTGAGAAACTGAAGTCCACATTTGTAGTTTGAACCTGCTTTTTTTTTTTCCTGACTACTGATGCATTTCAACTTCAGAGGGAAAGAATTTCATTTATATCACAGAGCTCAGGAATAATTACTTTAGTGAAAATCTGGACTCTGTCATGAAAACTTGGGATAAAATCTTTCCTTAAACAAAAAAAAATTTTGTGAAAGTGTAACTGGAAGAGACAACCAGATCTCCAGATAGAAATGTTATAAAAAGATAGGTTCAATAAAATGTAACTTAGCATAGGGAGAAAGAATCTTGAGAAGGCGAGGTGTGGAAACATGATGCTATCTTGAATATTTCTATTGCAACTCTCCCTTTTTTTCCCAAGAAAGAACTACAATACATTTAAAATGATATATGTGGATTTGAATTGTATTATTTCTGAATATTATAAGCATAATTGTCACTTGCTTAGATGCTGCCTTTGAAAGTGATGTTATGGTCAGAATATGTAAACCCCATATTACCTCATTCCTTTGGTTAAATTATTGTGAATTTGACTAATTTGGAGCTGGAAGACAATGGAAGACTATTCATTGAAATACATTTAATTGAACTTCTGATTCAACAGCTATATTTCATGTCCCCGTACTTCCCTCTTCTCATTTTCTTATCTTCCTCATGGCTATATTTTATCATTGTCTTTCTAGCCATAATTTATTCATTCCATTGCTCCTTTATATTCCTCCATTTTTTGCTTTGGCTTTCCCCTTCCACCTTTCTCTTCATCAAAGCCTGGGTCTCCATGGCCTAACCTCTGCATCTCATGTTTCGTATATACAGGAACTCTAGCAAAGTCTTATAGAAGAGAGGTAAACAGAAATCAGATAACTGTCCTGTTGGTTGCTCTGTGCATAGTTTATTAATTAGGGTTTCAAGTTATAACCTGGGTGTTCCTCTGGATGACTGGACCCTTATTTATCCAAATATGCTTGGAGTCGCATGCAGGCTAAGGGCATCCCAGGAGGGCTATTTCCACAGCAGAATGCTTCTGTCCTCTCTCAGCCCTCTCCACACAGGAGAAAGATTCTTGTTATCAATTTGGGTTTTCACAGGTCTGCAACTTTTATATAACCCAACAAATACCGTATTTGATATTGCTATAAACGATTCAAAGACAATGTTGCTGGAGTAACTTTATTTGCAAGGTTAACATTTTTTAAAATTGCCAGGATTACTCACCTTAAATGTATTTTCTCTCTTTTGAAAAGTATATTCTATTTGGAAAAGATCAAAATAATGACTTAAAGAATAACTCTTCAAAACATGTTAACTTAGATACAACACAGTAAAAATTATGGCTATAAAGCTTTTGTTTGTGGTTTCAAAGATATCTAAGTGGAAAATAGTTTATCAAGGACTACTTCAATGGAAAAGCAATTACATCTTTCAAAAAGTATCCTTTCTATATGTAAACAGAGTATCTCTTATGAGTTTTTGGATCACTCATATTAACAAGGCATTCTGTATTGTTGAGACCCTTTAATGGTTTGCACTTTTCTATATATTTTGAAAGCCTTTCCCATCACATAATTTTTGCAAGACTAATTTTAATGTACTTACAGAGTTTTAAAGAAGTTAATTATGAACAACTCTGGAATTTATTTCTTAAATAATGAGAGAAGTAAATGCTTATTAGGAAGCACAGTGAGAAAAAATATTTCCTTTAATCAAGTTTAATTTGCCTGAGTTGCAGTTTTATTTCCGTGGTGGCTAATAATTGCTTGGATTTTTAATTTTGCTGTGCTGCTTCTCTTTGAAGGGTCTCTATCTTACATTCCTCTGATTTTCCAGTTTCTTCTTTCTGCTGCTTCCATTTTTAGTTAAAATAATTTGAAAGTTCAAGTGAATAATTCTAAGTCGATTGCTATGGGTTCCTTTATAAAGAGTCTATTAATAAGGTTTTCTAGCTCAAGCAGGAAGATGCATATTTGAATACAATACTCTTACCCATGTCTGGCCCAGCAGTGTGCACAGGATTGGTCGATGATGTGGAAATGTAGATATGTCCCATCTGAAGTCTCTGTTCTCATTTTTCATGCTAACGAAGTGGAAGTCAGCTGGGATTAGTCACCAGACTACAGTCAGTGCTGTCTTACTGCATCCTTTCATCATTAATAGCCGCAATAGAGTAACTCTCGTGAAGGTACTGCAGTCTCGTCTTTCTTGCATAAATCTTTTGCCCTCTTTGCACTCTAGCCACATTGGCCTTCCTCAGTGTCTTCATGTCTTTTCCAACCTCAGGGCCTTTGCACGTTTTTAGTGCAAAGACCTTGGAGCATTTGTTCTTTCTAGCTAGGCTCATTCCTGCTTGATTTATTATTGCATTAATTGCTGTCCATTCTATAAATGTCAGCTTGCATGGGAGCTTTCTTTGAAGGCCTTTTCTAACTATCCTGTTTTGGTAGGTTTTCCAAATAAATCTTCCCATGAGAGAATCTGTTTGTTCCTAGCACTTACCACAGTTGCAGTGAATGAAAAGGAAAGTCTTTCTGTAAATCTTGCTCTCATGCCTGCTTTTGCATGCCTGAGAAGTCCACCACGACAAGGACTGCATCTGCCTTGTTGATCACTGTGTACCCAGTGCCCGGCACAATGCCTGGAACCCAGATGTTGCACAATGATTTGTTAAAAGAAAAAAGGAAAGATTTATAATGAAGCTGATTGTTTTTCAGTTCCTTTAGTCCACATTTGAGAAAATTGATGTATAGAAATTATTTTTTAAATGCCCATGAGTTAATGTATTTTTATAAAGTCATAATTAGATGGAGTATCTGAAGGAGGTGCCAGAGTCATAAGGTTATGGGGAAAGATGGTAGCATCACAGACACCACGCTGGTACACAGCAATGCAGAGGAAAGTGACTGTCTGGAACCAAGGTTTCAGACACATGAAGCATCACAGAGGCCGTGATCAACACATACATATAGTTGAAACAGAATTTTGCATTTGGCCAACAGCTGGCCTTGTGTTCATTCAGCAATTAATGAGAGACGACTGTATGAAAAGCACTATGGAAAATCCTGCCGAGATAGAGAACTGAAGAAAATATATCTTAGCTGTCTGCCATCTAAAGGGTAAAACAGAATAAGGAGGGGAAAAAATGGAAAAATGAGCGAAGTGCAACACCAGAAGTACAGCCAGAGTCCTACAAGATTCCCCGGGGGATGTGAGTGGAGAGCAGAAGTAGACTTGTGGAGATGGGAATATTCATGGCACGTACAGAAAATGGCAGAGGTCAGCTGAGGAACCCTGAATGCCATGCTAAGGAACTGTGAGGGTGAGGAAAATGTAATAATTCATGTTTGTTTTATTTTTGCTTTTATTTTTCAGCACGTAATCTTGAAGTCAACCTGGAAAATAAATGAATCAAAGCAGGGAATGAGACAACAGCTGTGGGCATATTGAAACAGTTCAGGTAAGAGATGCCCAGTAATGTTTTGTGCTATTAGTTAGTGGATACAAAATAGGAAATATTCCTTAGTTAATTGAAACGAACACTTTTAAATAGTTGTCTGTTGAGTGATATGAATAGCTTACCATGAGCAGTGTTTAAGAGATTTCTGAAAACTAAGGCTATTAAACAAAGTAAAGGAATCTGCAGCCTTCAGGTTTTATTGTGTTTGTAATATAAAATGAAAATATCCTTCCATTGTTTCATTTCATCAAAGAAACAGAGATGTGCAGAGGAATTGTCTTGACACAAACATAATTCTTTATTTTCTTTCCCTCCCCTTGGATAGTAAAGACTGTGCTATGCACAGTCCCTTCCCTGTGATGCTTACACATCATTCAGCATGTGTTTAAGAATGACCTTAAGGGCCAGTCTACTCACGAGGTGGAAAAGGCCAAATTACAATTATAGTGAAAGCTATCACTTTGAGTTCCCTGAATTTTCATTTTAAAGTATCAGTTACCAATCACTTGGCATGAATTCTTACTCTAAAGCACACGTTTATAATCACTTGGTCTGAATTCAGTGTATATATTCTGTTGTGTGTGGTGAAAAGCCACAAATATGATGACTTTTAGTAACAGAGTCCTAAAGAGTACACATGAATTTATATTATAAAATCCCTTTATTAATAGTAGGTTAGGAAGATGTTTTGATAGTATGTAGAAGGTATTTGAGTGTGCATTTGTGTTACTCATTTGGCCAACATTTGCGCATTTGGGCTTTTTAAAATAAGAACAAAGAATGTTTCAGAAGTTAATAATATTCATAATTACTGGGAAATACAGAAAGTATACAAAATAAAATAATGTCATAACTTTCCTAAGCATCAACATTGTTTTCTAATTAATATTTATATTTTGGCATATTTCCTTTCAGTCATATATACATGAATATTTAATATACTTGCAGTCATAGTGCATACAATGTTGTCTCTATTATGTTTTCATTGTCATATTGTGAGAACAGCCCTAAATTGTGGAAATCTATTTGACTATCTCATTTTAATGATCAAATAGTATTCTAAATTATGCGTGTATGAGTATTTGATCTATCAATTTTTAAACGGTCTTTGAGATGTTTCCAAATGCTTTTGTTAATATAAAATACTTTGGTATTTACTTTTCTATATAAATCTTTTCTCAAATCTCTGATTATTTCTTTAAAATACATTTCTATAAATGAAATAATTTTACATCAAATTAAATAAACTTTCAAAAAATTCTTGCTACACATTGCCCAAGAGCATTCTAGAAAGTCTATATTAATAGATTGTCTAATCCAAAGTTTACTTAGTTGAAGTTTTTATCTTTCTTTTTTGTATTTATTTGACTGTAAATGTGTTGACCATTTTCTGTGCTTATTGTTTAGTTAAGTTTATTCTGTGGATTATTAGTATCCTTTGCCTGTTGTTATCTTGGTGTGCTGGTGTTTTTATTAGTAGTTGAAAGCCCATTTTAAATCAGAAGTATTGTCTCCCTTTTATAGATGGAATTCTTTGTTTTCTAAATAATTGGTCAGAATTTGTTTCGTAATTGTATGGTTTTTACTTTGTAGTTAAGTCTTAGTATATCTTGTAAAAGTTTAGTAAACTTTGACATATTTAATAAATCTATCAACATCTTTGAACCTGAGTATAAATTGCAGATGCAAGTAAATTGAGGATAAATTCAGATACTAGTTGAAAATCCAGTGCAGTTGAATTCCTAGAAATCATACAAAGTCATTGACTGTTTAAAAAGACTTGTAATTAACAGTCATTTTGTAAGTAGGATTCACAGCGTTTCACTTTATTTTGCATTGTATGTGATAATTTATAAAGCACTTTTACCTAAACCGCAAGTTGACTATTGGGAGCCTGCATCCAATTACAACATGCAAAAGGGTTTTAATTATCCACAAGTTGTGGCTAGGGAGAAGATTTGAAACACAGTCAGAAATTTGGGTTCAGAGAATTTAATGTCTCCATGTTTAGCTCTGACAGCCAGGAGAACACAGCGTGGGCATAGGAAGAGTTGTTGGGTTTCACTGTGATGTGTTTAAGCACTGAGGCTTTCTACTGCTGACCTGGGGCAAAGAGTCTCCATGCAGTTGATTATTCACTTTTGCCTTTTGTTCAAGTCCCTCCCTCCACCCTCTACCCGTCATGCTTCTCAGATTGTTGCATTTCCAACCACATAACCACAGAACAGTCACTTATGACTGAGCAGAAACTTTCCCATGCAGGAGCCCTCTTACTTGTCAGATTATGCCAGATATTTTCCGTTTGCTCCCTTGGATGCACTTTCCATCCTTCTCTGCCTGGGGGCTCACCTGTATGGATGACATCAAAAGGACTCCCGTTCCTCAGATTTCCATTTGGTTTCAGCCGCTAGGAAAATGGGAAAGAAAGAAGAGGGGAGGTTCGAGTGTTTATTCTCCTGGATGAACTCCATGTGAGGTCACCTGTCTTAACTAAAGGTAACCCCTGACCGAATGATGGCCTCTTCTTTGTGATTCTTGCTTTCTCCTGGTTTCAGTAAGCTTTTCCTCTGTCATCCCCTCAGAATGGTAACAATGCTACTGCTGCTAGTCCTAGGGTCCCTGAAAACTCCTTAGCAATTAGTTAGTGCTTAATCACCACTGATTCCCAATTAGGTTTTTCCTTCTCTGTAAGCCAGTTTCATTTGTTATCTATTACTGTGTAACAAATCACCTCAAAATGTCTAAGCTTAAAACAGTAACAAACAATTATCTCCCAGTTTCCATGGGATAGGAATTCAGGAGTGGTTTAGCTGGGTAAGTTTGAAATACAATTATGTAAGTATAAGTCTCCACAGGTCCCTCACATTTCTGAATTTATTGAGAGAAAAGTCGCTGATTGCCCTTATTCTGGACTCTTTTTTCAAGTGTATTTGTAGGGTGAGCTGCCTTGAAGGATAGATATTCTGTCTCTCACCTATAGGTATAAGCATCCTTACTGTCCGTTATGAAAGATTTGCATGTCCTGAGCTCAGGTGCCTCTCAAGTAAGGCTGTCCACTGTGTGTGCAGTTGTCACCTGGCCCCATTCGCAGTGCTCTGTGGGAATTAAGGCTCAAACTAGCATAAGAAAATGCTAATACTCTGATTATAATTACTGCTCTGAGTAATAAAGCTCTTTGTCTCTGACCCAGGAACCTTGTGACTTTGTGCAAATATCCATGAAAATAAGGCAGGCTAGTGTGTTAGTGGGCAAGTGGGGTAGAATCTTAGTCCCTCCACAGTTCTTGACGTGTAGTCCTGGCTCAGGGTCTCTCATCAGGTTGCGGTCATGATGTTGGCAGGGACTGTAGTCATCTGAAGGCCTGACTGGAGCTGGAAGATCTGTTTGCAAAATGGCTCACTCACATGGCTGGCAAGTTGATACTAGCTGTTGTCGAGTGACCTTAATCCCTTGCCACATGGAACCCTCTATAGGCAGATCTGAGTATCCGCCCAGCATGGCAGCTGGTTTCCAGAATGAATGATCCAAGAGAGGGCAAGGTATAAGACACAATGTCCAGGGACCAGCCTCAGAAGTCACACTGCTATTTCTAGTATATCCTATTGGATTCACTGGTTAACACATCTGCTTAATGTGAGAGGTAACACATGAAAACTGTGAAGCCGAGATCATTGTGGGCCACTGTGGAGGTTGGCTCTCACATAAATCCTTCTCACAGTGTTCCAGGTTGTGTCTGATAGCTCTTTCCTGACTTAAACCATGAATCAAACTTCTTTACATGTGCTCTTAGCTCTTTGCTCCTTTAGGCATTTGTGTATTTAAATTTGCTCTTTATTCCCTTATTTAGCCCACACAGTAAGATACTCCTGGAGTCATTAGTTCCATTTACGAAGAAACATCAAGTTAAACATTTTGAGTAATTTGACCAAAATCTTGCAGCCAGTATGGGACTAAAGAGACCCCACATCTAATATTTCTCCCAGGATTCAAAATGCCTTTTTGGATAAGAAATATAAAAATGAATTGAGAGCAATAATCTTGAAATTTTATTTTGTAAACTAGATTAAGATATAGACAATTGTAGACAAATGCTTAAGTGGCATAATTTAAGGAATGGGTCTGTCGAAATATTTTTCTCACTCTCTGACCAGAAATGTCTCTCAAATTCTTTTGTAATAGTTATTGTTAGAGAGCCATCCAGGAAATTCTACATTTTGTCTTGATTACCAAGGCATTATATTTTGTCAGAAGAACAGTGTATTAACTGGGTCTTATGTTAATAGTTTTAAGAATTATTTTTAATAATTTATTCATAATTAAATTTAATCCCTAAAAATGTATTATCACCAAGCAGAAAGCACACACTTACACAAATTGATTTTATGGGACACAGAAACTTGAGAAAGTCCAGAAATCTATATGGTTTTATGCAGTGGGGTTCTTGGGCAATTCAGTATGATATTTGAAGGTGCCTGAAAGAATGGTAATAATCATAAGATATTCTATCCCCATCACAAATTCAACTTGAGTTGTCCCTAATAGCAGAAATATACTAGTAATTTACTTTTTAATGAAAGAGAGATGAACAATTGTACCATTATTAGTGAAATAAGCTCAAAGTGCTTTGAATTACTTCCTTTCTCTCAGTGAAAGTAAAATATTAGGTGATTGCAATGGTGTTACATTGTGTTTAGGAGTATTCTGAGGTTAGAAACTTATTCAAAAAAGACCTTCTCAATTTTGCAGTAAAAAATATATTTAGTTTTCGTCAATGTATTGAACTGAAAAGTTAATTCATATTTATCTTTATTTTAAACTTCTTTCCTTCTTTTCTTTTAGTTTATTCCTATAATTATTCCTATAATTCTTTTTTGGCAGCTTCCTTAACGAAAGAAGCTATGGAGTTTTCAAATTTAATAAGCAGGATTGGAAGGGAGACACCCCTCAACCATACCTCCACCAGGGGACCCCAGATATTTAGCATATGAGGGGTCTTTAGAGCCATCAATCTGCTAAAGAAACTGACAGCTTGGAGTGCTTTTATAGATACCTGGGGTGGATGCTAGCTTTTTAGTGTAAAACAATACATTTTGGAGCTTTCTCAGCCCTTTACTGTAAGGGTCAAAGTCTGAGTACACTCATTCTTTCAAGGTATCTCGGGAGAAAGAAAGAGAGCAAGAGAGAAATGAACACAATTGTACGTTGCAGACTTGGATCCCTCGTGTGTGACATAAAAGCCCACACTCTTTTGAATGATGCTCGATAGACTCTCATAAGCCCCCTAGCTGAGACAGGAAAAACAGAGCTATGTTAACCCAGTCTCTACTACCAGAGCTGCTGTTCAGGTCAGTTTTCAGCCTCTCGAAATAGCTGTTTTGGCAGTTGAGTATGGATTATTCTGTCAGACCACGAGATGTGGGATTGTGGGGTAGATTTCAGTTGTGGAACCGACTTGAGTGGTGGGATCAGAGATGCACTCACAAAATGCCCCTTTCCTCTCCCTCAGCCGACTGACTCTTGATCTTCCCTTACTGATTGTTAATTGTTCTAAGATTAGGCCAAAGAGACTAACAAGGTTTATATTCCCGGGTTAGAGACTGGCTCTCTCACCTCTCTCCCTCCCTCCCTCCCTCCCTGCTTCCTCCTCTACTTCCCTCTCCTCTTCTTCTTCCTCTTCCTCCTCCTCTCCCTTCCCTTCCCTTCCCCTCCCCCTTCTCCCCTCCCCTTCCCCTCCCCCTTCTCCCCTCCTCCTCTTTCTCTCTCTCTCTCTCCGCCTTCCCTCCCTCTCTTTCTATCTCCCTACTGCTAGAGATGAACAAGAGAATTCACAATTACCTTTGTCAACCACTTTAAGAGCACTAGGAGAAACAATCTTAGGACAGTGGACAGGAGAGATGGGAGAATTCAGCCCATTGATGACATCCTTAAGCCATTCTACCTGTCCTGCTTGGACATGCCCTAACTCTAGGGCAGAAGTAATCAATTTCCTCATTACTGAAGGCACTCTGAATATGGTTTATTTAGTTGTAGCTAAAATCATCCACTCTGACCCAGAGGACATGTGGGAAATACGGAAGTGATGCAGGAAAAACGGATGTGGGGCGTGAGGAGGGCCATGTCCCAGGCTTCAGTTGAGCCCCTGGAACGTGCCCTGCCAAGTATGGGTCCTTGGCATCACGCAGAAAAGAATTCAAGAGCGAGCCACAGTTGAGTAAATGTAGATTTACTTAGAGAGATACATCGAAAGGCAAGAGGAAGGCTATAAGGTGTAGGGGTTGGGTGCTCAGATTAAAAGTAGGTACACACTCCATAGACAGAGTGCGGGCTGTCTCCGAATAGGGAGGGGAGAGACCGTGAGGGGCAGTGTTGCCTGTTTTTATGGGCTTTGATAGCTTCATATGCAAGTAAGTGGAAGAACCAGTCTAACTAGCCTGGGGAAGGGGCTGGGATTCCCAGGAGGTTGGCCATATCCCACTCTTTGACCTTTGTGTCTAGCCTTGGGACTGTGGAGTCTTTGGGAGTGTCATTTAGCATGCTAATATATTACAATAGGCATATAATGAAGCTCAAGGTCTACTAGAAGTTAAATCTCCCACCGTCGTGAGCCTCAAGGCCTACTGGCGGTTGAATCTTTCACCATTTTGATGTTAATTGCTGTAGCATCCCTTGAGTGGCTGTGCCCTGCCCTCTTCCTGCCTCTGAGGTCAAGCAGAGGCCTGGCGTAGGTGGCCTTGATGGTCATCCTTTAGAAGTGGGGTGCAGGCTGGAAAGGTGGGGAGTATTGACAAATTGTATATACTTAAACATGTTTCAGAAAGAGCAGTTTGTTGGCGGTGACCAAAATAAAAAAGTAATGTAGGAAAAATGATTTTGAGGAAAAACTGCGCCCCCTTCGTGTTTTGGTGAATCTGTAAGTGGCAGGTTTAATACTGTCCGTAGGAAGCCACATGGGGGCTAAGCATTAGGCCCTGCTCCCCTCGGGGAGTCCTCTTAGTTTTATTTAGTATCTCACTGAATGAGCTTTTTGCTGAAAGAAGAGGCTTACAATCAACTATTAGATGGAAAACGACCGTTTGGCAATACATACTCATCCTGGCATTGTTCTATTGTGAACACAGCAAACTCCCAGGAAGCCAGGTAGGTCATTGCCTTGCATGTGCACCTACCTCCTGGCAAGGTCATCACTGTTTATTGTTCTCACTTAGCCTGTCATCACCACCCTTGCCAGGGGAGGATGAGGAAAGAAGTCCTGCCGTCCCATCTCCTGGTCTTTTATTTTCCTCTCTGGTGCCCCTGAGCAAGCAGTGTCTTTTTCAACATTCAGTACAGATCTTCAACCCACACGCATAGTCAGGTTATTGTTTCTTCAAGGGATGAACTGGACGTTAAGATTTCAATTTGCATTATACTGTTAGAAAAAAAATGTACCTTTCATATTTTTTGGATTACCAGTTAACTTTTTTTTTTTTCTTATTTTGAGTTCAGGAAGTTTATGTGTTTGTTTATTTGTTTACGTATTTTTGTGAGACTAGGTGAATAGCAGTTGTTTACTGGTTCCAATCAAAATACACTGATTTCCCTGTTTAAATCAGCAAGCTTTCTGCCTAAATATAAAACAGTAATTGTAACAGAAGCATCAACAGCAACCTTCAGAAAGAGAACAACAAAATAATCTGTCCTCAATCCAGGATTTTTATATATAACTCAATTGCTTTGGTAAAATATCTACTGGCAAAGCTGAACCTAAGTAGCTTTTCTGATGCATCCTAAACAGCTTGCCTGAAGACCGAAGCACACTCTGCTTATATACTTTCTGAAATCTATCTATATTTTATTTTGTCTTGGAAAAAGATTAAAGAATAGAATTATGTTAGAACTGGTGGAGGCATGATCCATGCCCCCTTGATTATATTGAAACATTAAAATGTCATCAGCATGTTAATTTTGTCATCTCAACTGCACGAGATTTATTCAGCACTTCTATCTATTACATTACTCTGGAAACACAATTTATTCTGATTGTGCAAATGTCATAGGCAGCGACTAAAAACATCTGGAATTCTTAGTTTAGAAAGAATGCCTGGATTCCATAATGCTATTTCTAAATTAATTTTATCTATGAAGAAGGCAGGAATCAAACATTTCTAAATTATTCAAAGTGAAATATTCATTTGGCTCACCAGTTTTAACTGAGAGGCCAAAAATCAAAGAAAAAAAATTGAGACTAAGGAAGTATTATTGTTTTAATGGTTGGGAAAATAAAATGGTCTCTGATGAAAGTCTAATTTCAGGAAAAATAGTTACCTGGCTTTTTTGTTTGTTTTTCCTCTTCATTATAGCAAGAAAAGCTTGACTAAGTCTGTGACACATCTTAGAAGTAGATGCAAGGGAGGGAGACGGGTAATTAATCCCAAGAAGACAGAAGACACAGAATTGTCACAATGGTATAAGGCAACAGGATTTTTGTTTTTATGTGTCACTTTTTCCTTTATAAAAACTGTAAATACAGTACATTTCTTTGCTACTTCTGAGGTAAAAGCCTGATAAGAAATTGTATATGGGGCCCTGAGGGAAGAAAGAAGCAAATGTTGGTTGGTGATAATTCAGGGATTTCCTTTGTAAATGTATCCATAATCTGTTACCCGGAAACCTATGTCCTGAAAGCTCTGAAAGCTGAAATAAATACCCATCGGGTAGCAAAAACTGACCTGACCTAATGTGAGGCTATTTATATTCTTTAACTCATATACCTGAATATCCATCATTTCACTTCAGAATCACTAATGTGGTCAATTACAAGGTGTTGCTCCAGACTGCATGCAAAATATTTTATAGTTTCTTTCTAAAATTTGAAAAACTTTTGAGCTTCAAAACACATCTGGTGATCTGGTCGGAAGAGTTTCAGATAAAAGGATTATGGATCTGCAGTGAATTCTAGAGATCCCTCCGCTCCCCACCTGCGCCTCCTGCCCCCCAAATGGGTTGTTTCCAACTTGTCTGGGTCTGACTTAAAAGTCTGATGGCTGTGAGGAATTATTTGAAACACCTGTGCTCAAGTCTTAGCTAAACTTCAGCTTCGGCATCCAGCACTAAATTATTTTGCAGAGTGTATGGAAAATAAATGTATTATTATGCTCTTCTTTGGAATATATTTAGATTTACTGAAAAGTTGAGAAGATAGTACAGAGAATGCCTGTCTACCATCATCCTGTTTCCCTAACACTTTCCTGCTAATTTCAAGAAGCTGGTATCACATACAGCAAGCAGGGTGCTCAAATATCTGTTGATTGGCTAATCAAGTTGCTCTCTTTTAGTAATTCCCTTACTAGGCTCTGCACACTGCTTGTATTTATGATCTTTAATTCTTACAAGTATGCGAAGTAGATATTTTTGCACAGTTTGGGGAGGAAAAATAGAGATTCAGGGAAGAACGTTAGCTTATCTAAGGCTACAGCCTTTAAACAATAGGATTGGATGCCTAACTTGGATCGGAGTGGCTCTAAAGTAAAAATTCTCAGAGCACACTGCTGTCTTCAGCTCCTGCCTTGTTGATTGGCCTCAAGTCCACAAAATTTGTCTTCCTCCCTGAAGTTCAGAAATGGTCTACTGGCTGAAGACTCTCGCTCGCCTTCCTCAGGGCTGGTCCTCAGGAGAATGTGGAAGGTCAGGAAGAGAGTGGTGTACAGTTTAGCAAGATCAGAAGATGCAGAGGTAAAAATTTATTTTTGCCACTGTTGAGGTTAAGGAACAGGGCCTTCTTCCTACGCCTTCTTCCTCTTTTTATGCAAAGGCACTCCATTAGCATTGACATGCATTCTTAGTCTTCTGAGTGAAAAAGAGAAAAGATGGTGCTTTAGAGGCTGCTTTTTTTTTTTTTTTTTATGTCCTCTCCTTTTATCTGTAGGAACGAGCTGTAAAATACCCTTAGAAAATCACTTAAGAGACTAAAAGGAAGAATGGTTGTGAAAATATTGTAGGGGTTTTTTTGTTTGTTTTGTTTTTGTTTTTTTAAATAGTGACTTTATTTATGTCACTCAAAGGCGTGGAGAAAACAGAAAGGGGAGAAATTCTACTCAGAAGCAGCTAGGAGTGGAACTAAGATAAAGAAATCTCTTCTCATAGCGTCTTCCTCTCTGAATCCCTTCTCCACTCAAAACTCAGTCCCGCCCTGGTTTGGAAGGACACCTGGAAAGCAAGGACTGTTTTAGGAAAATGTGTATGTGCATTTCGAGTTAAAAATCTGTAAGTATTTGTTAATGAATACATCATTATACTTGGTTAAACAGTTCATAGCCATCATAGAGTTACTCTTTTGGGGGGGGTAATTAAGTTTATTTATTTATTCATTTTTTTAAATGGAAGTACTGGGGATTGAACCTAGGACCTCATGCATGCTAAGCATGCACTCTACCACTGAGCTATACCCTCCCTGCCAAGTTACCCTGTTTTAAGCCCCCAGAAGATCTCATAGGAAAACATTATCTAACAATTCCCAGATGAGCTGTACAGTCATGACATTACTACTGTGTATGTGAAATCAGTTTATTTAGTATTTGTATTGTAGAAATTGAGAAGTATTCTTATATTATTGGCCAATGAAATCCATTTGAAATATCTTTAATGTGTTTCTGTTTCTTCTTGTATTAATTAAAGCAACATTGATCAAAAGAGGTGTTTGTCAGCTGCAGGTGGCTCTGAAACTCCTTCCTATAACAAAGAAATTAATTTCCAACATTTCTAGAGGCTGGGAAGTCCAAAATGAAGGTGCCAGCAAGGTAGGCTTCATTATGAGGCCTCTTCTCTTGACTTGTAGGCAGCCACCATTTTGCTATGTGCTCATGAGATTTCTTCTTTGTGTGCCTTTGGGGAGAGAGAGAAAACAAGCTCTCTGGTGTCTCTTCTTAAAAGGACACTAATCCTGTAACATCAGGGCCCTACCTTTGTGATCTCATTTAACCTTAATTACTTCCTTAGAGGCTCCATCTCTCTGTTCAGCCACATTAGAGGTTGCCTTATCATTGTTTACAATTTCAGCATAATAACCAATTGACCCTGGCCACACAAATGTGACCCTTAAAAATAATTTGTGCCATCTTTTAGACTGTCTTCATATGTTCAACTTCAATATATGAATTTTGGAAGGATACAGGCACTCCATCCGTAACGATCATTTTCACTATCAACTTAACAGTGAAGCATTCTTTGAAATGACCCAGGCTGAGTATGTGCTCATGTCAATTTGAATAGTGTGTTGCACTATCGTGATCCTTTTTAAAGTAAATTTCACATATATCCTGTCTGGACCATGAGCTAGATGGAAATAGAAATCGTATCTTAGTCATCTTTATATCATGTCCATGACCTTGCACAGAGTCTATACCAGAGTAGGGGCTCAAAAGCTATTTTTCATTAAGCCACAAGATCCTGAGAGATCAATGAAATGATCAAAGAAAGATTAAATTATAATGCATGTATTTTAATAGCAATAATGATGTATTTAATTTGAATTATTTTGCGATTGCTTCCCTACATATGGCATGTATTCATTCTTCAATGGAATATTTAATTCAACTCAGTTTTATGATCATTTGGAGAAAATAGCATTTGCAGATACCAGATTGAGTACATGTATAAATTCCTCAAGAACTAAAATTGAAAGATGAAACTATGTGCATTTCATTGAGCTTGTATATCTCAAAAGGCTACTAACAATAAACTACCCCTAGAATTGTGTCATGAATTGAGCACAGGATCTAGAGTTACCACTCTTTCTTTCAAGAGGTCTGGGTAGTTTGAGCATACGTGTTCAGGCCTTAAAGCTCTATTCTTTGTCATCTTTTTATTCAAGTATTTTTTTCACCAGTTACATCTTGGAATTGTAGATTAGACTTTTTTTTAGCTTGCTGTTTGTGACTATTCTTACTGGTTCATCAACTGCATAGTTGTCAGAAAGGCATTTTTGCAAGAAATTTAAATTCATCAATGAAAGTTGAAAAATTATCTTGTCTCATCAATGAGGAAAACTCTACCACATCTTCCCAGCCCTGTTTTCTGTCAAAGCAAAATAATCTCTTGAATTATCTCTATAAAATATTTTCCATTGTTCTGGCAATGATCTGACTCCATCCGTTGATAGGAAATTGGGCATGTGTGGCTAGGCATCCAGAGGAATATGTTTACCAGTGAATTATCTTCCAAGGTTTTGACACCACCATCGGTTATGCCAGATGCAAATCATTTACTGTCTGTCAGTTCAAATACACAGTCTTGTTTGGATGGCTTAAATCTCTGCTGGCACCAACACACAGCAAGCAGAATTGCTCAACTTTTGAGTTGAAAGCATAGACAAATGTATACAGCGCCAAAACATGGAAATAATACAATGTAGGCTGAATTTTGCTAAGTGTTACTTAATGCTAGCAGAGCGTGAGCTTGTCAAAGGAATAGTGACATTTCCTACTGAAGAAAAGGAATGTTCTTCCACAGTGGTAGACATAATTCTTTGACGTGGAGTTTTAAGATGACTGTCATGTTCTATATGGTCCACAACCCTGCCGGATTCCATACAGTCAAAAATGAAGCTCTGGGTAAATACCTCAGGGAAATGCCAAATTAAATTCTGGAATTTGGGGATTTAATAATAATGACTTCAGTGCTACAGTATTTCATACAGTTTAGCATCATTTCTATAGACCATGAGCTGGTGGATTAATGGCCTCAAGAGTAAAAAAGATTTAACTAATTTTTCTTTATCCTTTTCTGCTTATGAATCAAGGCAGATCATGATACAAAAAAAAAGATTGTAAAACCATTTATTTCTTGGCTTTTGGCATGAAAATAGAAGAAGTAAACAGAGCTGACCCGTATTTTCATTTACTAAATAGGTTCAATTTATATTTGTACAAAATAATAGCAGAATTTAAGAAAATAACCTAGCAAAGGACAGGAAGGTTAAAATCATGTATTACTGAGTTAGAAAACCTAGATTTGAATATTAATTCCACTACATAAATGCTAGTATTGACCTTTCTAAGCCTCAGTTTTCTAATCTATAAAATAGGAAGGGTTTTGCCTAACTTACAAAGTGATGTATTGATTTAAAACATGAAGTGTAAGTGCCAGTTGTCATAACATACATGAGGTCATAAAGACCTTAACCAATTGAGCTGAATAATCATGATAATCAATTGGCTGTTAAAAAAAATGGAATTCTGCCTTTTCATGGACGGAACAAATCTTAATCTTATTTAATATTTTACTCTCTGCTTTGACTTTTACTTTTTCTTCCCACTTAGATTTAAATTGTGTTAAACAATCACTCTTACTATCCATCAACCGAAGAAAAAACACACATTTGTGCAAGAAAATATTTGTTACTTAAATTTTTCATATGCTTTGGTATAAAATATAAGACAAAATAAATAAATGGCCATGGAATTATTCAAAATTCATATATTTATGACTTAAGACCATTCTGCTATTCCTTAGTCAGGATAGTATTTTTACTAATTACTTATCAACCAGGATAGTGGTTCTCACTTGGGGAGATTTTGTCCTTTAGGAACATTTGGCACTGACTGGAGACATTTTTGATTTTCATGACTATTGGCAGTGGAGGGGGTACTACCAGTATCTAGTGGATATAGACCAAGGATACTGCTGAACATCCTGCAGTACAAAAGATGCACCTATAATAAAGAGCTATCTAGTCCTAAATGTCAATAGTGCTGCTCTTGAGAAACCCACCTGTACCAGATTGATATGATACAGAGATTACTTCTCTCATTTCAGATCTGGTGGAAGACTGATTTAAAGATGCTAGAATTTATTTGAGCACATTTTCAGTATCATGCACAGGTGACACATTTCAGGAGGAAATCACACGCAAATGATCACTTCCTACAGACAATGAGCACACAGCATGAGAAGTTAAAGCATTCTAATTTGAGCATATGGGGGTATAATATTTTGTAACTTAATTATTCCTGGTAGGAGAGGAACCTCATACACCTGTTGATAGATTATTTCTGCAACCAATTAAAACAATGCTCTTTGATTATCCATAAATAGGTTTTGCTTTTTAATGCATATTTACATCTGAACTAATAGAGCAAATATTTTCTAAATTGAGCCTTGATGCATATCATTTAGTGAGTTGAAATTAGAGAGGATCCGGAGATCCATCTGTCTCTTCATTTTACAACTAAAAAAATTGGAAGACGAAGAATCTGAGCAACTTTTCCAGGGTTATAAAGTTTGTTGTGTGCAAAGTCAGGGCTATATTTCCAGTCCAGTCAGTTAATAAAAACTATTTTTACTGCTGTTGTTCATTATAAATACATTTAAGTTGTTGCACATTTTTCATTGAAGTGTCTTTGTCTCTCTCCAACCCACAACTCACACTTGTATTTTGTATGATTTTTTTCCCCTCCTAATTTCTTTTAGGTCCATGGAGCCAAGAGTGTGAAACCTTAATTTGATACCCTTCCCAAAAACCTTTCCGTGGGCTTTATGCCAAGTCAGACTCCCACAGATTTAAGAGGTGTGGAAAAGCTAGATTAAGCTGTCTCGGGCTGGCTAATCTTCCATTTGGTCAGAGTGTGAAGGGGTCTGTGCTTCAGAGTTCCTCCATCACCAGAGGAAAAGCTCTTCTCAATTATGCTGGTTTAACTTACAGGAACTTTAGTGATTCACAAAACAAGTGAATTTTAAGATACACATCTTAAGCTCAGTTTGTAAAGGCCTGCGCTTTCAATAACAAAACTCACAGTGACAGTGATGTATGGTTTTCTTTATGAGACCTGAAAACTGATGGATATGTGATCTTATAAATGCTTAGACAAACTAATGCACATAATTATATTTTCCATTTGAAGTCTATTGCTAGGCATTCTAATACAATATCATTAGTTGAAATGGCCACAATGATACAGCTTGGGCAGTTTGTCACGGTAATTACAGGGTGATTATTTTTGACTGGAATAAAGATTTCAGTTTTAGTATGGTGGAAAGCATCATCGCAAATTACAAACAGTCTTGGAAAATAATAATAAAACTTTAGGATTTTAATGCATTTTGCAGCATCATTCTAAAATAATTTCTCATTAAGGAAAATGTCCATAAATTGGCTAAATAAATTATTTTCAAAGAGATTAAAATATGGCTTTGCCAAAAGGATCCCACTTATCTCATTAATGGTTCCCATGTATAAAAATGTCAACATTAGATAAAATTTGAGTGTGGTAAATAAGGCTTATGTCATAATTAACAACCTTTAAAGAAAGGATTTTTTTTAAGCAGACACAAAAGTATGGCATTTATCTTCACTATTTTCAGAATGGTTGATTAAAGAAGACAGTGTCCTAACATCTGTATTGAAAACTATATTAATCAATTGATTAATCATGCACCATTAATCAAAAGCCTCCCTAAGTGTTTTAGTATCTGAGCAGCTCTTAGTATTTTCTATCAGATCCCTTTTAAGGTGTCCATTAAAAAGATTAAATTTGGGTGGTAAATATTGAGAGGTTGTGGAACTTGCGGCTTCTCACTGGAAGGTCATAGCCACCGCTCATTAGTGCTACTTTTAATGGGATAAGAAGCAAAAGTTTTGAATATGTGACTAAATCAATTAATCAGTCCTGCAGTTGACTCATTCCAGTAAGCAGTTTAGTTTTTGCCTAATCGGCACCATGGCCATCTGGCTGATTTTCCTCTATGGGTTGGCTTAAACCAGAGATTACTTTTTACTTAAGAGTTTAAACTGAATAGCCAATACACTGATGCAGCAACTGCTATTCAATAAATTGGCTTGTATAAACTAGTTAAACATCAGCCTTTATTATTAAGAATGTATTTAAATGATCTAAGTCGCCCTGTACAATGAGTGTAAAATTTCCTGTTGCTGGAGTGGATGGTTCACAATCAAATGAATTATTTCAGTGTTTAGTGAGATTCAATTGAACTTCATAGTACACTGTCAGACTTACTAATCAACTGTAAATTTCATGATTGGTGATTTATAATTGGTTAGTTCTTAGATTTATAAACTCTTCTATATGTAAGGTCAGTTAGGCAAATTCGTAAAGTAAATGTGGGGGATGTCTGTATCAAATATAAACAGAAAATTCCTCAGTATAGTTCAGAGGAGGACATTACAATAAACAACTATTGGCCAATAAATAAAATTATTTGTCATATTTTCAGAAGGCACTGTTCCATTCTCTTTTGTGTCCTCTATTTTTCTAATTCCAAAGAGCAACACTTTCCAATATATCCCTCTATTTTGATGGTTTTAGAATATTAAAAGAGTAGCATTCTCTGCAAATTGTTTTGGTCTTAAAAGTCCTAAGTTCATTTGATGGAGAACGGTTAATTTTCTTTCTACTATTGAATAAATGATTATAATGACATTCAGTGAAATTAAATCTTGTCACTTTTTTCCAAGAAATAATTTTGCCAGCTTTTCAAACAGAATCCAAACCTATAGGCATTTAAAAACATGGTATGGCCCATCTGTTTATCCCTTCTGTTGCATCAGGAAAGATTATCTAGACAAGATAGTTCTCAGAGTTTGTGCAGAGGACTTTATGATTTGGGCAATGTCTTGCTAGTGCTGTTTTTTCAGAAAAATGATTAGGTGGTAGTTTTTAAAGTTTACAAATATGTCCTGAAGCTTCAGCAATATAAACATCTATCTAGATAACTGAATTTTAAATGTATGCTGAGTATCTTCAGTTTCAAAGGATGCTTTTTTCTTTTTCTTTGCCAGTTTCTCAGAGTGAAAACAGATATTTATTGTATATGATCCAGTGATGCTCAGCTACAAAAAGATGATGATTGGGAGACAAAGGGATGTCTCATCTCTGCATTCGTCTTTTAAATAAAGTTGTCTACAGAGGAGGGGCATCTACTACAAAACAGTGACCTTTATCATGAATTGTTCAATCACACAAATTCTAAAGAAATAATTTTAAAGTGGATTTTTATTTAGCAGTTAGTGCTACAGAAAGAGAAATTTGGATAATTCATTTTGCTTCCCAAAGTTGATCAAACAAGTGAATTAGTTTCTTGCTCTTCTGAGTTCTTTGTTATCAGCAGAATAGGGCTTAAAAGAAAGTTACAGTATAAATCTAATTATAATAAGATATTGTAAAAAATTGGTTTCTGTTAGCATGCATAGTCTACGTTATACTTCTGAATGTGTGTTTTGATACGAAGTATCAGAATAATATTCTTGGTTGATTAATACTTACAGCTATTCAGGTACCCACCAAATGCTATAAACCTTTGTTTTAGTTCTTTGTTGCCAAATAATTACGTGAAAAAGAAACATGTCTAAAAATAATCAGAAATAGATTTGGTTATGTCTCTGTGTACACACTGTTTCATATTTGAGTTATATTTTTCATTTTGCTATTGATGTGAAGCTTGGTTGCCTTCAGCGGGGAAGGAAATATAATCTGCATAATTCCCATTAGTTCTTCATTGGGCAAATGCGTTTTGATATCCTATAGTAGGTTGGTTTGTGGCTAATCATTTTTGTACTTAGCAGCAGGTGTTACTGCTATATTGAAAAAATAGTACATGTTCTAGAAATTATGGGTATAATTTAGCCGTAAAACACCTAAGTTTCAGTATCCATCAGCTCATTAGATAAACTCATTGGAAGCACAGGAAATACAATTAGTTGCTAATAAGATCATTGTTTTATTACCTGGGTTAACTTTTATACTGCTCAGGAAGCGTTTTAGAGAGAGATTTATTTTTGTTGTGCTTGTGATATAATAGAACTATATGACATCACATACTTGTAAGGAACTTTATTTACTATTATCTTGCTTTGGGGTAACTTTTGAGAAAGGGCACTATTATGGGCAGATGAAAGAAAGCATTATATGTTGGAAACATTACGGCTTGTGGGCTTTGGCTAAGATTTAAATTTTAAGCATTTTTATTGGTTTTATTTAAAAGTAGATTTCTCTGGTTTTCAAAATGATCACCCCTTAACAGAATTCAAAATTGCACAACTTTATGCTTGCAAGCATGAGCTATTAGTAATTATGAGTAAAAACACCTTTGTTCTTTATCCTCCTCCTCCATCCACCCTTTAGAAGTGGGATCTATGAAAGTCACAGAACCACTTCTGTTTCTTCGTTTTTAAGAGAAGTGATATGACAAGTGTATTTGCGTAATAGTTTTGTGAGAATCAAATGAGATAAAAGGTGAATATCACTTTGAAACTGTCAGTTGTCAAAGAGATGTAAATTTGCATTATTGTTGTGTTACTAATCAGGGCCTTTATGTCACGTTTAAAACACTATTCAATTTCTGAAATCATAGTGTCTGAGTTCCTTCACTACTTTCCTCTTCTACTTACTGACTGTGTAGACTTGATCAAATGACTCAATTTACCTATACCTCATTTTCCGCATTTGTAAAATAGATAATAATAATACTTAAATCATAAGGTTACTGGGAGGACTAAACGAGTTAACACAAAGAAAGCTCTGAGAACCTGGGACAAAAAAGTTGTTCTAAGTCCTTTAGTTGTTTCTGTTAGCTTATAACCTGGTGCTAAATGAGTGACCATATTCTGTTCCATTCAAGTTCTTGTGATGGAAGCTTGATCCAGTGGCAGGAGGAAAACTGTAAAAATGGGCTCCCCAAATATGTTTTCAAAGCATAATTCTTATTTATATACATAGTAATTAACTAGTTTTCAGTAATAGAGTCCTCAAAAGAAAGATGGAAATGTGAAGTGAAATTTATCTTCACTGTTCCAGAAAATACATAATTGGCCCTTTCAACATTCAGTGAGTAGATTTGTTTCCTGGGCAATAGCTAATGGTGTAATTAGGACAGTTCTAAACATGTGGCTCATATTTGTAAGTGAAAAGTGAAGTGAACTTTTTCTATGAAAGTTTCTGATCATAATCCAGACATATACAGTCTATAATACAGACAACGTGGGTGGACCAAGGAAACTGAGACTTGGTTAAGGGGCAATTCTGATTTAATATAGTCACATTGATGTCTAGTCTATCTGTAGATAGACTATGATTCCCTGACTTTCTGCTGAGACAGACAACTCACCAATCTAGTTTACTCTAGGTACCTGTGGAACTTATCTTCCCACTACTTAATTCTGCTAAGGTCGTCTAACTGAACGCATGGCTTTCTTTTGTCACTGTGGTTCTTTGTATCCCTCTTCATTTTCAACATTAAATGTCATAGTGGTCTGAAATTTCTTAAGACTAAAAATCAGGAATAATGGAAAAGATTGCTCTTTGTTAAAGATTCTTTTTCTCCTAAACCAATTTTCTTTTGCTAGGAATTTGCATATTCCACATACTTGAGCCTGGAGAGGGCAGACAGTTCTTCTCTGGGAGTTAAATTTCCCAGGAATATAGAAAATCACACTTCAAGAAACCTAACTTGTAATTCTAGTTAACATAAGGGAACATGTTTTTAAAACATGGATTTAGTTTCACTCTTGGTAGCTAGCCCTCACCCACCCCCACCCCTGATATCTATTGAGTTAAAAAGGAAGGGAGGACTTAGAACAGTGAACGATGGTAATTGGTCAAGAGGTTATGGCTCCGGGTAAACAAGACAAGGAAGTAACTACCTTGTTGAAAATACAGAGGGAAAGCTACTCGCTAGTTTTCAATAGACAAGAAGAAAAACCTCACCTTTCTGGGGACTTACCAATGTTTCTTTCAGTCAAAGGTGAAGAGGAAACAGGAAATTCTAAAATATTAATCATGCAGTTAGGTTTCAGTAGATAGTAACTAGTCTTTATCTGTTAAGATTTAGACATAAAAATTGTTTAGAAGACTGCGGTCATAATAGCATAGGTTACTTATTTAATCTAATTTCTGAAATATTTAGAAACATTTCTAAAATGCTCCCTATCAAGTAAACTCACAGCAAATTTCAGATACTTATAAACACTCTTCACAGTCTCTGCAGCATCACTCAGCCTAGAGAAAAGACAGCTTATTTTTATTTTTGATTTTTAGTGTAAAAATGTCAGCAGTTGTTCTAAGAAGAGATTTCCTCTTTTTATTTGGTCATAAAAATGTTTATTTAAATAAAAATCAGGTTTTTTAAAGTGCTAATTCTTAGAAATTTCTAAGCAGTGAAGAATGAAGTTGAAGTTCTCAACAACCACGATTATAATTCAATTATAATTTTTCTTTTATTCTGTGAACTTTTTTATTATCAAGTATTAGAAAAAAGTTATCAGTGGTCATTGTTCAGTTGTGTGCTTCACAAATAAGGTATCTTCTTTAATTCTCTCATTCCTATTCATTGGAAGCAATATCTGCATTTTATACAGACTTAGAGTTAGCAGTTCTGTTAATTAAATGCATATCTGATCCCAGAATCCTTGCTCTTGTCCCTCTTAGCCTTATGTTCCATTACAAAATGAACAAATAAATAAATACATAAACTGTTGTAAAAAAAAAAAAAAAGAATTCAGTTGCACTGTAAAACTCCTTAGTTTTATTGCAGTTTTGAGTGAAATTCTGTTTGTGACTGTTTCCTCTCTTCCTCTGAATTGTGTCACCTGGTTGTCAGATGTATTCAACACGATATGATTGACCTATTAAAAGGCATATATTTTCCTTTTATTTAGAAAGAAAAATTTTCATTAATATGCTTTAATCTAAGAGAAATCCTAGGGAAATATATTTGTAAGTCATTTTATTAAGTTAGATGTTTTGGTTATTAGCATTTTTAAAAATTCATGTACTCTGCTCAGTTTTCATCTACAATTGCAAATTAAATTTTATTTCTGTATACTTTGATGGAAATATTGAGGTATATTTCTTCTTGGATTTTTAAATTTGTTCGAATAACAATGACTACAAACCATAAATTAAATGAGATTATTACAGCTGAATAGAGGCGTACTGAGACATTCCATTGTAAGCCATAATTTCTGTTAGCAATTCTTTTACTACTATCTTGGCTTATTTGCTTTTAATTGAAATATCAAATGAAAATTGCAAAGAAATACCATCACTTTAACTGCAGCCATGAGCCTACCTGGGACAGTCTCATCATCAGCCAAATCTTGCTCATTTCTGATCCCCAACTCAATCTACTAAACCTTTAAAAATTTACTTGTTAATTATTGCCAAGTGAAATTTTAATTTGCTCTGAAACTGCCTGGTGAATATGGTTATTACAATTCAGTTTATATTAGAAATTGGCACTAGAGGGAGCTAAGTAATTGTATCATTTATGTGTTTAGGGGGAAATTGAACATTCATTTAAAAACTTATATTTTTTTCAGAACCTGCTGATTTTACAAATATGGCAGCTATGCCTCAGCAAATTATAAGCAATAATGAATTAGTTAATTTTCTTTAGTGAAAACTGCTATGGTAAGATTATTAAATTACTGTATTTCTACTTAGTGAAAGTAGCTACCACTCAGTAAATTAGGATTTCTAGGACTCTTTGGGGAAAGGCATTATTACTATTATCCATGTTTATCACTATTTTGGCCCTAACTGAATTAAAACGCTCATAGCGCCATGTTAAAATACAATATTTCGTTCCCAAATATATAGTTTGATAAGAAAACAGCCTTATTGAATAGGATTTCAATGCAGATTAGAAAACAATTTTACTCTTATGGAATAATCTAGGAATTTAGTTGGTTTGATTACTTTGAAAGGCTGATTCAGTTTATCACCAGTATTCTTCCCCAGCAATCAAAGCCTACTGTGGATTGAGTAAAATTGTTCTATCTCCTAGTTTTATACTTATCTCTAAAATGAACAAAAGTCTGCTTAGGTGTGTAAAGCTACAAGCTGCTGGAAGTTTTTATTTACATAAATTTAAGAGCTAAAGGACAAATACATAATTCTATACAGTTTGCATGTTGAGTCCCAGGAAACACATTGGAAAACAGCTTATATAAAATCGACATTGTGGGGGAGCAAATTGGAAATTGTACCCTCCTCGTCACATCACTTAGGCAGTCACTGCCAAAAAGGGACACATTTTCTAGGTCCTTGTAAGTGAGCATGTCTTCTTACAGATAATGTACGTGGGAATGTTCTTTTTTTCACAGGTTTTACAAGGGAAAAATATGGTTTAAATGTTAAAATTAAACATGGTTTCATTCGTATTCCATTCTACTCTGAAAATACAGTAATGTGGAAAATACTAAAGTAAAACCCATGATCTTTTATGGTGAAATCCTCTTAGCTATAGCTATTTAGTTACAGATTTGAATTGATATATCAGTGTTCAAAGGGAAGTTTCTTGCTGTTATCTATTGGTCTGGAAGAGGAAGCCCTCTGACTTTACCTATGCATAGGCTTAGTTTTAATAGAAAAGTAAATTTCAGGGAAAGTGTACAAAGTAGGACAAAGTAGGAGAAATTACAGCCAGGCTATACACTGTTTGATAAACCACAGACACAGTTTCTTCCTTTTGCTTCATGCATTTCTTATGAAAATGAAGCATTCTTAAATTCTGTATTTTATTTTTACAATTTGAATAATTAGCATATTATCTGTCTCAAAGGAACTTTATAATCAAGGTTAGCCTTACAAAAGAGGTTAGCAAGGGATATTTCAAAGACCGGATTTGGAGGGAAATAAGGTTTGTACTACTGAATACAACTAGACCATCTTTTAGATCTCTAAATCAGTGTTTGACGAACTTTAATGTACATACCAATTACCTGAATATTTCTTAAAATGCAGATTCCACTTCAGGAGATCTGGACTCTGGATTTTAAAGAAGTCTCCTATTACTGTCTTTAGACCACTTTTTGTATAGCAATAGTCTTTACTTTCTTTAATCTCCATACGTGTTGCAATGACTTAAAATAAGAATTTAGAACAAAAAATAAGCAGGAGGCCAGAACAAAATGAAGGCCCTGATCCTGGAAACCTGAGGTGCCAACTGTAGTGGTTTTTACTCTTCATGGGTCATGTTGCATGCCCAGCACTGACCACATACATACAAGAGCGGTCACTGTCCAGGCACAGGGCCATCTGTGATCATTTACATTGTCTAGCTGAGAACCTCCTTTGATTTCTCTTATTTGTGGAAGCTCTCTCTGTCTCCATCTAACTAAGCATTTAGATACAGAGAACAGATTGGCAGTTGCCAGAGGGGAGAAGTAGAGTGTTGAAGAAATGGGTGAACAGTTTTTGTTCTTGTTTTTAGTTGAAGTAAATTGAATTTTTAATAAGTGAGGTAACCTAAGAACTCATTAGAAATGCAGATCTGAGGTTACACCTCGGAATTTCCAAATCCACATTTTATAAGATCCCCAAGTGATTCATATGTATAGTAAAGTTTGAGACACACTGGTATATTAAAAAAAATAAAACAACAAACAAAAAACCCCCCAAAAAACTTCATTGGACCCTGGTTAGGGGAAAAAAAGTAAAAAAAAAAAACCACCCCAGAACAGATATAAGAGACATAGCAAACCAAAACCTCAAAACCCTAAAATAGATTGTTTTCCTATATGTTGTACGTGTCAAGATGTTGTTCAAGTAAAAGGCATGAAGCAGATGTTTTCAATTAAAAAAAAAAAACAAAAAACTAAGGAGTAGTATTTCATTGTATAAATGTACCACAACTTCTTTGTCTGTCAGTGGACATTTAGGTTGCTTCCATGTTTTGGCTGTTGTATGTAGTGCTGCTATGAGCATTGGGGTGCATGTATATTTTTGAATTAAAGTTCCCTCCGAATATATACCTAGAAGTGGGATTGCTAGGATTGTGTGGTAGTCCTAGTTTTTTGAGGAAACTCTATACTGTTTTCCATAATGGCTGCACCAAACTACACTCCCACCAGCAGTGTAGGAATGTTCCCTTTTCTTCACACTTCCTCCAGCATTTATCATTTGTGGATTTTTTAATGATGGCCAGTTTGACTGGTGTGAGGTGATAACTCATTATAGTTTTGATGTGCATTTCTCTGATAATTAGTGATATTGAGCATTTTTTCATGTGCCTGTTGGGCATTTGTATGTCTTCATTGGAGAATTGCTTGTTTAGGTCCTCTGCCTATTTTTGGATTGGGTTGTTTGTTTTTTTGTTAAGTTGTATGAGCTGTTTATATATTCTGGAGATTAAGCCTTTGTCAGTGGCATCATTTGCAAATATTTCCTCCCATTCTGTAGGTTGTCTTTTTGTTTTGTTTATGGTTTCCTTTGCTGTGCAAAAGCCTGTAAGTTCAATTAGGTCCCATTTGTTTATTTTTGCTCTTATTTCTGTTGCCTGGGTAGACTGCCCTAGAAGAAGATTGCTAAGATTTATGTCAGAGAATGTTTTTCCTATGTTTTCTTCTAGGAGATTTATCATGTCTTATATTCAAGTCTTTAAGCCATTTTGAGTTTATTTTTGTGTATGGAGTGGGGGAGTGTTCTAACTTCACTGATTTACATACTGCTGTCCAGTTTTCCCAACACCACTTGCTGAAGAGACTGTCTTTTCTCCATTGGATATTCTTGCCTCTTTTGTTGAATATTAATTGACCATAGGTCTGTGGGTTTATTTTTGGGCTCTCTATTCTGTTCCAATGATCCATATATCTGTCTTTTTGCCAATGCCGTGCTATTTTGATTACTGTAGCTCTGTAGTATTGTCTGAAGTCTGAGAGGGTTATTCCTTCAGCTTCGTTCTTTTTCTTCAATATTGCTTTGGCAGTTCTGATCTCTTGTGATTCCATATAAATTTTAGGGTTATTTGTTCTAGTTGTGAAAAATGTCATGGGTAATTTGAGAGATCACAGTAAATCTGTAGATTGCCTTGAGCAATATGGCCATTTTAACAATATTGATTCTTCCAATCCAAGAGCATGGGGTATCTTTCCATTTCTTTAAGTCATCTTTAATTTCATTAATCAATGTTTTGTAGTTCTTCTTGTATAAGTCTTTCACCTCATTAGTCAGATTTATTCCTAAGTATTTTTTTGTTTTGGATGCAATGTTAAAAGGGATTGTTTCTTTACTTTCTTTTCCTGCTAACTCATTGTTAGTCTAAAGAAATACAACTGATTTTTGTATGTTAATCTTGTATCCTCCTACCTTGCCAAATTCTTTTATCAGCTCTAGTAGTTTTTGTGTGGAGCTTTTAGGGCTTCTTATATATAGTATTGATGACCCAGTGCCTTTTTTATTGTGTCATTTGTTGCTCTTTAGGTAGCTGAACTAGATTGTTTCTTTAATGAGAAGTTGTTGACACACTTATAGGGTGATGCAGCATATATCATATAACATGGTATGTCTAGAATAATAGGTGCCATTTAGTGAGTTTTTATTGACACAGTGGCACAGTTCTGATGCCATGAATGGTTTATGCAAAAAAATGAAAACTTTGAAGTAAATAATATTTTACAGATATAAATTCAAGGTTTACAGAGATGAAGTAATTTGCAGCAGTTCCCATAACCATTTAATGATAGGGCCAATATCTATCCCAATTTAATTGAAGCTGCAGTCCAGTCTTTAACTATGACTTTTTTATCCTTAAAACACAGTTGACCTTTGAATAACATGGGCTTGAACTGCACAGATTTACTTATAGACCAATTTTTTTTCAGTAAGTATGTATGGTACAACATGATCCAAGGTTGGTTGAATTTGTGGATGCTGAGCTGTGGATACAGAGGGACAACTATGGGACTTGAGTATCCTCTGATTTTGGTATCTCTAGTGGATTGTGAAACCAGTCCCCACAGATAATGAAGGATGTTTATAGATACTTTTTCTTCAGGGACTTCTAAGCATCAGTGGGCTTTTTTTTTTTTTTAAATAGCTTATGATGTTTTTATAGGAATTTAGTAACATTAATAACAATATTAATATAGCTACTACTTATTAAGCATTGACTATTGTATAATAGTTTTATCCCATGTAATTTTTAACAGATTTCCTGTGGTAAGCATCATTATCCTAACTTTATGCTTTGGGAAATTGAAGTTCAAACAAATGTCCAGAACTGCCCATTATGTAGCCAGATCTGTCTGACTCTCCAGTCCTAATCTACCTCTATCATGAGCACTGCTATTGCTCAACATTTAAGACTATCCATTGCAAAAATAAACCTCTTGGATGAATTTCAAAAGAGCCCCGTTCTCTAGATCCCAGAAGCATGCTCTAATTTTAGACCTTGTGCTTGAAATGAGACTTTAGGGATTTTTACTTACTTCTTGATAATATTCCTGCTCTCCTCCTTCAAGTCACCTTCATGGCTGCTCCATCTGCCCTAACTATATTCGTAGATATAGGTATAAGATGGGGACTGATACTCTCTCCAGCTTTTCTCTATTAGTCTTCTTGTGCGATTGTTTATAATTACCCTATATTTATAATTGCAATTTAAACTGTCAGCACTCTTATATCCCTTCTAAGAAAAACATCTAAGATTGGATCAGAAAACATTTGAGTGGTGCACCAAAATACGGTTTTCAAAAGTCTGTCTCCAGAAGGACAGATAAATGGGTACATATGTAGTGAAACAAATACCACAAAGTGTTAAAGAATCTGTGTGTTAAGTAAAGAATCCATATTGGTGTACACTGCAAACATATTTCAACTTTTCTGTGTTTGAATACTTTCATAATTAAAAGCCTGGAAATAAAGGTCTACCTCCTGTGAACTTGCAGCTAATTTATTGTGTGTTGTCATCCTCTCTCTGTTAGAATAGAAGCTCCATGAGGGCAGGTGTCTTTGTCTCTTTTGTTCAGATGTGTCCCAAATGCCTAAAACAGGGCTTGTAGCATGGTGGCCTCTCTGAGTAAATACTTGTGTAGTGAAAGGATATACTGAGAAAAACTGTAATGAAGACTTAATGATTGCTTGTGGCAAGATGCCCACACATGGGGATTAAAGTCTTAACAAGAAGGTAGGGCAGATAGATTAAAGGATAAACCCACCTCCTAAATTAGCAGCTGACAATTTATCATCAAATAAAAACCAACCAAATAAACAAAAACTTACGATTTTTTAAGCTTTGTTCTAGGATACAATATCATATAATAATTGTGTTGGGGGAAAAATAAAAGAGTAAGGACTATGCAGAATGTCATGCTCCTTCAAACAGATCTCTTCTCTGTGCATGGATCAAATAGGAATCTGAGACTTAATCTTACAATTTAATTATTTCTCCTTCTGAAGTTTCCCATAGGGAGAGTCTGCAGAATAGAACCAACCCATTCATAGACCCATAGCCCACCAGCAAGTTCAGAAAACTGCAGTACTTCTCTGGTGTGTAGGAGAAGGAAGCACACAAATATTTGGGTTTCCAGGGAGAATGCAAGTCTAAGATAGCTAATAGAGGCAGTTACTGGTTGTTTTGTTTTTTTTTTTTTCTCCATTGTTTTTTCAATAAATTATTCCACCCCTGGAGGTGGAAGTATTCCAACCTTAGGAAGATACAGCCTGTAAATTGGGAATTGCTGGGAAGTGAACACCTTTTCTGCTTCTGGAGAATGTATAGCTTGAGCAACTGCTCTTTTGGCTCCTCTAACAGGAGCCAGAGAAAAACTAGGGAGAGATAGATAAGGTCACATAAGCCACTTTTTTTTTCCCCCAGAGATTGCAAGTAAGTGTAAAGAGAAATCTTGTATGGACATGTGAGAGGGGTGGTGGGATAAGCCTGCCTTTCCTCAGTGTTGCTTTCTTCAGGTATTTCGGGAGTATTCCTTGAAGTGTATGCAGGTTTGGGCCCCCTCTGGTACGTTCATTACTATTATTGGTGTCTATGCTAGACTAGACTGAAAACAAGGCTAATTTTCAAACATAATTGTAGAAATTTCCAAACACAAAAATATTGAGATTGTTACAAAAAAAAAATCTCATGGAGAAAAATTATTTTCCATATATACAGGCCACTAAACTAAACCTATAACTTCTATTTTATTAAATATTAAGTAAAACCAGTCAACCATTCTTATCACTTCTCTCCTCTGAAAATTGATGCAACTTTCTTCTATTTTCCTTTTTCTAAATTATTTTATTTGAATCTATTATGTTCATGATCCTATGCTTTACACACTGGAACCTGTCCTTGTAATCTGGCCAATATCATTGTCCTCAAATATTACCTCTTACCATGTAATTGTTAAAAACAAAAACAAAATTCACTGAGTAAATTTAAAGATCTAATTGGCTTTATTCAGTGATTCATGAATTGGGCAGCCTCCCATCTGGCATATGGAAAGGAGCTCCAAAGAGTTGTACAAAAATGGGAAACTTTCATAGGTAGGAGGAGGCAGAGCACAGAAGTTATTCTAGCAAAGAATGGATTGTTTCAGGCAAGGCCACCTTCCATTGGGGAAAGGTGGAGGTCTATCAGACAGATTCCCTCACTTGTGCTGCACAGGTGATTCCAGATTGATTGGTTAAAAGTCACGTTCCTGGGAAGGACTGAAATCGCAATTAGGTTAGGTGTTAAATCTTGATTTGCTGATATGGGGCTTAACACAAGTGACTCCATATTGCCCAGTTGTTTCTTTCTTTCTTTTTTTTTTTTTAACAGTTCTCTTCTTTTGTTTAGACTCTCATCTTAACAGAGGTGTGATCGAAATTTATGGCATTAATGCTACTCCCAGCTACTGCCCTGAAGTTCTTACAGTTTTTACTTATCCTCTGTATGATTTTCACAGGTCGCAACTTCATGTTCACAGTTTTTAAGTTCATCAATGTCTTCATTCCTTTCTAATATTCCAGTCTTAGATCATTTGCTTGGTGGTTAGTGACTGCAAGCATGAATTTAAAGCATTTGAGAAAATACAGTGTTCCAGGGAGATTACTGTGATTATTAAAAGCAAGATAATTCCCAGTGTTTGAAGTGCAGTTTGGAGCCATGGTCCCCAGGAACCAAACCAATCAAAGTCAAATGAGTCAAAGAAAGACCCCATTGAAGGCGTCACCTTTTTAAGCCAAGTGGCTTGGTCAGTATTCTTATGTAACTGAGTTTTAACTTCCCCAGAAATGTTAATCTAGGTGCAGAAGGCAGTTGTTGGCTACAGCACAGAAACCTTCTTGTTCAGCTAAAAGATACTCAAGGGCTGTCCTATTATCAAGGACAACTTTGGCCAGAGTCTGAGGAATACTGCTGGGCAGCAATTTTTTCAATAGCAGATTCTGCTGCTAAATCTTCAAGAGTTAAGGAGAAATTCCTGATGTCAGCCTCATTCATACTAAATCCTAACCAGGGAAGTAGGGACCTGTCAAAGAGAGCAAATTCTGAATCATAAAAGCCTCCTGATAGGGTCTTTCTAATTTGACAATGTAAACTTAGGGGAGTTGAACAGCAAGATGTCTCCGTTTGTCTGTGTACAGTTATGGGAGCAGTTAGATAACCTAAGAGGCATTTCCCAGTTACGTGACAGCCGTCTAGACATTCAAAGGCCCAAGGAGAATGACAGCCATCACAAAGATAAATCCCGTCAGGGCACTAACCACCCCTGCTAAGGTGGCACTGTTAATGGACAGATAGGGTTTTTGATGACAAATCCAGCAGCCTGCAGTTACCCTCGTAGCAGTTGCCTGAGAGAGAGGGATGATGGCATTCTCTTTCCAGGCCAATGCTAGAGTAAAAGAAGGAAAGAAAAGAAGGAGATCCATGTTCAGTTAAAGTATGAAGTCTTGATCCAGCACCTTGAAAGGAGGCAGTCTGCCGCAGTTGGCTGCTTCTCTTCCTAGTCAGCTTAGTTTGGAGGTCCCCCACATTGACACAGGAACAGATGTTACGTGGAGCTTTCTTCCAAGGTTCTAATCCCTGAAGTTTGGCTGCTATCAGGAGAATAAGGAGGACCTGCCTTCTAAGGAGATTCAAGGGCAGTCTCTTTTCTTAGTAATTCCAAATCAGAAGGGTGTGAGAAATTTGGAAACATTAATTTGGAGAGTTGTAGGCAAATGTTTAAGGAAACTAGAAGAATTCAGGATGCAGTCCAGTTTACACATATATAACAACTCAAATACAATGAATAGATTAGAATCTAATATAAATGAAGATGTACACGTACTTTTTCTCTTTATAATTATCCCCATTTCTTTTTTTGAGGATAATCACAGTAAAACTGATTTGTTTGCCATAGACTTCAGCTGATTATTTGCGTGAGTATAGCAAAAATGGTAAATGCCCGTGTAAGGTTTTTTTTAAGGCTGCTTTGCTAGAACCTGGTTAAATAAGGTACCAGTTGATTTTTCTCAAGGGGCTTTATTGGGTCCATAAAGTCAAACAATTCCTTAAAGCTGTCTGGTTACATCTGCATCTATGCACATCTCACTCAAATATGACATTGTAGTCAAAGCTTTGGTAATACAATCAGTGTTTCCAATTGTGTCCTGTTTCAAGAAGAACAGAGTGTTGTCGAATTTATGTAAGTAAGTATTTTGCCTTGAAAAGAATACTGGAGAGTTTCCAAATTCTGGAGGGATCAGGTAGGGATAGAAGTAAATGTTTCATCTTTGTTTACAAAGGTATAGCTTACAAAACTCCTACAATTCATACATACCTTAAGAGAAAAGGTTTTCTTAAATCTGGAAAAATAAATTTTAAAGAACCAGCAGTGTTTCAAAGAAGAAGCTATAAGAATCATAATTATTCTCTTCGGCTCATTCAATTTCATGTCCTTAATTCTTGTTCTGTATGAATCTGTGTTTTATTTTTTCCCTATTAGTTCTGGAAAGTTTTACCCAGTTCAGTTGTATGATTTCAAAGTTCAGAAATTTGTGTTTAGCAGAGTCCTCTCCATGAATCCCCTTGAAGAAGAAACACTTGGAGGAACACTCCCAACAAAGCATCAGAGTGAAACAGTAGCTCTCTGTAAGTGACCAAAGACTTTAAAAATCGCCAATGCTAAAGATTTGGTAAGAGTGTGTAATAATGGAGTTAACAAGGTAAGTTGGTTATTTCTATGACATGAAACATTTTAAGATGATAACTGGAATTATGATGGATAACTTTATACCAGGACTATCAGATTTCCAGGAATTTCACACAATGTATAGCACATACAAATACAGTGTAAAGAAGGATTAGCATTACTTCTTTTTTCCCAATGCTTCCCATGCAGTTTAACATCAAATAAGCCAAATTAGTCTAACAGCTTTTCATAAGGAGAGAGACAAATATTTTGCAATTTTTTTGCAGTGCCCTCTGGACAGCCCCAAAGTTAGTTTGAGGTAAAAAAAATTTTCATTTAGAACTTAATTTTTGGTAAGTTTGTCAAAAATATCAAAGAGTTTTAAAATACTTGGTCAAAAAAGATCATAGGTCACTGTTAAACAATACTTGCTTATTAGTTTTACCACAGTGGTAGTTGAAGACTTTGCAGGAATTACAGAAAGTTAAATAGTTCTCAAAAAAAAAAAAAACAACCTTATTTTTTTAATAGAGAAGATTAAGCTTTTTCAAGTAATCGAAGACCTGATGAAGACAGGAAATTTTATGAAAAGACACAAAATCTTTGTTTACTGGGCACATTACTTAAAAAGTAAAGAAAAACCTTTTCCTATCACTTACCAAGAACAGACAATAGTTCAAGACTGTTTTTGTAACAAAAAAGAACCCCCTCAAAAGTACCAGTGTACTTTTGATATTAAACCCCCTCTTTTTTTTTAACTTAAATAAATTTCTTTCAATCTTAGCCAGCTTGACGATGCATAAAATCCCTTTCCCAAGATTTCTTTTCCAGAAAACTACAATTTTTGTCCTGTGTTTCTCCTCTTTTGAGGAGAAATAATTTTGAAATAATTAGTATCATTTAGGAAAAAATTACTTTTTCATCAACAAAAATACGCCTCCGTTTCTTACTCCTTCTTTTACTGAAAACACATCCCACTTTCCTTGCATAGAGATTTTTTTCTTATTTTTTGTAGTAGCTTTATTTACATATACTAGAATTTTTAACTCTAACTTCTCCTTAATTTTTAATGAAAATAAAGAAGTCAACAACTGTGAACTTTCATTTATATTAGCTTTCTGTAGCTTGACGCATTTATGCATACTTTTCATGATTTCTAGAAAAATATGCTTTTTCACAGTAAAATTTCAATGTGGCACAAAACGTGTTTACCAATAAACTCAAATATCTTTACTTTCTCTAAAAGAGAAATCCAAAAGTGAATAAATCTATGATCAATAATTAATATTTCAGTATTTTATCTTATTTGGAGATTATCTAGATATTTAATGACTATTCATCACTTACTCTAACTTAACAAATCTGTAGTTTCAGTTCACCAGAAAAATTTCACCTAAAAACTTTTATCCTACTTATATCTATTTAACATACTTGTTTTCATTATTATTTCATCATTCATTATAATAATTAAGCTATCCACAAAAAAATTGTTAGACGTTAGATAAAGTCAGCCATCATGCAATGACATTCTTACTGACGAATTTTGTAACAGATAACATGAACTTACTGGACTTTTAGTAAACCTAGAGAGAATAAAAGTTTTGTATGTCTCCATTAATTTTAACACTGATAACTCTGAAGACACACGTATTTTAATTAAACCAACAAATTTAAATTAGCTTTTATTTGTGAAATACCATTTTAGATCACGTGAACCTGGAAAGTATTTGAGTTAGTTTTTATTATATTTCCAAGAGTTTTATAAACATGTAATTCACATAAACACTTAATTTTCTTTAGGCCAATTAAACAGAACTCTTTCACAAATTAATTTTGGTAATACATCTGAAGGTAGCTTCTGTTTTAAAATTACTGCCATGAATCCGGTACAATAATACAGAATTTGCTAGATATAAGAGAAGTTGAATCTAAGTTGCTTTTCTGGTAGGTAGAATAAGTTAAGGTTACCTACTCAGACAGCTAAAGCTTTTTACTGATCTTTGTAGAGAAAACATTTAAAAGTTTTTTTTTTTTAATTTGCCTAAGTTTCAAATGAACTTTTCTTCTTTCATTTTGCTTCTGAAAAGAATTACCTTCCTGAAGCTTGTAGAACATTTACATCTCAAAGTCATAGGAAAAGAATGCAAATTCCTCTAAGAATGACTTAGGTTCTCAGGCCAGAATTTTTACAATACTTACAAGTCTTCTGAGGTAAATAGGAAAGATTTTGGGACTGGTAAAAGAAATGGATTTTAAACTACCTCTAGAGCTGCATTGTTAGTTTTGCAAAGATTTGTATAAGATAAGGACGGTTGCTCTCAATTCTTCTAAGAATTGGGTTACAGCCTAAATGATATCATGGGCTGATCCACCCATAAATCATTTTGCAGAGGTTCTAGAAGGTTTTCTTTCCCTCTGGGTACATAGTTTTATTTTAGCTTAGGGGAGAAGACCTATTTTTTTTTTTTTTTTTTTATCAGTCTCTTCAGTTTGGCCAGTTTCTGACCACAGAGCTTCTTTGAGTTTTTAGGCAGGACAAACAGTACGTATTCTTGGATGTATTGAACAACCCCTTGGACTCAAGAGGTGTCCCCGAAGAAGATGCAAAAGATATTTTATTTTCCTTTCTCTACTGGGTATTATAGATAGATACCTGAGAGAAATGACTTTGGTAAGAATTCTCACCCTTAGCCAGCTTCTGCCAGTTTCCAGGATCCCATCTGTGGCTCTGACAGAGGTTTAAAGTAGAGGGTATAGCTCTATTATTTACTCAAATCTTGCAATATTTTCTATTAATTTCAATTTTTAGTTTCCCTTGGCTGTTTAAGGTAATAACATTGCAGTTTACCATAAAATCCCTGAGTCCTGTCAAATTTGGGAGGGGCCCAAATGGAGGCTGTCCTTCAAGGGTAGATACTGGGGAGTCTGTGAGGTCATTAACTTAGTGGATTTTGATTTAATGTCATGTAAAAAGGCAATTTAGACAGGATTACTAGTATGACTAATAAAAAAGGATAGAGGGGAAGCAGTAGGAGTTATGTCAGTCTTACTGCTTTTTGTTTTATTTTCCTTTTAGTTACATCTTATGTCTTTAAATTTTTATTAGTCTTTTGCAACAAATCTTCCAACAAAACTATTTTGGAATTTTGAAGCTTCTTGGAGTCTTCTACATACCAATTAAAATACATACCCCATTCTGCTTGTTTAATTTAGGAATCCTTACTTTCAAGCGCACTTCTTAAATAATCTTATCTAATTGGAATCTGAATTCTAAGTTGTTTTAAGTAAGATTTTTTCCATTTTTGTAGATATCTGTAGCTTCTGGAATTACAGTTCATAGAGATAAAATAAGCAGGTCTTCTAGAGGTGATGTGCTTAACTCTTCAGAATTTCAAGATTTGGCTAAGCCTTTGGATCTCTAATACCTAAGAGGGATGTGGCATGGGATTGGGAATTATGTGGTGTTTTATAGTGTATCTCATTGAATAGAAACTTTCTTGAGGTGGGGAGGAGGGTGATTTAACATTAATCTAACTCATTCCATGACCAATTTACCCTAACAGGGAATTTCTTTGAGTTAGGTGGTGAGTGCTCTACCAGTAAAATACTCAATGTATAACCATCAATCTTGTGACTGCTTTTGATATTTCCATTAGCAACAGCCTTTACCCACCTAAAACACACTGGACCTAGTCCAGCTTAAGTAGAGCCCAGTCCAACCTTGGACTCGGTCCAGTTTTTAAGTTGGAGCCAGTCCCACTCTCGTTGGTAGCCACCAACTGTTCCTAATGCAGAATCTGGGGGTTGGGGAGAGGATTGAACCAGCAGACCTCAACAAATAGGGACTGTGGATTTGGGGCTCCATATAAATGGGGAACTGCAAAATACACTAACAATTCCTCATGCATCCCAGGAGAATCAAGAACTGGAGTTTCCAGTCAAATGGGGAACTGAAAGTCAATTAGATCAGGAACCTGACACAAAGAGTAGAGTTCAAAACTGAGAGGAACTTACCTACAGCCTTTGGAAATGGTGAGCAAGACAGAGAATTCAGAAATGGTTTACAGGTACCATACCTGTGTATCTCATTGTCCTCACATGTTGTCAGAAATTTGCTTCAGATCTCCTCACTGCCACCAAATGTGTTAAAAATGAAATTCAGTTGAGTAAATTTGAAGATCTAATTGGCATTATGCAGTGATTCATGAATCAGACAATATCCCATGTAGCAGATAGGAAGGGGCTCCAAGGAGCTTTTATAGGCAGAAGGAGACAGGGCAAGGAAGTTATTCTAACAAAGAGTAGATTGTTTCAGGCAAGGTCACCTTCCTTTGGGGAAAGGTGGGGGTCTGTCAGACAGATTTCCCTCACTAGTTGTGCTCAGGTAATTACAGATTGACTGGTTAAAGGTCACATTCTTAGGAGAGGCTGAAACTGCAATTAAATTAGGTATTAAGTCTTGGGTTTGCTGATGTGGAGCTTAGCACAAGTGACTCCATTTTGGCTTTTTTTCTTCTTTTTTAATAATTAAACCGCTGTCTAAATTTCAAGGTCTCTAAACAATTTAATAAGATTCTCTTCTTCACCTAGATTGATTTTATTGCTACCTTATTAACCTATTAATATCCCTTTCTGCTCAGAGAGTTTCAGCCATGTTGCTTCTCTAACATGAAAGTTTCCTCCACTCTCACCTCACATATATCAACATTCAAATAGCCCTACAGATGTGTATTTTTAGCAAAAGAAGATACGAGGAATGGAAATATATTTTGTTATAGGGAAAGAATGACTTTGTCCTTGAGCTGGTTATTTTTGAATGGAAAAGTAAGGGACAAATGAATATGGATACAGAAAGTTCTGGAAGGTTTGTAAAAAGGGAGCCCTGAAAAGCAGTTTTGTACAGTCAGGCTGGGGTTAGATCAACCTTAATTAGATAAGTGGACTTTGTTACTAAAAGTAGGCTAATACAGAGTGGATTTTGTTCCTCTCTGTTAAGAGAACAAAGTTTTTTTGATGGGAGGAAGGAGAGTAATTAGGTACTGGGGATTGAACCCAGGACTGCATGCATGCTAAGTGTGCATTCTATCACTGACCTATACCCTCCCCCCGAGAACAGTTTTCTTAGAATACTGTTTTTGATAACAGATTATGTGAGTTACTTTGCATTTAAGTGATCTGTATTTGCTTTGGAAATATTTTGTCACTTTGGTTAAATGAATAAGTATTGTTTCACAGTGACCTATGATCCTATTTGTGTTTTAAAACCTTTTTGACATTTTGACAAACTTATCAAATTTCAAATTCTCACTAAAGTTCTTTTGATTTCCAACTAACTCAGAAATGCTTCAAAGGAACCCTGAGGCATCTCAGGAATATTAAACTAACAAGGTTCATTTAGTATGTTAAATTACTTGAGAAACCCTGTCAAATGATTGGAAATGAACCTTAGGTTATATTGTATGGATAAATGTCATTAATATAGATATTCCAAAATTTATATGGAATTCCTAATAATCCAACATGTCCCGGTATAGTGTTATCAGTTATAATTCTAGTTATTACTTTAAAATATTATGTTGTGGAAATAACCAAGTGTCCTGTCAGTTGCATTGTAATCAGATTCTTAACCATGCTTAAGTCTTGTCATTTATAAACAATCATTATTTTGCTCTAATGTATTTATAAAATAAAGACCTTCAAAAGGTTCATAAAAAGGGCTTTAAACAAATGTAAGTTCTTGATAACTTTTAGATCATACCACTGAACTGGGTAAGAAATTACAAAACTCAAATGAAAAAACCTGACAACTTCATCCACATCAACAGAAATTACATGGGACTGAATGAACTGATACATATGATTTATAATTTTATTACTTTTTTCTAAAATATACTGGCTTTTAACCTTTATTTTCCAGGAAAAAAAAAAACAAAACACTTTCCTCTTATGCTCTGATATACAACAACAACTTGATAAAGTATATACCTTGTAAACAAAGGTAAAACATATTTATCTTTTTCTCTAATTGGTTCTTCCAGAATTTGGCTTCTCCAGCTGCTCTCCTGTGGACTTGATGGCTTATTGCTACCAGATTACAGCTAGTTATACTAATCATCATTTTAATTTACTCTGTTTCCAAATTGTTTATGCTTTGTGTCTCTCTCTGCTGTTCTATGACCTTATTAATGTTACTAGTTATATTATTTCTCCTGTCTAGTTTATAAGATTATCTCTGGCATTACCTGATATGTAACCAGGTTACATTAGCACCTTGAGTGGCATATCAACAGAATCTGCCTGATCTAGGAATGAGCCTTCCTAGTTCCATGGGACAAAATTGGCATGAAATGTCTTCCAAATATTAGTTGAATTTATGACCTAGGGGAACCACTGTGAATGGAAATGTTGCCTGTCATACCAGTAAACAAAGGATATTGCAACCATCAGGCCACTATAGCTGCCCCTGTTGGTGAGCCCTGAGGGAACTCAGGATGGAGACAAACCTACTGCCAGCCGCCAAGCCTCTGCCACCCCAGCGGTGCACCCTGAGGTGACTCAAGGTGGGAAAGAACAGGATACTGGCCCTTGCTAGCTAAGGAGTGATTTCAAGGAGCCCAGACTCTTGCATCTTTCCATAAATAGAAAAGCGCTAAATTCATTAACTTGAGATGTCTGGTTTTCTTTAACTCACAGTAATCTTTTGATGTTCTGAATACCTGGTTTTTGTTGCGAAACTCCTATATATCCCGGCTACTCCCTCACCGCTTTGGAGCAGTCCCTCAGAGCTATTTGAGAGGCTTCCCCACTGGGCTTGTAGTCCTTGGAAAGTCTACGGGATCAAACATAGTTCTCAACCTCAAAACAAAACAAATAACCCTACAAAAGTCCACCCCACGTCCATGTAGTCCTAGCAGACTTTCCTGATCATAGCTGACCTTACTTTGAATTCCTAAGTATTGTCTATGCTAAACATGATAATAGAATGTGATACTATAGCTCATATTTGTCCTAATGTTTAGATACGTGCTCACTTCATATTTTCTGTGGACACATCAAGTCACCAAGTTCATATATTTCTTCTGAAGCCCTTACAACCATGAGTCCTAATTATGACACATCAGACTCGCATGAGAACTTTCTACAAAACAAAACTTCTAGATATACTATCAGATTTTCTCAACATGGAGTTTAAATTCTTCTTCTGTTTAATATATCTTATTTAGTCAGAATCCACAGAACATACTGTCATTAATTCACTATATAGGTTTTAAATATCATCTATAATCTAGTCCTAAAATAAAATATGTGGATTATAGTTCTGTTTGGCATACACAGTGTTTATTTTTTAATTTGAGTAGGTTCATATTTGTAAGTATGAAAGTTATACATAAAATACTTCGATGTATAGATTCTTCTAAAAATGAAAAGATCTGAAAACACTTAGCACATGTTTTTACATGACAGCAATTAGTTGAAGGCGAGTAATGTGCATTATCTTTGAATGTGGCAGAAAATGGCTGGTTCTCCCCAGACCTCTCATTCTGTGTTTTCTTACACACTTACATTATTTGTCTGGTCATTTGAACATGCACCCCCTGCTTGCTCTACTATAAGATATACAGGGATTTAATAAAGTTGGGTTAGTAATAGCTTCACTTGATTTTCAAAATTAACTATTATATGACCAGGAAATCACAATGTATTACTTTGTATAATTTTGCTATCTAGTAGAATATTAGTTAAAGAATATTTCTACATAAATATGTTTCTTCAAAGCAGTAAGAGAAAGAGAATTCAGCCCCTTTGCCCATGCAGTCCCCATAGGAGAGTAACATTGCAACACGTCAATTAGACCACAGTCATCAGTAGGAAGAATCAATGTACTCCAAAGGGTCACACACTTACATGCTGCCCTCTGCTTTCTTTCTCTTGCTTCCTTTATGCAATTGGTTAAGTGAATGGAGGGTGGGACTCTTGTTTGGGTTGTGGGATGGTAGATAAGTTACGATCATCAGCCCTTAGCCAGATTTATAATAAAATAAAATTTATTATTTTGCTATGGCTTTTTAAATGCATAGCCCTGGCAGCAACTTCCATTTAGGAGGATGGTTGGCAGAACAGGATTGAAGCCTTCTTGCATCATCCATCCAAATACTGTAAAATGTCATCTGAATCTTATCATGTTCCTTCCTAATTTGTAGGATTCAGTAAGAAGTACTAGCAATCTGATATCCCTTTCATGGTACCAAAATCTTGAGTATAATAATAATCAGGAATTTCCTTCTATACAAACCTGTAAGATCATGGCAGTTGTTACAACATGGAACTTCATGAGGTTGACAAAATTATATATTGAGAAAATGGACCCTAAATGCTTTTTCAGTTTACACACACACACATACACACACACAATCATCACTAAAGATCAGCTAAAAAAAAATATGTCAAGGTGCAATCTAAATGGTCTTTTGTTTGATGCCACTCTGTGGTATCTGGGCTGCAATATCTGCTTCTTGCTTTAAGGACCTTATTGCTTTATTGTAGGAAATGCTCTAGGCCTGGCTTATTCACTTGCTTAAAGAACAAATCTTTTATTACTAGGTTTTAAGCGGATTCATTTCTGTGTCATGTTTACTTTCATTTAATGTTCTCTGCAAAATTGTGACTTCCTCCACTACTAATGAGAGAAAATTGAGGAGAACTGTTTTGGCTCTCTGTCTCTTTTTCTCCCAGGACTCATCACTGTTGCTCTGTTCTCTTTTGCCATTTATCAGAATTCTCTGAACTGTGGCAAAGGGAGGGTCATTTAAACATCATTCTTTGGGAAGAATGAACTGCTATTTGGGCACTGTCAGGGCACTCTCTTTGTAAAACATAAATCTCATGGGCAATAATTTAAGAGAGCTCATGGATATTATCACACCCAGTGTTGTGAAGGGTAACAGTGCTCAGTAAATGCTTATTAAATGAATCAATGAATACGTGAATGTGGTTGCTTGAAATGACACTCAGAATTTTGTTTACATATGTACAATAAGGTCTGATTCAATAAGAAAACACTGCTATTCAAAAAATTGGTATATATTTAAAACAATGCCTTAATTATAATAACATAAAATTCCACATACAGATTTGTTTAGTAGTTCTAGAATATGCTTTAGTGTTGCTAGAATTTTGTTTTTCCATCTCTTTTTAAAACTTTGATGTCAAGATAATGTAGAAGAAAGATTATTCAAAGTTCTTTGTTACCATTGTTTTGTATTAATTAAAATATAGGATAATAAGATGATTTTAATAAATACAGATTAATTTACAAGAATTAAAATTTTACTCTATCCGTATCATAATTTAAGCCCTATTATTAGTGGTATTATTCTAAACATTCCCCAAACTTGAGACTAATTTCAGTAGTCAAGGCTAAAGAATTTTTTAACTGATACTTAAAGCTCAGGGGGAAAAAGAAATACTATTTCATATCTTCATTCACTGATAATCTCTGATAACGTTTGTTGCATATTCTTCTAGAAATTTACTCTCTTCCCAGTTTTAGCTATTTCTTAGTATCTTTGCTTCTTGTTTCACATGACGAAGAAATAGTCTAACATTTGCGTTAAATGAAGATGGGGTGCTCTAAGTGGTCAAGTTCTTGTGCTTATCCATGCCTTAGCCTTCCTCAGTCTTGTCTGGTTGCAGTCTCTAATAATTCACGGGCCTGCTTAGTGATCAGTTTAGGGGTACGTCCCAGTAAGAATCACAAAATGTAGGAATCAGAGTGAACTTCAAAGTCACTTTCACCAACCCCACATTTTACAAGGAGAACGAATGAGGGCCGGAGAAGTTAAATGATTTGTGCAGTATGACATAACTAGCTCGTTACAGAGTTGAGAATAGACTGTATCATAAATGATTTTGATCTTATGATTATCTTATGATACTTAGTATTGGATTATAAATAATTCTAAAATCACTCATGTTTAGTTTTTATTTGATAGAAAATTGTCATTTACTGCAACATCAATGAAAATTCTGTGAATATACAGAGTCAAAAGAGAAATAAATCTAATGAATTTTTTTCCTTAAGAAGTACAATTGAATGTTATATTAAAGAAAGATTACTGTTGTTAGCTAATTTTGCAACTTTATAGGCCACAGAAATCTATAACAACAGAACTTTGAAGCATGAGTGATGGGGGAGAGTTATGGATATTAATTCAGGCTTTCTATGTGGTGTTCAGTGAAATATTAAGCTTTAAAGTCTGTGTGGGAGTGTATCTAAATATAGTTGTCATTTTGCATTTTCAGTCTGCAGTTTCTCAGACGTATTCATGGCAGGGAGGGAAAAAAAAAAAAAAAAAAAAAAAACCCAGGTCTGCCATGAAGGCGTGATTCTCAGTAGAATGCTGAGAGGTCATTATTACACAGCCAAAGCACAGTATAGCTAGAATCAAAAAGTGCTTGGTTCTGATTTGGTCTTCCCAATTCTCCCTTTTTCCTCTGGGCTGATCTGAGTAGTTCCAAAAGTATATTTTTCGAGAGATAACAATTTCCATGAAAAATTCTTGCACAGACTTTAACTAATTAGTTTGAGTTAAAATTACAGTCTCTCCATTCTCTGACAGCCCTGTCAACAATCTCAGGCGCTGATAGGATGATGGAGAACAGTATTTGAAAGTTCCCAATTAGACACTGGAAACCTTTGAGTTAAGATTTTATACTTAATCAAGAGTATGGTACACTGTTGGCAGGTATACTGTTTTGAAGTTTTAAAAATTTTTTGCAGATTTATGTATGTATTCTTTAGTTTATCATTCCTTGTTGTTTTTCACAACACTTTGATCTTAATTGCCTGATACAACCCCTGCTTAAGTGAACCACATCCATCGAAAGATGCATGTCATAGAATCACAGAATTTCAAATATGGGAATGACTTGAAGTCATCTAGATTAAGCCTTTGCTTTTTTTTTTTTTTTAAAGATAAAGATACGGGTCCAGGGAGATGAAGTGATTTATAAAAGAAGAGACATAAGTAAAAGAAGAAAGGAAACTAACATTTGTAATGAACCTGAAATAAACCAGGTAGAGAGCTGGGCACTTACATCATCACAATTAATTCTGATATTTATAGGTGAAAAAATTACACTTATGTTCACACAGTTAAGAAAAAAGAAGAAAAGAAAAACAGCAGACTTGGGAGTCAAATACTGGTTAGCCTGACCTAAAACACATAGTCTTCCAGATAGAACCAAACATCTGCTTCAGTTCTCAGTGAACTTTCAACTGTATCATGGTACCAGTTAGGCAAATGTTTTGGAACAACTAATTATGCTTATGGTTTTAAAAACTCACCCATCTGGTAAACTTGCCACATGTTTACCTTGGATATTTTTGCTTAAATTGCAGGAACTTTCCAGAAGGAATCCCAAGCTGATACGTATCCAATTTCCTGTTTCTTTTATACTGTCTTCAAATACGTCATCTTAAAGTTAGTAAAACATAAAGATAAAAAGCTAGATACATCATTTTCATCAGGATTAGATTTCCTGTGCCACTTATTAGCTTCTGGGTTCAGGAGGTTATAGGGCTCCACTGTTTGAGGGCTTCATGGGGCAGTCCTTATTTGCTCATCTTCCTGATTATCCCAGCACATCTGGCTTCCTGGTGCACTTAGGTCCTGTCAACCTCAGAAAAGTCTGAAGAATATCTGAGTCACTTGCTAATGCAAACCAGCAACAGCTTCCACTTATACAAGTTTTCTCAGTATTCATAAAGAACAATTCCTGTTTTTTTTTTCCTTAGGCCTCACACCATTTGATAGTATAGACCTTAACACAAAAACAGGAAAGCAAATTTCAAAGACCTCTCTATTTGTGAGTCTATGTGTGTCAGGAGGTGGTCAGGCAGAGTGCATAGCAAATGATATATTAAACTTAAGACAAAAATGAAAGTCTACAGACCAGTCATACTTATGACCTTCTGAATGAATATTAGACTTGTAATTTCCCTGAAGATGTATCTAGAAGGTTCATCAGAATCACTTATGAATCATATTTATTATTTAATACAATGGAGGAAAGATTTATTATCTGTTGGGTTTTGGACTCTATCCAGTAAAAAGTGATGCTAGTTGGACGAGACTTGAGAAAGAAGCGATTAATGGGAGATGAGTTGGTCAGTAGAAAGACACATATGAAGTATATTATTAGGGTCTCAGGAGACAGATCAACCTGGATCACAGTACTCAAATATACAACAGGATTTTTTTTTTTAATAAAGAGCACTGGGAAGAGTGTTAACTTAAATATAAAATTAAAACTCTTGACTCAAACTACTGAACATTCATAAGTCCTGGAATGATAGCTTCAAGTCATTTTCAGGTACACAAACACTCAGAGAAGAGGGATACTTGATTCATACATGTGCATAATTCTTTTGACATGTCATTGGTACTTTACTTCATGTAGTAAATATATATTAAAAGATATGAATATACAAAAATTATGTGTAGATCAAAGTGTGATTCCATCGCAAAGCATTCTAGAGTACTTGTTTTTGTAATATAAATGATCATGCACTCACATGTGTGCGTATACACACACACACACACACACACACACACACACACAAACACACACCCGACTGATCTAATCTGCTTTGTAAATGAAGACTTTTAATGGGAGGCGTCAGCCTCGTGAGTAGGTAAATAGGCTGCCTATGTCATGCCTCTTTGGCCCATATCCTTTGTCCTGTTCTGACATTCATCTGATCTCTCTTCCTCATAATCATTAGCAACTAGCCTGAGGTTTTCCCCCTGGAGTCCATGTCAGGCTTGGTGGAAAGCTTTTACTTGCCTCTGTTCTATAGAAAAAGAAGCCAAAGAAAAAATCCAAGAATTCGGCTTGAGGAGAAGTCAAATTTATATCTGGGTAGACTGTCTAGGTGGTCTAGGTGGTTTCTCCTTACAGCAGAAGGGTCAACATGGGTAAAGCCTAATTGGTTAGGAAACTGTGACACTGGGTAAGCGGGATGATTAAAAATGCAAGGAGGAAGAGAGAGCTTAGAAAAAAATTTTGGATTCATAAAGGAGTAGCCATGCAGCTTTTGCGGAAATGTCTCCATCCTCAGGGCATCATGGAGGGAGCTGTTAAAGCCACTGGCTTTATGATTTATTCACAGTAGGGTTATTTATTCACATGATGATTTATTCACAGTAGGGTAAGCCATTAGAAGAATGAGGCATGCCACGAGACTGAGGATGGCAGATAGGTTTTGTCTTAGCCGCCAAGTTTAGTTAATTTGTGGTAGCTGCCTGGAGGGGTAGACAGGAGGACTCTAAGACCCTATCTAAACTCAACAGTTTAGTGTCCTTTGATTAATTAGTGACATCTGCATGGGCACAGAACTGTGAGTTATTGACATTGATCATGTCATGTTTCTTTCATCCTTGTACCAGATATACCTCTGGCATTAGATAATTAAAAGGATTCACATCTGACCAATGGAAGTTTAGCTCGTCATTTGAGCACTTTAATCAGTGGCTAATAAAACTCCAAATTTTTTAGAGCTCTGGCAATTGGTTGGTCCAAATAGTTCAAGATGACACAATAGGGTTCTTAAACATGATCTGGTAGCACAGGTTTGTGGTACTTCAGAACACCAGGAGCCCGATATTCAACATCTTTCTTTCTTTAGTCTGTCCACACAGGCCAAATTTGAAAATGTGGCCTTGGAATTCAGATCAAAACAAAGAATACTACCATGAAGCAGGGTTCTGTTCTTTGAAAAGAATTGATCAGTTATGAGAACGTGATACCAGTCTTGTGAACTGGTCTTTGGCACTTGGGCACAGATAGCTGCTTATCAGAATTCCAGAAAGGCGAATGAGTGTGATTTGTCAGTTGTCAGTTTAGACACTAACAGAACAGCAAAGGTCTGAAATGGGACATCACAGTAGGGGTCAGCCTAACAGGGAGAACAGAACAGTAAGCCTTGTATATTGGGGGTTAAGCATGAGGAGTGGATTTTGAGTCTGCTTTACACAGTAGTGCAGAAGCCTGGATTGGCCTGATGATTGGGATATAAATGGGGGTAAAAATTGGCATAAAAATATAAACTAAATAGGAAAATCAGAAGAGCCTTGATGTGGGAATACTCAGTAAAGTCAGGACAGGGAAATAAAGAAAGAGCGTAGACTGCTTTATTTTCTATGTGAGCTTATGTAGTTGGAATTTCAGTGTTTATCCATGTGTCTGTTTTCCCTCTTAAAATTCAGAGTTTGCTGAAAAAAGTAATAGATTAAATGTGAGCAGACATACCTTACTTTGCATGAGTGTGTTAGATGCTTTCATAAATACACACTTTTGGCAAATGGCAAGAAAACTGCTCTAGATAAGCTGGGAAGAGATATAAAAGAAATATAAACTGCGCTAGAGAAGCTGGGAAGAAATATAAAAATATAAAAGATATAAAATATAAAAGAAACGTAAAAATATAAAATATAAAATTTAATCATTAAATCTTTAGGACTAGGTTGGGCAAAATGAAAACTGAAAGGAGGAGGATTCATGAAGACAGGGAGATAGATCTTAGACCAGTGATTTCTTGAATAAGGAACTTATTGCTGGGTGCAGAAAACAGATAAAAGTCTTCCAGAAGATTTAGTAGAAATGGTGTTTGATGAAAATTGTTCTTGGCATGATTAAGGTATCTCTCAGCCTCGTTCGGCGGGCACCCAGAGGCCGCTCTTGGGCTGTGTAGGACAGTAGTGCTACCAAGTAATCTGGTTTGTCTAGTACTTTCCTGCTGTTAGTAGCAGTTCCCTGTTCCAGGAATGCCTTCAATCCCAGGCAAATAGGGGTGGTTGGTCTCTCTCAGCTGGAATGTGGCTCTTTTCTGGGGAGCAGGGAAGTAGGGCTTTCTGAAAATTTTGAATATCTGAAGCTGATCTTTGCTTGAAAAACATTGCAAACAATAACAGGGTCATCAGGCATCGGTGAAAGAACGTAGCAAAGAAACTTTGTCTGGCGTGTTAGTATCGTGTGTGTGTGTGTGTGTGTGTGTGTAGTTGTTTCCACTTTTCAAGCTCCTTTTTATAGGCAAGCTAAACAGACAACCTTTTTTGTTGTTGTTGTTAGCAGCAAAGTTAATATTTACAAAATTAGTGTACCTGCCTCCCTCAGAAGTATCATGACTGAATTTGATTAGGGGATCAGTAATTTAAGATGCACATCTGATACATATTAACATACTAACATGTATTAGGGCTACTGGTTTTTTTATTGGAAGGGCAGGAATCATTATTCTTTATTATGCTCATTTTGTAAATTTTGAATTAGATTTTAGGTTTGATTATGATCACATTCTTCCATTGTGAAAATTAAAATTATTTTTCAATATGAAAGAAGAATCACATTAACCACATCATATTTGACTTAATTTTTGTATTTGGTAAGTTTCTCTCCTGTATCCTGGCTTTGAAATTTCATCAGAAATTTGAGTGATAGATCCAATTAGCAGAGAAAATCTCGACCAAATGTTACGTGATGGAAGAAAATAAGTAATAGCACTTGAATTGGAGTACAAGAAATGGAAGAATAAAGCCAGAAGTCACTGTTAAATCTTTACGAAAAGGCACGATAGCCATTTAGATTTTCAAAATAGTTGAAGCAAATAATTTTGGAAATGAAATTCTCTGGTATTTGGCATTCTGAGTTTAATTGATATCAGCAAATCCGTATATGACTTGTAAGTTGCTGAAAAATTGGAATTACACACTCAATAAAAATAGATCAGGAGTGTGGGGAGCTACATGTAGGCATCATGAGTTTTCTTTGGGGTACCCCGAGTACTTTCAGTGAGCAGTTCTCAGCTTCTTTGAAATTACTTTAGTTATGGCTAGTTAGTATATTTAAGTGAGCAGAAAGAGTTATATTTTAGTGTGTATGTATGTGTTTATGTGTGATTGTGCCTTTCCTTGTTTTAGTTAGTAGTAATGGGCAGATGTAGCCATGGACAAGATTTAAAATATTTTGGTGTGAATGTTCTGTGCTGAGTTTACTGATGAGTTTTAAGGAAAAACGACACACAAGGTCAAATCCTAGTATGTATCCTAGTGACTTTAAAATTGTATTCTGAAAACCCCAAGTTTCCCTGTAAGTACCTCAGAGACCAAGAAATTATGTGGGAGTTGAAGCATCAGAGGTGGAGAGAGAAGACCACGTACAGATCTGTCATATTTCCCTATTTCTATCTCAGAAATTCTGCTTTTTATTATGCCAATTATTATTTCATTTAGTACAAAGTTTTGTGGTTAAAAAATTAAAAAAATAAAGATTTCTGGTGTAGAATAATGAGCCTTCAGACACAAGATATGCCTTTGACCTTGACGTCCTAGCATTGTAGTACTTAAAAGTCATATTTCTCTAATCTTCTAAGATATAAATAAAAGTAATAATACATATCATATTCAAAAATAATTATTTCCAAAGCTTACTGAAGACAATTTAATCTCTTCTTTCAGTTTACCTACCCCACCTTACCCGTATTTTCAAACCTCTTATCCAGTTCTTTCTAAACACTCTTCAGCCAACTGGACACCTTGCCATTGCCAACATTTTTCAAAGTCCCCATATATGAAGTTTTCTCACAGGCATGCCTTCAGCGGGGACGGGCATTTTATTTTCCCCCCTTTATGTCCATCTTTCAAAATCCTGCACATCTTTTGAGTTTGAAGTTGAATATCATCCCTTTTCCAAAGCTGCTCTGATCACGCTACTTGTGATATGTTCTTCCTCTGATAATCCTGCAACATTTTGTAAGTCTCATGTGGTGTGTTTTTCCCTTCACTCTGTATTATTTGCATTTGCCTAGTTTACTTATCTAGCTTACAAAATTGTAAGCAAGTTAAGGACTTTAAGTAAGGACTAATTTGCATTGAAATGTTTTAATCTGTCTCCTCTTTGAAGTTGTCAACAACTATGAAAGATGTGAAATTTGACCTTACTGGCAAAGTAACTATTTAGGCTGCGACAGTTTCATGGGTACTGGTAAAAGACATGAGGCACCTGGTTCAGAGACAAGAAACAATTTACTGCTCAAAGTAACAGCAGTAGCTAGACTCTCAGTATTTTCTTGTACAAGTTTCCTAATTTCACATTTCCACAGGACGTTGTGAAGAGGCCCAGATGTAAGATGCACAGTCATTTGCAATACAGGAGAGGAACCCCGAACTTGGGGACCTTTATCTTTCACATTGAATAGGAAACATGCCAGCTCATCACTCCTAAGGGAGCCACTATCTGTACGAATAGTTTGGAACAAAGACACTCAGTGCCTCTGCTCGTAAGACGTGCCAGAGTATGAGAGGTCCAAGGAAGATTGTCTCACAGAAGAAATATTCAATCATATAAGTATCTTGTGAGCACCTCATATATGCCGAAGATTCTAGGCACCAAGAAGGGTTACAAGGAAACAGTAGGCCTTTGTTCCAAGAATCTAACTGGAAAAAATATGAAATGGATGGGCACTTTGGGATATGACATTAGCAGTTCAGTACATCGTTCTGAATGTGGGAATAACTTTTTTTTATGTTTAATTTTATCCTTGTGTTATTTTTCCTCTGTCTTGGTAACAGCCCTCTTACCTTAACTCATATACAGTTCCATATGTGTTATAACGTAATAAAATGAACAGATCATACTTTACTCTCTGCTGTTAACGAGAGCACATCATTTGAAAGTGTTATGCCGCTTGACCACAGCAATCATCTTTAACAAGTAATTAGTACAAATATTGCTATATGTTCCACTTTAAGTACGTCAGTTTGGATCTGGGACATTTGATAAATATTTGATGAATATATTTCACTTTATATATGAAAAATGATCCTCATTATTGAATGAACTAATTAGTGACACAAATCTAGGGAGCCATCTCTCTGCGCATTTTAGTAGGGAGTTGAACTGGCTTGCTACTGCCATGAGGACGACGACGACGACTACTACTACTACTAATTTAAAAATTAAAACTTAAAAAGAAATTCCTTAAAAGGTATTGCTAATTGTTGCTGCATATTGTCACAAAATAAAAGATGTTATTTTTTCCACTAAATTATAAACTTAATACTCCATTTCAGAAACAAGCATCACAATTCATATTATCAGCAGAAACATTGAAAACATCTTATTTCTCCATCAGTATCTCTCCTTTGTAAGGATGAGACATGGAACATGACTCTAATCTGACTATTTCTATGATCTCACTTTGTTTCATAGATTTCTTTAGTATTGCTGGTGGTTAAGGGGGATGTGATTGCGTGTCAAGAAAACAATGATGCTTCCCCAACAGAAGTATAACACATTGTCAGGGTTTCAAAAGGTAAAAAGCAGTCATTGTGTTCAGCCTGTACACGGGGTGTTCTCTGCTCTTTAAAAGTTTTGCAGGAAGCGAATTAATGTAATAGTTTTTACAGTCTGTATAGTATAAAATAGACTCAGATTAAGCTAGCAGACTTGTTATTTGACAGTTTATAAAATATTTTAGTATCTTTTTGGCAGTAGCAGTTTGAATGTTGGCAAGTGTACACATTGCTTGCAGTTTCAAAACCTTGTAATGAGTATTTTCCACTGTAATAGCAGAGAGCTAAAATTTGGATAAACCACTTAGACTTGTGAACTCTGACATGCATGGTAACAATGTCTTTGTAAAAGAATTTTGTCAAGTATTGGAGCTCCTACTAATAGCACATCCATCTTTCTGCACACCATAAATCTTAAGAAAATTTCTATTACTCTGCAATTTGTCTGGCTTATGCTATTTATTAGCCATTTTATTCTGCTGCTTTAAGAAGTAATGTGATGTTCATTTTATTGCTGGTTCAATAAATTGTTAATTATAATGCAGTGATTGCAGCTGACGTGATTTAAAAGCCACATTAGCACTGTAGCATTAAGTTTTAACTATTTTACCCTTCAGTTCCCTGTTTATACAACAGTAAAAGGAAAATAGCCTTAGACTAATTTAAAAAATGAAGGTACTTCTATCTATTGATCACATGACACATTAGAAACTTTTTTTTTTAATAAAGATTACACTTTTGTCTTGAAAAACAGGGGAAAAATGAGTGAACAATACACAGTAGAACACTGAAGAGCAGAGCAGATGATTCCAAGATAGGTAGAACACAAGGAGGTTACCTATATTATATCTATGCCCTTGAAGGAGAATTGGTCCTATCCCAAACATTCATAAGACACTTGGTCAATGCCGAAAGGTCCTTGAAATTTGGTCCTGTCAGAAAGCATCCTTGAGCATATTTGGTCCATGCCAAGTAGTTTTTGAGAGAATCAACTGTCAAGGACCTTTTGGCATGGACCAAATGTTGGCTATCGACCCTAAGTAGTTGAGCATGGAGCAGCATGACCAGACCTGTTTTGTTTCTTTTCAGGCTCAAAACTAACCTAGAACTTTCCTGCTTGCCTCAAATACATGAATCCCAGCCTCATACTGCGTATCTTTAGAGATATGTTGAATCACATTCTCCTAAACATGAAAATTGTGGCATTCCCTGTACCATGCACGTTAGCTGTTAATTATATTCTGCTCAATATAATTTCAGAGTGTACATTCTGTCTTCTTATCTAAAGTATGGCTTTTACTCACTGGCTTCAGCTCACTGAAGTCAAGGATTTTGCTCCATGCTTGTTGGCCACCTCCTCCCCCACCAGCTCCCTCAGAATCCTGCAAAATCCCGGGCATCATATCAACTCTTCAAATAAATGTATTGCTTCCAGAGTCTTTCTCTAAGGCTGTAGCTGTACATTTTGAACATGGGATAATCCATGCTGTACCATTTCTGTTATACTGATAAGTGAGAGGCTAGTGAACATGCCATTAATGCCAGTAAATAAGCTTGACCTTTTTTGAATTGTGTAATCCAGTTTGCAAAACAGGGAGAAGAACAAGGAATTGGATGATGTGGGGGCCTCTGTGTCTTCTCCCTGTCCCATCTCCTTTGACACTGTATGCATTTGGGTGAATCAATGAACTGTTCTATGATTTGTTTTCAACATTGTGATGTTTTATTCAACAGCCACATACAGGGAAACTACTATGTGCCCGGCACTCTTTTAGGAGTGAGTAGTATACAGCCTTGTAAAGACTGCCTCCCAGGTAGGGAGCTGAGAGGTGGGGGAGTATAAGCAAGGAGAAACCTAGATGCCTTTGATATCCCCCCTCTGCAGTAAAACATTGATCCAAACAATTTATAAATCATTATTCTGTGCTTTCTGTAGTAGTGGATTTTCTTTCTTCTTAGTGCTTTGTCTTATTAAAAAGTTATAATATGGATGCAATGTATGTGTGTCTGTTTAAATAGAGAATTAGTTATTTATAGTACCATAAAATGTTAGAAATGAAAAGGACATTTAAGGCCATTTAGTTTGTAACTCTATTCCATTAGGAACACTTGAGATTTTAAATCATACAGCTCTTTTGGCCCCCTTTCCAAAATTCTGATTCAGTAGCTTGGGGTAAGACCCTGGAATCTGTGTTTTCTGAATTCTCTCTAGGTAAAAGCCGTCAATCTAGCTCATCTCTTCCATTTTACTCCATAGGAAAACCGAGGCCCAGGTTTGGATTTTCTTGTTCAGCATGTGATGGCCTTCCCCACTCTGGGCCTTAGTGCTTGCTGTCTCCCTCCCTGAAATGCTTTTCCCCCAGCTCATCCCAGCGCTGGCTCTTCCTTCTCCCTCAGATCTCAGCTCGGATGTCACCTCCTCCAAGAGGCTTCCCTCAGAGTGCTCCCTTCCACTTACTGCCTTTTAATAATGTGTCTAGTTGGTAATTATCTTGTTTATCTGTTTGTTAATCTCTCTCCCCTACAACAATGCAAATTCTATAAAGCAGGGTCCCTGTCCCTATTTTTATTATTACATCCTCAGCACCTGGCACGCTGCTAGGGCATAGCAAGCCGCTGAACAAATCTGTGGAATGAATGAGTGAATGCACGCGTGCACGTTTTGCTCAAAGTGAGATAAATTGTTAAAAGTGGTAGAGAGAAGAGTGGAGGCTTGTTGTCCTACCAGCAAGGCCATGATGTCTTTGCCTTCTCCTGTTGTCTTCTACAGTTGCATAAGATTTTAAAAGTTGTCTGGTCCAAAGTCTTTAATTTTTAGCTGAGAAAATTGTGCCCCAAGCCACAGAGTTTAAATGTCTTTCCTAAGGGCATATATAATTAGTGGCTTAATTAGGAATAAGAACTCAGGTACTCTATCTGTTTGATCCAGTGGTCTCTGCACCAACCGTACTATGTAACTTAGCCTGTGTTCTAAAGAAATACGTTGTTTCTATTGAATTATTCAGATTTCCTGAGTCTTTCTTTTGAATATAAGAAATTGCTTTTGTCCATAGAGAGGATATATCTAATAACATGCTGTTTAATCATTTCTGCGTGTGTATGACAATGGAAAAAAAAGTCATCTATCAACTAATTTTTTTTCTTTTTAACTTTCAGCACATCTGTGGTCACGATCATGCACTTGTGACCCACAGATACCTAACCAATGGGTGCTTAGTCCTCTCTTTCTTTAAAAGAAACTTCCATGCAGCCCTGGATTGATGAGGTGAAATGGCCTCTATTTATTTCTCAACAGTGCATTACTCTTTGTGAAAGAATCCATCTCTCTGAAGATTCTGCAAAGTCTATATTACATCATTGCAGATTCAATCTTAAAATTTCTCTTTTAGTGATCCATTTTGAGAAGTCAGCCAGCCATCTGGTAATTTTAATTTTTACAGTGATTTAGGAAGGCCTCCTATTTAGACCATCTTTTAGTAGTATCTTCAATATAAAAATCAATCTTTGTGTTTTTTGTACCTCTGCTCAGGTTTTTCTGTTCATATTGGTCGTTATAATATTTCCAACTTCTTGTCTATGTAGCATTGGAAAAAGGAGGCAAAAAGAGCAGGTGGAAGGAAAGAACTTCCTTTTCTTTACCTCTTGCTCATGGCCCAAGTCTGAATTTTGGAATCTCTTTATTCACTTACAGGTCCCTGACTAGTATATTCCAGATCATGCAGCTGGCACACTAAAACAAGCCTCCAGGGTTAACTTGTGTTACGATTATAGACATTTAATTCTAAAATTGAAAATGTGCACAATGCAGACAAGAAAGAACACTTCAAAATTCCTTTTTTATACAACCATTTCTTATACAGTGTTTGAATTATATTAGGACAAAATATCATAAATGCCCAGAAACCTGTATAGACTCTTATTTCATTGTCTATTTCATGAGTTTTTAGCCATAGTGGTATGTCTCGGACTGAGTTACTCAGATTCTCTGTGGGTGGAGCCCAAGTGCCCATGTGTTTTAAAAGACCCCCAGTTGATTCCAATAGGCTCTAAAAACTGAAACCCACTAATCTCATTATTTTAGGACATCATCCTGTGGCTTTACCAGATTAAAACCTATGTTTCTCTCTTATATGTATAAGCTATATGATGGAGAATCTGAGGAATCGTGACTTACGAAAGTCCAAAGTGTTGTAAAATGTCGAAGGAGCTACTTTTGCCGAAGAATTTTAAAGAATCTTTAGCTTCATAAATTATAGTTCCATGTGCTACACAAACCCTGATCAAAATACATCCCTTTGAAATGAGCTTGAGGACGGGGATGGGCATTATTCAGTTAATAGATGTTCCCAAATTGCTGTGAACAGGCTTTGTTTAGTTTTTTTAGCTTCTTGTAGCCCCACAAATGGCCATGCCTACTGGGGAGAAGGGCAGGTGTGCTTCAAAGCTGTAATAGGCAGTGTCCTACTGCTGTTCACTTGATCTGTACAGAGTATTAACTATAATTTCTACTTACTCCTGGATTCTAACTTTATTTTTCTGTTTGTGATTTCATCTTCTCTCCTAAGTGTGATGTGTTATTCTTTAACTGATTCTCTTCTCCCAAGTTCCCTCCTCCAGTGTAATACTTCACCCTGCCTTCAAAATTGCTTGCACTGCTTTTAGCTACTTAAGATAAGTAAGTTTGTTCTTATCTTGGCCTCAGAATCCTAAATCTTGATGGAAACTTCTTGTTATTGTCAGCATTATAATGTTTTAATAGGAACTATGACCATATCTGGGGTGGATCAGGAAATAATGACATTAGATACATTATTGGCCTTACATGTTATCCAACTGAAGCATTAGTTTTTAGAACAATCATTTCGTCTTGCCTTATAGTTGACTGCGACAATTTTACTTGCTAGTTGCTATCTTAAAAACATTCACCATGTGTTAATTTCCATTGTTTAATTGGAAAGTTGTTGATAATTACTGTATGTATAACTACCTCCCGGACTCTGCCTGTCACCTCTGCACATGCTTAGAAGCTAACCAGAACACTTCTTCGTTCTTCTGTTCTAGTATTAGGATTGCACCAGGATGCCGTAGAAATCAGAGGGAAACTTACTCACCCTTCACTTTCATAACATTTCAACTTAATGTCTCGTCGTATCTCCACTTCAATGTGTTCAGTCATGAAACTTTGACTTACAATGTTCCCACTCTGAAGCCTTTTCCTCTATCTCTTATTCCATAAATGACACCAATATTCTCCCAGTTGCTCTGGTCAGAACTGTAGTGGTCATTCTCTATTATTCCCTAACAGCTTATATTCAATCCACCACACAACCCTATTTAATCTCCAGAATATATGTAAATTCCAAGCACTTTTCTTCACTTCAGCATTTATAACCTTTTCATTAATATCATCATCTTATATCTGTTAACTAACTCTGCTTAATTTGTGGCCCTTTCCTCACTCATAATCCACTTTCTTCTTAGTAACAAGAATTATGTTTTTAAGGTAATAAATAAGGTTATATATCTACAGTGCTATGTACTAACTAGCTCCTCATGTCATCGATTGCTTCATCTTGAGTCATTCTCCCTACCTCTTAACTGCACATTTTCCCTTCTTCTGTTCTGAAAACACATTGACGCTTTTGCCAGTTTAGATCCCAAAGAATTTGTCTCTTCTGCTTCAAATATTTTCCTTTTTTAAAAACTCTTTCTATAGATAGCTGTTTTCAATTCCTTAAGATGATTTTGACTCATGTGCATAGAATGGATTGTGTGGAGGGGATTATATGAAGAGAAATGATGGCATTTTCGTTAAGGGTGGTATTAGAGATGAAAATAACTGAATAAATTGAGAATAAATTCTAAAGATAAAGTTGATAGGATTGACAAGAATTAGTTATGTAAGAGAGAAAGAAACGTTTTGGGATAATTTCTAATTTTTTGGCTAAAGTAGGTGATAACATTCACTGAGCAAAGAAAGCTTGAAGGAAAAAGTTTAGGTCATGCTAGTGGTAAAGGAGAAACAGCAAGAATTTGCATGCTCATTGTGAGGAAAATCAACATTCTGTTTTGACCTGTTGAATGTGGGAGGCATGGGTGATAGAATTAAAGAATGAGTTCCATGTCTGGCTTCAGTAAAATACTGTGTCATGGAGAAAATATTGAGCTAAGGGAGGAGGAGGAGCCGTTCTGGGAGTAAGTGATAAATCAACCAGCTATGGAAACCTGAAACTGAAGAAAGAGGTTAAGGTCGGGGCTATAGGTTTGAGAGCTGTCAGCTCATAGATAGTAACTGAAGCCAAGCAAATAGGCAGTATTACCTAGAATGTAAGGAAACTTAGGATAAAACCTGAAGGGTTGTGTAGAGAAGAACCTAGCAAAACAAGATCTAAACGTATGATCCAAGAGATACTAGGACAGTATGACAAGGATGTGGTATAAAGAGAAAAACAAAAAGGCTTTTAAGAAAGATACACTCTAAATGGAGTGAAGGCGTCCCTAAAGCAATTCTACCCTAAGTAGGTTTTGAGAATTCACAATACAAGAGATTTGATGAAAGGGATTTCATTCTTATAATATATAACAGACACCACAGTGTTGATAGAAAGTGTTTCCTTTAAGTGGAAATGCCCTGCAAATTCTGAATGGCATCCAGATGGAAGCAAGGTATTGTGACTCTTAATAGCTCATACAAATGTTCATTAAAAAATATTGGCTGTTTAAATGAAGTACCTTTAAATAAAAAGACAGATTTGGGGGCCAGCTCTGTGCTAGATATTGGGATTAGATAATAAAAACTCAAACTTTCTGTTCATCTAGAGTTCAGCCTAATGGGAAAGGCTAGCAGATAGCAACTTTATGAACTAACTAAAAATAAATTGTAATAACTTTTATAATAAGGTAGTGAACAAATAGCTCTCCAAATATATAGAAAAATGCTAAATTCTGCCTGTGGGAGGGAAAGCATGTTTGATAGTGAAAGTAAAGTTCTATCTGGCATTCTACACACTGGCATATCCTCTTCTTCTGTTTTAAAGTTGTGTTTAATTTACATAGATATTTCTGAATCTTTTGGGGAAAGAGAGAATCTGTTCAGAATCTGTTACCACATACACCATAGGGAATGGGCATATGCAGCCATTCTCCAAATATCAAATATTTAAGGACTTCCCAGGCCAATTACTATATTATAAAAATAAATGGAGACCATTAATGTGTGGTTTTAGTTTTTTATTAATTCTAGACTTTAAAATCTAGAACATTGTGTAACAGTGACACATAAAGCGTTGTAATTGGCAGTGTTCTTTTATCTGTTCTACAATCTCATCCTTATTGTTGGAAGTTATACATCACTTCAGACTAATATTCCAAAAGGATCATTTTGATTATATCATGACTTTCTCCTGTTTTATCCCTATGAAAACTTGAAGTCTAAAGTTCTACATCTTGCTTTTTTAGCTCACCATAATTTCCCCCTTCTCTATAATTCAAAGATTGTTAAGTTTTGCTTATCCTCATTCATTATCACCTTCATTATAATTCATCCAACTGCTATTGAGCCAGGCATCCCATGCCAGGCAGTGCGCTGCTCTTGGAAGTTCACTAGGAAATAAGGCAGAAATGGGACCTGGGCTCAGAGAACCTATTTTCTAATGAATGATACACACACAGGATGTTCTTGACATAATCTTGACAATGTGTTATTCTTCCAAGTCCTTTGATTCCACTGTGCTACTCTGTGCCTGAAATGACTCCTAACCCAGACTCTCTCCATGTCCTTCCTCACATGATTTCAAATTCTGAGCCTATTCAAGTTTCTTTTCACAGTGTTTTAGGAAGTCTTCTTTGATTATCCCTGGTGAACTGAGGCTTCTCTTCTTTACATCTTAGAGCTGTTTATACTGTTATATTATATGTATTATACTCTTCCATAATAATATATATTATACTCTTACCAATAACCACAGGGCAAGTCAATATTGACTTGACACAGTCAAGTCAATTTTATAATTCTCCTAAAGATTATAATATTATAATGTATAATTATAATATTTTGAGGGGTAAGAGTGGCATTTTGTCCTTCTGTCCAGTAACTCTTCTTGGCTGTTAAACCAAACTATAAATGAATGAATTTGTGAAAGTGAGATAGTCATGGCTGTCATGTTCAGAATCATGATTCATAAAAATTTCCACTAGAAAGTGGGTTCTTTGAGGGGAGGAAGCATGGCATTTGTTTCCGTGTTATCCACATTACCTTGTATAGATGCTAAGTAAATACTAGGTGACTGAATGGATGAATGGATGCACACCTTACTCTTTAAAAGATTACCAAAGACTATTAATTTCTGCTTAGCTAGATTCCACCTGATTCTTCTATGAGTAAAAATAGTTTCCTTTTTGGAACCTCTTGTTCCATTCATGGCAACTTGTTGGTATTTTAAAAATAATTCTTCTAAATACATTGCTTCCTTCTTCACTTATTGGTTTATGAAGAACAGAGGAGTGGAATGGGTGAAAGCTGTTTCTGCCCTGCTTCACTTGGTATGACAGTCTCCAGGTCCATCCATGTTGCTGCAAACAGCATTATTTTATTCTTTTTTATGACTGAGTAGTATTCCACTGTGTGTGTATATATGTATGTATATATGTGTAAAAATATATACACACACACATCCTGGTCAGAATGTTTCCTGTGAGCTAAAAGAAGATATTTTAGCTTAACATTCAGGCTTGGGAGGCAGGGTTCCCAGAGATGGTCTGGAAACATACACTTTAAGCTCTAGGCAACATCCCTTTAGTGATTAACTTCTAGCAAAAACAATAGAATACAAAGGTTAAAGTAAAAGAAACAGATCTCATATGGAGTCTTCTGTCCCTACTACAGAAGAAGAAGGAGGGAGGAGGAGGAAGGGGAGGAAAGGGGATAAGGAAAAGAGGGAAGAAGGAGGGGGGAAATAAGGTTACATATACAACTTAATTCATACCCTTATCAGGATATAGAATTGCTTCATCCAGAAAAATGCCTTTTGTGCTTTCCAGTCAGCCCATTCTAAGCCTCAAAAGAAGCCATCAGTTTTCTCATTTCATCAATGGATCAATGTTTTTGTCTTTTCTAGATCAGTTCTGACAAGTTTCTAGGTCATCTAGATAATCACAGAATAATTCATCTATTTCTAGATCATCAGATAAATGAAACTATACTGTATTTACTCTGTCAGTCTTCTTTTACTCAGCATAACATTTTTGAGTTTTATCTATGGTGTATGTTTCACCATTTCATTCCTTTTTATTGCTGAGTATATATATCACAAATTGTTTATTTCTTCTGTTGAGGGACATTTGTGTTGTTTCTTGTTTTGGGCTTTTATAAATAAACTACTAGTATGAGTATTCCTTACAATATTTTTGTGGACATATGGACATATAGCAATGTGGACATTCCTTTATCTTGAGCTGACACATAGTGCACATGCTAGGATAAGTGTGGGGCTCACTCAGTAGAAAATGCTGTGCACATTTCCAAAGAGCTTGTATTATTTTATGCTCCTGTTCCTCAACAACATTTGGTGGTGTCTCTCTTCTTAATTTTAGCCATTCTAGTCAGAGTATAATAAAATATCATTGTGGTTTTAATTTGCATATCCCTAATGACTAATGATATTCAGCACTATTTATGTGCTATTGGTCAATTATATACACCTTCTTTTATGAAGTGTTTGTTCATGTTTTTGCCTTTTTAATAATATTCTTCCATTTTCTCCCCTCCCATCTTTTGTCCTTTCGTTGTACATTTTCCATTTTGGTATGTTACACATCTCTCAGGGCAGTGTTATTTTTGCTTTCAGTAGTCATTTAGCTTTGAAAGAACTAAAGAGACTAGAGGGGAAAATATTTATCTTTCAACTTAACCATCCATTTGTGATTTTCATTTCTTTGTGTCCTCTCACGCTTCCATCTAGTATTATTTCTCTTCTGTCTGAATTTCTACTTTTAGCATTTCTTATTGTGTTTGTCTACTGATAACACATGATTTCAGCTTTTGTTTGTCTAGACAATTCTTTTTTTTTTTTTTTTTTTTGACAGGGGAAGGTAAATAGGTTTATTTATTTATTTTTAGAAGAGGTACTGGGGATTGAGCCAAGGACCTTCTGCACACTAAGCATGCGCTCTACCACTTGAGCTATACCCTCATCCTAGACAATTATTCTTAATTGAAGTCTTTTTTTTCTTCTTTATTAAATTTAGATATTTAGAATAATTTTTTTTTCTTTTAGCACTGTAAAGTTGTCATTCTATTATCTAGGTTGCATTGTGTCTGAAAATAAGTCATTGGTTTTCTTATTGTTGTTGCCTATAAGCTATGTGTCTTTTATTTGCTGTCTGCTTTTATTATTTTTTTTTATTTCATGTTTTTCTAAATTGCAGTATAGGAAATGTGTAATATTATGTTAAGTTTCAGATGTACAACATAGCGGTTCACAATCTTTAAGAGTTATAGCCATTCATAGCTATTATAAAATATTGGCTGTATTCCTTGTGTTATGTAATATATCCTTGTAGCTTATTTGTTTATTTATTTATGTTTGTTTGTTTGCTTAATTTGTATATTCTGGACAGTAAGCGCAGAATTAATTTTTACTGTCTCTTTCATATAATAGATTCATGTATTTAAGGTGGCTCCTAGCAATGTTTGCATTGCTATTCAAAAGCGTTAACAAAATTGAAAATTCTAGTTGCCAAAGTCAGTAGTTGGAAAAGGGAATTTTCAGCCTTCTAAAGTTAAACTGAGGTGTTTTAAACACTCAGATATAGACAAAATCACCAAGACTGGTATAAGCTATGAAATAAGCTAGAGATGAAATTGTGAATATCTAATGACAATTTTGGGTTTTAGAAAGGGTTAATTTTCTGGCATGACTAGATATAAATGACTCCATGGTAGACATAAAGCCAACATTTCATTCTTCCCCTTGCACTTCTCTTTCTCCTCCTTCTTTTTCTTACTGTTCCTTTTTTTGTCTTATGTTTAAGTCTTTAAGCTGTTTTGAGTTTTTGTTCTAACTTCAATGACTTACATGCAGCTGTCCAGCTTTCCCAACATCACTTGCTGTAAAGACTGTCTTTACTCCATTGGATATTCTTGCCTCCTTTGCTGAAAATTAATTGACCATAAGTCTGGGTTTATTTCTGGGCTCTCTGTTCTGATATGTTGATCCCTATGTCTGTTTTTGTGCCAATACCATGCTGTTTGATTACTGTAGCTCTGTAGTAATATCTAAAGTCTGAGATTGTGATTCCTCCAGCTTTGTTCTTCTTCAGTATTGCTTTGGCAATTCTGGATCTTGTATAATTCCAAATAAATTTTAAGATTCCTTGTTCTAGTTCTAGTTCTGCGGAAAATGTCCAGGGTAATTTGATAGGGATCACATTAAATCTGCAGATTGCTTTGGGTGGTATGGCCATTTTAACAATATTAATTCTTCCAATCCAAGAGCATTGGATATCTTTCTGTTTCTTTATATAGTTTCCTTTGTCACTGTTCCAGTATATCTTTATAGCTTATTCATTTTATACATAGTAGTTTGTATCTTTTAATCTCCTACCCTTATCTTGCCCCTCCCCACTTCCCTCTCCTCACTGGTAATTATTAGTTTGTTCTCTGTATCTGTGAGCTTGTTTCTTTTTTGTTATTTCACTACTTTGTTTTGCTTTTTAGACAAATACTATATAATATCATTTATATGTAGAATCCAAAAAATAAAGTAGTGAATGTAACAAAGAAAGTTGTTCTTCCTTTTTACTGATTTTCAGAAATTTCTTTGGTATATTATTCTTTGTGACTATTCCAGTTGCATTCATTAAGATTTTTAGGTTTGTAGGTTTATACTTTTTATCAAATCCAAAACATTTTCAACCACTATTTCTTTAAATATGTTTTCCTTCTTAACGTTCTTTCTTCTCTCTTTTGGTACTTCAGTTACATGAATTTTTAAAAGTGGTTTACATTGCTAGTTTTTTTTTTTCAGCCTGTTTTATTTTCTCTTCTTGAGTTTGGGCAACTGATCCAGTGACATTTTCATTATAGATACTATTGTGTGAAATTTTAGAATTTCCATTTTATTCTTTGTTATAGTTTATGCTTCTCTGTTGGTATTTGCTATTCTCTTTTATTATGTTAATATTTAACTTTAAATCCTTGCACATATTTATAAAAAATATTTTAAATCCCTTATATTCTAATTCCATCATCTCTGACATTTACAGTTTGATTTTTATTGATTGATTTCCTGCCTGGTTGTCGTATTTTTCTGTCCTATCTATATCTAGCAACTTTTGAATTGATGTTGGACATTATAGATTTTATATTATTACATGCCTTGATTATCTTCCTTAATGAATGTTGAATGTTATTGTAGCATATAATAAATGTACCTCCAGGTTAGCTTGATCCTTCTAAGTCTCCTGTTTGTTTTTCCACTATAGTTCATCCAGAGTAGCCTTTCTCTTTGGTCTAAGTTATTCCACTGCTTCTAACATGTGGCATTTCTAGGTTCTCTACCGAAGGTCCAGAGTGTGAAGGAAGGTCTCTCTCTTTGGTGGTGGGAACTAAATGTTTCCAGGCATGTGGAATTAGTTGGTTATTCAGCTCATGATGTACTAGAAGTTGTTCATTCCACAGTCGTAATACTTTCACCAGTAGTGATTCTTTGGTTGATTTTGTGGAATTTTGCTCTGAGCATGCAATAATTAGTATTTAGCCAAAGTTGTAAGGGCAGCCTTTGTAGATTCTGGAGCTCCTTTTCTCCAGAGGTCCCTTCCCTGAAGTACACTGCACCATAAAACCCAGCCACCTCAGTAATCCCAAACTCTGATCTCTGTGTCTTCTCACATTGTTGATACTAATGTGGCCTGTTGTTTCTGCTGTCCTCTCTGCCATGGGCCAGAAAGTGTCACTGTGCAAAAAGTCAGGGCAGTTGTGGGGCTCATCCTAGTTATTTTTCTTCTCTAAGAAATCATAATCCTGTACTGCCCCTAATAAACTTCTTGTAAATAATTATTTAATATGTGTTGTCCAATTATGTGGTTTATGGCAGGAGGGCTACTCCTTCATGGCTGAGAGTAGAAAATAAAATATATTGAATGCTAATGATTTTGATTTGACTGTTGGAAAGAAGACACACTTCCTTTGCCTCCTTCCTGCCTTCTTCCCTCCCTTCCTTCTTTCCTTCCTTCCTTAGTTGGAATTGACCTGGGATAATATAGGCCTAGAGGTGCTGTTACCCATCTTTCTGCCACGTTAAGTTTGAGAATGATACTTCATGGAAGAAATCAGAGCCAAACAATGGAAGGAATCTATGACCTCAAGGAATTTGATTGAACCCAACTCTACTTGACTTAGATTGTGTTGTCTGATAAATTTCTGCCTGTCTCAGTCATATTTTAGTCTTCATGGTTTACTTACAACCCAAAGAATCTTGATAATCTTGATACATCTTATAAAAGTCAGTGTTTTTTTACTAGTGCCCTGTGTAAGTTTTTACCATTTCAATTAATATCAATTGAGTAAGTACTATAGGTCAGATGCTGTAATAGTAATTAGTGTTAGTTATAGGACTAGGCTAGATCGATCATTTGATTTGATCTAATGTGGTAATTTGTATCATATTAGATTTTATAATAATAAAAAAATTATTCAACTATTAATAAATAAGCTTTATTTTCTAAAATTGATGGTTATAAAGTAATCAGGAAAGCAAAGAATTTAATGCAGTTTAGTATTATATATCCATTTGGGATGATTTCTAATATATTTTCCAATCAAATTAAAAATCTTAATATATTGTTTTAAGTTAGATTAGTGTCAGTAAAGGAAATGAACTCTTACACTGAGATATAAAAATCAACACTTGTGCCATCTATATTTTGTTCATTATTGAAAACTTTAGTTTAATATATGTGTATGTATATATGTGTATACATATAATATGCTTAATATATATAAAGTATATACTGTAATATATATGTTTATATAGAATTTCCACATCAATTTCCAGAAGTTTCTTGTTAATGGGTAGGTAAGAGCTACAAAACAGAAACTTCAAGTAGAAAACAAATGAGAATCTAAAAGGTCTCTGGTACAACATACCTTTGTTCTTGTAATAAATATAGTTTTCTATGATGCATGTAAAATTATATTTAATATTAGAATCAGTGTACCTAGAACATGAATGTGATCTAGAAGTGGATATAAGCAATGAACTTTTCACAGTAAATATGATATTAGGGGAAAAATGTAGAAGTTCTGTGTACTGGTTTAAGAATCTTAGTTGCCTGGAGTGAGTGTTTAAAAGGAAAAAAAAAAAAAAAAGGCAGGCCAAAGACAAGAATAAACTAGGCTTCACTAGAAATGAAAAATAACTTATTCAATAGAAACATATTCAATACATCTTCTGTGTAAGGCACAAGAGGCAGAAATAGGTTATTGAAATACATATGAATATAAATTGTATATTAGTTAGAAAGCTACCAAAAATTGTTTATGTGGTGAACACTTCGTTACCCTTCGATTTTCTGTTGCTTGTTTACTTATTTGCTTCATACAGTTCTTAGCTACGGTACTTTCTTAGGCACCCACAAGATGACATATGCCATTATCTGACACTAAATTTTAAAATTGACTTAGTCTTTTTTTTTTCCTTTATTAAAAGAATCTAGAAGATAACTTACTTTTTTTATCCTTGATTCAGAGACAATAATTGATTAATCTTTTCCCCTGAAATTATAATGTGAGAAAAAAGCAACCCATCACAACAGATACATAAATTTCTACTATTAAAAATCAAAAAGGCATAAGAAATAATAAAAGATTTACTTTCAAATCAGCCACCTGATAAGTTTAACAAGGAAAATAATTGAGAAAACTTCATTATTATAGCATAGAAAAATGCAGACTTATGTGAGTATATGTTGAAATGATCACCTTTTTTGTAAGCACCTTATATTTTTTATGCCTACCAAAGAGTGGAGATAAACACTTTAAGCAATAATTAGACATTACAAAGTTTTATGATTTATGAAGTGGTTTTCTTTAAGAATCGTGAACCCATGTCCTTTGAAACTACAAGTCTTTAATTTATCCAGTTGCTGGATATTTGAATGCCCACTATGTGCAAGATGTTATGAATAAAGCAACATAATGCTTCCCCCCATGGAAATTCTGTCTAGTGTGAGAGACTGACACTAAAAGAAATACAAACAGACAAAAAGTATTTACAACCTATGAAAAGAGCTCTGATAAATAAGGTTGAATAATATTCCATTTTATGCATATACCACATTTTCTTTATCTATTCATCCATCAATGGACATTTAGGTTGTTTCTACATCTTGGCTATTGTGAATAAGGCTGTAGTGATTATGGGGTGCTAATATCTCTTTGAGATGTTGGTTTCAGTTCTTTGGGGTAATATAACCACAAGTGAATTGCTGGATCATTTGATAGTCTGTTTTTAATTTTTTTTTTGAGGAACTCCTGTATTGTTTAAAAAAGAAGAAAATCCTGCTGTATGCAACAGAATGGATGAGACTTGAGGACATTATACTAAATGAAATAAGTCAGTCACAGAAAGACAAATACTGCATTATTCCACTAACATGAGGTATCCAAAATAGTCAAAGCAAAGGAGCAGAAAGTAGACCGGTGCTTGCCAGAGGCTTGGGGAGGGGAAAATGGGAAGATGCTAATCAATGGGTAGAAAGTTTTAGTTATAGAAGATGAATAAGTTCTAGAGATCTACCATCTAACACCAGGCTCATAGATGACCACACTGTATTATACACTTAACTCTCTGTTACGGTCTCATATATAAACTGGTATTATCACAATAAAAATAAGTTTTTAAAGTTTGAAAAAAGTAGGATGTTTGCTAATAAGGTGGTCAGAGAAGGCCTTAATAATAAAATGATGTTAAATAAGACTTGCAAGGTAAGAAATTATCTGAAGGACAAAAATTGGGGGAAAGAGTTTTCTGGTAGAGGAAATACCATTTGCAAAGGCCTGTAACTTTGTTTGTGTTAATTTGCGGTCCCTAGAAGCTGGCCTTGAGAAGAGGATTAATGTGCAAATGATTTATTAAGGAAATGCTCTTAGGAGATCCCAATATGGGAATGACAGGGACAAGAAAGGAGAAGGGGAAGAAGCCAAACAAGGGTTGGATTTTAGCTCCAGCCCCAGTGTCATCCTGATCCTGCTGCAGAGACCTGGAGTATAAATGATAGCTCAAAGAGATTTCTCTATGAAGCTATGGAGTTGGCTTCCATCCCCCTGCAGCGGTCAACCAGGAAACTCCCAGGCATCCAGGAAGAGAAGCACCAGTAGGTGGCCAAAAAGCAATACTTCAGAAGGAGCCAGTGGTATAGGAAGTTAGAGTCAGCAGCACACAGAAGCCAGAGGAAGGCTGTGCAGATCTCACAGGAAATGAGATCTAAGGAATCTGTGTGGAGCCCCGTTCACGTCTGCTACAACTTGTTACATAGAGAGCATCTGAAAAGAGGCTAGAGTGACTCTGTCATTGGAAGAGAGACAGAGATGGATGTAAGCCAAGGGTGAAAGGTAAAGAAGGTATAGAGTTGGCATTTTATTCTACAAATGGAAATCAATACAGAAAAAAATGACACAAACATATGTGTATTTCAAAAAATATCTGTGATTATTATATAGAGACTGGTTTAGAGGGACAAGTAAGGGAGCCAGGGTTATTTTGGTAGGTCAGAAAAGAGACGATGGTAACCTGAACTGGAGTGATTACAGTGAAGAAAGAAGTGAGCACATAAGATCTATGTAGGAGATGAAAACTACTGGACTGAATAATGGATTGGATGTGGAAGTCAGGTCGAGAGAAAGTTCCCATGAGACGCGTCGGAGGTACAGTAATAACAGGACCTGACCATAGGGAAGTGCCCTTTGACAAAAGGAAAATAACCAGATAAATTGACCTTAGTCTTAAATCCTGAGAGAGTCAAACCGTCTCCATTATATTTATACCTTCCAGGATACTAAAGAACACAGATCAATTCTGTTAAGTTTACAAAGTCATCGTCTGGTTACTTATATCCATGTGAACTTACATATTTATTTGTATTGATCATAAAATACGTGTCAGAGTTTATGAATACAAAAATAAGCAGGGCACAACGCTTTTCCTCAAACAGGTACACGTCAGACATGTGCACATCTCACTTAAAGCAAAATCCAGAAACCTTAAGATTCTTAGAACATTGTCTCTTGGAACACATGACCCTTTTTATTTCTGCATAGTGATTAGATAGGCCCATACTCTCAGAGGGAATCTAGATCCGTCATTAACTCCTGAATCTCTCCAGTCTCACCTGACAGACCATAAATGCTTCATGTCTTTCTCTGCAACTCAGGCAGAATTATACCAAGATATACAATCCATATTAACTCACAGTTGGTTTCACAATTTGTGATTGCAGTAGTCATGCACACAATTATTGGGTATCCTTAAAGATTAGACCTATCCTAGGGGACCCAAAGATACTGGAGATACAAAATCAAATAAACCCCAGCCCTTGTGCTTGTGGAACTTGCTCTCCACTTGTGACTTCCACCCACAATAGAGAGGATTACAGTACGGTGTGAAGAAGTGAGGGGGTAATCAGAGGATGTGCTGCATTATGAGAGTACTTAACCTTTGAGAATACCGGTGATGTGGGGTGCGTATGTGAATTTGAGCCAGAGGAGGCTACTTGGTGAGACGGCACTTTGTTTAAGCCTAAGCCATAAGAAAAAGTTTGTTGGAAGTGAATTTCCTAACTCCCATTCTCCTCTTTACTGAACTAAGAGAAAAGGATTTCAGAGGCTTGGGTGTCTGAGAGCACAGCACCTGCAGTGGAGCTAGAGGGGGATGGCCCAGGGTGGGGTGGGCATGACGCGCAAGCTGGAGCTAGATGGCACGAGTATGTGTATTATGGTAAATAAGCATGTGTGTATCCTGCTAAGGAGTCTGGATTTCCTCAAGAAATGGAGACACTGAAAAATTTTAAGTAGGGATGTGGAATGTTCCTTTACATCTAAGAACAATTACTCTGACTGGAAAAGTGAAAGTTTAGGGGCCTTGAGGTCAGTTAAACAGCTTCTTCAATAATCAGTGATAAGGGGTTACTGAGGTTTGGCCAAGGTCAGTAGTCAATCAAGTATAGAATCAAAGATACATCTGTGAGACATTTAGAGATCAAAGAGATGGGACATTGAAGAAGTCCCCTCATTTTCAGAATGAGGTAACTTCCTATTCATTGTGCTTGAAAATCCACTGAATGAGCTTCTTGAATTTTTTAGGAAAATAAAGTACTCTGCTTTAAATATGTTGATTCTGAAAGGCAGTGATGGTGAAAGCAAAATTGAAATGCCCTATAGTTTATTGAATACATTGAGCTGATCTCAGAAGAGGTTGGAGGGAGATTCCTGAGTCATCAGTGTAACTGCTGTAAGTGAAATCGTGGGCCAAGAGAAGGTGTGTGAAGAGAGCAAGAGAAGGGGGCTCAGAAAGGAGCAGCTATGTGTAAAGAATTGAGAATAAGGAAGCTATGCAAAGATTGAGTAGAAAGAACACAGAGAAACAGAAAGAAAAGTAGACAACAGTATAACCATAGGGACCACATCAGGAGAAGTGTCCAGAAGGAAAATGTGGTCAACTAGAATGAAATAATAGAGACAGATTAGCTAAAATAAAAAGTAAAACACACACACACACACACACACACACACACACAGTATCTAACAATGGATGACTGTAAAATATGTTGAGAAAGTTTTCAAGAAAATGACTAGAGAAAATCACATTGCAGTGTGTTTGAAAGGGCTGGAACTATAGATCACGCTCATTTGTTTGGTTCTGAAATACAGAAGATAAAGCCTGGCAGAATGTCTCATACTGTCAAGGGAGGTGTTGTCTTTTAATAGATGTTTTTAACAAGTTAGATACGTGCACTTCACATATGGAAGGGAAAGCATTATTGAAGAACAGGCTCCAGTGAGAGGGGTTGGTTAACACACCGCGTTACTGGAGGCAGTGGGGAGTGTATTACCCAGAACAGAGGTGGAAAGACCACTCTGGGACAGAAAATGAAACGCCTGCTCGCTGAAATGGGAGACAAGGAGAGGAAGACGGAATTTTATGCAGAGATGTATGTGGTTGGAGGGCAGCAGTTTTAAGGAATTCTCACCTAATGGCTTCTAAAAAGAGAAGGAGAGCAGCGATCTTGGGTAAGGGAGCTTGAAAGAGTTAAAGGCTCTGAATGGGAAAAGAAGCTGACCAAAGGAAAACTTGTAGGCAACTCTGGAGGTCAGCTGAGTGCCAGGCTGTACATATGCTGTCAACCAGTCACCATGACTGTGTCCTCACAGTGAGGTAACCTAGGGCTCATCTTTCTTGAAGGTGCATGGACACTTCGCACAGTCGCATGTATGCCACCATCACTCTGACTTCCTCTACTTAGAACTTCCTTGTTTGATTCCTGTCTTAGAAGCAGGTTTGGTTTTCCATGCCTCCCCCAGTCAAATAAACTCACTGAATAAACAATCTGTGCTAGCAGATTATTGAACGCAGAATAAAAGTGTTATTTGTTCTCCAGTGGACTGCTAGAGATAATACATTACAAGTTGTCTACTTCACAGCTGCCTATGTTTAAAACACCCCTGAACTAAAACATTAAGGGGAAAGACGCAGTGGTTTAGATGGAGATAATCTGTTCTTCATTTTCAGGCAGTGTTAATGCTTATTCTCCGGGGAGCTGAGGTTTCTGGTCTGTTGTGTAGGAAATGGCAAAAGCAGAGAAGCACAACACTCTGCACTTCGGTGGCCACTTTCCTTTAATGACTTTAATTGCCTCTTATAACAGAAAACATTTTGGAAGCGTGGCACTTGTTTTCCTTTGCAGATCATCATGGAAATTCACAAGTGTACAGTGAGTTAGTCATGAGCAGTTCTGAAGGACATACTGGCACCTACATGATGCCAGACATCTGGAGGCAGATCTTTGTATGAAGGTGGATGGGGCTGTGTATTTTGGAAATGTAATGCCAAACATCTGGATATTTGGAAATCAACTCATTGTCTAGCTTTGTGATACTGATAGAAGTATTTTGTTCTCAGTAGATATAGTCACACTCTTTATCCTTAAAAAGAATGATTTCTGCTGATGTTTTCATTATTAAATTTTGAAACTGTGCAGCACAGACAGTACTACTAGATCACTCCTCAGACTTTAAAAGTGCCTTTGAATCAACTGTAGAACTTGTCCGTAAGTATTCTGATTCAGAGCCCTCTGATTCTGCATTTCTGCAGGCTCCCTGGTGATGGCAGTGCTGTGGTCCTCAGATCACTCATTGAGTGGCAAGGCTCTAGGCCTACATTGTCCAATACGGTATCCACTTGCCACATGTGGCGGTTTTAGTGAAATTTGTTAAATTATATAAGATTAGAAAATCATTTCTCAGTTCCACTAGCCACATTTCAAGTGCTCAGTAGCTGAAAATAGACAGTGTGAATATAGAATATTTTCATCATTGCAGGAAAGCCCTGTTGGAGAGTACTACTCTCGATGCGTTATTCCATAACTTTGTCTATTCACAAAAACTTGGAAAATTATTGGATTTTGCCTGTAATTATAATCTACTTAAAATCACTGGAGAACTCCTACAAAAGTAGAGTCACGATTGAATATAATACAGGAGATCACAGTTTGGGGTCTGGCACTTTACTTTGGAAACATTTTTAGTAGCCATGACACTGAGGTTTTCCTGAATTAGAACAGGTATTTTGAAATTGTTGCACTAAATTCAACCAGTATATTTAAATATAATTTACTTGTATGTATAGTTAATACAGCATAGTGAAAACCCTGATACTTCTATCCTGATTTACCTTTTGTGCTTCTCCTTTGATTTACATCACTACCACTTATTCTACCATTATTATTATTGTTGTTCCTGTTAGGAACTAGTACATTTACCTATTAATATTACTCTACTTACATTCCCAAGTATCAACAGGCCCGCAAATAAATAAACAAACAAATGCAAATTCATGTAATGAGATAATTAATGAGATAGCTTGATATTACACTTTAAGCCAGATGATAAGTCTCTGGTCCGACTCATTCCAGCTCAATGAGTAAATTACTGGGTCTTTCCAAGTTTTAGTTTCTTCATCTGTGAAGGATAGATATTTCACAAAGATTAAATGAAATAATGAACGTACATGTTTCTCTAGTGGTGAATCAGCGCTGTGCACATACATTATTATTAGTGAATGATTTTTTACAACCATTTATAGTGGTGATGCCCAAATATTTTAATGTATTAGGTTAAAATCTAAAGTTCACTGGGAAGATAACTGTTGCTAAAACATTGCGTATATCCACAGAAGAACCCCTGTAGAGGTGGATTTCAAGGTTGCATATGGTATAGATGTTCACAGTTCTGAGATCTAACACAAGTTAAATGGTAGCCCAGATCCACCATTTATATAAACACACATGATTGTCTTTTAAACAGTTCCTTATGAACATTATTATCAAAATACAGTAGTCCATGTAGAATCATGTAGAATGACCAGGTGACAGTTTGTACTTTCCTGAAAATTATTTTAAATGCCAACTAAAAGTTTTTCATAAAATGTGAATGAGTTTGAGACATTATTCATTTTAAGATTGAAATTAGTTTTAGCTAAAATATTAGAAAACTTTTGCTTAAGAATATTATGACCTTTCTTCCTTCCCTCCCAGTTTTGACTTTTGATTTGATCTGTTTTTGTGGTGTTTGGTTGAGCATTGGATCTTTACATTGGGCACTTAACATGTCAAGGAAACTAATGATCTAAAAATATGACAGACATTTAAAATAGATTAATTTGTCTATTTCTCAAGGCTGCTTGAGAGGCCCTTTTATAGCCCTGAATTTTCCTTCTATGCTTAACTGGAGCTTTGATCAGAAAATGAGTCTGGACAGAATCCTTCCCTATTCTTTTAACCAATACTGGTGAAACCTGGAACATCTAGCCCAACATATTTAATATTACCCACAGAGAATTTCCACTAGTATATATAATCTTTATAATCCAAACAGCAGTGAAGTTTAGCTTCAAGGAGGTGGGTTGATCATTTTTAATCCAACTAATCAGTGGATTGAGTTGAAATCCACGCCTGAAGGTGATGACTGCATTGATTCTCACATAACTAAGTGTGGCCCTTAGTCCAAGTAGCTGGTGATGTATCCAAGTCAAGTAAAATTCCCCATCCTACAAGTAGGAGTTTGAGCCCAGAGATCCTTGAGTGTAATTTGAGACTGAACATGGGTCATAGGATAGAATCTTTGTATTTAGAAAGAAGGGAATAGTGAGGAATCTGAAAGCAGGATGAGGGGGGATGGGCTTCAGATGAACTCTGATTCTCTGATATTGGAAATCACAGAGACTGAGGTGCTAGAGATGGGGAGTGAACTAGCCTCTTCTTCCATCCTATGAACACATTTTCTTTTCCAGAGAAATCATCTCAGCAGATAGCCCCTTGTTTTGCTCTCAATTCTACTGATGCTGCTGTGGTTGTTGTAGCTCAGTTCTGATTCAGCTGCACATCCTAGATTTGAGAATTTGACTTTCAGTACAGCTTTCTACTATGTGATGATGTTTAGGTACCAGATCTTGGCAAACAGTGCTTCCAGCAGGTCTAGTTGAACCTGAGTGAATGTGGTGCTCTCCTTTTCTGTTTCCTAAGAGTGGAGGAGTAATGACCAGATTTAGGCATCAGATTTAGCCATTAGATTAAGATGAGACATCATGCTAAGGGGTGGAGGAGTGAAGTCAGCTTAAATGGAGGAACCAAGGCAGAAGGACTTGCTTCACCATGGGTAGACATATTCAGGATCCCCTGTTAAGTGAATACAGGGTGATGAACTGCAAAATAAATAGGTAGGTAGGCAGGCAGGCAGATAGACGGACAGGCAGATAGAATAGTCCTGAAAGCTAGCATAGAGCTTGTTAGGAATTATTAAGTAAAATTGAAATCACAACAGTCTCTTAATGGCAGGTCCCTGAACTTCCAAGAAGAAAGGGTACACATTAGTAGTGCAGGTCAGTTTCCATGTTCATTTTGAGGTGTGGAAGCTGTAGATCCTGGAGAAGATTTCCAGTTTTCAGAAATTTGGTTTGTAGCAGCTGCAGCAGAGTTCCCTGCTTTCTCTAGCTACTTATACACTCTTAATAAATTGATTTTTAGTAGTTGAACAGGGTGAGTAAAAACGTAAGGTTAAAAAAAAAACTCTAGTGAGTATTTTTCATGTAATCTAATATTAAAATTCTATAAATTCTCAAGAAAAATTATAGCAAGTGCAGAAATTTAGGCAGCCACCTATTAGTGAAAAATGAAGAACTGAATACAATGTAATGTGGTTAATAATTTACACATTTCGAATTAGGGTCTGGCAGAAAAACCTAATGGAATTATATAAATGATGGTTTCATTTATTTTAAATTAAATTATTTTTAGATTTATGTTTTGACACTTTATTGACATGAGATTTTTCATCCTAGTTGTTGACATTAGATAGTTTTCCAAATCCTCCCTAAAAAGGATCAGAGTGGAGAATTTATTAAGAATACATTTTGAAGACCATACCCTTTTAAAAGTTATATAATTCCTTCAAAAAACACTTCTTGAAAGGCATTTATGGTCTTTACTTAAGATACACTTTGAAAAGCATAAAATAGAATTATTTAGATACAAATGCATTTCTCCATGCCCCTCACTTGTTAATACAGGATTAGGATAATCATGTGACTCATTGTTCAAACTTGGACCCTTTGAGAATGATAGAAAATGCAATGTTAGGACAAATGGCATAAACTGGGACAGTCTTGGCAAGTAGGACATATGGGCACCTTCTGGAGTAGATTACGTATCAACAGACTGAATGCTTATGTATTTTACCTTCTTTGCTGCTTATTTGAAGAGTAAGGGAGAAGTGGAGAAGATTGTAAATGGGAAAAGAAACATCTAAAAAGCAACTAACCTGATTTCTAGAAAATTGGCTGGCAGCTAAAACCACTTTTAGCTTTTTGACTTCGCTCTTTTGTAACAAAGATAGGTAGTCTTTCTCCACATCAGAATAACAAGGGGTTTCCATTAAAAGTTCACGTCTACCTTCTGTTTTAGTTCTAGAAAGTCATTAATGACTGAGACTTGGGACCAAAGGGTCTGCTTTTTTATATGCTCCCAGGTGCTGCTCATGTACACGTGAGCACTGGCTAAAGTAGAATACAGTGATTCATCCAACCGACAATGTGCCAAAAATCAGAATCTGACTCCTTGTATCACATTGTCAATCAGGTGAAAAAAAAAATTACTACTTTTACTACAGTGAAAGAAGATATGAACAATTAAAATCCAAGTAGATTTAATGTGAAATTTTCAGACATACTTCATTCTTGTTTCTGGATGACATTAGTGAGCTTACATGCTTTCTTATTCCCACTGAATGGAAGGGGTAAATTGAATGAGATCTTGCTATCAAGAAGGATACAGTTCATTCTGTTTACTCCTGCTCTCTCCTCACCCCGTCTGGCCCTTAAACTAGGCTAGCCGAGAGCCTGGCTGCTCTCTCTAGAAACTATAGCTTCCGCTTGGATTCAAGGTGAATTGTCCAGGATTCTTCTTGATTTTTTTCAATCTGATTTTGAGAAGGATGTTACTTTCTGAAATAACAGTGAATGCCAAAGATTGATGCCACAGCATACAAGGAATGTCCACAGTAGCAAGTTAAGAGTTCACTTGGGGATGGATGAGAAGAAAAACAGGTCAATAACAGAGGTACAGAAATTACATTTAGCCCTGAATGCTTCCACAGTAGCTAGTTAAATCAACAGCCATATCCTCCCTTCGTGGTATTCTTGTCGTCTCCTTCAAAAAACTCCATGAAGAGTGGGATTTCTAGTACCCTTGAGCACGCCTGGACAGAAAAAGAGAACTGTTGAAAGCCATCTTCTTCACTGTAACCTCCAGTTCCACCTATGTGGTTTCTCATGCTGTCCCTTATTATGTTTTTCTTAACTCCTTCATTCAAACCTTTGTTAGACAGACACTGTATTAAGTGCTAACAGTGACACAGAGAATCATATGCTGTGGCTGCTCTCACGAAGGATCTTGCAGTCTGATTTGTGCTATAAGTTTGGATACACAGTAAGCAGATTTAGACAGTCCTACACATGCACATAGCCCTACCCAGCACTGTGATAAAGAAAATCAGTATCAAAGAAGTGGTCCAGATAGGATTTTTGCTTTGGGGCTTCTAAGGAGTGAGGATCCCTTTCAACTGAGATGCCTGAAGAAGCTCTCAAAGAGAAGGAGGACCATAAATAACTTTAAAAGAGAGATGGAGTGGGACTTAATTAGGGTATATTTAAACTGTAAAGAAGAGTTTTGTCCTCAAAGAAAAGAGTTTAAACTTGGGAGAATATCAAGAATTTACTAGGGGGTGGATATAGGTCAATGGTAGAGCACATGCTTAGCATACACTGGGTCCTGGGTGCAATCTCTGGTACCTCCTTTGGGGGAAAAAAAAAAAAAAAGAATTTGCCACTGGAGATTATTTGAGAGAGCACTAAGCCTTTCCTGTCTCCCAGACAATCCCCACAGGTGTGTACTTCCTATGCTTGGAAATCCAGTTGCCCTTATCTGGAACGTGAGATCCAGAGCCTCTTACGGTGTGTACTCCTTTATGTGTTTCTACTACAGCTAGCCTGTCATCTTCTATGTTGTGGGGAAATACTCATAATCAGAATAAATTTGCAATGATCTACAATGAAAACATCTCTCAAATGTTAATGTACATATAACCTATATGAGGATCTTGTAAAAATGCAAATTCTGATAGCAGGTGTAGGATTGGTCCTAAAAGTCTGCATGTGCCAGGTCAACAAGCTGCTGCCAGGCCACAGATCACACTTCAAGTAGAAAATTCCCACATCTGTAATTCACAGCACTGAATCCGCATGGTGTTATTCTGTCATTATTCAACTTTTCACTTCTGTAGTTCCCTGTTCCCCAATTAGTGTTTTAAGTTCATTCTGAAAGAACCCATTCCTTATATTGGTCCCCTCATCTCAAAAAAATTATTATTTCATTTGATGTTATACACATGTTACCTCACCTATATAAGAAATATTACCTATCGAAAAGAGAAACTAATCATTTCAAAAGAGTAAATACTGAAAACAAGTTTGGTAGATCCACAAGTTATCAGACCTTCGTGCTGCTTTAAATTCTGATAAAATTTTAATTATAATTTATGTGTTCTAATTCCTGTGTTTCCAAATAATGACCTCTTTTTTTATTCAGATAAGTCAAATTAGTACTATATCACACACATACATACACACATACAAAATGTTTGGTTCAAAGAAATTTCACCATCTCTGTAAACACTTTAAAGAGAAAACCCAAGCGTCCTACCTCAGAGGTCTACACAGCCTGAGTTTATGGGTAATTCTAGTGAGATTGGTTTTGCTTTCCAAGATCACATTAATTTAGACTAATAACTACAAAGAGAGGAGATACTTTCATCTGCTACAGAAATGGCAATGAAAACTAAAAGCTTTCAATATGATGGAAAGGAAGAGATGGGAAAATAGACTAAGAAAAGCAGACCCTAGATCTTTAAAGCTGAACGGTTCAGTGTGATTTTAAGTAGAGGCAAATGGCCCTTCCTAGCCCACAGGCCCTGAGGTCTTCATGCTAATGTAGCTCCGTTAAATAATCAGCATTATTAATGTGAACCTAGGGCGCTAGTAGAAGATTGAAATATATTTTAATTTTTTTTCAGAGAAAATAGGAGATGTGTGGTGACAATCTGTGGCTTTGTGTTCAACTAGTTTAAATTACCATTGTGAAGATAAAGGAGTTTTATATTTTGGTATGATTTTAATTTCAAATACTTATTTTAGCTTTATGCTTAAGAGATATATTCCATTATCCAGAATTTGTCATAGTGAAAGATGTAAGTGTTGGTGAAATACTAGTATTTGCTAAAGAAATTAAAATAATTAAATTTTATTTCACTTTGGACTAGCCGTCTTTAAAGGCAGATTTGATTTGTTAGATAGGATTTATTAATCATTTATAAAAGTATATTGTTTACAGAACTTAATTTGTTATCATTTACACTAAATTGTACATATACCATGTATAATATAATCTAGAAGTTCAGTAAAATCAAACCTTACTTAGCAAAAGGGACAATAGAGGTAAAGTGCCTTGAAAACTCTATTATTTCATATTCATCCCTATAATAATATCAAATTAAAGTACAATTATTCTAATTTTGCACTTGGCAAGCACATTTCCTCATAGAAATGTCTTTGTCTTACTGTTCTTAATGTAAAACTTGATTTACCAAAAATACATATTTCTTTTAAGGAACTCCTTTTAAAGATCTATTCCATAAAGCGAGTTAGTGGTAGTTCAAAGAAAATTGAATATTGTGGTATTTTAAGTGTGGGGGTAAATTAAACAGATACTTAAATATAATTTGGGGTTAATAACAGACTTTGGAAACAATATCATGACTTCTGTGTAACAGCAGTTTTTAAAGAAAATCTTCATGACAGCACAGAGTGAAAAGTTCAACTTTCTTTTAACGTATTTTCTATACTATCAACCCATTTATCCTCAATTTGTACTTGGGTTCTTTCCAATGTGCTGCGTATTCCGCGTCCCGACCCTTCTCCCTGCGGGCACTCAACATGCATCTAATGATGATACTCAGAGTGATTGCCTTGTTGGGGGGAAAAGTGTTAATTTGTTCTGACATCCCCAGATCTACATCTAATGAAATGAAAATGTAGACTGGCGCGGGTTAAGCTCTCTGGTGCTTTCCTTCTCCGAACTAGGGTAGTTTCCTTTTGCATGATTGAAATCATGCCTATATCATCCCCTTAATGTCTGTAGTACAGTGCTTAATGGCTTCATCAGGATATATCACTTTCTCTAGCACAGAGCTGCCAGTGGAACACAAATCATTTAGAGAGAGAAATTGTTAGAGAAAGATAGGCGGCAGTGGCTGAAGCATCACAGACAAAAGTAAGGAACACAGAGAAAATTAAGAAGAATTCAGTGAAAGCATATTATAAACTCTAAGTTAGAAATGAGAAATACAGGGAAATATTTATATGACGACATTGACACCAATGTATAGGTAGCATGCACGACTCACAGAAAAACCCTCTGTATTTTACTTTAATCCTGATTATTATCTGTTATCACCACTAAATATAATGCAAGCTCTGTGCAGCTGGAGATTTCGGTTTGTATCCCTAAGAAATCAGAACAGTGCCTAGATGACAGTAAACACTATTTGATAAAAAATGAATAAAGAGAATTCTGAAATCTGTATGAAGAGAAAAAAAGGAAAAAAAATCATCGTGAAGTATAACAGGATTAACTCATAAAGTAAAAATCCGCATCCTAAAAGGATATTTTAAATGTTATCTCTTTTCCAGAGCTGCAGGGAATTTGTAATCAATACCTTTAATTTTTTCGTGAATATTGTCAGTGTTTCTGTATCTTACTTGATAATGCGTAAGTTGTCCTACCTGTTTGTCACATCCTCCTAGAATCTGCCCACATCTGAGATAAAATCAAGGTCATAAATAAAAACCAAGTGTCAACATTTTTGAAATAATGAAAATAAAATTTTCAGGACATGTTCAAATGCCTTTATAGAGGCTGCAGGCCGCTTATCTTTTCATAAACAAACAAGATTAATATAGATTCTAATTGAAGGCTTTGGACGGCCACTTGGCACAAGAGGGAATAGAAGTTGAGACTTTGTATGAAAAATAGTAGTGATACACACTTAACTAGTGTGTATCCAAATCAGTGAATCCACTTAAAATGCCCACTCTTCTCATTGCAATTTCTTGCTCCTGAAATTGCTGAGCATCTGCTATAGATGGTGGTCTTAGAACAGTGAGTTGTTAACCTGTTTATTATCGGTGTTTTTCATTTATTTTTATTGAAGTATAGCTGATTTACAATGTTGTGTTAGTTTCAGATATACAGCAAAGTGACTCAGTTATATATATATATATATTCTTTTAAATATATTTATATTTATTCTTTTTCAGATTCTTTTCCATTATAGGTAATTACAAGATACTGAATATAGTTCCCTATAGTTCTACTGCTCTACAGTAGATCTTTGTTGTTTATGTATTTTATCTATAGTAGCATCTCTCTGTTAATCCCCAGACTTGTAATGTATCACTCCCTCCCTACCCCTTCCTCCTTTGGTAACTGTAAGTTTGTTTTCTATGTCTGTGAGTCTATTTCTGTTTTATAAATAAGTTCATTTGTATCATTTTTTTAGATTCCACATATAAGTCATATGATATTTGTCTTTATCTTACTTATTTCCCTTAGTATGATCATCTCTAGGTCTTTCCATGTTGCTGCAAATGGCATTATTTCGTTCTTTTTTTTTGAGAGTGATGCCTTTTGGAGACCCTTTTGGAAAGCCAGCATATGAGGAGTATGGGCTGCAGGGAGAGGAATTAAGCATTGGAGCTCTGTAGATGCTTGGAATTTTTCTGTTTTCCTTAATGATATGAGATTCCAAGATTAGTCTTTGCTTTGAATACAGTGAGTTGAAAAATGATGGTGTATGAAAATTCACAAGAAAAATAGTCCTGACAAGTTGAGGGCTGTCTTCAGATCAATAAATTGTAACATATATTGGTTATTTTGTAAATATTTTGTAAAATGTAGTTCTGAGACATATGCTGCATTTTCTAGGGATAATCAATTATCTGTTGCCAAAATGCCAACTTCTAACATATCATTAGTTTTTAAATACACATTGAAAAATTAGCAGTAATCAGTATGTAGGATATAAAATTCTATGCACAATAAGAAGCTGTTAGCTTTCTCCATGCTATCTTATTTTAATTAATGTCAACCAGCCTTTATTTTGTACCTCTATGTATCAGACCAAGAGGGCACCACATAATTTATTCATAATTCTTTCATTCATTCAATATATCAACATGATAAGTGCTTCTTATTTTTCCAGAGTACACTTTACAAAGGTAACTCCTTAGTGAATAAGACGCAAGACTCCAAGGAGCTGCCCAGGTAGTGGGAAAACATAGCATTTATTATTTATATAATCCTATAAGCAAATGAATACAGTATGATCAGAAAAGGGGCGATAATCTAAATTTGTCAAAACCACTATTAGAGAACAAAGAAAGATAAAACTAATTTTGCTCATGAGATATCATGAAGGCTTTCCAAAATGGAAAATCTTTTATACTTCAGTTAATCTGAAAGGGTGATTATGATTAATGCTTACCACCTACGGAAAAAAAGAGGAAACAATATGTTTAGTGAATTGGAAGAGTAAATGGCGGCATCAGTACGTAGGGAATTCTCGAGATGGAGATGGGAGAGAAGCTACATGGAGCCTTCTGTGTTTCAGTTTTATTCTGCAGATTATGGAAAGAAATTGTGGTAAACATATTTATGGTGAGGAAGGATATTATAGATGCAGAGGTGGTGGCTGAAATTGTGATGTGGATGAGGGGAGTGGAAAAGAGATCAGAGATGGGATTGGGACAAACTCTTAACTGAGTAAGGAGGGGCTGAAGAGGAGGGTGTTTCTGAAATGCTTTGCTGACTGAGAAAACGGTGCTTCCAACACCTGAGCCATGGACTAGAGAGAGAAGAGTAGGTTTGGGGAGTGACATTCTGACCATTACTGTGCTTTAGGATATGATAATCTTGAGATGCCTTCTGACATTTATGGATGAAAACTGGAAGCAAGGAGCTAAAGATCAGAAGAAGTCAGAAGAGAAGTGGTGTTGGGAGAGATAAGATGTTTGTATTTGGGGGACTTTGCCTTTATTGGTAATGGAAATCATGGAAATACATGAGATTTTCTAGAAGAAAATGCAGAATGAGTTAAAGAGGTTTAAGAAATTCTAAAAGACAAGTAGAAATTCTCAGGAATGTTAACATTAAAGAAGTGGAGATGGGAATGCATTCAGAGAATAATGTTAAAATGATAAAGGATATTTGAAAAATAAAGAAAGTTGTATTGAGCATCTGGTTTTTGTGAATATAAATATTCTCATTTAATGTAAACATCAATCATTTCTACAGAGCAAAGTTTAATATTCTTATTTTACTCATAAGAAAACTATGGCTCAGTATGGATCAGCAATTTGGCGAATATCATTTAACTAGGACATGTTGCAATTGGAAAAAAAAAGGAATTGATATTTGAACTGTATCTTGATGATTCCAAAACCCAGGCTTTAGTATTCCAAATTAGATGTCATTTTGACCATCAATAAGCTAAAATTTCTCTTCAGTATAAGAATTTTATATTATTTATTTCTGCTTCTGAAAACTTTATTTTACCTGTACATCATTAAATAAAACACAAGCAATATTGGAAAAACCTTTTGAACAATTAAACAACAGATTTCTATAGATATTAAAACAAAAACTGGCCAAAATATTTGAGTCAGGTGTCAGTTTGCAAATTTTTAGATATAGCATTCATTTTTCAGTTGGTGTTTTTCTCACTTATCACTCTTTAGCATTAGAACCTTCCAGACATTTGTCCTCCAGATACTTCATCAGAACAAATATGAGATTTTATTAGAAACACTTTGGAAAAAAAAATAATAGGGCTTATAAATCTTCCCAAGACTTAATTGTATATTCAGAAGAAATGGTAATAGCAGCATTACCTAATGGTGTTTAATACATATTTTATAATGCTTTTGCTTTTATTATAAATGATTAATAGGTGACAATGAAATTTCCCTTATAATGTGTCCTTCAGGTATGGCTTACACACAGTCCTACTTTATATCTCAGCTCTTTTCATAAGTTATGATGGATCTGATTTGCAGACATTCTTGTCATAGTTCTTTCCAAATAAAAATTACTGTTTATGTAATCAATATTTGTCAAAATTGCCTAAATGAAACTATGTGCAAAGTAAATGTTATCAGTTTTTTCCTTAGAATGTATATCTATATATACATGTTTATATGCAAAATGTTTTCTTACTTTGATTCCTTTATTATTTAAGTAAGATAAATATATAGATATATACATTTTTGTCAAGGATCAAGAGTTACTTTGGGACTTTTGTATCCTGTATTACTAAAAAAATGAACTCCAAACCCATGTGCTTTTTAGGACTTCAATTTCTACATCTTCTCAAGGATTATTGAGAAAAATAAAGGTGCTTATACAATTTGTAAATGATCCTTGGGATAAAGCAATGGCTGCTTTATAAATGCAGAGTAGACTAGGGATGGAATTAATGGCTGCTGAAACACAATTGGCATCTTGCTCCAATTCTTTACTGTGTATGATGTTACAGTCATTCCAATTTCGAATGGCCCTGATTTCAGACACAAAAGATGATGTCAAGAGACAACTAAGTAGCAGGGCAGATGAAGTCTTAACAGCTAAAGAGGCTGCTGTGATGCAAATCATTTTTCCAAGGGATGGTAAATATTTCTGAAGTTAACAATTGAATTGAAAATACACTGTCAATAAAAGGCAGATAAAATAAACACAGAAATCATATGCAGTCCTTGGGGAATTGTTTTTGAATAAAGTGCTTTTCAAGGTCTTCACAAAGTTGTCAGCAGCTCTTTTAAAAATCAAGTCAATGCATTTGGAGCAATTGTTTGAGACAAGACTGGTTAGTAAACGATTCTGAAACTCCATCCAGCTGTTAATTTTACATAGCTATTGAAAAAGTATGCAAGTTTTACAGTAAATAATACTTCCAAAACACTGTAACATGATAGGTTTCTTATAAAGCATTATGATTCTCTGCATATTGAAATAGTTGCCTTCTTAACTTTTATGTTTCATTTATGGTACATTTTTTTCAGTACATTGAGCGACATGCTCACATAATGTTCACTGCCTATTGCTAGTGAATAATAGAGTGTTTATAAATATAAAAACATTAAAATTTTGGCAGGACACTGAATTGACTGAGGGTTCCTCCTTTTGAAAAAAAAAGAATGAAAAAAAAACAAACCTGGTTTAAATAAAGCATTGAAATTGGGTTAGGGAAATCTACCGGATAACCTTAAAAGAGACCAATTTTAGATTCTAAAGAGTAGTGAAGTAAGAGTAAAACAGGGAAAATAATGCAGTTGTGGCCCTACCTTTTTGGAACCTAATTTCTGATAGAGGAGACAGGTCAAAATAAAGTGAACAAACATGCATCAAAAAATGAGGTAGATTAAAAATTCTGGAGATGGAGAACAGGTTGCTGCTGGTCAAGCAGCAGAGATTTGTGGGGCTGGTAAGGAGGTTAAGTGTGACTCTAAAGGGGTACATCATGAGGGAGATCTTTGTGGTGATGGAATAGTTTGGTATCTTGTTACAGAGTGGCATAGAACTGCATACACATTGTACCAATGCCATTGTTTTGGTGTTACGCTGTAGTTATGTAAGATGTAACTATTGAAAGAAAGGGTGTAAGGACACATGGGGCCTCTCTGTACTTTTCACAACTTCCTGTGAATTTATAATTATTTCAAAAAGAAGTTTAAAAAGTGGATTAGTTGATGGATCAATAGATATTTGATAAAGTATATGAAAATGTTAACAATTGTAAGGTGGCTGCAAGTTAGAATAAACGCAATGAAAGGAACAGAGGCTGAGAGAACAGCAGAGGAATCCTAACTAAAATAGTCAGTGAAGACTCCTGAAGAAGTGACTTCAAGATAAAGCGGGATCCAGTCATGCAAGGGTCCAGCTCATTTTAGATAGTGGGGCAAGCACATTCAAGGGAGAGAAAATAATTAATTTTTTCCAACATGGTTGGAACTTAGTGAGTAAAGGGTAGAATGGAAAGATAAGCAGGTGCCTGATAATGTAGGGCAAATGTCAGCAAACTTTTCCTGTAAAGGGCCAAGTAGTAAATATTTCAGGCTTAGTGATGACATAGGGTCTCTGTCACAACTACTCAGTCAACCTGTTTAGTGGAAAGCAGCCCTAGACAACACATACATAAATGAGCACAGCTGTATTCCAATTAAACTGTATCTACAAAAAGAGACAACAAGCTAGATTTGTCCAGGGGACTGTAGTTTGATGACTTCTGATGTAGAGCTGTAAAGTTAGTCATTGAAGTTTATTTTGAGGCTAAAGAGAAGTAATCAAATGGTTTTAAGCAGGAGAATTAAGGTCACTTTTGATACTTTGTGAAAAATAGAAGGTGGGGAGGCAAAATATGAAATAGTAATTTAGATGATGAAGATTAAAGGAAATTCACTTGGATAAGTTTTAGGAAATTACCATCTTTTTCCCTTAAATGATCACAAATTTCCTACGGATACTGTGTATACCCTAATGCATGTATAACGTAATATTCTGCAGATGAAGTAGTATATAGGTATACATACCTCAGAGACATTGTGAGTTTGGTTCCAGACCACCACAATCGACTGTCACAATAAAGCGAGTCACGTTAAGTTTTTTCGGTTTCCCAGTGCATATAATAGTTACGTTTACACTTTACTGTAGTCTATTAAGTGTGCGATAGCATTATGTATAAAAAAGCACATACTTCAATTAAAAAATACTTTATTGCTAAAAAATGCTAGTCATCATCTGAGCCTTCAGCGCATCATAATCTTTTGGTTGGTGGGGAGTTTGAAATATCTCAGGGCTTACCAAACTGTGATACAGGGATGCAAAGTGAGCAAATGCTGTTGGAAAAAAGTGACGCCATAGACTTGTTCAAGTCTGAGTTGCCACAAACATTCAATTTGTAAAAAAAAAAAAAACACAATATCTGTGAAATACAATAAAACAAGGTATGCCTGTAATGGTAATGTTGATGGTGTCTGGATTAAAATTACCTGTATTCAAAACCTGGCCAGTCATGTAGCCATCTGTGCCTCTACATAGTTTGTTGACCACTCTGTACTAATTTGTCCTATTGAAAAAATCAGGAAAGTGTTGTCCTTTAGTAGTTATAGTACATTTTCCAATAACATAGCTCTAGAAGCAGGACTTCTGTCAGATATTTGTGAGATTTACATGTTTTTTGTGCTATTTAACAGAATTTTGGTGTTTGACTTTCCATGACTATACTTTTTTAATTACTACACTATCAGCATGTATCTGATCTCTGATATTTTCTTCTTTCATATTTTCTATAATTTTTCTGGGTCAGTGATTGCTGTTAAACTCTTTGAAAAATCTCTATGGGAATACATTGAATCTGTGGATGGCTATAAAAATAATTCCAACACAGAACCTCTATTTAAAAGATGATTAGCTAATTTGGTTTCTTTTAGGATCACATGAAATATGCATGTTTTATTAGAATGTAATATAGAAAAAACTTTTAATATATTTAATGCTATACCCCCAAATACATGATGAACCGTTCTCTGTTCTATTAAGTGCAGTGGATTGGCTTTAGATCTATCCTATTTCTTTCTGATTTGCCTTCTTTACTACAGATTTTTGAAAGGTAAAATCTACATCTCCCAGCCTCTCTTTCAGCCAGGATCTGAATAAGGTCAGGTCTTTCCAAATATTGCACTCCCATGAGATTTTGTTTGTAACTGAGTAGAGGGGGAGTATCATTTTTTTGGCTCGTATGATTTGACATTGGGGCCAACAGCATCTTTAGGAACTTTGTGATCCTGAGGTCACAGTTTTGGTGGAATGTTCCTACAACCAAGAGTTGAAGATGAAGTATTTAATTCTCTAGCTTCCTCAATGTGGCAGAAGTATCTGCTCTTTCGGGGGACCATTTCAGCTGTGGTGTTATGGGGGTCATTTCCATAATCTTACATTATGGCCTCCTCTTCTACTCCATCCATTAATTTTGGGTTTTTTTAAGCTTAAAACTATACATTTATTTTATTTTTTTTAATTGAAGTATAGTCAGTTTACAATGTTGTGTAAGTTTCTGGTGTACAGCATAATGTTTTAGTCATACATGCACATACATATATTCATTTTCATATTCTTTTTTCATTATAGGTTAATAAAAGATATTGAATATAGTTCCCTGTGCTTTACAGAAGAAACTTGTTTATCTATTTTATGTGTAGTAGTACCTGCAAATTTTGAACTCTCAATTTATCCCTTCTCACTTCCTTTCTCCACTGGTAACCATAAGTTTGTTTTCTATGTCTGTGAGTCTGTTTCTGTTCTGTAAATAACATCATTTGTGTCGGTTTTTTTTTTTAGATTCCATATATAAGTGATATCATATGGTGTTTTTCTTTCTATTTCTGTCTTACTTCACTTAGAATGATAATCTCTGGGTCCATCCATGTTGCTATAAATGGCATTATTTTATTCTTTGTTATGACTGAGTAGTATTCCATTGTGTGTGTATATACACACACACACACACACACACATACACATATATACACACATACACACACACACATACCACAACTTCTTCATCCAGTCATCTGTCGATGGACATTTAGGTTATTTCCATGTCTTGGCTGTTATAAATAGTGCTGCTATGAAATTAGAGTGCATATATCTTTCCAAATTAGAGTTCCCTCAAGATATTTGCCCAGGAGTGGGATTGCTGGATCTTATGGTAAGTCTATTTTTAGTCTTTTGAGGAACCTTCATGCTGTTTTCCATAATGGCTTCACCAAACTACATTGCCATCAACAGTGTAGGAGGGTTCCCTTTTCTTTACATCCTCTCCAGAATTTATTGTTTGTGGACTTTTGAATGATGGCCATTCTGATTGGTGTGAGGTGATAACTTGTAGTTTTGATTTGCATTTCTCTGATAATTAACGATATTGAGGATTTTTTTCATGTGTCTATTGGCCATTTATATGTCTTCACTGGTGAATTGCTTGTTTAGGTCCTCTGCCCATTTTTGGATTGGATTGTTTGGGGTTTTGTTGTTGTTGTTGTTGTTATTGAGTTGTATGAGCTGTTTATATATTCTGGAATTTAAGCCCTTGTCAGACGCATCATTTGCAAATATTTTCTCCCACTCAGTTTTTTGTTTCATTGTCTTTTTGTTTTGTTTATAGTTTCCTTTGCTGTACAAAAGCCTATAATTTAATTAGGTCCTTTTTGTTTATTTTTGCTTTTATTTTCATTGCCTGGGTAGACTGTCCTAGGAGAACATTGCTAAGATTTATATCATAAAATGTTTTGACTATGTTTTCTTCTAGGAGGTTTATACTGTCTTGTTTTATGTTTAAGTCTTTAAACCATTTTGAGTTTATTTTTGTGTATGGTGTGAGGAGTGTTCCAATTTCATTGATTTACATGCAACTGTCTGGTTTTCCCACTACCAGTTGCTGAAGAGACTGTCTTTTCTCCATTGTATATTCTTGCTTCCTTTGTCAAAGATTAATCGACCAAAAGTCTGTGAGTTTATTTGTGGGCTCTCCATCCTGTTCCATTGATCCATATGTCTGTTTTTATGGCAATACCATGATGTTTTGATTACTGTAGCTCTGTAGTATTGTATGAAGTCTGGAAGGGTTATTACTCCAGCTTTTCTTTTTCTTCAGTAATGCTTTGGCAGTTCTGGGTCTTTTGTGATTCCATATAAATTATAGGCTTATTTGTTCTATCTGTGAAAAATGTCCTGGGTAACTTGATGCGGATCACATTAAATCTATAGATTGCTTTAGGTAGTATGACCAGTTTAACAATATTAATTCTTCCAATCCAGTAGCATGAGATATCTTTCCATGCCTTTAACTCATCTTTAATTTCCTTAATCATTGTTTTCTAATTCTCCACATACAAGTCTTTCTCCTCTTTGGTCAGATTTATTCCTAAGTATTTTTTTTTTTGGATGCAATTTTAAAAGGTATTATTTCCTTACTTTCCTTTTCTGATAGTTCATTGTTTGTGTAAAGAAGTGCAACTGATTTCTGTGTGTTAACCTTGTATCCTGCTACCTTGCCGAATTCTTTTATCAGCTCTAGTAGTTTTTGTGTGAAGCCGTTAGGGTTATTTTTATATAGTGTCATCTGCATATAGTGGCAGTTTTACCTCTTCTCTTTCAATTTGGATCACTTTTATTTCTTTTTATTGTTTGATTGGTATGACTAAGACTTCCAATACTATGTTGAATAGAAGTGGTGAGAGTGGGCATCCTTGACTTGTTCTAGATTTTAGCAGGAAGACTTTCAGCTTTTCACCATTGAGTATTACATTGGCTGTGAGTTTGTCATAAATAGCTTTTATTATGTTGATATATCTTCTCTCTATACACACTTCGGTAAGAGTTTTTATCATAAATAAGTTGAATTTTATCAGGTACTTTTTCTGCATCTACTGAGATGATCATGTGATTTTTGTCCTTTCCTTTGCTGATGTGGTGTATCATGTTGATTAATTTGCATATGTTGAACCATCCTTGTGTCCTTGGGATGAACCCAACTTGATCATAGTATATGATCTTTTTATGTGTTGTTGGATTCTGTTTGCTAATATTTTGTTGAGGACCTTTGCATCTATATTCATCAAAGATACTGGCCTGTAATTTTTTCTTTTTGGTAGTATCTTTGTCTGGTTTTGGTATCAGGGTGATGGTGGCTTCATAGAATGAGTTTGGGAATATTTCCTCCTCTTCAGTCTTTTGCAAGAGTTTGAGAAGGATTGATACGAGTTCTTCTTTGTATACTTTGTAGAATTCCCCAGTGAAGCCATCTGGTCCTGGATTTTTGTTTGCAGGGAGGTTTTTTTTATTGTTGATTTTGTTTCACTTCTAGTGATCAGTCTGTTCAAATGATGTATATCTTCTTGATTCAGTTTTGGTGGACTGTATGTTTCTAGAAACCTGTCCATTTCTTCTGGGTTGTCTGATTTGTTTCCATATAGTTGTTCATAGTATTCTCTTATGACTTTTTTGTATTTCTGTAGTGTTGACTGTAATTTCTCCATTTTCCTTTCTTATTTTGTTTGTGTTCTCTCTCTTTTCTTTCTGTTGAGGCTGGTTAGAGGTTTGTTGATTTTGTTTACCATTTCAAAAAAACTCTTGGTTTGATTGATTTTTTTCTATTTTTTTAAATTGCTCCTTCCATTGATTTGGTAACAGTTCAGTTGTCTGGAGCTTAACTAATTTTCTGAATAAAATACCTTCAGTATCTGTGAAATTTGAAACTGAACTTTGGTTAATACAGTATTTAATGCAGATTGATTGTGGGTAAAAACTCCTCAAAGATGGGGATTTGGAATTGGTTACCTAGCCTGGTTGTGTTTGAAGGCTTTAGAAGCTAGAATACTCATAGTTTATGATACCCAGAAACAAAATACATTTAAATTACCATATATGGTTACTTGTTGAAATTATATGTACAGAGGACTGAGTGACAGAGTCAAAAACTCCGATGATGGGCAAAAGGATTATACAGACCATGTGGTAGGTAACCTACTTCTAATTGCACTGCCAAACATAAAGAAAGAAAGTGACATATTCATATCTTTAAATTATTTCAGAAAATATTAGAAAACCCAACTTTTCTAAGACTTCTCTATGATACCTCCTTGAGCTTGTATTCCCAAAATTAATACAGTCAAAAATCAGACACAAAGTCTGATTCTACTGGTTACTGAAAAAACATAAACTGAATTCACTCATCAAATTTCTTATGTAAGATAAAGTAAGGACAGAACTTGGAAAGAGAGGCACCCCACGAATTAGAGTGGCAACAACTGGCAACACACAACTAAACATATACAGAACCTAAAATTTGCCTGAGTGTCAGTGCCAGCAAACCTGTCATGTCCTCTTCTGCTATTGAAGCTGGCCCACCATACATGAATCCCTAATGTTGACTTTGCTTGAGTCATACCTTGTAACAGGATACCAGTTCTCCTGTGCCACCCCCCCTACTGCCCTTGCTTGCCTCTAGATCTATACCTACAATTGATTTGCTGCATGTCAGAGAGTCTAATTGCCAAGTCAGACTTTGGAAGAGGAGGCATATTCACCAAAAGAATTGCAAAAAATGTGCTCCTTTATATCAGGACAATACAAGGGAGTATGTGCAGAAGGAAGTTGCCAGAGAAAGAAGAATATATTTTTAGATTGAGCTGCATTTAGTGCTAAAGACTCAGTGTGCTAGCTCTTATGAAAACTGATTCTCAAAAGTGGCCTGTGTTGAATGAAGTTGACACGCCTGAAATTCCATGGTATAATGTTGACAGAATTATGGGAATAACTTTGAGCAGATTTATCATGTGTGTTCATTTCACTGCCTCCGAACTATGTGCCCTTAGAGGACCTAGAGGACATTCCTTTCACCAGAGCGCTGAGTGAGTAGAGCACTGATATTCCTGAAAAGTGCTTGACTCTTTTAAGCTAACAATGAAAGTAGAAAATGTGGGTATTGCTAGAAGATCCCTGATATCAGTGAAAATAATGACATCTGAGGGTGACAGAAGCTAAATAACAAGACTTAGGTGTCAGAGCCAGGTGGGCAAGGTTTCCTAAGAAGTAGCAGGGGCAAAGTAGTAACAGACATGCTTGACTTAGATGTATCTTTAGTCATGGCTGACTGATCATGAAGTCCTTAATGAAGAAAAAGAGGCAGCTACTTAAGGTACAGTTTGGTTAGTGTAACAGAAGAACTCTAAATCTGGTGACCAGATGCTTGACTTAAATCATAGTAGCAAACTACACCGAAGACTCAGTTCTCAGATCTAAGTAATTTTATAGAGACAGATTTCTTTATATTAAGGAGATACCAGTTTCCCATGAAAAATGGCCCCAAAATAGTAAGTTTGGAGCCACTGCACTGAGGACAGTAAAGCACTACCACCTTTTAGTGATTGTTGGATACTCTGAACTGATACTAATCCTGGAGATCTGCAGCATTACTATAGTCTAACAATCAGAGTGGGAACCTAAAGGAAAAAATGAGTATAATAAATGAATGTCTGGCCTAGGTTTGTCTCACCGTGAGTCCATTAAGTCCTCATAGTTATTACTCTAGTTCCTATATTATATGAGTAAATATTCTGAGCAAGTGTCAGAATCCCTACACTGGTTTCCACCCATGGGGTAAGGACTGTCATGATAGAAATGGGAATAGTGAAGTCCTGCAGTTAAACTTTCTTATCAAAGGATCATGTTCCCAGAGGAATCTCAAACTCAATACCACCAACTGATCCTCCAAAGATACAGATGTGGAAACTCTATCATATCTCCCTTTAATTGGACTGCTTGCCCCACACAGAAGATAAATCGATCTTAGACCATGAAAGTGGATTATAATACATTTAACAAAGTATAGCCACAAATAAACCAGTTGCTTCAGATGTTATTTTATTGTTGGAGGAAGTGAGCACAACTTCTGGCGCTAAGTATCTAGCTATTGATCAGACAAATATATTTTGTTTTTCTAATCCAGTAAGCATAGAGTAACAAAGAGTTTGCTTCCTCCTGGTAATGTCAGCAATATACCTTCATTGTCTTTCCTACTATCCATCTGGTCCATGATTCAATTCTGAGAGACATTGATCATCTCCCTTTCAAGGGCATTGTATCAATCTACTACATGATATCATTTGATAGGACTTGGTGAGCAGTAAATTACACATGCCCTTACTGCCTTAGTGAGACATTTCTGTGCCACAGGGTGGGAGATAAACTCTATGAAAATTAAGGGGCATGACACTCTTTGAGATTCTGGCATCTAGTTGGCTAGGCCATATTGAAATTCCTGGTAGAAAGAGAAAAGTAGTTTGCTGAACTTCACACACCCTACCTCTAAGAAAGAAGTACAGCATTTGGTGGATTTGGGGAATATTTTGTCAGCTTTACAGCTATCATCTTTCAGTAGAGCACAGACAAATGAAGGTTATCTAGCTGACCTAAGCTGCAGTTCAAGTTGGTCTGCCATTTAGCTTCTCTGATCTATCAGAACCAGTGTTACATGAAATATTTTTAACATATTGGAATGCTACACTGAACCTGTAGCAAGCCTGGATAAAAGAACCCATTTTCAAACCCCTAAAATTTGCAGTTAAACCATGCCTACTTTGAAAAATAGATGTTCTTATTTTCAGAACCAATTCTTGTTTATTACACAGTTTAGGTAGAGTCTTTCTCCTGCTAGTGACCTGAATGATACACCAGGTAAAAGAAAGAAAGCTTGGTTCCAGAGGTTCCGCTAGAACGGGGTACCACTGAAGAGAGGCATGCATGTTGACCAAGGCAGGACACAACCATCCAAACTGGGGTATGGCAGGCAAAAAAAGGGGAGGAGATTAGAATATGAAAATAGTCTACTTCAATAGAAAAATTTAAAGCAAACTGTTTAGTGTTCCTTGCTTTCCACCAGGCTGAAGCTCAGGAGATTGGCCGGTAGGTCAGAGTCAAGCATCATCAGGTGTGAAGCGAGGTGGACTAAGCACCACCTCAGCTTACGTAGAGAACTTGCTGTTGTATATGTTCTTTGAAATGAAATCAGACAACAGTTATATGACCCCCGAATTCCTTTCATCTTTCTCAAAGCAGTAAATCAGTTGGCAGTTTTTCAATTCTAGTTGTAATTTGCTCTAAAAGATATAGTTGGGTTTTTGTTTTTGTTTTTGTTTTTTTCTGATTGAGACATTCTTTAGAGGTCACTTTTCATCCTTCCCATTCTTCTTATGCATATTCTTTTAAATCTCTCAGAAATATAAAAAGGGAGCAATTTTATGATTTTGCAAGAGTCTTTTATTTAGCAGTTTAGGTTAGGAATTCTCCAGCAATAACTCTCATTTATTTCCATCTCCTTTTATCACATCTGCTGACCTGTTCTTGATAGAGGTTTATCCGTTACTCTGATGTTAAAACAGACAAGTGCATACCTCATACATTGATGTATATGTGTTTTCCTAATTAGTTTTCTGACGTATAATTTTCTGTGGAATCCCCAAGGCTACACTGATATTGTTAGTATTGTATCTGGTAATCACATAAAATTTAATTTAATTTTACTACCAATACTTTAATTAGAAGACCGTTAGAGCCATATTTCCCCTATGGTATAGTTGTCACATAAATGAGTAATCAGGTCTCAAATAGTTGATCTAAGATTAAGAAAGTAATAGAGAATATTCATTTAGAGTAAATATATTTGCTGTTACATTGTTTTTTTCTTGGAAAAGGCAACATCAAGTGAGAAGTGAACTTGTAGTTTCAATGATCATTTCTCTGTCTAACTTTAAGAAGACAATTGAAAGAGAAAAGGAAGGGAAACAGAAGAAGAGAGAGTATTTTTCTTTAAAGGGTCTCTCTTTTAGGAAATTTTCAAAGCACCCTGTGATTAGTCTCCACACACACACAAAATCGAAGGACATTGAATCTCCAGTCCAAGGCTAAATAAAGCAAAACAATATTTTTAAATTCTTGTCTGTATAACAATTATTTGATTTCAGAAAGAAAAGAAAAACTCATAAGGATCTTTAAGAATTTTCCTCACGAAGTTCTTTTTAAAATCTAAATAAAATGCTTGCTTACCTATTATGAATGAAAACCCATCTTTGTTAAAATCTTGGTTGCTTTAATCTCATATTTTCCACTTTACTCCTTCTGGAAAATATAGTCATTATAGTCTCCAAGGTTTTAATCTCCCTTTTTTCTTACTTTGATTGACACCATCAACCATGTTATTCTTCTGTAAGTCCCATTAAACTTTTACTCATCATTTATTTTTTCTACCTTGAACTTATTTCTCAAGTATTAGTTTTTCTTCTCATTTTCCATGTGAAGGATTTGGGATTAGACTGACAAAAAAACTAAATGAATGCATTTCTAAAGTGAGTCAAATTCTGGATCAAGAAAGCTAGCCAACTTTTTTAGGCAACGTAAAGAATTGAAAGTAGCAGGCAATTTTAAATAAGCCCTTCAATGTTCTGAAAAACAGAAAGTATGGAAAACAAGGGTGATAGAGTGAGTCTTTGGCATTACCGTAAAATCCAGTACAAAAATTGTTTTAAGAAATAGGAAAAGGTACCACAGGAGTGAAGTGGATGATGAAGTAATATTAGAACAAGGGAGACAATCTTTTAATATGCTATACACCTTACCCTCTGAAATCTTTTTGTTGTCCTAGATTTTGCTTTATTTGTCTTTATTTCTTTTAAACTGCCTATTATTCATTTTCTTTGCCCAATCTTCTGATTATATTTTGCCTATCTTTTTTTTTAAACAAGTCAGCAAAATCTAAAACCTCTTAAAGTTACCCTTAATTAGTGCAATGATTAGTATGGAGCTCAGAGTAACCCTGGAAAGGTGGAAATTATGTGAATATGAAGATAAGTGAGAAAAGGAAGGTAGTGATGGAGTAAAAGATTATTACCATTTATTCAGTATACTCATTGATCTCTCTCTTTTTCTATATATATATATATGTGTGTGTGTGTGTTTGTAGGTATATTTGTATATACACACACACAAAACACACACACACATAATCAGTGTGAGCTACGGGTGTCTTCTTAGATGATGATGATGTGTATCTTTGGTCTGTGTCCACAGTTCAGAATATTATCTATTAGGTGACTTTCTTAAGTTTTCATAAAAGGTTGGCCCAGTCGTTGGGAGAGTCTTCATGGGTTGTTATAACAAACCTCTTTTGGAATTTAGATTAAAAAGCTAAATACCTTTAAAAATTCTCAAACTGATTTTATGAAAAATTATAGGAAATAATGTGTAAAATCAGGAATAAAAAGGAAATTTTTTAAACAAAGTGTATCTAATTCTTTCAGAATTTAAATACAAAGTTACAGTGAGTTGAATAAGTCACATAGTTTTCCATTTTGTAATTACTAAGTTGAGAGAGTATTGAGTTGTTTGCTCTTCTATGTTTAGTGTATATGTATCATATGGTATATATAAAGAAAAACATGATGTACATATATAATATTTATATATGTTATGGAGTGCTATAGGCATTTCATATATATAGTCATATATATATGATGAAGGAAAAGCACCAGGAGACAGGTTCCTACACTTATGAAGTAATTGAGAATAACTGAGTATAGTGTCGATCAATGTTATTTACAAATGTTCTGACTATCTTCTTCCTGGATTCATCAGGAAATTATTCTTCCTTAGCTCCTCTGAATTTAGGTGAGGCTATATAACTTGTTTTGGTAAAAGTGATATGCATCATTATTGAGCAGAAAGTTTTATACCTAATATATGTGATTCATCAGATTCCCTTTCCTTCCTAGTGAGAAGCATATAAGCATGGACTGAATGAGATATGCTTTCCTTTTGTCTGAGTCCCCAAGTAAATAGGATGAGCTGACAGGTTACACATGTATCAGAGTGAGAAATAAAAATAAGCTACTGACATTCATTTGGCGAAGCCTCATTGGACCAGACCATGATAACAGTGGATCTAATAGAGTTATAACAAAATTGTCACCTATCTATTTGATTCAGCAGTCTGAAGAGGGGACCATCCCCAAAGTGTTGGTTCTCCGCAACGCAACAAAGGCCCTGGTCCCATAATCCTCTCATCTTACACTTATCTTCAGTTCTGCACTTTGTCACTCCTAATATCCAATCTCTTAATCAGTCTTTTTAGGTCTGCTTAAGCAGGAACTCTCATATTAGGCTCAAGGAAATATAAAACCTAAAAGGGAAGAGGATTTGTCTCTCCACAGCTGTATGTTCAAGCTCTAGCTACTCTGTGCTGGTACATTGCGGGCATGCAATATTTATTATATAGGTTCACAAGACAGAAATTATTTTTTAAACAGATACAGCGATACTAGTATCTATGTCCCAGGTGAACTACTGCACCTCTTACTGTGTCAGGTAATAGTAAGTACTAAATAAATATTTGATGAACAAATGGATGAAGGAGACTGCTTCCCTGTCTATAGCATCTATCTCCTTTATCTTCTGTGTTTATTTGATCATTTATTATTAATTTATTCATTCAACACATATTAATTGAATGACTTTTATTCCCAGGATCTGTCCTCATTGTTAGGAATGAAGAAATAGTTACTCTCCATAGAAGGAAAATGTCCCCACTTATAACCTGGAGATTATAATTGGGAGTGTGGAGAGACACATTAAACCTGCAAATGAATGTATATTATGCGTAATTTTAGACAATAATAGGTATCCAAAAATTAAAGTAGGATAAAATGATTGCCTGGTCATAGAAGACCTGAGAAAGTTACATTTGAGCTGGAACTCAAATAAATTATTGGTGTAATTTCCTTCTTCTCCTCAAAAGTTTTTGATTCTTCTCCATTGCCTCTTGAAGGAAGGGAAAAAAATCTAAATACAATTACTTAAAACTTCTACCACCTATGTTACCTTTCTAGAATTAACCCTGGCAATTCCTTTGAAAATCTCATGCTCATATCTGGTGTTTCTTAATACTCACTGCCTGTCAGAATCACCTGAGAAGCTTTTTGCTTGTTTGTCTTACAATAAATCATACTTTAATGGTCTGTTTAATTTTTTAATTAAATGTTTTATTTCAAGATAATTATAGATTCATTTGCAGTTGGAAGATACAATATAGAGAAATATCATTTACCATTTAACTAGTTTTCCCATGGCAACACCTTGCAAAAATTAAAGTACAATATGACAAAGAAGAAATTGACATTGATACAATCATCCATCTTATTTAGATTCTTCAGTTAAGTGTACTCATGTGTATGTGTGTTTGTGTATGTGTTTGTATTTAGTACTGTGTAATTTTATCACACATGTAAGTTCATGTATTTGCCACCAGTATTAACATAAAGAACAGTTCCATCACCACAAGGGTCCCTCATATTGCCCTTTTATGACCTCCTTTTTATAATGACACATTCACATGTCTATTCCTGACCCCTGGGGACTACCAATCTGCTCTCCACTTCTATAGTTTTATCATTTCAAGAATGTTCTGTAAGTGGAATCATAACAGTATGTAATCCTTTGGTGTTGGTTTTTTTCACATAACAATTATTTTGAGATCATCTAAGTTGTTGGGTATATTGCTAGCTTGTTCCTTTTGATTATTGAGTAGTATTCCACATTATGAAAGCACTACAGTTTATTTAGCCATTCACCCTCTGAAGGACATATGGGTTGTTTTCAGGTTGGGGCTATTATGAATAAAGCTGCCATGAACATCTGTGTACAGGTTTTTGTGTTAACGTTAGCTTGTATTTCTCTGGGATAAATGCCAAGAAGTGCACTTGCTGGGTCATGTAGGGATTGCACGTAAGAAACTGCCCAAACTGCCCAAGTCTTTTCTTAGAGTAGCTGTACCATTTTATATTCTCACCAACAGTATATGAGTGATCCAGTTTCCCTACATCGTCTTCAACTTTTCCTTTTCTGTTTTTTTTTTATTTTAGTCATTCTGATGGATGAGTAGTAATACATCATTGTGGTTTTACTTTGCATGTTCATAATAGTTTAATTGTGATAAATACTTTTCATGTTCTTATTTGCCATCTGTATATCATCATTAAAATATCACCTTGTGTTTTTTGCCCATTTTCCAATTGGATTATTTGTTTATTTCCTGTTGCATTTTGAAAGTTCTTTATATATTACTGATACTAGTCCTTCTTGGATATCTGACATGCAAATATTTTTCCAGTCTGTATTTTCATCATCCTTACAGGGTTTTCAAAGAAGAGTTTTAAATTTTGATGAGATTTAATTTATCAGTTTTTGCTTCTATGGATTGTGCTCCTGGTGTCAAGTCTAAGAACTTTTTGCCAGACTCTGCATCCTGAAGAAATTTTTTTCCCAGAGGTTTTATAGTTTTACATCTAATACTGATCTATTTTGAGGTAATTTTTATGTAAGACATGATGTCTAGGTCAAGTTCCGTGAGCTTTAAATGACATTTTCCCTGCTCAGTCTCAGGGAGTCCATGTACTTCATGCTTATTATTTTCTGTCTCTAAAGTGGGAAATGCCTTCCAGTCTTGCTGTACGTTGTTTGCTGCCATTCACACTTTAGGGTTTTTAATGCAATATGATAGATTTATTTTTAAATGCTTTGAGTTTGCTTTTCAATTTAATGATTTGTTACATTATTTACAGGCTAATTTAGTGAACCTACATAAGATTAATTGCATGGTCTTTTAGGACACGTGACAAATCATTAAAAAGTGATAAAACCAGGCAACTGAAAAACAAATGGCTTGTGACATATGAATGGAATCCCCACTACCATTTATTAATGCATGTTTCGGTGAGATTTGTTGTGAGATCTAAAGTAATATTAGCTCAAAATTGAACATAGGATTGTATAATATTTGAAAGTATGATATCTGAATAATTCAATAGACTAAAACAGAATAATGAGTTGATTTTTGTAAGTAGGGGAAAAAAAAAAAACTCTGACATACAAATTAAAAAAAAAAAGAACCTGCAAGTCTTTAGTGTCATGTTTCTTATAAGAAATAATTGACCAAACCATCTTAAGGGAACTTATTTTTAATTGGAAAATAACAAAATTCTTAGTGTACTTTTTATCCAGCTTGTGTTTCACCATCTAGATAAGGTCCATGTTAATAAAAATGAAGGGTGTTTGCAATAAAGTTAGATTCTACAAGAAATGCTTTGGGGGAAAGGAGGGGAATTTGTTGCATATGGTTAAATTATCTTGTCTTTTGTTTAAATATAGGGGATATTCTGCGGTTAGCCTTCTGGCGTGTTTCAGGCAATTATTTGAATTTCTGTGGTGGGGTAGGAAGAATAAAATGTATTAATCTGTATGTGTAAGAATTGGTGCTGCATTACCTATTTTATATTCAAACATGTTTGAAGCAATATACTGAACACACATTTTCTAAGTCTCTTCTAAGCATCTAATGGATGTGAAGTAGGGTGATGAACCATCCCAGTATGGCCAGAACTGACAGACTTACCAGGATGCCAGACAAAACCAGGATAATAGTGAGCAGCAGGACTAACTGGTCACTCTAGTCTGAGGTTTCTTAGTATTAAATGTTATGGAAGCTCGAGCCATAACTCTGGCTTATAGAGTAAGGCATTTGGATAGTTGCATGGGGTAAGCAAGGGCTAAGTAACTCTTAGATCCCACTCTTAGACTGTACTCCCTCTAACTGTATTCTCCTTTCTCCCTAGTGTTGATGGGCACTTTGCATTGATTCTACTCCATTGATGCACTTTTTCCCAAAATATTTAAAAACTTTTTTGGGGGAAAAAATGATTTCTTTGTGGAAAATATTATGTACAACTAAATATTTACATCACCAGTAGTCTTTGTTTAGGGCAGGGTTTCTCAGCCTCGGCGACAAGTGAGGTTTGGGGTCAGATGATTCTTTGCTGTGGGGGGACGTCCTGTGCACTGTAGGATGTTTAACAGGATCTCTGACCTCTACCTACTAGATCTAATAGCACTTTACAGTAGTACCAACCAAAAAATTCTCCAACATTGCCATGTTTTTGAATGAGGGGGAAAGGGGGCGGCAAAATCATACCTGGCTCAGCACCACTAGGTTACATCGCTTGCAATGTTTTATTATTGAAAATACAGTTGACCCTTGAGTGAGGGGACACTGACCCTCCGAGCATAGTCAAAAATCCATGAATAACTTTTCTGTCCCTCCAGATTGTGATTCTCCATCTTCAGATTCAACCAGTCACAGGTCAGTTGTGTAATACTATAGTACACAATTAGTGGGGGGTGGGGAACCCATATAAATCGACCCTTGTAGTTCAAATTTCCTGTTTTCAAGGGTCAACTGTATAGGCTATAACCAGTTTGATTTACTTTTCTCTATATCTAAAAAATATTACAGGTTTACCTATGGGTAAAATGGGAAGCTGTTATAAATACAACCGTTACCATCTTTTCAAATTATTTAGAAATATTAGAAATGGTCCTCATACAATTTTGAATATTGATCTAGTATCTAGTTTTTATGGCCCAGCTGGTAGAATAAAGTATTCAGATGCAATAGAATACAGGTTAGTTATTATTTCTTGTTTACCCTAACTAGGAGTCTTTCTAGCATGAATGTATTTCATACCATTAAAGGCAAAAGTATGTGGATTTCCCACACGTCCCTAGATTCCCTTAGACTCTGTTGTGAAGTGATCGTTCATGAGTTTGTCTAGATACATAATGATATATTGTAAATTATTTGCAGCTTATATTTTAAGTATTTAACTTTTTCCTGTTTGCAGCCTATTATAAATGTTTGAGAGGGTTAACTTTTTCCATCTAGTTGCTTTTCACAGTCTGTTTCAAAACCATAAATTTTACTGCTCAAAAGTTGCAATGGCCTGACTTATTATGGACTATTGAGCTGATTTTTAAAACAATATGAGCATATGAAACTGGAAGAAAAGATCATAGTTTTATCCACACCTCCCTGTAAATGCTTAATGTTACACTTCATATTTAAAGTGCCGCCTGTATGTATGGTGGGAAAGGCAGAAGAAATCAAATGTTAGTGTTGATGTAATAGCTTCATAATCTCTTGGATGACAAAATAGCTCTTGCAAAAGAGCTGCAAATTGAGTAAATCCTTCACAGTGCTCTACAAAGTTTTCATTTTGGTCATATTCTGATCTCAAAGAAGGCATCTATAATCTCTGCATCTTCTCTGAATATAAATAAAATGAGGACAAATTCTGTACGTAAGAAGTAATCTCAGGCAAGGAATCTCAGAAGAATTTATTTGATCTGCTTTTTTAAAGATATAGTGAGGCTGGATTTGGTCTTTTGAGAACTCCAGTAATACATCATATAGAGTGAAGTTTTTATAATTTCCACAATTTTCAGTATCTTGATTCCCATAATTAAACCAATGATTTGTTATCTTAGAGAAGTTACCTTCATGTATTCACATTAAAAACCATGGTTTTAAGTCAGATTCACATAATTATAAAAAAAAGAATTGGTTAACTACCCTATAGGTTGTTAGAATAAACATGCCTAAATCAAACATTGACACTAATTGACACAATGTTATTGATTGAAAAAGCACTAAGATTTATGGTGCTTTGAAGTGTATTGTTAATTACCTGTCATATCAGAGTGGCTGGGAAATATTTACATATTCAAAATTGATTGCAAAAAAGCCAGTCTACAACAGAGCTATGAATTTTCTCAATGAGAAAAAAAATACATACTTATGCATGCATATACATATTTTTTAAACCTACATGGTACATAAATACATATAATGTATATACAATGTGTGTACAATACATATATAATGTGTGTGTGTATATATATATGTAACTGTATAGTTATATATCATTTGTATACCTACATAAATGTGTATGTCTGTTCTTCTGTATCTGTATCATCTCTATTGCTGTGGGCGGGGAGGGAAGAGTGATCCAAAAGAGTAGTGATTCAGGTATAGCATTCATTCATCCAGAGGTTTCTTTAACTTTAGTCTTAGAGATCCTCAGAGTAAAAGTTCCTTTGATTATTATAACTTGAAGAAGCACTGCATGATATATACCTATGTATATTTTTATCTGTCTACCTAAATGTCTGTATCTGTGTATCCTTTCCTTTCTTCCTTAATTAACAACTTCTAGTGTCCCAGAGTACTGATGTTTTGCAGAACAGTCTTGGGGGAAGTGATTACCTCCATCCTTATTAGATTAGAATATCATCATATTTTCTGTTAGTCTGTGTGGATTAAGATAGTCTTGAATTTGGAATCAAATACCTGGGCTATAGTTCTCTTTTTTTTAACATGATCGACTTTCTGTGACTCATAATTTTTTGCAACGATATCCAGGCAATGAGATAATATTTGTGAAAACCCTTTATATTCTTTAATATACTTTACTGGTGTTTGTTCCTTTTATTAGCTATTATCAAGCTCAATCTAAGAGCCTCTAAAATGTTACCTGTATCACTCAGATTTCTTTAACTATATAATGACACATTCCTTAATTCCCTTCTGTTAATGCTTTGGCTTCCCTCTTGCAAAATAGCAAGAAACAGTTAAATGTTCCAATTCCTAAGAGGTTGAACACTTCGACAAACAACAGTCAGAATAGGGAAAAAAGAAAATTAACGGTTTTCTGCTAATGACTCCTATTAGGCCTCTTTGGTGGTCTAAAGCAATGGATTACATCTTTTTATCATTTCTTCCATCTGCCTGTCACAGGACTAGTAGGGTGATTGCTAGTTTTGTTGTTAAAAATGTCACCCTCATTTTTTCAGAATCTTTAAAAGTAAACACAGGAAAAGTGGTGTATACCTGTCATTTAGATCAAATAAAACAAAGGTCGATGGGAATACATTTCTCGTTTGAAGAGGCTCCCCTGCTGATTTTGTTTATCAGAAAATGGCAAGTTTTTGTTCCTAATGGACTGAAATTTAAATAAAATCTGACCCTGGAAATAAAAGCAGCCATTATAACGAAATAAAATTATATACTTTGGAAGAGAAATTGAATTAGAATGCTGACTTTCTTTGGTTAAATTCTTTTACATAAGGAAATGAGCAAGAGAGAGAAAACTGTTGGGTAAAGTGAGCTTTTTAAAAATCAATAATTGCTTTTAATTTACTTTTAAGAACTTTGTTCCAGACTTCATAGAATATCATGAATTATACTGAAATTTGTATATTTCCTTTACACAAGAGTTTAACTGAAGCCAAGAGGGCAAACTCATTTGCATTTTGGTAGTTCTTTCTAGCAAATAGAATTCTCAAAAGAGCTGAGATTTTGATTTCCTAAGTCTAACTATTCTTTAAAAACTGGAGTCATTAAAAGATCAGACAGCATTGGCAGAAACGTACTTGAAAAATGTAGAAAATAGTACAGCCCTTATGAGGTTACATTTGATTTCAACTAAAATTCATCTGAGAGGACGAAAAATAGGCTCTGACGTTTGTATAATTTGAGTAAGAGGTTTTCTTAAAAGTTTTTGGGGAGACTCTCAGAATCACTACCTCCTATTCTTAGTCTGCTTATTTTGACAAAATTTGTTTTTATTTTAGTCATGTTTGGAAGAATAGTTCAGAATTGACAATATTTAATACAGTGAGACAATTTTTATATAAAAAACTCTTAAATTTAATTTGTTTTGAAAGGAATCAAAGTGTACATTTGCACTTTAAATTAGTATGTTTGTTCCTTAGAAAATAAAAATATTTATGATTGTTCTCAGGGAGAAAATAGGAATAATAAAGTCATGGAGTTCTTCATTTAATGGAGAGCTTAAAAAAATGTCTAGTCCAAAGCCTTCCTTTTTTGGGATAATTAACTAATATTTGACCACAATAAATTATTTTATCTCGAGCTACCCCTATAATTTTAACACAGATCAGAATAGAATCAGCATCTATAATGGAAAGAAGCAGTCTTTATGGTAGGACAGGTCTGAGAACTAAACACAACTCCTGTGTTTGTTAGCTATGCATGGTAGCTTTGGACACAATGCTCATGTCCTTAGAGTCTCAGCCTCCTTTTGTAGTAACCCCCCTTCATCTGCCTTTCAAGATCCCCAATGGATGCCTGAAACTTTGGATAGTACCAAACCCTACATATACTATGTTTCTATGTATGCATTCACACCTAAGATAAAATTTGATTCATAAATTAGGCACAATAAATGTTTAACAATAATAACTAATCATAAAATAGAATAGTTATAATAATATACTGTAATAAAAATTATGTGAATGTGGTCTGTGTCTCAGAATACTTGCACAAATTGAATGCCTTTTCCATTTTAACTAAGCACTTATCATTGCACTAGTGCCATAACTTTTGCAGTTTGAGGTACAATAGCAAAACTAGTATACTTTTTTTTTCCCTTCTTCACGATTTCACAGATAGATTTGTTCTTACCATAGATCTTAGCCACTTTGGCATACATTTTTTTTTTTCATTAAGTCAAGAACTTTCACTTTTTCGATTATAGGAAGCACTTCATGGCTTTTCTTTGGCATATCCGAATTGCCACTATCACTACTCTTATGCTTTGGGGCCAGTCTTCAGTGAAGTAAGGGTGACTTGAACACAGGCACTGACATAGCACAACAGTCGGTCTGATAACTGAGAAGGCTACTAACTGACTAACGTGTGGGAAACGCTGGCCGAAAAGATAATTCACTTCCAGGCAGGAAGGAGTGGGATGGTGCGAGATTTCATCTTACTACTCAGAATGGTGTAAAATTTAAACATTATAAATTTTTGTTTCTGGAATTTTCCATTTAATATTTTGGTACAGTTGACCACTATCTGAAGCTGTGGAAAGTGAAACCACAGGTAAAGAGGGACTACTGTATTTTGCCATAAGGTTGTGTTGAGGATTTGATGAGATAATGTTTTAAAAAATTACCTGGAGTATAACAGATGTTCAGTGCGGCCACTGAACAAATATTCAAGGAACAAATACAACGTATCAGGCTCTCTTCTGGGTGGTGAGGGTGTTGCAGGAAAAGCAAAAACAAAACTTAGCTTTCATTCTCATGAAAATTACCTTCTTGTGATTTGGATGATCCAAGATGAAACAATAAAAATAGGAAAAAAAAAAAAAAAAGATCTGAGAACCAGGAAAGTACTAGGAAGACCATGGAACTAGATGTAGTGATGGTAAGAATATAGGGACAGAGGCTACTTTCTGTGTGGTGGTCGGAAGGGTTTCTCTCAGTGGAGACTCATACATGGGATGTAAATGGTAAAAAGTATTCATTGAATTTAAGTTGAGCATGGATTGGAATGGTGGCCATTGGTATTCCCATAGACTTCAGATGTATACATTCCCAGAACAGTGCTGTCTATCATTCCATTATGTCCTTAGAAAAGAGTACTGAAGGATTTAGGTATTCAATACTTGTTTCATATTTGTTTTGTTTTGTTTTTTTGAGATAAATCAGGCAGTACTTGAAATCAGGAAAACAACATTTTGATGGCCTGTAAGTTCACTATGTTTAATTACTGTAATGAGATTAATAAAATTTGATGATGTGGGCAGTAAAGTACTTTAGAGTCTTCATCTGAAAATACATCCCTTTGGTCTCTGGGAGGATAAGATTACAAAGACATTTACATAAAGTTGCTACAAAAAAGCGTGTTTATAATGCACTAAGCATTCCAAAGGCAAGGAGTTGTAAAACACCATTCAGTTTCTTCCTTTTTTATTTTCAGTGATTTAGTTGATACACTGTGTCCATGACTTGCTTAGGCACATCCAGAAACCACCTAGATAGGCTTCTGAGTGATATCTGAAGAGTCCAAAACAAACTCCCCACTGTGTAATTTAAGAGTGTTTAGAATCAGGTATTTTTGGACTCCAGCCCGTATCATTTTGGAGTTCATGCCCTCAACCTGTTTTATTCCTATATCCTAAGGGATCTGGTGATTCAGTCTTTGGTATGTTTCCAAGGGTTGCATCTGGCTCTGCAGGAATCTTCAAATCCTTATTCTTGTATGGCAAAGAGAGGACTGCTGAACAGGGTTATCCTGAGCTGAGGAAATAGCTTGAGAAGCAAGGAAACCGATTATACTCCATTGTTTCCTGCAGAGGGGAAATCACACAATTCTGGGAGAACAGGCAATCTTTGTTCTACCACAATGAAGGATTCAAAGTTAGGATTTGTCTTCTTCCAGGATATTTGTTTACAAAATGCAGGAGAAAAAAGACATACACTCCACACTCCATGGAACAAATTCCCTCTGCTTTAGAGGAAGAAGAGGACTGAATATACTTAGAGTTCACAGGACTAAGTATTTACTAGCACAAGAAAAAAGCTTCCTCACCTCTGTGACCAGAGTTGTTTGATGATTTTAATCTATAGCTTATGAATTCCTTCAGATACACAGAAAACACCACAGCTAATCCAATTAGCTAATGCCTGAAATGCTTTCCCCATGGATTCCACTGGTTTCCAGAGTACTTTCTCAAAACCCAGTTTTTCATCTACTTGTGTATTAGTCAGTTCTCCTCATGTGCATCCAAACTGGATATACTCAGATAGCTTCAAAATGAACCATCTCTCTCTCCCCACTCTGACTCACATGATCCATTCTTAATGATTAGATTCCTAGGGCCAACATTTTAAAGGGCCACCCTTCTGTGTGTGCAGTTAACACACATTTTCAAATGCCAGTTGGCATATGTGTCTTCCTGTGGGGTAATTAGGCATGTAAATGTAGTAATTGCATATGCAAATGTCCCAGCCCAAAAGGGATGGGAGGTTTCAGAATTCTGTCCTAGAGTGGTCTCTCAGCACTTTGGGGGGACTCCCTTCATTTGAAGCCAAAAATCACGATGGGGTTCCAACTAATGTTTATCTGTGACTACTTCAGTGACTTGTTTTTCTATATGTCAGAATTTTAATCATTGTATTCCACTTTTAAGATGTATACCTTTCTCCGTCCTCTATACTGAACCCCCTTCAGTGTAAGCTGTACGGAGCTAGGACATAGCTAAGGCGAGTTGTACTTGGCGATCTGGATTTGTGTGAGATGTGTGCTCTTACGGTGAGGAATTGCCGTGTGAGTTTAGGAAACGTAATTCTACAGTCAGTGTCAAGAGGCCAGAGTTCACATCTCAGCTCTGGCACTGTGCGATCTTGAACAAGACTCCTTGATCTCTGAGTTAAGTTTTCTTATTGTTACAGGGGGAGTTCTGCCGTTGTCTTGTTTTGTTTTACATTACCTTGTAGTCCCCTTACAATTTTTAAGATCCCGTGGACTGTGAAAATAAAGGTCATGTTTTTCAGTCATTTTTCTTTACACACAGAGGACTGAGATTCTTTGGCGGCACATCAAGATGTCCTCTAAGTAAGTGCTGAGGTACTTAATGCTCCTCAAACATTGCAAATGCCCTTCCTTTCAAGCATCATCTCCTAACCTCCTGGTTCTATCCATTTTCTGTTCTTTGGGGCTTTACCCGTTTGATTCTTAATGGTTGTCCTAGAGAGTTTTCATACAAGGTTTTGGTGAGTCAGTTCGTAACTGTGTTTGTTTGGGTGTCACATAGATAACTCTTCCAGACATAACCTTAAGAACCATTTCATCCCAGTTTGTTATTTTGCAGAATGATAAATAAGGGCTCAGTTAACTAGTTAATTTATGTCTTTTTTTTCTTTCTATGTGTGATTTGTTCTTAGCTCAGAAGGCAACTACTTCTATGGCTCATATTTCATTTAGGGGGTTTAAGTTTTCCCCAGTGTTTATTTTTATTGTTTCAGCATTAATACAGATTTTAGGTGATTTTGTTCTGTTGTGCCTCCTTCATCATCATTAGCTTCAAAAAGTTAGTCTATCTTGGATCAGAGCTGCCTAAATATACTATCTTTGCCAAGATTATATACTATATCATTAATATATTTGTAATATTAATGCAGAAACTGTTATTTTAATACACGTAAGTTTTGTTGCATTAAGCAGTTATATCTCTCATGTTAATAGTTCATTCAAATTTGATTTTGAAAAGTGCATTTTAAATTTTATTGCAAAAAATGTATTCAAGATACTAGAAACCTGTACTTTCAAGGAATAGTCACATTAATGTCACACTAGAGTTTTGTCCTGATATAAAATGCTGCTATGATATAAACTTGCTGAGTGTGGAAACCCCACTCCGTAGTAGCTGTTTCTATCACATTTGTGTAAATGGCATGTAATCCAAGGTTGTTTGTTACAAACCATCTCTAGCTAGCTCTGGTGAATAAGGGGTTTACTAGAAAAATAGTGGATAGTCTGAAGGTACAAGTTGTGAAAAATGTTACCAGGACTCACAGCCGCCTTCCCTCTTAGGCCTCACAAGGTCTCAAGCTGTTTCTTCATACCAATTTCATTATCCTTTATCCCAAATATTTTTCTCTGCAGTCTCATAATCTCGACTTATATGAGGGATATCTTGCCATGATTTTGCACAGAATGTCTTAGATGCTCAAGTCCTCCATGTCCTCTGTCTCATCACTTGCAGTTTCCTGCTTGCCTCCTCCACTCCCATGACCCTGGACTCCTTGCTGATATTCTTGGAACATGCCAGGCTGCCTTTTATTGTTGGGAGTTCCTTCTGCCTGAAGCTCTTTCTGTTATATATTCCCTTGGCTAAAACTTTCTCATATTCTTCAAAGTCTTTGTTCTTATGCCATCTTCCCAAATTAAACCTGTGACTCACCGCATCCCCACCCCAGCATTCATGTCTCCCCTTACTCAGTTTACATTGTCTTTGTTTCATAGGATTTCTCACTTTCTCATATATATTGCATCTTGTCTTATTTATTAATTTTATGGTTTATTATCTGTCTCTCTCACTAGATCATGGGCTCCCAAGGGTTGGCTCGTTACCTCTTTTATATGCTAATGATGTGTCCCCATTGCTTAAAAGAGTGCCTAGCACATAGCAGGTTCTCAATGAACACTTGCTGAGTTAACGAATAAATGATGCCATCTTTCTGTTTAACTCCACAGGACCTTAGAAGTGCAGAACATGACCAACTGTCATCTCAGTTTAAATTAGAAACAACAACAACAAAATACAATTCACTCTGCCTAGCCAATAGAACTTTTTCTCACTACAGATCAAATCTTTTGAGGTCAAAATAACTGAATTCCCTGGCCCAGCTCCCATGTGGAACATTCTAAAGGCAAGGACATAGTTTCTGAGAAGTAGGTTGTGAGGAATTGAGGACTTCCCTCCTGCCATCATTCCTCTTATGTCAAATCTCTCTGCTATATTAGTTGACTTCCACCAAAAAAGATTATATTTGACCAAAGATATTAAAATAGGTATGAAGATTCATCAAATTAGTATATTATTTTAATGATAGAACCAAAATAGTCTATGAAAGAACCTAAGATGATTTAATTGCAGTCGTATGTATATTATATTGGATTCATTCCTAAAAATGTTCTAAACATCTTCAAAGAATGTTCACTTGGAAATTGAGAACTCTAGGTTCGATTCTTTGTGTCACCCCATTGCGTGACCATGTACAAATCCTGTCCTGTCACTTTGCTGGCTTTCGGTTCTTCATATGTAAAATGTTAATGTTGAGCTAGGTGATATTATCATTCTGCTTATGATTCTATGATTTATATCATTCCTACAAAAGGAGAAGATAGTTGGTTCAGGGAAATTTATGAGCAAAAGAAATGAACCAAATAATTTGTTGACAAGTTGTTGACTTGTTAGATATCTGGTTCCAAAATGAGAGTGGCCGTCCTTCATCATCATTTTGTTACCTGATAAAATAGAGCATAGCCATTTAGAGAACTGGTCAAATGCTAATTTCAGCAGTGATAGCTTTATTCTTCCAATATTTGGCAGTTGACTTTCATAAAGTTGACATTGACCTCAGTGAACTGAATGAATGCATGTAGAGTAAAATGGAAGAGGATATAAGCATAGGCAAAAGAAATACATATATTCTTAATTTTTCTTTAAGTAATGTTTTATCCAGCATGGCTTCTTAATATAAATATTAATGAATATATCATTTCTCCAGCTAGATTCTAATATTTCTTAGGCTTCTGAATTTAATCTACAGCATCTCCCTCAAGTGTGTCATTCACTGAGGATGTTAATAAGAATTTTATAATTTAGTGATGGAATAATATTCTGTGAGTTAATCATAACTCCCAATGTGCTTTCTCTGTTCTTGGATCCCTAATTGTTGTCAGATAAATTTTTTGTGTATATCTCTGACATCTTTTTATTCAGTCTTCTAGTGAATATTTATTGAGACCTGACTAAATGCTAAGCATTGGAAAACTACGTGAGTAATACAAAATTCTTACCATCAGAGAATTTATATTCCAGTAGGCAGGTCTGAATTGTAAACAAATATCAACATTAGACATACATAAACAAATTTCTAGGAATACTGAAGAGGGGAATGGATAATTAAACTTTTCCTTAACCATTTGCCAAACAGGAGATGATGCTTTCTTAGAGTTAACCATATAGACCAAAGAAGCAAGGACTGGCTGATCTAGGCAGAGGGAAGGGTTGTTTGGAGGTGATGACGGTGAGCAGGCTCAGTGCTCAGCATTTCAGTGCATGGAGTTTATAGTGTCCATGACAGGGTTGTGGGAGGGGGTGGGAAGCACCCACTGACAAGAGAGGAGTAAGCGGAGGGCTTACAATGATTTTGAAGAAGGGAAATTCTAATCAGTGGAGTAGCTTCTTCAGATTTATGTTTTAAAAATATCACTTTGGGCAGGATGTCAAGAATGTCCACTTAGAGCACTCACTTACCAGTTAAGGAGTTTAGTAACTATTCATAAAGCTTTAAAGTATGTAAGGTATATCATTTTCATCACCATACCTATTATGTGTCATAATCTGAAAAAAAAAATGCCTTAAAAACCCTTCTGGTATCTTATTACTAGGATTCCTACTCTTGATTCTCTCTTACCTGATGGTGTCAATAGCAGAGTGATTACCTCTTCCTTTATGTGATTAAAGTTGTAGAACAAAAATGAAAAAGAATCATTCTCCTGAAAAAGCTACAGAAGAGTTCAGGGTAGCACTCAGGGGAAACTATGGGAAATACCTCAGTTGCATACTGTAGGAAATTCAAAATCCAACAAATTTCCTTCTCTACATTCTGGCTATTTCTGTTAGTGTGGCTAGTAAAAACTGGGCCAGCTTTACAATTTAAGAAGTATTTCATGAAAACTTTCACAGGTGATTGTAATGTGCAGACAAAAATGAGGCCAGTCCCTGTGCCAGTTCAGTGGGGCTCCATCTCTCAACTTGAATCAAACTTCCAGCTCCCATAAAAAGCAAACATGCAAACAAAAATCAGGCACACATCATACCACTTCATTTCTGACTTCATGACATTCCGTAATTGCTAGTGATGAGAATGACGATGATGATGATGTCCCTGATGCTGGTGGTAGTGATGGTTGCGAGCGTGGTGAAGGTGATATTGACACTGTAATAGCAGAAACTGACCTTTCCGCTTCATTTGGGGCATATGTCCTTTTCAAAATACAATTTAGTGAGGCCCCGTGAGCATGCCTAAACAATCATTCAGCTAATTGTGAAAATCTTTCTTTTTGAACCATAATCCTAGCTGGAACAATACAATACTCAAATACCAATTGAATGCTACCTGCTTTTTAAACCCATTGGACGTGATCTCAGGTTACTATTTTTTGATGATCTCTTAATTTGTACCCACCATACATGGGGCACACAAGGTCAAGTTAATACTTCATGTGAGGCCAAATATTTCCCACTGAGTATGTTTTCCACCCAGGGTATGTGTGTTATGCCTGTGTGTGCACGTGCATGTTGGTTTTAGTTTGGTAATTCTTTTTACATCTTTATCTCCCTCCTATTGATTCCCTCTGCTGAATGGAATCAAGCCCTCTTAACAGACGTGAGACCCCCCAAGGAGCCTGCAGTGGTTTGGCAAAAAAAAAAAAAAAAAAAAAAAAATCCCAGCTTGCTGTTCAATGGGGCTTTGCCAAGCCAACATAGCTCTAATTGCATCTTTCCACTGGTTTACCCTATCCACTCCCCTCCCTACACCGCCTCTCCCTTCTTCCCAGTAGTCTTTTGTGTGTGCTGAAAAAAAATATGTTATTATAATGAGTACTGTATGTTTACAATGAGTTTTAGTGGATTTGGTAGCCAAAAAGATGTAGATTTTTTATTAGCAGTAGCTTTCCAATGGAGATAATATTTATAGAATGAGCCTGCTTGTTTGTACTTTCAAAGATAAATAAAATGAATAATATCCAAACATGATAATCAACATGTCAGTTTCCAAATACATTGGCATTTAGCATGAATGCTTGCTACATACTCATTCTGCAAAGAGTAAAGGATAGGCATTAGTACCAACTCCCTGGGGAATGGTATTTTCAGCATTATTTCAGTATGAACAGTCTTCTTTTGTTTATAGCAGGTATAATAAAACCATAGGAGGAAAATGAAATTTTACAAATGCATGCAAAATTTTATCAAACCCTTTTGGCAAGAGAATAGTTCTGTACTTTTTTTATCCTCCAAGTAACAGAATATATTTGAAGGCCAATTCTTTAGCATTTCTCTTATTTTCTGCATTCTCCAGAAGCTTTTAATATTTATTCATTACTTAATCTGTTTTTGTTTCTTTCTTGAGAAGGTCACTTGATGTCTACCCCTTCCTGATTTTTCAGATGCACCTCTACATGTGTGTTCAAATTCTCTCAGATAGAATGAGGATTTTAGGGTACTGATTTCCTAGGTTTTGAACTTTGATAAGAGTCAAGTACCCTGAGCTTCTGTGTGTGGAAGGAGGAAAAGAGTTATTGCTCAAGAAGTTTGTCCTGGTTGAAGATCCAGCTCTGCCACTTTTCAGCTGGATAATCTTCACAATATTATAAGCCTTTATAAACTTGAACCTATGCATTTGTAAACTGGGACTAGACCACCCCTGATTGTAGTGATGCTTGGGGAAGATGATGTATGTGGAGCATCTCTCACATAGCAAGCTCTCTGCACAGGCTAGATCTCTCTCCTCATCAACCCTTCATCTCTGTTTAATAGAGGTTGCACATGACCTTGTATTGATGTCAGTTTTATTGTCACAGGTAATGTTTAAAGTCTTTTGATGTTCTCTCCCTAGGTAAGTAGTTATACAAAGCAGGTTTGCCATGGTGTGCTGGTAAATCTTTAACAAGAGGCTGTGGGGAAGGGATGGAGGATGGAGGATGTGTTTTGCAATGTCCGGTGATTTTTGTTATGTAAACACACCCCTTCAGTCAATTACAAGGTGATGTCACTGAACATGGAGCTGATAAGAGGTGTGCAGGGCACATCATTTTACAGTATTTCCACCATAGAGATAAAATAGTTGTAAATAATCTCGAGAACCTAGATAATACTGAAATATAAAATAATTAGGAATGGATGAGGTATATTTACTACATTTGTTTTTAATGTAACTTCTTTAAGTAAATGTTGATGTAATTTAATTAGTTAATGATGGTGTTTAACAACTGACTTCCAAAATTCCTGAAAATTTCACTTTTTACTCTTACAAGCCAACAGGCTTCATCATGTCTCTGCATATTTACCGACAAGTCCCTGGTCCTTTGAGGTTAGCTATATGAGGTAGAATTAAACCAAGCAGCCCTTTAAGAAGAGAGTGCACTGATGCGCAGGAAAAGTAAATCGTTTACGTGTGCAGATAGTCAGATAAAGGTAAGTGGCATGGTGTCAAGTATTGAGAGTTTGTGTGTAGGTACAGTGACCCCTGTGGGAAATCACTACCTCTCAGCTAATTAGTTGCAGACAGATCCCACTGGCCAGAATGCATCCCCAGGGAACTAGCCCTCTTGACAAGACCCTTGTGGAATATTCTGACCATGCTACCCTGGAAGAATTCAAGAGCAGAGTGTACAGCACACTTATTTAAATTGGCCTGTCTCCCAGGGGTTATATCTTAGGATAGTGGCTCTTGAAGATGGTATTTTAATTTGTTGTTTCAATGAATTTAATTTTTCTTGTTTGTATCTCTGGAAGTTATTTTGCTTGTTATATCTCTTCATTTTTGCCTTAAACTTGTACTTACATGTGAATTGATCATGCAGGCTATACCTATTTATATATCAATAAAGGCAACTTAAATAAGCAAATTTATTTTTAAAATACATATCAACATGAATAAATCTTGTTTCGGTGTCCAAGGACTAAGTACTGGTTAAGGACATTTAAACAATTCCATTTCTCAGAGGATGGGGTGTTGCTTTTCATTATTTAATTCATCTGAGACATTTTCCTAGACCATATTGAACAGACACTCAAGCCACCTGTCTTCCATGAGGATGTTGCTTAATCTCACAGGAAGGTGATTGATCTTTTTCTGGGTGTAAGTTTCACCTCCCAGGATTCAAAGTATATCTAGGCCTAGATAATTGATGACCTTATTACCATTATTTGAGCTCTGCTGGTGGCGTGCTGAGACCTATTTCCTTCAGGCAAAAACCTAATGACCCACCCCTTCTGCCCTGGATCCAGTGGAGATTTCAATCTCTGCAAATTATAACAATAAAAAGTAGTTACAAAATGATTTTCTTAAAAAAAAGAAATATATATTTGCATATACCCATTTGCTGGACTGGTAAACTGTGGCAGAGAAGATCACTTAAATAAGATTCTGAATCTTGATTTTCATATTCTCCAAATGTTTATGCAGCATTACTTTTTGCTTTGGTTATGAGAGAATATATTCCCAAATTCTCTTTAATTTTAATTACTTGTTAATTGTTTCTCATATTCTTAACCTTGGTTTGGTTGAAAGGCAAGTAAGAATGTTCTTCAATTCTGTCCTTATTTTTATTGTGAGACAGAAACAAACCATTTCTTTTCTACATGTTCTGAATTTCTTTAAAATACACAGAGCTCCCTTCAGTTAAAGCTGAAAGATTCTGTACCACATTCCCATTATTTTACTAAATCCTTCTGATCATAGCTGTAATGGCTGTATTTTTAATAGATAAATTCATTAGGTTAGAGATGATAGACTTTTCATAGAATAGAAGACATTTTATTTTTTAATCTCAAGGAAACTTTAAAAGTACATTCTCAATATGTGTGTGATAAAATTGAGATGCATAACAGATTCAGTATTCCAGCCAAGATCACAAAACTATTTAGTAAACAATCTGAAATTTGCACAGATCTCCTCATCACACTGTTCTCTGTTACATTGCTCAAACCTCCAAATTTCTTCCCTTTGTGGGGTCTTTACAGGGACAGTTCCTTCTGGCTGCTTCTCGCACTCAGGTCCTATCTGGGGAAGTCTACCCCGTTATTCTACATACCTGTCCTTTATAGTTTTCCTTGACAATACTCATCACCATGTGTGATTGCTTTTCTGTTGCACTTGCTTGTTTAGCTGTTTGTTTTCTTACCATATCCACTCTAAGCTTCATGGCAGCTCAGCTAACATCTTGTTAGTTCATATTCCCATATCCAACCTTCCTCGTAGTACAATAAATAATTGTTAAGTGAATGAAGGAATGAACAAATGAAAGCAAGGAAGGAAGGGAGGAAGGGAAAGGGGATGGAGGGAAGGAAAGAAAGAAGGAATCTTTTGACTTCAGTCGTATAACTGCCTACATCACAGATGGCAGTGCCTGGCAGATACAGTGTCTCTCTTCCTCTACCAAGGGCGCAGACGTTCCTAATCTATTAATGAGAGATTTTGTTCCTAAATGCAGACTTGAACCAGAGTCTGTCTCAAAACAGAACTCTAGGCAATCTTTCTAAATTGGTCTATGAAAGCTACTTGCCATTTTTGATCTACGTGATATCACTGAATAGTCTTGTTTTTTGCTTTTGTTTTTGGTTTGTCTTTTCACTTTAAGTAAGATGATCAACTATAATGTAGACAGAAAAGATCTGGAGATTTTTACATCTGGATGTCTTCAAAAATTGTCATTAAGTGATATAAGTGTAACATTGAATTAATAACCATGAATTTTAGAGATACGCGTATTCCTAATCATTTATTTAAGTTACTCATGAATGCATTCTGTTATAGGGTGGGAAGATAGAAAACTCTAATGCAGGCAATTGTAAACAAATTTTAGAAAGTTCAAAATTATAGTAACCTGAATTTGTCTATAAAGCACATATGCACATATGCAATCAGGCTGAATTATAAATTTATGGTACTTTGTTCTTTTAGAGCTCTGATTTTCTGGATAAGCAAAAATCTTGAGTATATTTCCTTTGGTGCCTTGACTTCCCCTTTTTTCACCCAGCAACCTCTGTAAGACTCTAAGTTCTCCTCTCCTGTCTTCCATACTCATAGTGGAATTCAAGGAAGCTTCCTGGAATCCAGCTTTCTAAAAGCAGTGCTGCACTTGCCATACCATGCTTGTCATTAAAACACCTTACAGAGGCACTGCGCTCTTCCAGACAGTTTGCTCTTTCTTTAAATAATGCCATTTCATCATGTGATCCAGTCCTAGAAGGTTATTTAATCTTTTTTTTTTTTTTTTGGTTCCTATTTTTTAATTTTTTCTCACTGTTAAATATATGTACAAAATATATGTACATACAATATATGTGTATATATATATATACATATATGGCATATCCCTGCAGCATAATATTTAGAACAGGCATACAAATATATAAACAAAAATAAGTAAATGAGTTCATATGTACCCAGTACTCAGATTCATAAATAGAAAATCACCAAGACTTGTGAAGAATTCTGTTTGCCCCTTTTCAATCCCCATTACAACTATTCTGCAGTTGTATTAATTAATACCCTGCATTCTTCCTAATTTTACTGCATATATGTTATGAGCTCAAGAACAACAAAATGTTTACTTTTTAATCAGCTTTATGAAGGCATAATTCACGTATAATAAAAGCCTCTCAATTTAAGTTTACACTCTGCTGAATTTTGATTAGTGTATTCAATATATCACTATGTCACAAAGTAGAATTTATCCTTCACCATGAAAAGTTCCTCTGAGCCTCTTAGCCAGCAATCCTCTGCTCCCACCATGGATCTTGGCAACCTTTGATCAACTTTCTATGATTCTAGTTTTGCAGTATCTAGAATATCATATGTGTGGACTCACACAGTATATAGTCTTCCATGTCTGGTTTCTTTTGTTTAACATAACACTTCTGAGATTCATCCATGTTGTGTTTATAAGTAGTTCAGTTTTCAAAGTGTTCAGTAGTATTCCATTGTATGGGTATGCTATTATTCATTTTTCCATTTTCCATTCATTAGGTGATAGACACTTTGGTTGTTGCAATCATTTGGCTATCTGAATGAAGATGCTATAAACATTTGCATACTATATTTTATATGGACATATGTTTTTATTCTGCTTGAGTAAATCCTTAGTAGTGGGTTTGGTGAGTAGCTTGGCAAATTTATGATTAACATAAAAAAAACTGCCAAATTGTTTTCCAGAGTGACTGTACCGTTTTTCCTTCCCATAATCAGTGTATGAATGTATTAGTATCTTCAAATTCTTACCAGCAGTTAGTGTTGTCTTTGTAGTCTTTTTTATTTTAACCATTCTAGTGAGTTTGTGGTGTTGATATCTAACTGAGAATTTAATTAACATTTTTCCAACTAGTAATGATGTTAAGCATATTTTATGATGTTTATGTATATCTGCTTTATAAATTTCAAAGACTCTTTTTAACTGTTTTAGGTGTACAGTTCAGTGCCATTAAGGACATTTACATTATTGTGCACTCGTCACCACCATCTACTTCCAGAACTTTGTTTTCCCAAACTGAAACTCTGTACCCATTTAACAATAACACTCCATTCTTTCCTCCTCTAGCCTCTGGCAACCACCATTCTACTTCCTGCCTCTATAAATTTGACTACCCTAGGTTACCTCAAATAAGTGGAATTATGCAATATTTGTACTTCAGTGTCTGACTTATTTCACTTAGAATAATATCTCAGGATTCATCTATGTTACAGCATGGGTCAAAATTTCATTGTTTTTAAAGCAGAATAATATTCCATTGAATGTATAAACCACATTTTATTTATTCATTCATCTTTCGACAAACTTTTGGTTGTTTCCACCTTTTGGCTATTGTGAGTAATGATACTATTAACACGGGTGTACAAATATTTGCTTGAGTTCTTGCTTTCAGCTCTTTGAGTGTGTACCCAGAAATCACTAGATCATATAATTCTTTGTTGAATTTTCTGAGGAACTACCATGTTGTCTTCCACAGTGACTACATCCTTTTACATTTCCACCAGCAATGCAGAAGGCTTACAATTTCTCCATATCCTCACCACACTTATTTCCTATTTTTCTTTTTAGTAATAGCCATTTTATTGAGTGTGAAGTAGTAGCTCATTGGGGTTTTGATATGTATTTATTTAATGATTTGTGATGTTGAGTATAGATTGATTTTTTAAAAAATATGACATCATGATGATAGCCAGTATTATAATCCATATACACATTGTACCTCTCCAATTATTTAGTTCTTTAAGATCTTTGAGCAATATTTTGGAATTTTCTATTTACAGGTTTCAGATACATTTTGTTAAATACACCTTTAAGTCATCCATGGTTTTTGATGCCATTGTAGATGTTTTCTACTTTATTTCATTTGCCATTTGTCCATTGTCAGGATATAGGGATATAGTTGACCTTTGCATATTGAACTTATGTGCTATGACTTGCTTAACACACTACCGTCTTTTCTGTAGGTTCCTTACAGTGTTGTATAGCAATTATTATGTCATCTGTAAATGTGGAAAATTTTATTCTTTCTTTCCATTCTTGAGTCTTTATTTTTCTTGTTCTATTGCGCTTGCTAGGAATTACAGTACAGTGTGAATGGAAGTGGTAGGAGTAGACACCCTTGTCTTATTTCTGATCTTATAGAGAAAGCATTAATTCATTCACCATATTTTGTTAGGCTTTCATAGATTCCCCTAATCAGTTTGGAGATATTTCTTTCTGTACCTTGTTTACTGAAGATTATTTTTTAATTATTAACAAATGATAAATTTAGCCAAATGCTTGTTTTTTGCATCTATTGTTTTACTCTTTTATTCTAGTAATTTATAGTGAAAACGTTTTGAATTCTTGGAAGAAAACCTAATTGATCCTTGTGTATTATACTTTTAAATGTATATTTCTGTATTTGATTATGAAAATTTGTTTAAAATATTTGCATTTATATTCATGAGGAATATTGATCTGTAATTTCCTTTTTGTGAGGTCTTTGAATTTAGAATAAGAGTTTTGGTGGTCTCATAAAATCAACTTCAAAGTGTTCTCACTTCTGTTTTCTGGAAGAAATTGTGTAGAATTACTATTATCACTTCCTTTTATCTTTGATGGAATTCACCAGTGTATCCATCTTAGCCAGGTTTATAATAAGAAATTCAGTTTCATTTAAATATATGTAGGGCTATTCAAATTATTTGTTTCTTTAGTGAGGTTTAATAATTTGTAACTTTTGAGGAGTTTCTGTTTCATATAAGTTATCACATTGTATAAACATTTTTAAACTGGTTTCTTAATTTCTTTCGATTTGGCGGGATCTGTGATGATATTAAATCTTTCATTCCTGATATTTTGTTGTCTGTCTTTTCTTTCTTTGTAGTTTTATTTATCTGGCTAAAGGTTTATCAATTTTATTGATCTTCTAATATATTCAGACTTTTGTTTCATTGATTTTTTTGTCCTATTTTCTGTTTTTAGTTGTGTTAATTTCTACTCTTACCTTTATTATTTTCTTCCCCCTACTTATTTGATTTTTATTTGCTCTTACTTTCCTAATTCCTTAAGATGGAAGTTCAGATCATTGCTTTAAGGCAGTTTTCTTTTTTTATAAAATCATTGTATTATTAGCTGAAATGTGTTCCCACTACAATCACTGCAAAATTAATATGTTGAAGGCCTAACCCCCAGTACTTCAGAATGTGACTGTATTTTAATCTAGGACCTTTAAAGTAGTTATTAACATCATATGAAATCATGAGGTGGGCCCTAATCCAACATGTTTGGTCTTCTTATAAGAAGAGGAAATTTGGACACATTGTTGATATTGTGATTTATAGTAAGAATGTGTATTTGATTTTCATCCCTGTTACTGGCCCAGAGCTCCTAAAACCTTGGAATTTCCTGGGATGAGTGTCTTTTGTTGTTAATGAGGTGACTTTTAGAGAAGACCTAAGGTTAGGGGGCTGGTTGCTGGGGGAGCCAACTATGTGATTAGAGGGTTGGCACTGTCAGTCCCAGACCCCTGACCTCAGGAAGACTAGAGGGGCTGGAGGTTGAGTTCAGTCACCAGTGGCCAATGATATAATCAATCATGCCTATGTAATAAAGCCTCCATAAAAACCCTAGAAGATGGGGTTCAGAGGACTTATGGGTTGGTGAATTTGTGGAGGTTCTGGGAGAGTGACACACCCAGAGAGAGCATGGAAGCTCCTCACCCTTTCCTCATACCTTCTCCTGTGCATCTTTCCCATCTGGCTGTTCCTGAGTTATATCCTTTTATAACAGACAGATAATCTAGTAAGTAAAATGCTTCTCTGAGCTCTGTGAGCCAATCTACCAAATTATTCAAACCCAAGGAGGGAGGGTCATTGGAAACTCCAGTCTGCAGGCAGTCTGTCAGAAGCATAGGTGATGACTTGAACTTGTGATTGTGTCTAGCCAGGGGGGAGGAGGGAAGTCTTATAGGACTGAGCCCCTAACTTGTGGGATCTGACATTATATCTCTAGGTAGTGTTGGAATTAAGCTGAACTATAGGACACCCAGTTGGTGTCCAAGAATTGCTTAGTGGGATGGGAAAAAAACACACATTGTAATTTGTGCCAGAATGAAGGACATGCACAGAGGGAAGACTATGTGAACATAAAAATGGCCAACCATAAAGAGAGACACCTCAGAAAAAACAATCTTGCCACCCCCTTGATCTCAGACCTCTAGCGTCAGGAACTGTGGGAAAATCAGTATCTGTTGTTTAAGACACCCATCTGTGGTACTTAAAGCAGACCTAGCATCCTAATTGTTTGAATTGGATTGCAACATTCTGATATATCGTGCTTTCATTTTAGTTTAGTTAAAAATACTTAATTTCCTTTTCAATTTCTTCTTTGACCCATGATTTTTTGGTTTGTTTAGAAGTGTGTTATATAATTGCCATATATTTGTGGATTGTCATCATATCGTTAATTGATTTAAGTTTGTTTGTTTCTTTATTTTTGATGTGTTTGAAGGAGCATACATAATACGCCTTGCTCTAGGCCCAGAATATGGTATATATTTGTCATTATTTTATGTTTACTTGTTAATGATGTGTATTCTGCTGTGTAAGTCTTGAGTTCTACAATGTCAGGTCAAACGGGTTGATAAATTGTACACATTTTCTCTATTATTGCTTCATTTTTGACAACATGTTCTCCAATTACTGAGGAAGAAGTGTTGAAATCTTAAACTATAACTGTTAATGTGTTTCTTTGGTTAGTGCTGTCAGTTTTTATTTCATGTTTTTTGATTCTGAAATTAGGTACATAAACATGTAGAATTGTTACGCCTTTTTGATGAATTGGCCCCTTTTCATTATAATAAGTCCTTTATTTTTGTTAATTTTTTTACTTGAAACTTATTTTTCTAACATTGTTATAAACTTTTCAGCTTTCTTTTTATTAGTAGTTGTGTGGTACATCTTTTCCAACCTATTATTTTAAAAAAAGATACTATTTTTATATTTAAAGCAAGTCTTTATAATACACTTTGTATAAACGTTGTCTATAGCTTAGTCTCTTTTTTTATGCAGTCTGAACATTTCTGTTCTTTATTTGGAATGTTTAAATCATTTTCACTTAGTGCAATTATTGATATGGTTGTGTTTAAATCTAGCATTTTGCTCTTGGCTTTCTATGTATACAATATGTTCTTCTTTTTCCTTCTTTCCTGCTTTCCTTTGGATTATTTAAATGTTTTATGATCACATTTTATCTCTACTATTGGATCATTATCTATACCTTTTCTTATGGTTTTAGTGGTTGTTCTAGATTTAATTAGACAAATGCTTAACTTTTGTTTATTTTAACTATTATCATGCCACTTTATAGAGTGTAAGAACTTTTAACAGTGTACTTCTCTTCTGTCTCACCTATCTTTTGTGCTTTTTTGTTATGTAATTTACTTCTAGATGTTAAAAAACTCAAAATACGTTGATATTTTTAAATTTAAATAATTGACCATTGTTCATAGAGATGAGAATAAGATAAAAAATTTGCATGTGTTACCACTTATTTACCATGTGTGGTCCTCATTATTGCTTTATGTAGATCTGGATTTCCATCTGGTATCATTTTCCTTTTGCCTGAAGAATTTCCTTTAACATTTCTTGTAGTTCAGTTAGCTGGTGGTCAATTCTCTCAGCTTTTTTTTTTTTTTTTTTTTCTGAAAAAAGCTTCAGTTTGTCTTCACTGTTGATGGTTTGCTATGTATAGAATTCCAGGTAGATAGTTGTCCATTCCACTCACTCACCCCCATGTTTATAAAGATGTTACTCCATTACCTTTAGGCAAACATAGTTTCAAAAAACAAGTCTGCTGTTATTTTGTTTTATCTTTGTCCTGTGTGCATAATGTGTCTTTTTTCTCTGAATGCTTTTAAGATTTACTCGTTGTCATTGGTACAGAGGAATTTGATTTTGGTATGCCTTTAGGTGTTTTTTTTTTTTTCTGTATGAGTTTTGATGAGATTTTTGGATATATAGGTTTATAGTTTTTGTCAAATTGGGAAAATGTTGATAATTATGATTATTTCTTCAAATATCTTTGGTTTGTCATCCCTTCTCCTGGAGTCACATTTATTCATGGGTGAGATGACTTTATTTTGGTTTCTGTGGTTCTCAGAAAAATGCTTTCCTGCCAGGACCACATTCTTATCCCTGGAACCCGTGAATACATTCCTTACATGGTAAAAAGGATTTTTACATATGTGACTGTGTTAAGGACATTGAGATAGAAAGATTGTCCTGGATTATCTGAGTGGGCCCAATATCACATAGTTCCTTAAAAGTAGGGAACCTTTTCTGACTGTGGTCACAAAAAGATGTGGGACCATCAGAGGTGGGGTATGATATAGGATTTAAAGCACTGTCGCTGACTTAAAAATGGAAGAAAGAAGCCATGAGCCAAGAAATGTGGGTAGCCTCTAGAAACTGTAAAAGGAAAGGAAAGGAAACAGGTTCTATTCCAGAGCCTTTAGAAGGAGCGTAACTCTGCCTTCACTTTTATCGTATGTGGCTCAGTGAAGACCTGTGTCGCACTTCTAACCCACAGAACTGTAAGACAGCAAATTTGTGTTGCTTAAGCCACTGAGTTTGTGATGATTTGTATGACACCAATAGAAAACCAGTAGAGTCCCACAGATCACTAATGTGCCATTTATTATTTTTCAGTTTCTTTTTCTCTGTGCTTCATTTTCAAGAATTTCATTGCTGTGTCTTCAAATTCAGATTTACTCTTCATTCCTTCTGCATCATCTAAACATCTTACTCTCATCCAATGTATTTTCTACTTAATATAATTATTTTCATCTCTAGAAGTTCCAATTGAGTGTTTTATATCTTTATTTCACTCTCCTCATTGTATCTGTTTCATCTTTTACATCCTAGTGTAACCTTTATGATAGTTGTTAAGATTCTTGCCTCCTAATTCCATCCTCTTTCTAAATTCTGGTTCTGTTTCTGTTAATTGATTTTTTTCCCCTGCTTCTTAATATACCTAGTAATACTTTTGGATGTCAGATATTCTAAAATGTAACTTGTCCAATGCCAAAATTTTTAGAGTGTTAGATTTTGTTCTGGCGTGCAGTTAAGTTACTAACAAATCAGTTTGATCCTTTTGAGGTTTCTTTCTTAAGCTTCATTAGGGAAAGGGCAGCACAGCTTTTATTCTGAGGCTAATTTAGCCACTAATGGAAAACTTTTCTAAGGACTCTAACCAATGTTTTTTTAAATGAGGTTTAACTATTCTGTCTAGTGGTAACTTGAAGTATTTCTAGTGTTTTGAGTTTTTTTGTTTTGCTTTGTTTTGTTTTTTCTTTGGTGCCGGGAATCATTAGGTCTACCAAAGATTTAGGAGGTTTTATGCTATGCGTGTTCAGATTAGTTCTGAGCCAGAGTCACTCAATGAGACCCTATTGAACATCTCAGGAATTCTGCTTCTCTTTAGTTCAGTATTATTCTCCACAGCTGTTACTGCCTTAGCCTACCTGACTTCATACATCTCTTCTCTCCTCACCTCAGTGAGACCACCAAACTCTGTTTGGCTTCTCTCTTCTGTGATGTGGTCTAGAAACTGATTCCTCATAGTAATCTGGGGTAATTGTATGGCTCACCTTATTTCTTTCCTTTCTCTTAGGAATCAAATATCTCAAAAACAATTCTGTAAATGTATACTGTTTTTAATTTTTATGATGGAATGGCGGTTCCCCTTGTATTTGATAATTTATGGGTAGAAGTGGAAATCTGCTTTTTTAACATTAAATAAATAGGGTCATACTCTATGTATGCTCCTATACATAGGCTCTTCTGTGATCTCTTTTTGCTCAATATTATATTTAAAGATTCATACATGTTGCTATGTATAACTGTACTTAATTTCTCTATACATGACACCCCAGATAACTTCCTTGTCCCTTCTACCATGTGAGGTCACAGTAATAAGACAGCTGTCCATGGACCAGGAAATGTTCCCTGATCTTGGATTTCCTAGTGTCCAGAATTGTGAGAAATGAATTTCTGTTATTTCTAAGTCACCCTGTCTATTGTATTTTATTGTAGCAGCCCAAAAAGATTAAGAGAATTACTAAAGAAGAGTACTTATTCCTTGATTTTTCTTTTACTTGGATCATCTAAGTGTTAAAGAATAATAGTAGGTATAGCACCCAGCCAGTGACTGATGGAAGCAAGTCTGTAAGTGCCAGGCTCCCTTGCCTCATGGTCTATCATTCCAAGTGTACATTTCACCAATCCCCAGATTTCCTCAGCAGTAAACAGCTTGCTTGGTACTGCACACTTCAGCAATGGCCTTCTCTTCCCTAAGGGTGTCACTTTTGCTGTCTTCTACCAGTGCTTCCCAGGATCGAGTCCCAGATAAACTCTCTCTCTGAATATCTATCTATATCTATATCTGTAATATTTCCTACTGGAAAAGTAATCTTTAAAGCTTAATTTTTAGAGAAAAGATAGCAAACTTTAAGAATCATTACTTTAGTAAATGTTCTATATCCTGAGTAGATTTAACGAAACTTTCTTTTTGTTTTTTTCAGTTCAAATCTTTTCAGATAAATTCATTATTATTCTCAAATAGGTCAAATACAGGCTTATCTTGGATTTCTAGTGGATAATTTATTTCTCAGTAGAGTGTTCAAAACAAAAGGACATTAACATCCAGAGGATTTGAGGAACTATGGCCAGAGTGACGCTGGTGATTTAGAGCAAAGAGGGTTCTGCTTATTAATGTACTCACAGCAGAAAACAGCCATCTTTTACATGAGCCTGTTTTGTAGCTCCCTGGCTTCTCCTGTGGCTTTGTTAAACACTGGGATCTTAAATGGATTTATTGACTTTTCCAATGCATATTAGCATACCTCTCCTGTAAAGAGCTGGTGGTAGGGACATGCCGCATTCCATTGTTAGCAACACTTACCAAAATCAGTAATAGAACAGTGGGAGTAAAATCACAGAGGGGTGGAAAAGCTAGCACACTAAAATATTAAAGTCCAACTGTGAAAAGCTTTCCATGGTATTTTTTTCCATATCAAAATGCATTTTAGACACTTTTGGAGTATTATTATAATTAACTATAGTAGCTTTGTAAGCAGTTCCTTTTGTAAGAGGAAAACCTACCATCACTTAGAGGTTACTAGTTTTTGACACTGAGCTCTTAAGTGGATAATTATATTTATTGAGAGGGGATGCTCACTTGACCACTTGGTGTTTTGGTTTGGGCCAAGGGGAAACAAGGCAGGTGAAGTGTTTTTATTTACAATGAAACAGATATCGCTATTGTGACTCCATTTCTCAGGCGTTGTTGAGTTAACTCAATCTTTATTTCTGGCAACTGCAATGTTCTTCTCTTCCTTGTTCTTGGAAAATTAAAAGCTTCTACCTTAGAGAAGTGAATGATACATTATCCACTTGCTCTAAATTGAACCCATTTGGAGCTATTTGCATCTTGTAGAACCTACAGCTGAGTGCTGTGCTCAGAGGTGTAATGAGTGGTTGTCACAACACACTGGAGGTGGCCCCATAACCAAATGATCCCCTGTCAATCCCCTCACAGGAAATGCTTTGGCAACCTGTAATTCGGCCCCAGTATTAACATCCTGCCTGGGTTTTGTTAAATGGCACTTTCTAGGAAGTAGATCTGGGGAACTTGTGTTTAATAATGTTTTAAGAGGAATATTTGATGGAAGTTTTAGAAAGCATCACATGGGGTTAACAGTGATTTGTCATTTGTTTCTAATTAAAGTACCTAATCTCTTATCACTGAAGCAGTCATTTTTTTATACTAAAGGCACAGATGTGAATGGAAACATATTAATGAGATGTCATACTACATAGTCATTTAGTGTTTTGTTTAACTTAAACATAGCAGAAAATGTGTGTCTAAGTAGACATGTGTAATGACATTCTGATAGAATTATAATTTCCTGCATTTGCATAATCTTTAGTAAAATTCACACTAGGTTCACCTTGCATTGCTAATTTCATTCCCCAAATCTGCATTTTTGGAAAATTAAAGAAAAATCAGACCTAAAGTACTGTAGAAGCAGAAAGGGCTTATTGTTAGTTTCCTTCAAATTAAAACTGGGATTGTAATTTAAATATTTGAGTGCCAGGTGTTCTGAAAGGTGACAGGAACCATTCAAATTGACAGAAGGTTTTGCGTTTCCCAAAGCTATTAAGTCTTCTATACTAAATTATCCTGGGAACTTGACACATCTTTGGTCTAAGCTGGAGCTGAATTGTGACTTCAGGATCTGGAAAATTGTGTTTGTCTGATCAAGTGCCCTGGTGTGCCCAGGTCCAAGATTCTATGAGCTATAACTTCAAGAGTCAGTCAGGTAATCGGGCGATGAGAGAAGCAGCAGGAGCAGCCGTATTTAACTACCCCCTGATGTGTACCACGTGACTCCCCATTAGCCCAGCAAGACAGCTCTGGATGTAGGTTAAAATCAGGTGATCTCAAAATAGTTTGGGGATGTGGAAAAACATTGAAATCAGACATCTACTTCAAATTATTAGTGTCATTGCCAGTAGGAAAACCTATCCCAAGGCCTGGTTAAAAGATACATTAGACAATATCTTCCAAGGTCTGTCCACATGGCATATTGTGCTTCAGGGATCCCATTCATTTAGTAAAAAAAAAAAAAACGTATTCAACCCTGCCATCAACTAGACATTGCTAGGGACAAAATGAAGTTTCTCTACTGTCCTACATGACAACAACACATTTTTTACATGCATAAGTTACTTACATCAACACAAAATGAATGTTGTTTTTTTATAAAGGTGAAAAACAATCAATGCAGTGCACTTTTTTTTTTTTCTTTTTGCAAACCCTGTTGTCCCTTTAATTGTTCTTAGGCTCACCTAGGGTCCAAACATCATAGTAGATTTAACGATCTCACTCAGTTACATACAGGTACTTACCCATGCCCACTTATACACAAAATAACCTATCGTATTAAAAGGGAACAGATTATACAATTTAAAAATGCAAACTATATATGAAGTGCAGACTACAGTTGGATTAATTTTGTAAAAGGTGATAGCCAGTAAGGATAATTCAGAAATTCAAATCAGTAGTTCTGAAGTTTCATTGCATGGTAATCATACATAGAAATTTCATATAAATTTAGATTCCTCTGCCCAATCCTAAAGGATTTCAATTCAGAAATTCTGAGTCTTGACTGGGATTCTGCATTTTTCACAGGCTTCAAAGATTATTATGAGTTGGCACATGACCAGGCAGTATTGTTTGGTTATCAAAGTTGTTTGGTGCAAACTCACTATAAACTATTAATATTATTAACAGAAATGGTTTGTTTATTAATATACATAGAATGAGAGCTAATATGTGTTTTATTTAACAAATTAAGTAATGTTCAAGTTCACATTTATAATTTCCCAGAAGGCAGATAAAATTTTTCTTGGTGATTTTTCTACACATTTTGCCATTTTGTTTTTTATAGGCAAGCCTAGCACACACATTGGGGCAAAGGTGCTGCTCAGTATTAGAAAAAAATTAACTTGGAAACCAAAAACAGTCAACTTTGTGAAAGCAGTCAACTTTGGATTTTAATAAAAGCCACTGGTATCTTAGGTATACTTGTGGGAACATCATATTTTTAAATTTATTTTTATTTTTTATTTTTAAATTGAAATTGTTATTGATAAAACAATAAATTCACATGCACTTGTAAAAACTTAAACAGAAAGATCCTGAATACATTTATCTGCTTTCTCCCCCAGTGGTAACATCTTACAAAATTATAAAAACACACTGCAGCCAGGATATAGATATTGGTACAATCCACTGCTCTTCATATTTCCCCAGTTTTCCTTGTGATTATTTGTGTGTGTGCATTGTATTTTTAAATGGTATCCCATTAGTACATATGTTTTCACTTTTGACACTTTGTACTACTTTTCTGTCTTTTGTATTAAAATTAGGGAAGATAAAATAAACTAACTTAACAGAACACATGAAAAAGTCCATCCAACTCTAATAATAAGGTTGAGATCCATTGGTGTATCCCTTATGCCTTCCTTCTCCTTCTTCTCACCTCAGAAGTATTCAATATGTTAGTATTTTACTACATACATAGTTAGAAACAAGCAATACATATTAAAGTTTTATAAGAGTCAAATTCTAAACAAAAATTCTAAACAAATGGTGTCATAAAGTACCTACAATATTCTGAATGTAAGTGTGATGGTACTGTATGTACCTTGTGTTGAGCATTGAGGTTATTTCCATTTTACCATGATTACAACAGCGGCGTCAGTGGACAGTCCCATACATGGGAAGATGTCGGGGATTTTCTCTGAATGTATCAGTAGTAATGGACTCATCAGATAATAGTGCATAAGATAATAGAGTTCTCTATATTGGCTGCACATTTACACTCCATAGAAGGGTGCTGGAGTTCCTGCTTGTCTATATCATTGCATTGTCTAACTTTTAAATTCTTTCCCAATCAGATAGGCTTTGTATGTTTACATTAGAAAAGTTCAGTTTCTGCATTTGTAAAATGAAAAGAGTAATCATATCTACTTCACAAGTTGTGATTAGTTCTAAATGTGAAAAATCGATATGAAAGCACTTAGCACAGTGTCTGGCACCCAAAAGGAATTCAGATGTTTTATATCAAAATGGGGAAAAGTGCGAAGTGTTCTGATTTAAACTGGGTTGATCAGGATGCCTTCTTAAGTGATGTCGTTGGTGGTGCTTAATTACAGCCCCTTACATTGGGGTTGACTGTTGAACATGCTATTTTAATGACAGCAAGCTCATGGACTCTAAGTAAACAGTATCCCTCCAACCCCCCAAAATCTTTGGCCTAGCCCTACCTTAGGAGACATGAGACTGTCAGAATTATAAAAATGCAAAAGAGCAAAGAGTGGTGCTCTAACAGAAGGCTGCAGGCAGATAGATGGAAAGGTGAGGATGAATGAATGAGTTATAATGTTACCTTGAGAATCTAGAATCCTCTCATATCCTGAGGATATGCCAAGGACTTGGTTTCTGGAAGCAAGTTAGGTTTGCTCTCCTGCCGCATTTTTGGCTCTCCAGGATTGCCTTTATTGTCCTTACCACAGTGTATATCCCTTGAAGAAAGAAATGAACCTCTAGCAGAATGAATGGCTGTGAACGTGAGGTTGGGGAATAGGGTTGATCATAGCTCAAACTATTAGAATGATTAGGGATCTAGTATATTTTCAAAGATGAACAATAACATCTTTGCTCAGAAATCATTAGACTTCATAAGAAAACATTTTTCTGGAAGTAGTCAGAAGAAAAATAGGCAAGCAGTATACAACTGCTGTTAAGAGAATGGCCTCTGAAATAAGAAAGTCTTGCCAGCTACCAGCTGTGTGATCTTGGAAGAGTTATGTCACCTTCTTTGTCAGTTTTCTCATCTTTAACAGTATTTTACAAGGTGAGTTTATTATGAGGATCAGGTAAGATATTTTATCAACACTAAGCAAAGTACGCATGATAAATTTTTTTCTCCCCAGGTGTGGGATTGTCTTATGATTCAACATTTGATTCTCTGCTCTTCCCTATCCTTCATTCAAATGACAGCACTTCCTACTGCTTTAAAAGTCACTTCTTAACAGCTAACTTTCAGAATTCTTTTACTTTGACATAACTTCCAAGTTTCTTTAATGCTTCTGAGAATTTTGATACAGTTCTTCTGTTAATGTCTACTGTTGAAAAGTAAAGGGGTGGAGGCGAGGGCAAAGGAAGTAAGAAAGTTAAAAAAAAAAATCATCAAAGAAAGATGCAAGTGTATCTGCTAGTTTCCTGTATCTTATGTGGGTAAATAAGCATAAATAAGATTAAATCTGAATAAATAAACGAGAATCAGAGAATCATTCTTAATGGTAATATCCTCAAAGTCTTGAGAGAAAATGATTTTAAACTTAGGATCTTGTATGCAGTCGAGCTAACATTAAATGGTAAAGAAAAACAAAGACATTTCCAGAAAATGAAGACTCAGAAAATTTCTCTATTCAAGCCTGTACCTGAAAGACACTCTAAAGCTGGTACTCCAGCAAACTTTTTTTAAAAAAATTAAAAAATAAGATATGGAACATAAGAAAAAAGATTGAGAAAACTTTGGAAAAGAGTAAATACATAGGTAAGATTAATTTTTTTGTGCACAAGTGTAAAATAAGGAATTTTTTAAAAGTAAAATTATTTGAATTAAACATAGGTGATAGCAAGTGGAGGAGGGAAAAGGAAAATATGTTAATGAGTCTTACATTATGGGGAGAGAAAAACTGGGGAAAAGACAATAGATAGTGGATAATCCAGATGCTAATAAATCCCTTATTTCTGTCACACTTGAACATTGTTCTGGAAGTTTAAGTCTATAATAACATCATGAAGAAAAATTAGAACAGGAAGAAGATAAAGGAAAATGACGCTATTGTTTCTAGATGACATAGTAATATTTTTAGGTGATCTGAAATAATTAACCTGCAAACAACTAGGAAGGAAAATTCAGTAAGATATAACTTGTGTTTTCAAATAATGGACTTGTATAGTGAGGCATTAAAAAATAGGTATGGTCTTGTAACTTGAGTATTTTTCTTAACAATATATCATGAAGTATTTCTTATGTGTGTGCCTCTATATGTGTATAATCCCTAAAATGGAAATAAGTTTTACCTAGTAAATCTATTACGTTTTAGAGAGTTAGCATCTATAAACCACTTAGAATAATTATAAGCACATAATACACATTATACAACTACTTACACAATTTTATAATAAACTTGTATTTTCTCTTCTAGAGGGACTTGAATCAAATTTTTAGGCTACAAAAATTCTGTGGCTATTTCAATTGGAATAACATAGAAATGTATAGATTGGTGATATTAGTGAAAATTGACATTTAATGTATTGAGTTTTTCTGTCTAGGAACATAAATATGTTTTCTCCACTTATTTTGCTTTTCTCTTACTGTTTGTTTTTAACTGAAGTATAGTTGATTTAAAATATCGTATTAGTTTCTGGTGTAAAACATACATAGATTATACTCCATTTAAAGTTATTATAAACTATTGACTATATTCCCTGTGTTGTACAACACAGTGGGTGCAGACACACACATATGCATGTTGTATCCATTATATCCACTACATAAAAATACATATATACATACATACAAATATATACACACAAGACCACACACACAGTATTTTATATTTAGAAATGATAGGAGAGATGTTATTAGCAAAATTCAGAAATATAAAAACATCAAATTTCTATTGAACAAAGACTTTTTTTTTTAATTAAAATGTAGTTATTTTGCAATTACAGTTGGGGAGCCTGAGATTCAAATAATGAATATTCCTTAGGAAAGAATTGAAAGTATACATACCTACAGTCTTGAGCTACAACTTGTGTGTTCTGTGAAAACTAAAACCAACGTATGTGTCTATCCTCCATGTAAACCGTCCTATAAATGGACATACTTTTCTGTCCCTTTTTTGTTTCTACTTTATTGTGATTAAAAAAATTAGCTCCTTGTTTCAAGTAATACTTGTTTTTATGAGATAATAATGTGAACCAACTAAGCAGCTTATGTTTCCAGATTGACAGCTTACTCATCAGTATGCAGGCCTCAGTGCCCACGGTCCATGGCTCTAAGGTCATAAACCCTGCCCATCCCACCCAGGCCCTGTCTTCAAGATCTACCCTAGAATCATCTGGACCAGGCACAGACCCTGTAGCATTTTTTTCCTTACTGCACAATCTTAGCTTTTTTTTTCATCAGCAAGGGTTTCCGGTGGTCCTTTAGGGAGTTGATGGTAGACACTCAGTCATTGCATCACCAAGAGGCCCTTGATATGAACTGATGCCTATTTGGATTTTATTACCTGGGGAACAGAGCCAAAACATCATTATTATTTCAGTAATAACACATCTTACCCCTGCTGAAGTCACTGGAAAGGCCTCTTTCCTTCCTTTCCAGTAGCACTTCCTTGGTTTCTACCTCAATTGTCTAGTCACTGTAATGCATTAACAAATAGCATGTGATGCTACAATTGTTGTATCTAAAATCAAATACATCAGTTCATGATAAATTTCATCCCTCTTACTGAGTTCTACATTTTCTTCTGTTGTATCCCTAGATCTTTAAGATCTTAGATGTTTGATGATTGGTTTCTACTTTGTACTATTTCTAAGAATTTCTCCACAGGAAGGTGTGATTCCAATTACTGGTCAAAAGATATTACAAGCTGAGGCAGGGTATAGCTTAATGGTAGAGTGCAGTGCTTAGCATGCACAGGGTTCTATGTTTAACCCTCAGTATCTCCATTTAAATAAATAAAGTAAATGAATAAAGCTAATTACCTCCCCCGTCAAAAAAAAAAAAGAGGATACTGTTTTAAAAAAAAAATTACAAGCTTAGACAGCATGGTATCAGGCACCCATAAAAATATGTGTATTTTTATTTTCTGGTGAAAGAAAGCTGAATATTTGTACTTACTTGTACCCTAATAAGTTGGAGTACCAACACGAGGTTGATTATAGGATGAGAGTTAGAGCCAACCATCGTATCTCTACCTGACCTCCTCCCTACCTCCAGCTAGTATATAGGAAGTCTAGAAGTTCTGTTTGTCTCTAAATCAATTGTTGGGATTTCCACAGGGACCTCATACATGCATTAGGAACTAGCTCTTTCTGTCAGCATGTGGAATATAAATCTTTTCCTTTTTTTTCCCCTCTGCTGGCTCATTGTGATGGTGCTTCCATTAACTGCCAGCATGTACAGAGATCACACCAGTATCTGCATAGGTTCCCACTGCTGCTGCTTAGGCTCATAGAAGCCAAGTGGAGGCTGCTGTTGCCTAAGGCCAGAAACGACGATAACGTAGCTAATAGCTCACGTTCTCTCTAGCCTGCGTCCTGAGGCGTTCATTGTGATCCCCAGCACAGCTGCTACAGGTGGGGATCCTACTGCCGTCGTGTGTATGTCAGCCATCTGCCACTGCCATGCTCACTTCAGCCGTGAGATTCCACCAATGGGGAGATAGTCTCTCAGTGTCCATGGGAATTATAGAAAATGAATCTTATTCCTTATTCATTTACTGTACCCCTTCATCAAGAGTCAGGCCTGAGTTCAACAGGAGATACGCCAGCGCAGAAAAGGGGTGAGACGTAGCATTCCTCTACCCTGAATCACTCTTGATGAATACAGACTTTTTTTTTTTTAAATGAGCCAGCTCAGCTCTCTTTTCCTTTAAGATATCCCCTGTTCCCATACCCACACTTCAAACAGTCCATCCAAACTGACATAGTGAGCCCATTTGACCTGGCCTTCCGATAAGTGTAGATCTCCTTGAATTTTAAAATTATGCAATGTTCAAGCTGAATTCTCTACTAAAAACAAAAAGGGAAAAGGAAATTTAGAAAATATTTGTGTTCTGTCTGCTTTGTGTTTCAGAAATTGCTCTCAAAATAAGCCCTAAAGGAAAAAAAAAAAAGACATACACAATACTAGCATCATGCTGAAAGTGTAAAAAAAAAACAAAAACTGATGATTATACATACGTTAGGTTGATAGTAGAATTTACAAAATGGCAAGATAAAGCAGCTACAAGGCATTGTGCCAGCGGGCTGCACCGTGCTGATTTCTGCGTGCCGGTGAGCCTGTACAGCAAATCCTCAGGAAAGAGGATGCTGGGGTGCAATGCTCGCAGCGGTGGAGCAGCCCCTTACGGAAGGCCTGTGTGGATAACACAGTAGTAACTGCAGGGTGGACACAAGAGGGTACGTGGCCCTTAGCTGCATTTGAGAAATCAATTAGGTAGGCCACGGCGAAGTTTAAACTGAAAGAAGAATTGTTTGATATTTTCGTAGATACACGCACTAGGAAACTTGAAGTCGAGTTTAACGAAAACGCTATTAAGGAAAAATACTAGTTTAGCAGTAGTATACTAATATACTAGGAAAAGTACTGTTGAGAATTTTAGAAGGAACTGAGGCAGATGTTAAGAGATATTTACTGTTTATATAAAAAGGGCTTGAGGAACCATGTTTTGTTTTTTTTTAAATAGTGCAAATGGTGGATCAGGATTAGGTAACGGCTTAGAAATGAAAACACATTTTCTTTCTTTGAGAGCAGTCATCCTCTGGTTTTCAGAACTGCAATTCTTGAATAAGAATTTCTCTAAGCTGGGTCTTGGGAGAGGTGGAAGCAGTGTTTGGAGACTCGTTGCCTGTAAACAGTAGCCTTCTTCTGAAAAGTGTATAGACCAATGGCTTTGGAGTCCAGAGATGTGGCATTGACTTACAGCTCTTGCTTACTTTGAGCTTCTATTTCTTCATCTGTACAGGAAAGAGCATCCAACTTTCAGGGTTGTTTTCAGAGTAAACAGTGTACCTAAAACCAGATAAAATCACCTAACATTGATTTTTATTTGAAAACAATTGCGCACTAAAAACATACTGGATATTTAATCTTTCATTGTTTTCCCAAGTTGGTATTGGAAAAACTTCAAACCTACAGGGAAGTTGAAAGAATGGTACGGTAAACACATATAAACTCTTTACCGAAATTCTTCAGTTGTTAACATTTTGCAGTATTGATATTTCTTTCACTCTACTTTGTCATCACTAAAATGCCTTAGCATGCATCTCCTAAGAATAAGAAGATTTTTCTACATAACCGCATATGTTAAAATATTGCAGAAATTTAACGTTGTTCCAGTTATCTTACCTAATATGCATCCCATATTCAATTTCCCCCCATGATCCTAATAATGTCCTTTGTAACTGTTTTTGGTTGTTTCTTTGTAGTTTTGTTTTTTGGTTTTGTTTCTATTCCAAAAAAACAATCAAGGATCACACACTGCATTTATTGGTTACCAGCATTTTCTAAATTAATAACTGATATTTTAAGACTCCAAGCCTACTATCTCCCAGTTTGGATTGTCTGATTGTTTCCTCATGATTAGATCCTAATCATGACCAGGACTTTGGATTTTGGTAGGAGAACTACTACTTGGGTCATATGTCCTTATCAGTCATAAACAGTCTGTGGGGGTGATAACACATTGTTTTTCATAAAAAAGGATATTACAAAACTCTTTAAAAGATAATTTTTAAAAGCTAAGAATCTCTGGTAAGTAGGTACAGTTTCATCCTTAATGCTGTAGACACAGGATTTTTTAAAATACTCAAAACATGAAACAAGTCAGTTTAAATATTATATCTCTTACTCTCATTGCCATCCTCTAATAGAATAAACTAAATCCTTTTAGCTGTAATCTCTTGACATACCTAGAGAACACTACAAATGCCAAGGCAGCCTCTTGCTTGGAAAAACTAGAAACTGGAATGAAAGTGTTTTCTGTATGTGGAGGTGAAATCTTGCTCAAAATTTATTATTCTAAGATAAATACATTTCTGAGTTCTGGAATATTTATTTTCAGCAATGATTCAAAGTGTTGGTGGTGGAGGTGAGTGAAGCTGGCAGCTGCAGTCCTATTTCAGGCTCATTTGGGATGGGTAATGCTGTGCTCGTGACTCAGAAACACAACTTTCCCAGCCCCGCCTCCTTCAATTACATGAACCTGGAGCCTGTTTTATGTCTCTGTGACTGACTGAAAGTCCCACTAATGTCAACACCACGCCACCCCCCCGCACACACTCACAACCATTAGAAAATAATAAGACAATCCACATCATTCTGTTAAACCTATGTATTTTTTTTCTGCTGGTTGATATCAGTAGCCTGTAACTCTGCCTCAATCCTTTTTCTTAAAAAAAAAAAAAAAAAAAAATCCTCAACAAATGCTGCCTGTAATTGGTAATTTACCAGATGTTTCCATCTCTCTTTTCTTCCTGTCCCTACCCTATCAAATAGTAAGCCAAATACACATCCAAAAGTAAATTAAATAAATATATATTCATGTATATATAGTTTTAAATTATAGAATATTCCTCACTTGTCAGTAGATTATACTGTAAAGCAAATTTAAATATACAAATATAAAAACTGGAAAAATTAATGAGTAGATATTTTTAAAGTTTTTTATTGAAATATAATTAACATTGTATTAATTTCAGGTATGCAGTGTGATTAAATATTTGTATATATTTTGAAATGATCACCACATCCATATCCAGCTCCCTACATAGTTAGTTTTTTCCCTGTGATAAGAATCTTTAAAATCTACTTTCTTAGCAACTCGCAGATACATAATACAGTGTTAATTGTAGTCACCGTGCTGTACATTGTGTATTTGATCGTATTCACCTCTTTTGCCCACCCACCATTCTGCCGCCCTCTCTGGCAGCCATCAATCCGTTCTCTGTATCTATGAGTATGACTTCTTTTTTTTTTTTTTTTTATTCCACAATATTCCACATATAAGATTATACAGTATTTTTCTTTCTCCATAACACCCTTCAGGTTCATCCATGTTGCAAACAGCAGGATTTCCTTTTTTTTTAATGGTTGAATTAAATATAGATATGTATCTGTTTTCTTTATCCATTTATTCATTGAGAGACACTTAGGTTGTTTCCATATCTTGGCTAATTCTTTGCTTTAGAAATATCTCCCCAATTAATTTCTCTCCACCCTCACTGCCACTACTTCTTTTCAAGTTTCTCTAATATTTCACCTAGACCATAGCAGCCCGCATCCGCGGTCTCCTCTCCAGTCCATTCTCTGTAATGCACGTGACCATTTGAAATCAAATCTAAACATCTAAAATTCATCTCCCCTTGTCAATCTTAAAGCACTTTAATGAGTTTATATGGATTTATCTCATTTCTTTTGAGATAAAAATAGAAATGAAGCTCTTAAATATGGCCTGCAGTTTCCAGCGTGCCAGGACCCTGCCTACCCCACCCAGGCTGAGCTCATTCTCTCTGTCCTGTGTACCTGCCCTTCTTCTAGTTTCTTGAATAGGTGTTGCTCTCTTCTGCTACAGGGATTTTACACATGTCATCTCATCTCTGGAATATACTTTATTCCCTCTTGCTTCCTTACTCTCATCTGGATAAACAATCTCTAAAGCTGCTGGTGTAGATTTTTTAATGACTACGTCTCAAAGATTTTAATTAATTAATTAATGAAGACATTAGTAAGATATTATAACTAACTCAAAAGCTATTTCAAAGAACACATCATACACATGCACGTGTATATACATGTGCGTTGTGTGTATGTGTCTGTGCATGTGTTATGGAGAGAGGCAGTCGATGAGGAATGCCAAAATAAATTTATAAAATGATGTAAAAGTGATAAAAACCCACAGGGCAACAATCAGTTGCATTGCACTGGGTGAAATCTATTTGTATTTCTATAGACAAGAATCATTTGCATTACTACTTGTGTTCTACAATTTACTAAATTGTAAAATGGCCCAAACATAATGAGAGGTGTTTTAAGTTCTGAGTTTCAATGATGCTTTATGCCTCTTTTGAAGTCTTACCATTTTCCTTGACCAGCTCTATCATCATGATCAGAAAATCTCAGACTTTATTTCTTGAGGTAATAAGATTAAGATACCGAGATTACTAAAGCCATAAAGCAAATTGTTTCTGGAAGTTCTCATAAGGCATCTCAGATTAGATTTTTTAAAGCCTGTGTAATTTACTCTCCCAAGGCAAGAATACTAAGCCCAAGAAACTATCAGATTTCTCCAGCTGTACCTGTAAATTTTAAAGAATGCGTCCCTTTACAAAGTTACCAAATTTGCTAATGTTTGTGGCCTGTGATTTTTCTGGTAGACCAGGTACCAGTCCAGGTTCCCTGCGAGGTCTTTGTCAGCATTGGCCCCAAACATAAACCAATCTTTGTTTCTTAAAGTGCCTTCCTACTTGATTAAATGAACATAATTCTCAAATATGATATCCTAGATAAGGTCTTGGTTATAAAATCAATTTCCTCAATTATGTCATGGTAAGTGGAGGGTAGATTCTTATTGACCCCCAGTAAATAACTATATTGCCAAAGTAGTAAAAAGAAAGAAGGTTTAGTAAGAGTTCTGGGAATCAGAATCAGATATTTTTTAAATATTTCATTTTAGTTTATAAAAGCATAATTGTGGGTTCTAGGTAAAACTACATTGAAATAGAAAAGATATCTTTTTATATCCAGATAAAAATGACATTGAGACAACATCAATCATATTCAGATAAATAATCACATTAAAATGTCCCTCATCAGCTCATTCTGGCCTATGTAATTGAGTCTTCACTTACTGAATCTTTGGTTAACAGTCTGTTGTAATCATAACCCTCTGCTTCTGGACTAAAGTGGAATCTGAAAAGCCTGACTCAGTCCACTGGTAGAGTATGAAAGTTTTATAGCTGATGTGAGCTTAGAAGCCTATATTTGAGAGTTTGCTCTTTGAAGTAGCAAAAGTTCCAAGTACCTGGCATGGTAATTTCCCACAGGCTCTGAGACAGTCCTTGATGGTAGACACAAACGCTAACCTAAAGCTAATATCAAAGCCCTCAGGAAGATACTAAATTAAAATGAAATCTCATTTTAGATAACAGAGATTTAATGGCTATGGTTTATTTAATAGTGTAATCCAAAATATCAGTATGGATGAGATCACGATTCTCTTTCAAGGTAGAGAATAATTTGGAAGAATTTTGATGAGTGTTTCTACAGGTAAAACATAGTTTAGTCAGAAATAGCATGGAAATCTCTGGGGAATTCCTATGGGGCTTATAATTTATGAAATGTACATTAATTTACCTACAGAAATTTAACATGGGCAAATGGCTTGTCTCTTCTGATTTTTGCATGTAACACTTTACAATAGTTGCATAGTAAAGACACCAAATTATTTCTAGCATTTCTCAGGGAAATTTCGAAGATAGTTTTAGGTGTTAAAGTTATGCTGAAACTTTCATTTTATTTTTTTCCATATTAAGATTTGATACGGAATAGACAAACTCAGTATTTGTCAGAAGAGATATCAACATGTATTAAGATAGGATCATTGGTGTCTGAAGATACCTATTTAATCACAGTGACAGGAAAACATTTAACAATAAACGTGGAAGGCAATGTGATGATACAGAATCCTAGATCTTCATAAGTAAAGAAACTTCTCTTTTTCTTTTTTCTTTAATATCAAGGGCATAATTAATTCAACATAAAGCATAGGAAAAGTATTCTGGTAAAACATAGAATGTCTGCTTTCAAGGAAGGTTAGGTAAAGCAGGTAAAAACGTCTCACATAGTAGCCAAAGGCAATCAGTAAACCAAGGAAGTAAACGATTAAGTGAGTTTTGAAAAAAATTTAACACTTTTCTTTACTTCTTTATAGACTTAGGTACTATATATACCATGGCAAATGAAATTTACTTTCCAAGCTCTTTGTTTCATTAGTCTTCTTTCATAGTCTAAAACATGCTGACATTTTACTTGAGGACAGTGGTTTTGCTCAGGGATTTGTAAGGTCAAAAATATTTTCAAAACAATACCAAGATGTCATATGGTACTTTTCTTTCTTTTTCTGGTTTACTTCACTTAGAATGATGATCTCCAGGTCCATCCATGTTGCTGCAAATGGCATTATTTTATTTTTATGGCTGAGTAATATTCCATTGTGTAAATATACCACAGCTTCTTTATCTAGTCATATGTAGATGGACATTTAGGTTGCTTCCATGTCCTGGCTCTTGTATATAGTGCTGTTGTGAACACTGGGGTGCATCTCTCTTTTTGAATTAGAGTTCACTCTGGATATATACTCAGGAGTGGGATTGCTGGATCATATGATAAGTCTATTTTTAGTTTTTTGAGGAATCTCCATACTGTTTTCCATAATGGCTGGCTGCACCAAACTACATTCCCCTCATTTATCATTCATGGACTTTTGAATGATGACCATTCTGACTGGTGTGAGGTGATACCTCATTGTAGTTTGACTTGCATTTCTCTGATAATTAGTGATATTGAGCATTTTTTTCATGTGCCTATTGGCCATTTGTATGTCTTCATTAGAGAATTGCCTGTTTTGGTCTTCTGCCCATTTTTGGATTGGGTTGTTTGTTTTTCTGTTATTAAGTTGTATGAGCTGTTTATATAGTCTGGAAATTAAACCTTTGTCAGTTGTATCATTTGCAAATATTTTCTCGCATATGTTCTCCTTTTGTTTTGCTCATGGTTTCCTTTGCTGTACAAAAGCTTACAAGTTTAATTAGGTCCAGTTTATTAATTTTTGCTTTTATTTCTATTACCTGGGTAGACTTCCCTAGGAGAACATTGCTAAGATTTATGTCAGAGAATGTTTAGCCTGTGTTTTCTTCTAGAAGGTTTATTGTGTCTTGTCTTACATTTAAGTCTTTAAGCCATTTTGAGCTTATTTTTGTGTATGATGTGAGAGAGTGTTCTAACTTCATTAATTTACATGCTGCTGCCCAGTTTTCCCAACAACACTTGCTGAAGAGATTCACTCATATGTGGAATCTGAAAAAAGAGGACACTAATGAACTCATCTACAAAACAGAAAACAAACCCACAGACATAGTAAACAGTCTTATGGTACTAGGGGAAAGGGACTGGGAAGGGATAAATTTGGGACTTTGAGATTTGCAAATGTTAGCCACTATATATAAAAACAAATTTTAAAAAGGAAATTTCTTCTGTATAGAACAGGGAACTGTATTCAATATCTTGTAATAACCTTTAATGAAAAATAATATGAAAATGAATATGTGTATGTATATGCATGACTGGGACATTGTGCTGTATGTACACCAGAAATGGACACATTGTAACTGACTATACTTCAATTAAAAAAATGCAAAAAAGTAAAAAACAACAATAACAACAACAAAATAACAAGATTTTTATATTAACAATGTGTTCATCATGTTATCTACAAATGAGTCAAATATAAATTTTAATAATTTTCAGTTTTAATATCTGATAAGTTAAACGTTTAAATGTTGAAAGTTATAATTCCTATAAACAGAAGCTCTTTGGAATCCTTAAAAAGTTTTAAGACTTTTGGTTCGAATACCAAAAAATTTGACTACTGCTGCTTTAAAACAAAACTCTTCTTTATTCTTGAAAAGCAAATGCACACCCACACAGTTTAATTTCTTGGCCTTTATTGCTGTTAGTTTAGCTTAAATGAATTATTATTTTTAACCAAAGTAAATAACTGCCATTTCACAGTCAGGGCACAGATATTTGAAAATGTCTGGCAAAGGACTGCATTTTAGCAGGCCAGCTGAGCTCATGAGCACACACATCGTGCCTTTCTGCAGCCACACACGTTCAGTTCTCACCTTTGTAATGTATCAGATCTGAGCATTTGCATTATCCTGACCGAAAGCCGTAGCCTCTCTATAGCTCACAGAAGTTACAAGCAAAAAAAGCATATGATCTTTAAATTATGCTTAGTGAACTGTGTTTCAGTATTCTTACTCCAAGTATTTAGCTATTTAGGTTATTTAGTTAAAAGAATACTCAGGAAACCCACTTAACTAGGTGTGGAGTTGCAATTCGCTGAAAGTGAATCAGTGATGAAGTTTCTCTGTTATCTTTATTATGTGTTCAGGTGTCACAGACCAAGAGCCAGGAAACCTGATGAAACTCCTTTGATTATAGGTTGTTCCTGAGTTTAGGTGCTAGAAGAAAACGGCTTAGAATTATATCTTTGCTCTACCTCTTAGCAGCATAGAGGAAATGATGCCTAAGTTTTCCAGTCTATAAAATAGGTGTTGTGAGGATTAAGTGAGTTAATTTTGTAAAATTACTTGGAGCAGTATTTATTATTGGGGTGGGTCATTCGGCATTTATTTATTTACTTATTTATTTGGAGGTACGGGGGATTGAACCTAGGGCCTCATGAATGCTAAGCATGCACTCTATCCCTGAGCTATAGCCTCACTCCCTAAAACAGTATTTGACCCGTAGTAGATGCTCAGTTAAGGTTAGTTTTCATCATCTTTAACATCATCATTATGAGAAGTAGTCTGGTTATTGATAGCAATAATAGGTTAAGAAAAGATAAAAATTAAGTTCATACTCTGTTAGAAATGATTTAATTATCATGTAATCAAATAATTTTAAAGAAGAAAATATGGAAATCTGGAGGAATTAAATAAATCCCCCATAGTCACAGAGCCTGTCAGAGAGGGGCCTAGCTGCAGCAGAGCAGCTGGGATCCAGTAACAATTCTCAGAATGCCCGAAGGCCAAGGGGCCAAGATTTCAAGCAAAATCCTTCGTTTTGGGATTGGTACATGGTACATTATGGCTGTGTGAATGGTTTCTCTCTGGGGTTACACAGTGCATGGCCAGCTTAGTTGGGTGATACAGGTTTAGAAAGGGAATTTTTCAAGGAAAGTTCTTTTTTTAAATAAAAAGTGTAATCACTGGAAAATATTTGTAAAATGCTAGAGTATATGTAAAGAACATAAAGATAATCTAAATCTATAATCTTTCTGCCTTCAGATAGCAAATCTAAACATGCCAGTGTATCTTTTCTTCCAGTCTATGTCTATATTGTTGTTACTGTTATTTTAATTTTTATAAAACTGTTGTTAGGGAATTCAAAGTTCATTTATTTAATAAAGGAAAGAGTTCAGAGGCAAGTACACATCTATCTTGTTAAGACTTAATTTTGGGCATATTCACTTGAGTTTCTAATATTTCAAATGCGAGAAGCTGACTTTGCTTCTTAGCATGCTGTAGGGCGTCAGGGCAAACCGTTTGCCTTTTGACTTGATTTATTACTTGACTGTTGTAATTACCTTAGCTGTGTAGGGTATGTGCCTTCTTACACTGAAATATGCTCCCACCACATACACAAATACATTTTATTTTCTTTCATGTGGATTTTAGAATTATCTTGTCAAGATTCACAGTATAAGTCCTTTAAGATTATGATTTCTATCACATCAAACCTGTAAATCTTGAGAATTGTTATTTCTTTGTATTTATTTTTCCAAGATTTAGAAAACTCTGGATTCTATTTTCTATTAAAATATATTTATTGGTATCTTTACAGAAGTTTGTTTTTAAAAAATATATTGGACCTATGCAGGCAGTGTGAAAATTATTCCTAGAATAACTTTATTCATCAAATTTTGTTATTGTAGCTTTCTTTTTTTTTTTTTTTTTTTTTTTTTTCCTGCTTTTACTACCTAACTAGTTGTTGTTGTGGAGAAAAGATATTGGGAAAAAAAACCACATCATTTTTTCCCAGTATTTGTGCTTTTGGTTTACATTTCATGATTTGTTCCTGTGATCAGAATTCCCAAAGTAATATTTAAAAAGTGGTTTTATATAGTAAATCTGTTTAGTTGTTCTTGGTTCTCAAGTTTCACCAATCAATCTGGAATAGACTATAGATTTCAGACAAAAAGTTGAGCTAGTATTTCATAATGTTTCTCTTTTCAAGAATTGGCATTAAATTGTATCATATTTTAAGCATATATTAGTATTGTATGCTTTCTTTTTGTGTCTGTTGATGTAGTGTATAAGTAAAGTTAGTGACCAGTTTCCTATTGTTCTTGGAATACACTCACTTTGATTGTGGTAGATGATGATAAGTCAGTGATAGAAAGGAGGAATCCTTGATCGAGAACTCCATGATTTAATACTTTTTTTTTTTTTTAAGGGAAGCACATCTTTCTAAACTAACTGCACAGAGGAAGGATTCTATACTAGAACTCAGGTTTTCTGTTGGCCAGATTCTCTGATGCTTGGGACATAGCCAGATGTGGAAGCCTAAATGCTATAACCGCAAACCCACAAAAACAGATTTTGGGCTGATAGTGAAGGCTTTGGTGTATGAAATCAGTGCCAAGCATTTATCACTGAATTTTTCAGCAAATGCTTTGGAAGCCTAAAATACCAGTAGTTGTGACTGAGAAACAATAAATGTATACTTTGTTCCATGAAGAAGAAATAGTCTAAAACACCTTTTTAAACTCTTGCTTTTCCCCTGACTGTTCGTCTACACATAACTTTGCAAAAAGTAAGCTATTGAAATGAAGCATTTAAAAATAAATGAATATAATTTATATCAATCTTTCATTTGCCTTTTTAGCCATACCTACATTTATCTATTTGATCTAATGCACTTTAATTCATATTATTTCTCAATCACTGCCAGCAGGAGTAACAGATTATATAGTAGCTCAGGCAGAAATACAATGAGGGCATTCTAATTTTATTTGGTGGTGGTGGGTGGGTGTTCTAATCTTCATAGATAGAGTTCTGGACATGAGAACACTATTACTTTTATTGTTTGTTGCCCTACTTTGTTTTTCCCAAAACAAGAGCAATCTTTTCTGTTTTATGCCTACAAATATTTTTAAGATATACTTTTATAAGAGCACACTTCTGTGTTTTAGTAAGAATAAAACTTTTAGTTTTATAGCAGGAATTGTCTTTACAGCTTAAAAGCATACACTGTTTTTATATCTTATATCTACAAGTTAGTTTTAAAAGATAAGCATACTTACATTTAAGCAGTGTTTTGTAGTTTATGAAGTATTTTTTATTGGATTTAAAGTTAAAAAGCCCTTTAGAGATCATCTAGCCCAAATTTACCTGTGCTCCCATAGCAGAAAGACAACCAAAATCAAGGTTTCCTGCTCTGGGTGTAGACCTTTTAACCATCTCATTCATATGTACTCTGTCTTCTGCCATGCTCTGATGTGGTCCCACCACAAGCAAATAAGGTGGTGGATTTGTGTACTTTGATAAGAGTCTGACACGTTGTACAAAGGTGAGTAATTGCTAATGATGACCTCCTCTCCATCATCTAAAATTCTGCATGCCTGTCTCTTCTCGGGATTTGAAGAATAGCTCTCCTCTACTTTGTCAATATTAAGATGTGCTGGTTGCTTTTGGGAATTGATACAGGAATATAGGAAGAGTAGATACACTGATGAATGCTAAGTATAGACATCAGTTTGATGATATATTTACCTGTATGAATAGTTAAGTGTAAAAAAAATTGTATTTTTTCATGTTTTAAGGATTCCCTCAACTTAATCAGATCATGACATACTTTTATACTAGTTTTAATCTTACTTAGATGTGTATTTTGCTATTAACCTCATTTTAAAAATTGCGTTATATGACCTAATGTGTATGAAATATTAGCTCAAAGAAGGCATTCAAAAAATAGATTTTCCACCCTTCTATTTAATTATTATTACTATTGTTATTAATTTTCACACTGAATGCTAAGCTGTTAGTAACATTTCCTCCTTCTTTCACCCAGAATAAGGAACTAGAAAAAAATTGTGGGTTTTCCTTTTATAGAAAATTTAAACTCAAAGTAGATTCTGTAGTTTTCTTTGAAATAGTCAAGGGTTTAAAATTTCAAAGTACTGTGTTTAGGGCGCTCAGGTAAAGAGTTTGGAAGCTTTTGTTTTTCCAGAGACATGAGGAAGTAAATTTCCTATCAGAGCTCTGAATGTCTTTCTAGAGAGATGGGTTCTCATTATTTGGTAAATGTAATAAAATATGCCTCTGGTGGGGAAAATAGTCTGTCGGTTAAGTTCAGTGGGCTAGTTCTTCAGTTCAGATTTTGCTGTGCCTCTCAGCAGCTGTGAGACCTTAAAGAAGGAATATCTTCCCCTCCCTTCTTCAACTACGTTTTACAACATCCAGAGTGAAGGGGAGCATGTTTGCATTTGTGAATTGCTACAGAGGTAGAACTATTCTGATTTTATTGGAAGCAATTGCTAATATTTCCTAAGTTTTCAAGCATCTTGAAATAAACTACATATTTGAATCTTTCAGACAGATGCCCTTTATGTTAATTTTTCTCCTATTGTTATCTAGTGTGAAATCATATTTTGGTTTAAAATTTATGCTGTGTTTTTATTCATTATAAAGATAGGGGGAAAAAGGAGCTTGAAACATGATTGTTATCTTCTTTCTGTCCGAAACACATGAATTTAGGTGCCTCACAATTATTTTTCTGAGGTCTATGATTAAAATTATCTATATTTCAATCTTTTTACATCAATAAGCATTTCCTTACACAGTATTTTTCAAATTTCTCATCACTCTCTTCTTAAAAAAAAATGCTAGTAACTGGAAATAGGGCACAGATATCCAGGAAGTGTAATTTGGCAATAAATGCTGTTTTGAAGTATACTGCATGGTTTGTGGATAAATATTTCTTTAATGCGTGTAATTACTGGATCAGCAGAATAAATGTGGTCATGTCCTTGTAATTAATACATTGTCAAAAGTTCATTTAAGTATAATAATTTTACTGGGAAAATGCTGTCTATGTGTTTCCTGCAATAATTTGTTAAATTAAGTGCAATAAATATAAAATTACTCTTAGAAATATAAATTTTTTTTCAAGTTCTTTTTTCACTAGGTGTCACATCATGCTTTTAAGAAACCCCTCCACACACCCCTTTACGCTAACCCTTACCTCTTTACTTAAAAACCTTCAAGCAAGGGTATGGATAGAGACCAAACATTACCATTGACTTGTCTAAAAATTTAATTTTAGCTTTAGAATATTGTAACATAGCATCTACTGCAGCTTCAGCTGAAAATATTTAGCCAGGAATCATGCAAACTGCCAAGAGGCCTTGCCCTTAACACAGGATATTAGTAAAGCCCAGCTGTCCCCTTCTGCCCTCAGCTGAACATTTATCTGTGGAGGATGGAGTCACAGCAACACAGAATTCCAGAGCTGGAAGTAGTCTTAGCGATCACCCCGTGCAACCCGTTCATTTTACAGTCTTGTCACATTTCTCCAAGCCCTCCACAGAAGGATGCTGGCCTCTGCTAAGTGAAACAGCTGTGGGCACTCAAGGAGGACATGATAAATTAAAGGTGCTTTCTTTGTAATGTTATGGCCAAAGGGCTGCAGGGAAATATGGTTTCCATGGCCTGACATTTTACCTGTGTTGGGCATGTAGCTGGAAGTTCTATAAATAAAGGGCAGTGAGGAAACCAGAGATACTCAGCAGGGTTGGGAATAGGATGCACTGTGTGGTAGACATTGCTTGAAGTGGTATGCAGCTAGCAAAGACTTTTTCTTTCTGCTGTACCCAAGTAATTGATGGATGAGGAATAAAGGACAAAAAGTTTTGAAGTGTGGTAGAGGGTAGAACGGGTGGGAAGGAGAATGCATAGTTACTAAGTCCAGCATAGATTAATACATTCTGACCACTTGAGGTCTTCATGTCCTCTTTGCTTCCAGTTTTCTTTTTAAGAAATAGTCAAAAATTATGACTCCAGATCAGCATTTAAAATATTATACAGTTTCAGATCAGTTTTCACTTGGCTTTCTATGGGCTTGCAATCACCTCACCAGTCCAAAATCTAGCCTGCTTCAGAGAAGGCAGCAACTATGCAATTAAATCGGGTCCCTCATATTTTATTGGTCTCCTTTGCCCTGTAACAGACCACCCATCCTCTGTGATACTTCCAAAGTACCAATAACTCAGATTTACTGTTTGCCCTTGATGTTGGCTGAAGAATATTAAATAGGAAAGAGTTATAACTTAGAGAAGCAAAACAAATCCTTAAAATTCATCTTGGGTGTTGTGATACCTAGGAATGTGTTACCATTTCCCATCTTGGAAATTATCTCACTGATTGGGTCTCTCTTTAAAACTTTGGCCTCTTCATGTAAAACTTGGCTCTCCATTCACACCTGGTTCTTTTATACATCTCCTTCTTCCCTACTCCTCCCTTTCTGTCTTACCAACAATCAGCTGTGATCCTGAAAATAACTTTTCTGAACTACCATAAAGAAAAACCAAATACACTAGAGAAGAGATTTTATTACCTCTTAACTATATAAAAATAGAATCATTAAGAAATTGTAGTTATATGAAAAGATAATCAAAGAATGTAGAAACCAAAAATGTAGGGGAAAAAAGATTACAGAGATGGGCCAAGTATATTATTTTTCAAGATTTTGTGATGTTTACTATATTCAACAGCTATAAAAAATGATATTTTTGTCTGCTTTCTTATTCTAAATAAATAGGTATCTAGTCGTAATTTTGTGTCCTTAAAGAGGATTCTCAAAATTATAAAAGTTTTAGGCTTCGTGTGATGGCTTGAGGATCACTGAGAGACTCATAGAGTTATTTTCATACTGTTCTTGGTCTGTCTTGTAGATCTTGATTCCTTTCAGTTAAAAAAAAAAAAAAGCGATTGTAATTTTGAGTTAGTTACCACCTACTGTGGCATGATAGTTGGGAATTATCTGTGATGTCAGATGGCCTATGTCCAGTCTAAGCCCTGCCTTCTTTTTACCTTTGTGACATTAGGGAAATTGCTTAGCTCTCCCTGTGCCTCAGTGAAATAAGTAAGATTATTGTAAGGACTAAGTGAGATGATAATGTGATACACTGAGAAGAATAGCTGACACATAGTTTAAAGTCTTATAGTAAATTGTGAGCAATGTTATTACCATTATTATCAGTGTTATCATTAGACCAAAAGTCACCCCATCTAATTCATTAAAAAGCAGCAGGTACCGATGGGACTATGTTAGGCTCACAGTCTTGCAGTCATTTAAAAGTTGTTTTACGAGTGTGTCTACATAGAGATAGATAAGTTTTAATAATGGAACTCAAAGAAAAGTGTGTGATTACAAGTGTCCCTTACTGGGCAGCACCCAATGAGAACCATCCACAGACTCATAGGGTTCATGCTGTATTTGGTCTGTCTTCTGCATTTTGGATTCTCTTCAATTTTAGAAAAAAGAGCAACTCTGATTTTGACTCAGTTACCAACTACTTATTCTCAAAAGGCAGAAATTGTATAAATGAGATTTTCTTCACAATGTAAAAGAGAAAAAAAAATCGTAGCATATGTTCTCTCCTTTAGAATGTCAAAGTGATTCAGAATAAAATCATACCATTTAAAGTCACGTCCACTCAAGTCCCATTCACACCACATCCACAGTCAAGCCATATAATCAACATGTTCTTCACCAGGAGGAAACCGAAGTTGGCCATCAGTCTGGGTGGTTCTGGGGCAGTTATGCCTGCCTCAGTTGGAAAGTCAAGTACTTGCTGACCCTGAATACCACTTCCTAAACCATTAATGCAGTGTCATAATTCAATGGTGAGCATTCAAAATAGATTCAAGTGCATGTTTGGAGTAAAGGGAAAAAGTCATTTTAAATATAAGGACATCATCCTAGATACTGAATAAAAGCAAGATAGATTTATATGAACTGAAAGGTTTTATCTCCCTAAAATTCCTATGTTGAAGCCCTAACCCTCAATATGATAAAGATGGGGCTTTTGGGAACTAATTAGGTTTAGATGAAATCATGAGGGTGGGGTCCCCATGACAGGATTAGTGTCCTTATAAGAAGATGATGAGAGACCAGAGCTAGCTCACTTTCGGCCATGTGAGGATACATTAAGAAGCTGGCAATTTGCAAGCCAGAAATCGGGCCCTCACCTGGGAATGAAATTAGCCATCACCTTGATCTTGGACTTCGCAGCCTCCAGTACTGTGAGAAATAAATTCTCCTGTTTAAATCACCCAGTTTTGTTGTGACAATCTGAGCAGACTAAGACAGTATACATTGGAATGTATCCTGTAGTTGGCTTATTGTACTTTTTCATGTGACATGATGTCATTCTTTGTTAAGGTGACCTATGCTAGATTTCCCTTCAATGGGCTCTCTCGCATCATATTGCTTCCAATATGCTCTTTCCCTTTGCATAATATTTATCCAAGTCAATTGCAATGACAGATTCTACCTCCCCACTGGATTCTGAGATCTTTTAGGTCCCCACTTTCCTGAACTCCTAGTGCCTACCACCATGTTTTGTACAAAGTTATGCTTTCAATAATGTTATTTAGCTGAAAGAATGAGATGAGGATACATGTTTTACTTTCCTAACATTTCACTTGGCTACTTTCATATCTGCCAACCACCAGTAAGTTACATTATAATTATAGAAGTAATTCACGTTGGACCTTTCCACTGTTATTTAAAATCCTTGACCCCATTTTGAATAAGAACCTCATGCTGTGGGTTTTGTAGAATGCATATCTAATACATAAGTATATCAAATAAAGACACAGCACATATGAGGCTCAACTAATCATTACACATGGCAGAACACCAGAAAACCTTGATCTTCACATCTCAGAATAAGATTTCCAATTTCCAGGAACGTTGTAGAGAAGGGAAAGTTATCATGAAAGCATATTTCCTCTTGAAGTTTGCATTTCACTCCTCTAAGTGTTTGCTGCCCTGAATCACCACCATTCTCACACATGTATTGAAAAAGCACGGAGTTCTTTACTAAATTCCAAACATCATCAGCACAGGGACAAATGCTTCGCTAAGGCTCCCATCTATCATTCTGGTTGGTACATATGGTAATTTTCTCTAAATTGGCTGGTTTTCTCAGGCTACTGTATCATCCTGAGATATTAAGTTTTTAAATTGGCTCTTCCCACCTCTTTTAAAGTTAGATGGCCAATTGCTGTCACATAATTTAATGATCTAGTCCCATCTATACAATGACTGTGTAACATGGGCAAGATAATTGTAGATGAATTGCATGCCATTAATCAGTTGGCTTTTTGTTCTTACATGTTCCATTGCTTATCATTCAAGGAAGAAAATTGTCTTTTGACAGGGGTCCCATTGCAGCCTTTTTACTGTCCAATAACATCAAGGCTGAGATTTCAAAAGATAAATGAGGATGATATAAGTGTTGGGGGGAGGGAGAGACTTAGTTAAAAGGCCTGTTTATCTCAGAATTATTTCTGAAGAAACTAGAAATTTGCCTGTATTGTTGGAGAAAAAGTTTTAAAAGGCTTTTATATTTTAAAACATAGAAATACTTTAAGTATTTTTTTTTTCATTAGGGATTCACCAGTTTATGCGAGAGACCGCCTTTCACGTTCCTTGTGAAAAGGATAACACCAAAGCCCTAACTCTTGGTGAGCACACCCTGCTCTTTCCACCTCCAGCAAACAGTGACTGTTGGCAAAGGGGTGTGATCTTAAGTGACAGCCTCGGCATTCTATGCATTGTCATACTTCACTCCCTCACAGCTAGGAAGCGTGCCTTTTTAATCGTGTGTTCCCACAGCCTAGCTCAAGTATCTCGAATTTATTAGATGCTCAATTAATGTTTCTTCAGCTCAGCCAATCTAATTTTGATCTGCTAAGGCTGACTCTACAAATAAAGAGTTATTACTTGGGAAGTAAATCAACATGAGCCTTCTAGGTGGAGAGTCAACACAGTGAGGAAAACAGTGCCATTTCCAGCTGTGTAGAAGGTGCAATTAGCAGTTTGAATGCAAAGTAAAAAGTTCCCTTTTATACTCAGATGTGCCAGTTTTTATGTCATTTTATTTAATCTTTAAGGATGACAACAAAGTCAAATGAGACTTTAAAATTCTTTCTTATTAAACATTATACTCATATAATTATATTTACATGCACATATACATATACTTTGTATGAGCAAGCATGTGTGTTTTGTTTTCTTCTCCTTTTTTTTTTTTTTTTTCCTGCTAAGTTAACCCTAGGCTTTATGAGTTAAATTCCTGACTGAACCACTTGCAGTAAATTACTCCTCTAATGAATCTCAGTGCAGGCATGAGGGAAGGAGACGGACTTTGCTTGTCTCATAGATAGATTTTCTGAATGTTACACCAGATGTTCTTAAATGTACTCTTTGTTCTTCTCCTTTGACTGTTGCCACTCGTATCCTCTGGGTAAAGATGTTTCTATGGGAATGACTGTCAATCAGGAATCTTTGCTTCTTGATAATAACTTGAAGGCAAACTCTTAACCATTGTGAAGAGACTGATGGGTCCTCATAGTCATGGAAGCAAAGTTGATAATCCAGAAGGAAACTTTATAATAAGATTTTTTCAGCATGAACATAAAATACTATTTGTTTCTTTTAAGCAGAAAATATTTGAACAAATAATATCTTACACATGGCGTTTATTCTATTACAGCGAAACAGTTTTTTAGGTAGAAACAGGAAAAAAAAAAAAGATAAAACTGCTTCTCTTCTTTTCCAGCTGCATCTTCACCTGTACAAGTCTTTGCCTATTCATCACTCCTATTTCTTTCTCTTCAAACTTTTATTTTAGTGTAAGCTATAAGATGGCGCCCCTTGATGAAAAGCAGATGTTTTTGGCTGTTTGTTTTTCTCTTTAAGAGTGTTTGGATCTTTTCAGTACAATGTATAATGCTAACTCTTTTTAATAAGCAAGAACATAGCCATGACACTTCAGTGAAAACAGGGCAGAGGGGCTGGCAGTCCTATAAGGAGAGCTTCATCAAACACCAGGACATACGAATGTGGAAGAATGAATGATCAGAAGTGGGCTTTAAATCAATTTTATCTTCACCATTTTAACATCAAGAAGAGTTGTTAGTTGTAAACCAATTGTTATGCAACTTAATGAACTAATTAGGAAAATCAGTTGCAATAATAGTATTGGTACAAACTGATCTGAATATAAAAAGTAGAATTAGAATTCTAATACCAAACTTTTCTAACTAGAAAGACTACATAATGCTGTTGATAAGATCTGTTCTTTGGAAAATTAATCATAGGCAGTGCTTCATTTACTGCATGTGATTTTTATAATCCATTCTTCTGTAATTGTGATACACCACACTGTTATACTCGTGATATTTCTGCTGTGTGTATGTGTCTCACAGTCTGCCAGGACAGTCTGGTTAATTTCTTAAATGGCTTTGCGTAAACTGGCTCCACTATTATTTTTCCTATTCCTTTGCTTCATTTAGTGAATGAATGGCTGTCATCCAGAGATATAAAATATCAAGACCTCTGCCCAAAGACCACACTTGGGCTGGCCAGAGTGCTTCAACTGCCTGGTTGAATCACAGACAGAGCTGGAGCGTACTGGAACAAATTCACAAATAATAGAGAAAAGTCATCTGAATAATGCTCAGACCATTTTTAACATGGAATTTTCCAAAGATGGAATCATAAACTCCCTAAGATATATGTCAGTTGTCACTCCTATCTTTTGTTCCCTAAGTTGTGCATTTTTAATATGAATGAAATATTTTCCTCGGAGGTGACTGGGTAATTGTTTTGATAGTTACATAATTTTATATCATAGTGATGAAATATTTATGCATGCAATTCAAGTTATCTGTTATGAAGGGAAACTGTTTAACCATAGTGGACTAATGGTACATGGGGAAAATCGGTGTCAAAAGGAAATTTATTATATCTTCCAAGTACTGCTTTCTGTGATAAAATACAATTTGTATGATTGTGAAGTAGCGTTGTTTATTTTTCCAGTCAAAAAGTCACTGTCAAAAGTATGTTTGGGGAGGGAAAAAATGGCCTTAAAACAAATGTATCACAGGGAATATCTAGGTTGTTAAAAAAAAAAAAAAAAAACCTAGGGCAGCATGTTAAAAATGAACATTTCCAATACAATTTGTCACCCATGCATAAATCTTGCTGACATTTTCAGTCACTTTAATAGCCTGCCCATTTTATAAATCAGTATGAACTTGCACAGTTGCAAAAAGTGTGTATTTTGAACATCTCATTTGCATACTTTACCAAAAGCCAATGAGGCAGTGGGAGCAGCACTGGTGATCACAATGCGTGTTTGGGGAGAGGCAGGGGAATCGGTAATGGCTTTGCCTTTAGGGATTGCTGTACTCCATAGGGGACGAAAATGAGAAATATTTTTCAAACAGCAGGGGTAAAGGTTTTAAAACTAGAAACACATGGAGTGATAAAGATGTTAGTGCCACAGGGCGCATAGCAGGAAAAATTTACAATGTAAAAACTGTAATTTCAGCATTAGGAAGTAATAATCGTGTTTCATCATTGTTATTAAAGCATGACCCTTAAAGTCACATAAATTAGATATAAGTTTCAAGAGAAGTTTATTAATCTTTAGCAGGAAAATATTAGGAAAGTTTATTATCAGATAAGATTTTCAGGGGGAGACACGTTCTTTTGAACGTGTGTGTGTGTGCATTCTCAAGGAAGTCTGTATCATTTCCAAGGGTAAATAAAACTTTGCTCACTGTTAGCCAGTGGGTATAAATAATGCCTACTGACAGATAGCTTTTTCTTTTAAATTAGCAATTTGATGAGATAACATGATACAAAAAGAATGAGGACTGGCCCACTCGGAATAGTTCTTCTTGTGCAGAATAAAATAGTAGATGGGAGCTAAAGCTTATTTTTAATGCAAATTGTTGCTTAGATGACATCGATGGTAAAGAAATGTTGGTAACATAATTATTAAATTACTAAAAGATTTTAGGCTCCTTGGAATATTGAAAAATTTATAGCTAACTGATGAGGTTTTATTAGTAGCTCTGTGACAAGATTAGTGAGAAGTTATAGCTTGGAGAAGGGCAAGAGCCAGTAATTACCAGTGGACAGTACGGAACTGTTTATGTAAAAAAGATAATTTATTTGGTGTGAATACATTAATTTGGAACTGAACATCTAGCTTATGGGTGAAATATTATTTTTACCAATTAAGACTTCTCTTAGAGGTCTGGTTTTAGAAGTTGTGAACTAAACCTGTATCTTTGCATAATTATTATGTAGAACACAGCCTTGCCAAGTAAAGAGAAAAAGGACTTGTTCCTAGATTAATTGCTCAATTTTTTTCTAATAACCTGTTTTTAAAATTTTGGAATATGATAATGAGTTGTAAAACAGATTTTATAAAACATAATTTTAGATCAGAGAACATTCCTCAAATACATTATAAACTGAGACAAAGCAAATTTAATATTAGTGAAACATCAGAAACATTGTTACATACAAATAAAAGTTCTTTGTTGTAGAAGATGTAGGAAAATATAAACAAACATAAAAAATAACTATTTTCTACAAAACAAATGTAGCCACTTTTAACATTCTCATGTGTACTATTCCAGAAATTCTTTCTCAGATTATGTATGTAATCTCGTAATTTTATTACACATACCATTATAGAAGTACACTTTTTAAAATGTAGAAGAGTATTATTATTTTTGCACATACAATAAATGAGCTATCACAAAATGTGGCCAAGTAGAAAGCATACAGAATTTGATAGAATGACAGGTCAGGATCATTTAAAATTAGATTAGTTAAATGCAAAGAACTTCCAATAAGATATTAAGCTTGTGTAATAGACCCCATCTTAATAGTGTCTGCTACTGATTTATTTAATAATGCCGTCTCATTCATAGATATTGCTTATATTGTTCTATTATGAGTAATTATTTTAAATGTTTTGTGATACATTCAAAATGCTTTCAGATAGATGGAAGTGAGATTTACCCCCTTTATAAAGCAGCAGTCATCCACAACAGTAAGTTGACTGACAGTCCACATTCTGTTGCAGAATCACGAAGTAAATAGTTTTCATTACATTTGTTAATCTGCTGCAAGAAAAACAAAAAGACCCGCTGATGGGGAATTCATGAGCGACAAGATGAAGAAACGACAAGGACTGAGAAAATAACCATTCTCAGTGTGCTCAAACTCTTCTTAACTAGATGTAATACAGACAGTGGAAAGAAATAGAGTGAGACTGAGTTGCAGAGTGTTTGCAGAGGGAAAGGACATGATATAGTCCGTATAATACTTACACAGTTCGAGTGAGATAAAAATAGGAAGGGAGAAAGTCAGTGAATGAAATTTGTGACGATGTTTCAATGCTAAGTCATCAGGAGAAGTGAATCATAACTAAACCAGCATAAGTAGGGCACTGGCAGGCTGTAAATGACAAGAAAGAGTAAGTGCAGACTTTGGCTCATCTTTAAGGCAGGTAGAATTTGAAAATAAACAGAAATAATGAAGAATGCTTTCTCTGCTTCAAGAATCACTAGTTGAAATTGCTTTCTTTTGAGAAATCTTCTTTTATGTTCCGTCATCAGCTGTATCCTTTCTATTTAATATATAGCATATTTATGCTATTTCAATGAAATATTCTATTCAGCAAAGAGTGATACCTTAAGTTTGGGTTATGTCCATGGAGAAATTCACATTGCAGAATTTATATATCAATATGCCCACCCTACAGAGTAAGATCTGTTCTAATGTGTTAGCTTTTGCTAGGTTATGTTGCATTAACAAATCACCATCAAATTTATACAAACATTTATTTCTCATTCTATAAGATGTTCACAACTGTACATTTTTTGTGGTTCTGACATACATTCATTCTTGGTTCCAGATTGAAAGGTCACTGTGAAACAGTATTATGAGCCTTAAATCCTTCTGTTTAATCATCTTATATTTTATTAGAGAAAGTCACATGGTAAGACTGATATCTATGCCATACCTGTGTGGCATCCCTTAGGAAGACTCTGCAAATAGCTATATGATGGATTGCAATGTATAACCCTTTTATGGGGGATAAGGGATAATTTGAGGGCAAATTATAAAATTTGTTATATTTGTAAATACAGCAATATAATTTACCACATTACTAAACTTTAAACAAGAGCATCGAACTGCATAGTTTTTTATCTGTAATTAGATTTTCAAATATAGTTGTTTTTGTTTGCTCCCCCCCCCCACAGTAGGCTTTTTAATTTGATTTGGTCTCACTTGATTATTTTTGTTTTTGTTGTCTGTACTTTTGGTGTCATATCCAAAAATATCATTGCCAATATAGTTTTATTCTAACCATGAGATTGGGTAGGAGGTGGGAGATTCAGTAGTGTTGGGGAGATTGGAAAGCAGTGCTGATAATTTCATTGACAAAACCGCTGGAAGGGAGACATCAAGAGAAGTCACCAGGGAGGTGGGAAGCCTTTCTGGGCTCACTTGGTTCTCAGTTGGGAATCTTTGCTATAAAGAGTGGAGTTGTTAGTATCTGTGGGGCCACCCGCTAGTTGCTCAGGATAACCTGTGCTCTTTTTCTTCTGTGGTACTCAGGTTGCCTCTGGGATGTAACTGCCTAGCTAAGCAACTGAATTTCCAGCAACCTCTTTAGTTAAACAGCCACATAACTAAGCTTTCTTTGATGGAATCTTTGTAGGTGTCATGTCTGTCACTTTCATGTCTGTTTCTATAAAAATTCCCACGTGTACTCCTTCTTGCTTCTCCTCCCCCTTCCATGGAGATGAAAAGAGATGATTATTCTGTCTTTGAAAGCCTCATGTTGAAGATGGAGGAACTACTGTAGCCTGTGTCTAAATGTGGCAGAGCTGCCTCCATTTTTAAGCCCTATTGGGAACCCCTCCCCTGCACTGTTGCAAAAAGAGAAAGAAAATTCTCTTGTGTTTGAGCCACTATTATGGGATCTATTTATTATAAGAGTTACTTTTCCTAATATACTTTTTATCTTCCAATAAATCTTCTTCTTAGTCATTAGTGATAATGTCTATAAAACCTGCCTTTTCTCTGTTTCTTGCCTGCTCAAAAAAATCTTCAGTGGCTTCCTATCACCTACAGAACAAAGTTAAAATTCTTTAGTGCACTTTTCAAAGCCCTTATCAAATGTCCTACATTTCTGCAGTGTTCCTACTACACATTCTATAAATAACAAATGCTTGCTTAGTTTCTCTAATAGTATGCATTTTTCAGCTTCTGTGACTTTGATTATTCTAGTCTCCTTTCCAGTAAAGCATCTCACTTTTAAAAAAACCTATTGATTCTTTAACTCTGCCATATTCTTCACATATTTTTCTCTCAAATCAAACATTAAGGATTCTTTGCTGCCACAATGAAAAAAAATTAAATACACTTATTGGCACATGTTCTATTATCATAGGAATTAGTTTAATTTTCTACATTAGATCATCTACTCCTAAAAATCAGAGACTGTTTCCCCTTCAGCTGTATATTCTGAACACAATATCTGGTTTTCAAGTACTTATATCTTTTAATTGTAAAGAATATTTTGAAAGTTGACCAGGGAACTGATAAAAATTGATTGGTGGATTCTATATAATCCATTGGTGATACTTTGTCCCAGAGGTTCAGTTAAAGCTCCAAGGGGTATAAATAGACAAAATTGACTCATATTGCATATAAACATTGATGGGTAAAGATCATCATTGGCTATAATATGATGAATTAGAATATTTTCTTAAATTTTGAAACACTAGGTGGTATTGGAATGAGATGTTGCTTTTATACAATTAAATGTCTTCTGCTTTCAAGAACTTCATTCAACTTTCAAGCAATAGATACCATGTTTTCAGTCAAAAGAGAACACATTGATACTAGGGTTGGGGACTCCATCAGTAGAAGGCAGTATTTATGTATAAAATATTGATCTCTCTTACTGACACAGAAAATTCACTTTTCTCAGCTCAAGTCAGATATCTCAGTGGTTTTGTCAGTTCCTCTGTGGTCATGTCATGAAAGATTTTGAGCACAGAATTTATCTAAGATTTTTGTCAGTGATCCAAGTCATCTTAAGATTAGTTAAGGATATTACTGCTTTTTAAAATAATTTAAGGAATTATTTTATAATTTCTTTCAGTTTTTAGTATCTCACTTTTACTTGGAAGTTTTTTAAAAGCATTTATAATTTTTCCACATAATGACTTATAAAGTAAATAATGAAATACATTAGAAAAAGGGATAGACTCACTGACTTTTTTTCTATAATACATTTGTGGTTACAGAAAGCTACAACAGAAAAAGAATGAGATGTAACTCGTGAAAAACCTGGATCGCTTTTGACAGATGTCTTTTCATTATATATGAATTTTTACTAAAAACTGAAGTTCCACTAGTTAACTCTCAATTTTCTTGATAGTAAGCAAACATAGCATCTTCTACAGGATATTAGGATAAGGAAGAAATCATGTAATGACTCTGGTTATTCAGGGAAATAAAAGAGTAGGAACAAATTTGTAATTATTTAACAGCCAAGGATTTTTCAAAATTGAGACAAGATTTCCAAACTGGAGGTTATGTATGACGATGACAAAGTTCTCTGACTCCTGAGTTTAAACTAGGATACAGTATCGCAGATCTTGAAGTTTATGACAATCGATCACAAGTTGTCAATATGGATTTGAATTGTCAATACTGATGTTGACCCTGTTCTATTACTTTTTGTTAAGATCTCTGTATAAAGGCAGAACACTAATAAATTTTGCACTGATGATTCTGGACTAATTTGTTAAACAGAAATTGGCAGAAGGCTTTGCATCTTATGGCTCATCAAAGAATCCATAAATTCTTCATGTGGAGCATATATATTGGCTACATGCAGATGCTTATTTTTAGGAGGAAAAGCTATACTCTGTGGATTCATCGTTAGCATATATCTTTTAGTGATATTTCTGAAAACAAACTGTTATCCAACCCTGGTGTAATTTATTAATTAATTGATTCATTGAAAAATGTAATAAACATATATGTCAACAGTTGTCCTACGTATTAAGGATAAAAACACATATATAAATATTTAGTGTATTTTTTTAAAATCTAGGGAAGGATGTAATGCTCTACCAGTTAGCATCTTCAAAGGAAACAGATGGCATATTCAAACTGAGTATTCAATTAATTAATAAAGAGATTAATTCAAAGGATCAGGCAGAGTTTAGGTAGGCCAAAAGGGATGGGGATAACTTGAATTCAGTAAGGGGCGTGGGTAGCTCTTCTGCCTTTAAGGAAAGAGCAAGAAGAGAGAGTGGTTGCCAAACTTAAAGACGGAGAGAAAGGATTGTTGTGGAGATAAACACCTTACAGGTGCTAAAGTAAACCAGCCCTCTTGAACCTGCAAAGCACTCCTCCTACACTTCCCTCTGCCACCCAGTCCCCAAAACCCAGTGGTTAAATGTAACCAGAAAAGAAGCCAGAGGCCAAAGGGGCTCACCAAAGTCTTTTAAGGTCAGCCTCAGAGGACAACGTGGAGAATGGTAGAAAGAGAGCGGGCAAAAAGACGTCTAGCACAATGATTATATCTATTTTTCAGATGAGGTAACTAGAAAAACCATAGCTGGTAAATGTAGAGCCAAGATTCAAAGCGAAGTTTGCCTGATTCCAGATTTTCTTTATCTTGCAGCAATGTCAGAAAAATGACTCCTGCTCTCAAGGGACTTGTGGTATTGTAAAGAGACTGAACTACAGAGAAAAGAACAATATAGGTGTCATCCATGTGAAGATGTCAGGTAGGTTTCTCAGCCCATGGCCACGGCTTTCCTTTTTCACCTTAAAGAAGCAGGAGAAGGAATCAGCAGTTTCTTTAACCTGTGAATGAGTTAAGAATCAGCCCTCTGCCCAGGTAAGAATTATGAGAGGTATTAGAGCAGTATCATGTTAAGTGTTGCAACTATTCATTTAAAGACGCTGGTTGCAAGAGCAAATCCAGCTTCTTGGTCCCATGCCTTCTTCTTCTGCCACCTTTGTCCAGAAATACAGGTTTCGTTTTGGCATTTGGGAAGAACTGGTGGAGGTGACCAGTATTTTACCGTTGGAGTCTTTAGAGTGTTGTTGTTGACGATGATGTTATTGTCTTTGAAGATCCAGGAGGTGTGAACTTCATTTCCATAGATCATACTCATGCTTCTCTTCTTCTCCATCTCAGTTTGCCATGAAAACACAAGCCTTGTCAGAAGGCAGAATTTTAAATGGTCAGAAATACTTTGGGAAAGATGAAGCCTGCTCTTTCCTCTCAGGCCTCACGTATGAAATATTCTGTAAAACTCCAGTGTCAGCATCCAAACATTCTAAAGGATGCCACCATGCATTCATGAAGCCCCTCACATTGTACTCTGGGATCATTTTCAGTCGTTGTCACTGTGCTACAAAGGACAGCTTAATAACTCTGGTCTAAACTGTGTGATTACATCTACTCAGATGCTAATTTGATGTAATTGAGTGTGCTCTCTTGTTGGATTCGATGTTCGGTTTATGTTTAATACGTGAAGACTATATTTAGCAGTGATTATCAAGGGTAGAAGAAGTCCCCCAGGTGCTCCCCCCAGAATCAGGCTTCTGAGTCGCCTTTTCCATTAGCTGCTAACATTGTTAGCCATTGAGGAAGCTGATAAAGGACTGAGAGAATCCTGCCATTCCTTTACTTGGGACAAGATTCATTTAATTCAGATCTGAATGCTCTTATTTCTACGGCACATCTGTTTGGGTGACACAGTGTATGCATTTTTTAACAAATTAAACATTTTGAATTTTGTAAGATTTTCTGTAAAAAAAAAAAGATGATTAATCAATTCTTATTTTTCTATATGTATTATTTAATTTTAAATCCCCAAATGCAAGATTCATACATACTTTGTCATCAGAGGTGGGGAGGTTGAGTTTTTAACTTTGTTAATTCTGAATGATTCTATTTTTACTTTGTGTTGAGAATCATATAGTTTCAACTACGTATTTTCTGCAATTTCACTATCCTGGCATGAGGTAAAGATAAAACTTAATCTATTTCAAGTAATATAATCATTGTTTGAAGAGTAACACCAAGTACCCAGGTTTTTTGTTTGATTTCACAATTTGTCTTTTTTTTTAAATTATTGATCTTTCCTCACAAACATAAGGAGATACTTTTATTAAGCTTTCAACTTGATTATTATATTCTTAAAGGGACAAATAGTTATTTATTGTATAAATAGGTAAAACACAAACATGCTGCCTAGAAACTTTGGATCTAGTGTTAACACTGTTTCACATTAATTTAGAAACCATGGGTGATGGTAGATTCTGTTACTATTTGATATAATTTGCTTATCTCTGGACAAACAGGCACATAGGATTCCAGCCCATTTGGGGGACTTGGTCACGTGACTTCCTTTAACCAATTTAATGTGGCCAGAATTGGCCTCCATCGTGTCTGAGCAGAAGCTTTAAGAACTATTAGGTCATTTCCTGGTCTTTCTGCCATGGGAATGGCATATCCTAGATAATGACTGCTCCCTCTGCTTGGATAATTCCTTCAGATTGTTCCCTTCATCCTAGACAAAAGAGACAAATGAAGCAGAGATTATTTCCAGTTGAGGCGCAATGCAAGCAGGACATAAACCTTTGCATTGTTAACCATGTATGGTTTGCTGTTATTACCACAGCATACCTAGGAAGAGATAAGTAACTGGTATGAAAGTTGGTACCTATAAATGGGATCAGACCACAGCAGAAATCCTAAAATATGTGGCACTGGCTTCAGGGCTCTGGGGTTGGAAGTGCAGAAACTCTTGAGAGACAGGAAATATGAAGGAACTTTATGGAGTGGTGGTATGTATGGTAAATCTGTCTCCTGCAGTAACTTGAAAGGCTTGATAACGTACTTAACAAACTTGTGGATTTTAGATGAAGAGGTTGGAAAGCAAAATGTGACTGAGTGACTTGAATGCTTTTGGCAACATTAAAAAAAGTGATTAAAAGACGTGAGCTTAGAAAAAATATGGTTTAAAAATAGTGAAAGGAAAAAGTTGATCTGGAAATCTCAAAATTTGCAGGTTTGAAAGATACAAGTTTTATATTTTCCAGCAAAAATAAAATTGAGAATTGAGAAATGCTTTGAATAACAAAGACTGATTGCAGTTTGGCCTAAGTCAAAGGTCAAATCAAGGAGGCTACTGACTTGACTTAATTAAATTCCATGAAGAAATTAAATTGGCTTTCAGAAAATCTTTCCATTTGGACAGAGTGCCTCACATTTAAAAAAAAAAACAAAACCAAAAACAGGTTTCTTGCTGAAACCTGATAATCTCAAGGTACTGACAATTAAGTCTAGGGAAAGAAAGGTACAAAAAGAATCATGAACATGTACATTGGAACATGGAGCTTATTAGATAGATCATAGATATGAAGGTTCTAGGGGCTTGTACTGCCCAAATAACTCAGACTGGACCAAAAAAAAAGAAAATATAGCAAAACAAACAAAATAAGACAGAACGAAACGTGAGACCTCAAAACATTGAACTCCTGACCTTCTATGGACAAAGATACATTTGTTAATGCTAACTAGCCCACTAGTGGGGTGTACAATTTAATACTTTCTTTAGATGTGTCCAAGGAGGTTGAAAAATGAAGGTGCTGTTTGAGGTTGAGCTGTCACCGAGAGAACCTGGTGGTGTAATCATGAAAGAGAACTGAGGACTAATCCTGGGAGAGTCCCTATCCCCAGTGTAGGTGGGCACTCGGAAATGTTCCTGAAATAATTTCAGGCTGGCTGTGTACCAGTGTTTTGTGCTTCCCATCCTCCTTTCCTAATGCAGTGTTTATTGAGATTACTATGTCCCTGTTTCACTACTAAGTGTTTGGTGTACAAGGAGCAGATAACGTGTCTTTGTAGTTCACATACCTTTGAATCAAGAGAAGACATACTCATGATGTAGAGACTAGCATAAGACCCCAGGCTAGAGTCTCATGTTGTGGTTGGTTGGAACGTTTTGAGATGCCTTCTTTGGGGCAGAATGTATTTATTTTGTGTGCAATAGAAAGTGAGTGAATATATGTGATTAAGAGGGTGAGGTATAACAGATTGTATTATTGTTCCCAATTATTGACTTCCCATCATCTGACTGCCAGGTGAGTGAAGGTGACTCCCCCTGGGTGGCATTATGTCTTTGACCCTGTGATTATGAGGCACAACCATCTGATTTGATCTGGTCAATGGGATAAAGCTGAAATGCTGACACCACGTCTGAGCTGAGCCATGAAGGGGTTCAGCCACTCTCTTTTTCTTCCGCCATGGGAGTAGTATGTCCGAGAATGCAGCTGCTCCTTCAGCCTGGATCCTGTAATGTAGACATGAGAGCAAAGAGGAGCCACATCTGACACATAGCCAGCCTGTTACAGGAGTGAGCAGTAGACTTTGGTTATAACAAAGACACTGAGCTTTGAAGGGATCACCTTGGAAGAGCTGAGTGTGACATGAATATTTTGAAATCTTATTTTTCTTTTCCCGCTTATTTTTGGTAAGTAAGGGAGAAAAGAGAGGTCAAATCAAGATACATCCAATGATCTCTCAATTGCACAGTTTAAAACCAAGGGAGAATGTTTAAGGGAAGCCCCAAAGTGAAAGTTTCAGCCTTTTCTTTTATACAACACTCACTGCCATCAACATTGATCAACACACCTATTATTGAGTTAAAATGCAGCCATTTTCTTGACCAGGGGATGTACTTCTTCACTTTTCGTCTGTTTTCTTCGAAACAGTCCTCAGCTAATGGTAAGATTCGCTTGCTTTATGAGTTGTCTACACAGTTTCATCTTTGGTATTTCAATAGCTCATGTATTTTGCAAAGCAGCCGTCTTACTATTTTCACCTTTTGATAACATAGCTCATAATGAGGTTAGCTCATCTACCACACAGAACTGGACACAAACAAAACTAGGATAAAATATTGGTCACCGCATTTAAAGATTCAAATTGTACTATTGCAACATTACCCAAGAATGTATGTTAGAAAAAATTGTCAGAGGCTTTTAAGGTGTCAGAAAGGGCAGAATCTGCACAGATAAATTATGAGAATTTTTCTCTCTTTTATTTTATTATGCCAAAAAATACTACCTTCTGCCTTTCATATTGTTGAGACTATGCCTATGAAATAAGAAACCCTGAAACTTTCTAAAGCATTCCCGTACTTATATTGGTTTTATTTTTATATGTTTATATTTCTGAGTATGTCTTAATTCATTCAAGTTTCCATCTCAGGTATCTATACATTATTACCCCAGTCCTGTGTTTGACTAATTATTCAGCATATACATTTATAGCATTTTTATTGAAATTAAATTTCAATACAAATAATATTACATCATCGCGATGTGATTTGCTTAGAGAGACACTATTTGTTTCAATGTTATCGGGAACATTAGTAGTTTTTAATGTTAATAGGAAAATAATTTTTAAGATATTACCAAAAATGAGGACTTTGTAGAAAGTAGTAAAGAATTACTATGGTAGTGGTAAGAATTACATGACTTATTATTTCTACTGGATAATAACCATGATAATATTTTTATAGCCCTTGCTATATGGCAGACATAAATTTAAGCTCTTTACATATGTTAATTCATTTAACCTTAAAGTAATCCCAAGAAGTGGCTGTTTTACAGATACATCTCTTTTACAGATGAGGAAATTTAGGCACAGATAAGTTAAGAAACTTGCCCGTGGACAAACAGCTATTAAGTGATGGATTTATCAAACCCAGGCAATCTGGAACAGAGCCTCTCTTTTAAACTATAATAGATTCATAAATGCAAACATTAAAATTTTGATTACAATGTAGATATTCTCAGTCTTCTACTAATGCACCATAAACCACAAAGCTTTCGAGTTTTGTAGGGAAAAGATCATTAGTTGGACTTGGTATTCAGTTCCTGATCTAAACCTTATATTTTGGTAGAGATGTTTGCCAGAATTTGTGTTAACTTTCCATGCAATATAGTTTTGTTATCTTAAGTTACTGAGTATTTTATTTATGGGTCTTACTCCCTAAATTAGGAGACTCTAAAAGGTAGGGAGGATGATTTATTTATCTTGCTAACTCTACATCATGAGTGCCTGTTTTTGCAGCCTGTTGCTGAGTGAAAGACGTTACCTCATTACTTATGTAGGTTCATTTTTCTTTAGTTCCTAAGTCAGCGCTAACATCTGGCATGATGGGGTGGTTTTCATGTTGCTGTTCCTCCTATATGGACCAATTATGCAGGATCACAATGCAGTCATCCTGTGTCTCAAGGCATGCCCTCTGATCACTGTGGCCAAAGTGTTTCGAAACAGAAACAGAACATTTTACTTATAGAGTATACGGAACATGTGTTTTTCTTTGCCCGTAAGGAATGAGGACTTGCAGAAGACTAGAAGAACGGGATTCATGTAGAGAAATTGTTTTTTTAACTATTGTATTTAATTAATTGATGATCAAGGAAGAGTTATCAATTTTCATGATTAGGTATTGGATTCCAAACTGATAGCAGCAACGGTAATTTTGTTGGCAATATTAAGTGCTTAAGGTATGTAAAGTAATAAACAGTGATGTAATTCATAAATAACCTATACTCAGCAATGTGAGATAACAGTATGAAAAAACAAAAACACAGAAGAGGAAAAGTACAAAGTAGATGGTCATTTTCCGGCCCTTGGAATGAGTGTCTGAGCTCGTTCCTGAAGGGTGGGCGTGGGAAGGGTCTGGGCAGGGCCAGAGCCTGGAGTTAGTTCTTCTTTTCTATTCTTTGTAGATCGTGTGGTGTAGGCATAGTCTGGAAATAATATGATTATACTCCAGGATAGCACTTAATTTCAAGGATATATGATAATTTGGTTCCTAAGAGACAAAAAAAAAGGGAAAAGGGGAGCCCCAGGGAAGTAACTACCTGAAGTTCAGGCAGGCAGTTGGTATGTGGGCTGTCTGTAAAGTAAGAGGGCCTGGATCAGAACTGTGCCTCAGATGCAGAAATCCATTCTTTAAGAGGGAGACGTGTATGGACATAGCTGGGTTCTATATGTAGCAGGTATGAACATCAATTCACAACATTTCTGCCCACTAGAATCACCTGGCAGAACTTTAAAACATCTAGATGGCCGGAATCCACTGCTAAGCCAATTAAGTTGTAGTTTAATTAATTGTTTTGGAGTGGGACTTGAACATTAGCTTTTTGTCATTGTGGCTGTTTGCTACTGTTGTTTGTCCGTAGCTTGGTTTTAGTTTGCTTGGTGTTGGTTTAGATTCCTGGGGATTCTAATTTACAACCGGGATTGCGAGCTGCTGCTTTACAGTGCATGTAGAGCACCTGGGGAGGTTGTAAAAATGCGTATTTTGATTCAGTAGACGTGAGAAAGGGCCTGAGATCCTGCATTTCTACCAAGCTGCCAGGTGCTGCTGCTTCGCACACTTCACATAGTCAGAAGGCTCTTACCTTATGAGACCAGCACTTAGACACACAGGAAGAAAGGTCCCTTATCAAACCAGAGGAATAATGCCCTCTCCCCCCTCTCCCTGTGTCCGCATGCCCGTGGCAAGAGAAGGCCATGTAAACACACAGCAGGAAGACAGCTGTCTGCGGCTCAAGGGGAGAGCTCTCACCAGACACTTACTGGCAACTTGATCTTCGATTTTAGTCTCCACAACTGTGAGGAAAAAGAAAGTCTATTATTTAAGCCACCCAGACTAAGATATTTTGTTGTGACAGCCCAAGTAGACTAATACATTAAGTCACACAGTGCATATGGTTAACTAAAGTAGATGATGCCAAACTTTTACACAAGTTCTACTGATAAGTTTCTACCAGTAGTTTATCAGAATTTTCAGTTGGTCCATATCCTTGCTAACACGTGGCATTTTCTTTCTTTTTAAGTTCAGCCATCGTGATGGATAGGTAGTGGTATGTTAAATAAGTTTTATTTTGCATTTCATCAATCACTAATGAAGTTGAATACTTTTTCTTACTTTTACTTGATATGGAAATATTTTTCTCGTTAAGAGTTCAAGCCATTAGTCCTTTTTTTTAATGGGCTGTATTTTTCTTATAAATTATTAGTCTTTTATATCTTCTGAACATAATATAAAACATCTTTAGTAAAATATATGTTTTGCACATACATTTTTCAAATCCATGTATTATCTTCCACTCAGTACTTTTGATTAACATAAATTCTTAAATATATTCCAATTAATTAATATTTTATTTTATGGTTAGCATTTTGGGGTTCTGCTGAACATTCTCTGCTTGGTCTGAAGTCATGAAGATGTTCTTCTATGTTTTTGATTAAAATTTAATTGCATACATGCCCATTAAGAACTGCAATCTATATGGAATATCTCTGTGTATTTGCTGTAAGGAAGGGTCTAAATTCATTTTTTCCCATATGGATAAATAATTAACTTAGCTCCATTTACTGAAAAAACACCATCTTATCTCCACTACACTGCATGTCACCTTTGTTATAAATCATGTAACTGGCTATATATTCATCTGTTTCTGGCCTTCTCATCCTATTCCACTGGCTGTTTTTCTCTCCTTTTGCTAAAACCTTGCTATATTGATTAATATTAGTTACTAAAGCTTTTTATTAATGCTTGATAGCTGGTAGTGAAAAATCTCTAGCTTTATTCATCTTCTATAACTTTGCCTTTCTATTCTTGGCCTTTTGTATTTTCATATAGATTTATGAATCAGCTTCAATTTCTATAAAAAACTATATTTTGAGGAAAATTGGGTTGAAATCATAGATTAATTTGGCACAAAAAGACATTTTTAACATATTGAGTCTTCCATTCCAACTTACATTCATTATATGGTGCTCCATTTATGTAAATCTTTAAAAATTGTCTCTCAATAGTATTTTGTATCCTTCACTGTAGAGGAATAGAGCACAACTTTTGGTAGGATGCAGTGGTTTTTATTCTAACGTAGTTATCTTTTTAAAGGATTTTATTTTCAATATGCTTGTTGATATATAGAGGTGCAATTTATTTTTATTTATTGTATATACAGCAAAATTGTGAAATGCACAAATTTATTCTGTAAGAAAAGTAAGTTATTTAAACTTCTTAGGTACAAAATCATTTCATTCCTGAGTTACAAGTTTTTATTTCTTCTTTTCCAATTGTTATATTCTTTCTTTTTTTCTCTTTCTTTTCTTTCTCATGTGTGTGTATGGGCACTAGCTAACACCTCCAGTACAATATTTAATAGAAGTGGTGATAGCACCCCATAGAAGTAGATGGTCATCTCACCCAGCATTTGATTTGGATGCTGAGACTGATGATGCCACACACATACCAAGAGGTTATGAAAAGGTGTAGAACTTATCATGATGCTTTGTAGGGAAAGCAAGGCAGCCTCCCACACAGGTCTGAAATGGCTTGAGAGAGAGCTGAGAGAAGTGACTGGTTTAAAGCTTTATATTTGTTTGTGGGTGTAGCTGGAGTGAGGGCTTCCTCACACAGATTGGATCCTAGGTAGTTTGAACTCCTTATCAGAGCCGAAGTTCAGAGCACTTGGGCTTTCTTATCAAGTTGCCCAAATGTGAGGCAGAACATGAAGGTGGGGAAGTGGGGCTTGAAATAACTCAACAGTCAAACGTAAAAAAATGGAGTCAGCCTCTATATTACATTTGTTTTATCCCCTGCCTTTGAGGTAAATTTTCAGATATTTTGCCAGTGAATATAAGATGTATTAATGTAACAACCAGTAAATTATGTGTCCAAATCTGGTATATTGTTTGCATATTCTGGGAATTTTCTTTATCTGAAAGAGAAGTGTTAAACTCTTCCATTACTGTAGAGTCATTTATTCCCCATTTTAGTTGTCTAAATTTTTGCTTTATATATTTTAACTGTATGTTATTGGGTGCATATATATTTAATATTTTTAAAAATTAGATTGACTTCTTTATGTTGAAACAGTTCTTTTTATTTTTATGAATGCTTTTGACTTATATATATTTTTTTCTGATATTAGTATAACCATACAAATCTTCCTTTGGTTAGTGTTTGTATGCTCTTCATCCTTTCACTTTCAAACTTTCTCCCTAGCTCTTGTAGGCAAATTAAATGTATGTGTATATTTTTAAGTAGATTTGAAAATCTCAGATGTTTACTTGAAGTAATTAGCTGTTTATATTTAAATTATTATTGATATATTTAAATATATCTACAACCACACTATTACTTTTCTGACTAATTCAATTTTACCTTTATAATCTTTCTCTTGCCTTCCTTTTGATTAACCAATTATTTATTTTTTCTTCAATTATATCATCATAATTAATTATTCTCATGGTAGTTACTGTAGATAACATTTGTTATTAATTGTCATATCAAAGTTGCTACTTCATCTATAAATACTGCTGGAACATCAGAGCATTTACAGTTTATCTTCCCTAGAGTCCCAACATTTTACAATATTGTGGTCATACATGTTAGTTTTGCTTATAATTAAAGTCACAAGAAGCCTTACAATTATTGTTTTGTATAATCACTAATCAATTCTATTTCCCCACATATTTAGTTTTTAAAAAATCCTTCTTTCCTTCACCCATTTTTATGTTTCTTTTTGGGGCCTTTCTCCTTTTGCCTGAGGAAATCAATATAGCCTTTCTTTTAGCAAAAGCCTGATGGTGGCAAATTGTCCATTTGTGGGACATTGTCTGTGTTTACCCTCTCTTTTGCAAGAATATTTTTGTAGGTACCTAGATTAGCGTTTATTTTCGGTGAGCAGTGGGAAGTCACGCCATTGATTGTGTGTTTCATAATTTATGTTGGTTAGTCATCTCTCTCTCTGGTTGCACTTGTTAAAATAATGTAACTTCTTTTTCTCTAGTTGCTTTTAAGATTTAAAAAAAAATGTTTTTCTGTCATTTTCTTGGTGTGGTTTTATTACTCTCCACCTGAGAGTGTTCCTCTTCCCTAAACAGGTAGGAAAGAGGAGCTGAAACCTCAATAAAATCATGATTGATTTGTTGCAGAACTTGCTTGTAGTTTTACTAACTCATTCTGTCTTTTGTGCTTTGTTTCTTGGGCCAGGCCCTCTTGAGATTTGATTGAAAGCCTGGACTTTTCTCTGTCTTTATCTTGTTGAGATTAGAGCAAGTTTCACCCTCTAGAGTTTCCTAACCTGGTTATCAAGCTTCTAAATACATGTAGCATTAAAATCTGGGAAATATCTTGAAGAAGAAATCAGCTAACTGTTTGAAATAGTCTACTTCCCTAGCAGGTGTTTGTTTTCCAAGGTCTATAAGACTCTGAGGTGTCTTATGCTGCTTTTTAGAAACTTTTAAATACATTCCCAATCTTGCACAGTCTTGAAATTCCACAGTATCTTTTAGGAAGCATTAGCCTAGTGAGGAAACTTCTCAAATTAAAAAATTTTTACTTCTGTAATGGTTGAACATTAAGAGTTTAGCTGATTTCTCTTTACTGCAACAAAGTACGGAAGTTTAGGGTAAATTAGAACATCAACCTCTGACTAGAAAATGTCCACAATTCAGTAAATTCTTCAAGGGAAAAATATCTGATGAACATGAAGTCTCCTTGGAGACATTCTCTACTTTCTGAGATTTTTGTTCATTTTTTTATTTCTTTAAAAGTCCATGCCTGTAAAAATAATTTTTGAAATACAGTCAGCTTTTTAAAATTCCTGCAGGGAGAGCATTTCTATTGCAACTTACCACATCCTTCTCATAGTGGTAGCTCTCATTGTAGTTTCTTTTCCTTTTTTAAGTCAAATGTATTGAAAGTACATTTGATTTAATTTAAATGCACTTTAAAATCCACTCTTTTTAAGTAAGTGCTTTAGTAAACTTAGACAAATGCCTACAGCCATGTAGTCACCACTACAACCATAATATAGAATATAGAATATTTCCAGCACCTCAGAAAGTTTCCCTGTGGATCTTTCTATCAATGATTTCCTTCTACTACTAGCCCCTGGCAGGCATTCCCCTCTTCCTATAGTTGTGCCTATTCTGCAGTGGAAATACAATATAAATAGGATCATAGAGTATGCAGTCTTTTGTGCCTGGCTTTCACTCAGCTTAAGGCTTTGTAGATTCATCCATATTGTTACATGCATCAGTAGTTCATTTATTAATATTGTTGAAGAGTACTTCATTGTACGAGTTGACAGACATTTGATGTGTTTCTAGATTTGATGATTATGGATAAAATCTCTCTGTGGGGACATATGTTTCTAGACCTCTAGGAGTGGATTGAGGGCATTTAGGTTGTTTCCAGCTGGTATTGGCATACCGGTATTTAAGTATGCAGGTTTTTATTTCACTTGAGTAAATACCTATGAGTGAAATTACTGTGTTGTATGTAAGTATATGTTTGACTTCATAAGAAGTCGACAAACTGTTTTCCAACAAAGTTGTATTATTTTGCACTCCCCATCAGCAATGTATGTGAGTCAACTTGCTCTATATCTTCACTAACACTCAGTATTTTCCATTTAATTTTAACCATTCTAGTTAGTATGTAGTGGTTTTAATTTGCATTTCCCTAATGTCTACCAATATTGAGAATTATTTCATGGCTTATTTAGCATCCATATACCTTTTTCAGTGCGGTGTCCTTTTTTGCCTGTTTTTTTATTGGACTCTTTGACTTTTTTGAGTTGTAAAAATTCTTTGAATATTCTGCATATACATCTTTCATCTGATATATACTTTCTAAAAATGTTCATCTTACCTATAGCTTGACTTTACCTTTTCTTAATAGTATCTTTGCAAGTATAAAGGTTCTTACTTTGATAAAGTGTAATTTATACACACATATATATAAAGTTATATGTATGTGTGTGTATATTTTATATATATATATATGTATATGTATATATGTATATGTATATATGTAAAAAAATGTAACTAAACAACCTTTGCCTAGTAGAGTGACATTAAGATTTTCTACTTATGTTTCCTTCTGGAATTTCCATATTTTACCAGTTGTGTTTATGTCTGTGATCTACTTTGAACTACTTGTTGCAGATGGTATGAAAATAAGGGTAAGAGTAGCTGTTCCTTTTTTTCCCCTACATTGATGGTCATTTCTAGCAGTTATTCTATCCCTGTGCCATTGTTATATATTGAATGTGGAGCAGGTAACTTTTATCATTAATTTTATACATCCACTGATTAAGTGGTATTATTCTCTAGGAGTTATACTTAAGGTACTATACTTGAGGTGCCTTGTCCACATCTGGACCTAATATAAATGATGTGACTTTAAGCTGCTACTGTAAGAAATAAAACGTTTGTAAATCTGGGGAAGGGATGAATGCAGTTTGTATAAAAAAGGTACATGCATCATGGTGACCAGAGGGTGGACGGCGGTTGGCTCCTTCTAAAAATGGCTCCCAGTAATCTGTTTCCTGGTGTTCATACCCATGTGTAATCCTCCCCCCTCCCCTTTGAGTGTGGGCTTGACCTAGTGACTTGCTGCTAATGCACAGAACATAATAAAAGTGGTAGATGACCCTCTCATAATTAGGATATAAACTGTGATTTCCTTTTTCTTCTCTCTCCTTCTCTCTCTCCCTCTTTCTCTCTCTTGCCCTATTTCAGTCTGCTATATTGTGAGTTTCCCAAATGAAGAAGTACCACATGGCAGTGAACTGAGGGCAGCCTCTGGACAGCAGTATATAAGGAACTGAAGCCCTCTATCCAGCAGCCTATGAGAAACTAAATTCTGCCGACAGCCACGCAAGGGAGCTTAAAGCATTTCCTGTCTTAGTCTGTTCAGGCTGCTATAGCAAAATACCACAGACTGGGTAGCTTATAAACAGCACAAAAAAAGTATTGCCTGCAGTTCTAGAGGCTGGAAATCTGAGATTGGGAGAGGGCCCTCTTCTGGGTCGCCGACTTCCTGTATCCCCACGTGACCGAAGGTGCTCGGACGCACAGTGGAGTCTCTTATAATAGAACTAATCCTGGTCATGTGAGCTTCATTCTCATGACCTAATCATCTCCCAAAGACCCCCGGATATTAATACCATCTCCTCTGGGGGGTAGAATTTCAACATACGAATTTTGGGGAGACAAGGCATTCACACCTCGCAGACCCTTTCCCAGTTGAGCCTTGAGATGGCTATGGCCGTATCTGGCAATTTGCTTGCAGCCTGTGAGAGACCTTGAGCAGAGGCACTCAGCTAAATTATACCTTGATTCCTGATCTACAGAAAGTGTGAAATAATCAATATTACTATTTTAGGCCACTACGTTTGGGGTAATTTTTTATGCATCAATAGATAACTAATGTGCCAATGATGCCATTACCATTTGTTGAAAAGATTTTTATTTTCACCATCCTTTTCCTCAGCACCATCGTTGAAGTAACCCTAATCAGTTAGCCATAACTGTGAGAGTCTCTTAACACATTTTTTTCATCGATCTATATAGATTTCCTTTCAATAACAGCACCGTATTTCTATCACTGTAGCTGGATAGTGCATAGTTTCTATGTATTGTCGATACTGCTATCCATGGATTACATTTGTTAATTCTGAATGATTCTATTTTTACTTTGTGTTGAGAATTGTATAGTTTCAAGTACGTATTTTCTGCAATTTCACTATCCTAGCATGAGGTAATGATAAAACTTAATCTATTTCAAGCAATACATTTTGAGAACCACTGCTTTAAAAGATTAAAAGCCAAGGGTACTTGCTAATTCTTGCTGCCTTCCTCTTATTTTTCCCTTTATGCTTAAATTTCTGTGACTACCAGTTTGATAGGAACGACCTCACAGAGGATGCGTGGAAGGTTGCATTAGCTTCCTCAGATCCCCCTACAGGAGTTCATATGGGCCACAAACACCTGGGACCCTCTTGCCTCAACATGGGCCATCTGTGAGGAGAGCCTCAGCACCGTGGTGCAGGCCAAGATTTAACTTTATCAGAAACTAGATCCTTGCTTGTGCTGGTCCGTCTTCCCTCCTTTATGCTGCATTCCTCTCTTCCTTACAAGTCTTTCCTAATGAATGTTCCCTCAATGCATATGTGCAGTTGAGTGCCTGTCTTTTAGGAAACCCAACTAAAGACACCAAGAATTGCATTCATGCTTATTTATACCCATTCTTAGGACACCTTTGCTCAAATGATAGAGGAAGCATAGTAAATACGTAAAAATTCTGTGGTGTAGAAGTCGTAGAATACTATCTTCAGATTTTATCCAGAAGGTCCACTTTACTGAAAGTTTTGTCTTCAGGTAGAATTAAGAAACACTTAAAAAATTGGTGACTCTAATGGAAGAAATAGGAAAGGAAAGACTTTTTTTTTTTTGCCAGAGTGATTCTCTTAACTCCAGTTAACTAGACAGATTAATGGAAATGTTGTAGCTTTTGAAATATGGTCTAGCATGAGAGGACATAGTCAGCAAAATTCCCTCTGCTGTCAAGACCTGCATGCATATTAATTCTTCAACAGAAGTAGACAATGCATGGTTGGGAGTGTTTTAATGTAAAGATATGTTATCCAGGCAATTAACCAGTAGTTTTGAAATTTTACCTCTGGACATCATACCAATGAAGATTTAACAAGTTTAGGTGGTTGATCTAATTCCTGTCACAGTAAAAAAATTCTGTGCCTCGAACTCATCAAAATCTCTCTTATACTGAGATACCAACTGTACAAAAATAGTAAGTACCCCTTGAACACAACTAAACGATGATGAAAAACAAAGCATAACTGAAACATGACATATTTTTGTGGTTAAACATGTATTTGTTTTTCAAGCCAAATACTTTTCGAGTAAGAATTAGACCATTAAAGGCCAGTGTTTAGACTATTCTACAAGGTGTATTTATCATAAAAAATACATATGTATTTTATATTTATTTAACTTTGTATCTATATGAGGTGATGGATGTTTGCTAAACTTATTGTGGTAATCATTTCATAATGTAAGTCAAATCATTATGCTGTCCACCTTAAACTTATACAGTGCTATATGTCAAGTTTATTACAGTAAAACTGAAAGAAAAGGATAAAGGATTTTGCTACAATACAAAAAGTACATACATTAAGATAATTGCAAAGTTCTAATTAGTCTTTCTCTTAAAAATGGCTTGTCTACTAAGGGTTTAATAGATGAAGGATTTTAACAGCGTTACAGAGAAATTTTACTGTAGAAGGAAAGAGTACTGAAGGTATCACAGAGTCTATAATTAAACAGAACCTTAGAGCTCAATTAAATTTAAGCATCATTATGCATAAAACATCAGTGAGTGCCAAGGACTAATAAAAAGAAGTGCTATTGATGTTAACAGGCAAAAGGTAAGAGATAATACAGATTGGACCAAGCATTGCAGAGACAGAATCAGGAGAAATGTGAATAATATTAGAAACTGGAATTCAATCCTCTGTCTAATAAGCTGATGAATATTTTCTTGACACAGAGAGCTATCCACTGTTTCACATATATTAATTCAATTCTAAATGAAACACTATAGATAGTTATTTTTATTTTGAATAGATTGGAGATATTGGGATATGAAAAATAATATGAATATGTGAATTATTCAGAAAAGGGGAAACAGATGACACCTATGACTGACAAGACATCCATCTTCTGATTCACTCTTCCAAAACATTTTTTAAAAGATTGAGGTATGTTATTCCAAAAGAGGGCTGTTTTGACTTTCAGGATTCATGACATAGAAAATTTTTTAGGAAACATATCTGTTTAAGTATTTTCTTTGAAAGAAGAAATGTGGGAACATAATTAGAAACTCTTTCTTCTGTAGAAGAACTAATACCATATTAAAAAAAAAAAAAGCTTTATAATTGATCCCATATAAATAGGTAAATAGGTAGGTAGGTAGATACATAGATCAATCGATCGATCGATTGATCAGTCGATAGAACTAAGATATGGATATGTTGATACAGTTGTAAATATGATACTTATATGTCATCTGTTTCTTCCATCTATATCTCTTCCACCTTCTGTATCTATATCCCATCTATCTATACCAGTGGCTAAGAAATTTCTGGATAAGAAAGTTCAATACCTCTGGTTCTGGCTTTCTCGTATGTAAAATATAGAAGATGGACTAGGTGATTTTCAAAGTCCTTTTCCCCTTTAAAAGTCATTGAACCCTAATATTGTCTAAGACAGTTCCCACTGCAATGACCTTTCACAAATATTTAGTCCTACAAATGAATTTTATTTGGTGATAGAAAAGAAATTCTATTGCTTAAGCAAAGTATTTTTGGATATTTCCAATCAATGATCGTTTTATTGAGTTATTTTAACTATTGCCCAGCACCTGGTTTTTGGCATAAACACATTATTGAAGTTACAGCCATACTGAGTATCTGGCTTCTGTCTGATTTTTTAATCTGGATAGAATTCATGTAATTCATAGTAATTTAAAAATATGCAGTGATTTCCACAGTGTACCGATGTGTCCTCCTCAGTTCTTTCACCTAATGCTTCCCCCTTTCCCATAATAGTATTGATTCAATAGTAACCACCTTGGCTTTGAGTAGATTAAAGTCAGCTTCTTGTTTTTCTCTGCTTACATAAGGGAATCTTTTTTTTTCCCCTTCTATTCCTCTTGTAGTCTCTCTGTCCCTTTTCAAAAAGACAGATGTCTTCATTTTTTTTGGAGAGCCTCCTTCTGTTACTGGCGTCTGTGCTAATTTACTGCTATAAAAATTGAGAGAGTTTATAGGAAAAATACGGTAAGGTAAACAAAGTTTACAAATGTGATGTAGAGAAAGAATGTTAGTTAATATCATCAGAACTAACATCCTCCAAAGACAGGTTTTAAGGTTCTGAGTTTGATGTAACAAAAGAGTCTATCTTACAGCTGAGCAACATATTATATCACAATCACAGCAATATTGGATTTTGTTTCGCTTTCTGCTCCATCTCTCACATTATCAGCTTTTCTCTTTTCTTTCTCTCATTACTTATATCCCTCCCTCACTCCCACCCTCGCTTTTTCCTTTTCTTTAATTTTCAGTGGACCTGACATGGATTTAAATAATTCACATTATAATGGGCCGGAGAAAAAATTCATTGCATCGCCTCAAATGTGCAAATTTAACTACATTTTGCATTATGTTTGTATTATTTCCATGATAGAGTGTGAAAGAAAATTTCTGCGTTTGTGCTTTTATTTCAACTAGAATAAATTTGTAGTTTTAGATTTAGATTAGCTCAAAAATTTTAAATTTCTGTGTCAGGTTATCCCTCTTGTAGCTAAAAGTTTATTCTGATAGAAAAATGTGGCTTTCTAAACTGGTAATTAATTATAAATGCATGCAGTTGGAGATTTCTTTGTATCTATGGCTAAAGTTACATCTTGGTTAGTTTTGACTTCAGGCTCATATTTCGCCTTGACTAACTAAGCGAGAAAATAGCACTTTTCTTAGGGAAGGAAATCTCTTAAGAACACCAAGGGATGAGCATGTCGTTAGGTGTCAAAGGTGGCGTGGGCTTAGATTTGTATTCTTACAGTATTATTCCTAGTCATCTAAAAGGACATCCATGTGTAGGGACATAAAAAAATCATCCTACCTCTTACTGCTTACTGTTGCAGATTTCCTCATGAGTTTGCTTTGTTTTTCATTAAAAAAATCTAAAAATATTTTACTAAGGTGTAATAGTAAAAATAACCAAAATTATGAAAAAAAAAAAATTTAATAGTAAGTCTCTCAAAGGGTCAAGTTGAGGTTGAAGGGCACCACAGGGCTCTGAAATGGTCTGAAAATAGAGGGAAGGGACAGGAGGTCACGCTTGTTTTATCATGTTAGGATTACAGTTAAATTATACAGAGCGTAGTTCTCACATATTCACAATGAATGCCAATATTGTTTTATGCTAAAATCTTTCCGATTTTGCTGAAGACTAACATCAACCTTTCAAAATATGATGAGAATACATTAAGGTGCTATTTTTTATTCTCCACTCATTAGAAATATATGTTACATATAAACATTCTTTTTCTATATAAATTTCATGAATTGTTAAAAGGAATGTCTATGTGCCTAAAAGCTAATTTTATTACAAATAAATCATACACATTATAAACTATACAAACAAGTATTACGCATAAAGTTTGTAAACTATTTTAAATAATTTGTTATGTTACACTTGGGGAAAGGCATTGCATTTGAACGTTTAATCACAGCAGTAGAAAACAGAAAATTATAGTCTCACGTCTAAAATCTTTAGATACAAATTTTTCACATAAGTGTTGATATTCTTATCTTTAAATTGGAAATATTTAAACTATCTAAAATTTGGAAAGTTCCCCTTATATTAACTTTCAGAAAATATAGAATTCTTTGACTTTTTCATTTTCAAAAAATAGTTAATATTTCTTCATTGTTAATATCTTTAAAATGATGCATAGTGTGACGTTAAGTGTCCATAATATGAGAAATGCCACAACTATAGTAAGAATCGTCTTTCAGATATTTTGTAAAACTTATTTTCTCTGTTAACATCTGATTTTTCTAATAGCTTGCTTTCTTTCTCTTTCTCTTTCTTCCTTTCTTCCCTCCTTTCTTGCTTGCTTTCTTTCTTCCTTTCTTTTTTGTTAATGCCTCAAACATGTGTATGAGTTATTGTGAATATTTAAATTTAGATATCTTATTAAAAGTTTTTAGCATTGATTTATATGAGGCTATTAATAAATCTATTTGGATGATTAATATAATCTCCCCTTTTCTCTTTCTTTGAAACTGATCCCCACCTGACAATTAAATTTTATCATATTAAAACATCATTTATCTTATTTATCAAAGAGAAACGTGGCAGAGAAAATATCCATGGCAAACATAAAACAATCTGTGAGAGATGAGTTATTTTCTTAATTCTATGCTGAACCTTAGACTTAGTCTGTTTGATGTTTTCAAATAGACTTGGCATTTCAAATACAGATTGGAAAGTTCCACTTATATTAATTTTCAAAATAACTTCCACAAAATATAGAACTCTTTGATATTTTCATTTTCATAATTTTAAAATCAAAGAAATCAAGCAAGTTGTTTATTTTTAATAGAGAATGGATTGATTTGATTAGATTACCAAACTGTTATATACATGGAATAATAATTTTTTGCAATTAAATTCTTACCTGGTCCCTAAAAATATTTGTGATACAGAAAAAAATTAGACCATTTTTCTTCCTATTTCAATTGTCCTACTAATTTCACAGCTGTATAGTGGGAAACATGTTGAGAGAAAGTATTAAAATACTTTAAAGCCACGTGGGATTATTAAAAACTGGAATGAATCCTCTAAATCTTTGAGACAACTGTTCATCAGATGTTTTTTCTTAAAAAGGAAAAAAACCCTCCATGCTTTACTGGAAACCTATAATTCACAGCTGTTAGTTGAAGCAGCGTTCCTGGAGAATGGTCAGAGGAATATACTGGAACGTTGGAAGAGGAAGAAATTAGCCAAATTCATCATTTGCTTTTAATTTTGCATCTTCATTCAGTTAATTCCCCTTACTTGTCTAGCAAGACTGAACTCATCTTAAAAGTCTTCATTCCTTCGGCTCAGTGTAAATTATGATGCCTGAGATTTTGGACTATGAATAATGTGGCCTATTTTGGGGGGCTGCTGTCTAGCTGCTGGTTCTGGACGGGAAAACAAAAGCATTTCACACACTCAAGGGAAAGGTAGTGAGTGCGGAAAGTAATCAATGACTTGCCTTTTATTTCCTCTAAATGACAAGCTTAACAATTGTCACAGAACTCACCAGTGCACTCTGGAAGTCTCATTCTGTCATTGTAAAGCCCTGACTGTAGCAACATCTGTCTAGAGCCGGACAGAGCCCCAGTGACCCCGTGCGAACACTGGATCCCTGGTGGTCAGAAAGCAAGAAAGAAAGGTAGAAGTCAAGAAACACGGAGGCAGCTTAAATGACAGAAAAGTGCTCTCAGGAGCAAACCTTTTCTTTCTTTCTTTTTCTTCATAGCTGTCAGAGATAGTTCTCTGATTTATCTTTGCTTTCGTTGAACAAGAATCAAAACAGAAGTTATATGTTATTATACAAATAAAGTTAGTGATGGACTCAACACTTTAACAGTTTACACTTTTCTTTTCTTTTTCTCCCCAACACCCTCACAATTGCAATATATGTCAATTTTTTTTTTTTTGGTTTTATGGGTATTATACATTAGATTTGACAATATTATAAGACAAATATGAAAGATCATTAAGGATAACAAGAAAGAAGGAATCAAGTTTCATCTTGTCTTCCTTAAAGCCAATGCCCAGAGATTTTATTTTCTCTCTCATTGTCACATGGGGTTGGTGTGGTATGTCACTAAGTCATGTCATTTCATAGAATGTGCCATTTCATCCAGCCTAGAAATATGAATTCTTGCCTCAGACATTCTTCTCAGCAACAATTGAAAGAAATGAAATGTACAGATGTACTAGATCTGTCTGATTGATTTTCCATAAAACATCACTGTTCTATTAAATGGATATATATATGTATCTTCCTTGGATTTGGAAGTCTAGTATCACTGTAAAACTATTTAGATGAAACAAGGTGTAATGAAGTGAAATGCAGAGAACGTCTTAGACTCCATCTCTTCTTATTTATCTCTGAATGGATGAACATACCTTTGCCAGGCGGTGGATGATTGAATAATAAGGCAAATTGTGAAGCCTGATACACTTCCCTTGGCACTCAAGCAAATCAGTCACTCTGAGCACACGGAAAAAAAATGACTGATCACTAAGAGATTCAGACAGGGTTTGAGTGCCTTAGCTGGTTAAAAAAAAAAAAGTGTTTTTCTTTTTTTTTCTGGCCAATTTATGGGAAATGTACTTTACAAATAAAAATTAATTTATGTAACATATTTACAACCCCTGAGACATACAATTTCTCAGCTTGGCAAATATTAGAAAGAGCAGAAATCTGTGTTGAGCATTTACTGTCCCTAGAATTTTTTTGTTTTTGATTTGCCTGTCTACATTCAGGAAAGTTCAGGAAACTCACATATACAACAGAAGTTTTCAGTTCCACCCCTTCTGCCTCAAGTGCACAAAGACAAAGCAGTAATCTATCTAGTTTATTTCTTTGAAAATGGTGTTCTTAAAGTACATCTTGCAGATAGATTATCTATCCCTCACAGCAAAGCTTCACAATGGGAGTCTAATAATTGCTCCTTTTCTAATTTCACTAAATGAGTTATAATTATTTTATGTCTGTTTTATGGTTACTGAATAGTATTAACCTAAACTCTAATTATAATATAGCTTTCAAAGAAATGTATGGACACCAAATTGATGAACAGCTAGCTTATGCAGGAACATCCCATAAAGCAGACACACAGCTAATAGTTTTAGGAATAGCATGTTAAAATTCAGGAGCACAATTCATCTGTGAATGAAATAGGATATAAATTCATTGCGTTTATATCTTCCAAGTCTGGATGGATGGAAACATGCAATTGTGATTAATACAAATAAAAAAATTACAGTTAAGCACAAAATTGCTATTTTCCAGTATGTTTGAAACCAATGATAGATGCTTTAGTCCCATATAATACTCACAATGTGAGTGTATAGTGCCCATCAAGTCATTGGATTTATAGTGATCCTTGCAAAATATATACTATGTGACCAAAGCAGATTTTATTACTGAAGGAAGCAGTTTGCCTAGGATGTTTTAATAGTCACTTTCTATTTTAAAATTCTCCATGTTGATATTTTAATATTTTTAAAAAGAAAATTGATTAATCTATAGCAGAGGAAATGTGTTCTTACAATTAAAAAAAATTCTTTGTCTAAGTACTGAAAAATAACGTGTTTTAGAGGAATATACCTTCATGTTTGGCCACCTTTTTTGAAATGATGTTACCATAAGTTATAAAAATTGAAAAATATTGACGCACAGGTTATTATTATCTGAAGATGAAATAATTTCCAATTATTGAAATTTAAAATTTTTTGATTTTATCAAAATAAATGGTAATCCAAAGCAATCTTCACTTAGTGAAATCATTACTGCTTGCCATAAAAATATTAACTCAAATGAGCATATTTAATTTAACATACCTTTCATTTTATTTCTTTAAATTTTGTATGGAGAGTATTAATAGCTTTACAGTCTATTTTAGGTACTGAGGATAGCACATAGAGATTTGTTTTAATTTCAGAATTTCCACAGGATCCAAGTCAAGTCATCAAAGAGACTGAACGTATGCTGGTCTCTTTATGGTGGCAAAAGGAGATTTATGTTCAGTCAGAAGTTAAAAAAAAACAAAACAGTAAGGTACCTCTGAAAGTAAAACTTTGAATAAAGCAGTTACAAGGCACATATTGTTCATCTTGGTGTTGACTGTGCGCGTTAGTACGACGGCCTCCGCCATCTTGAATGTGCACCGGGGTTGTCTGTACACTCCTAATCTCGGTTGCTGCTGCCTGTGGGACACTGATTATCTTTCCTAACAGCAACCATAATATTAACAGTGGCGGCTATTATTTAATAGGTGTTCACAGTGAGTCCGATAAGGGCATTACAGTGATTATTTTATGAGGAACTTAGTGAGCTAAGTATTATTAGTGTTACTATTATATGGGTGAAAAACCTCAGGCTTGAAAGGTTAAACAGCTTCACCTTAATAGTTTAATTGTTTTTGTGCTGAATATGAATCCCATAATGTTGTCTCCATTGTCAGCAACCAGAATGTTTTCAGTCAGGCAACTACAAATTCACATCAGCCCTATAATGTCTTTCTGATTCTTCTAAGATTTCACTCTGGGGTTACTTGTTTCCCTAAAGACTATACTGAACTTTAACACAGTCCACCGAATATTAATCAAAAGCCTGTAATATGCCAAGCACTGTTCCCTAGGAATGCCAGGACAATACGGCACAGTCCTTTATCCTCAAGAGGTTTCCAGCCTATTTCTAAGGACTGATACAGACTTTTAATTTTTACATAATGTATAATACTGTGACGGTTTCTGGAGTGGGGACATGCAACACAGCCTGTGGAGTCCAGAAACTACGTTCTATATGATATGATGGCTGGTCAGATTCTTAATGGCTAAACAGGCGGTGTCCAAATTAAGGAAGGTAAAAGGATTGTCACAGGCAGATGGAACCTTAGGATGAGGGCCTGGTATCTCTCTCCCATCAAAGGTGAGTAGAGGTATAGAATAATTGTGTCTTTTTGTTGGCCTTTGTTTTTCTTCATTGATTGGGAAAGGAAAAATGGGATAGCAGGTAAAAGCTGAAAATGTTAGACAGGCAACCATCTGATTTACTCTGTGCAACTTTGAAAATGGGTCCTCAATTTCCAGACTATGCTCATTTCCAAATTCTTTCTTGTATCAATTAATTTCTCTATTGCAGTGACTCCAATGCCTGGAATAATTGCTATAACATAAATACAGATAGGACAGCCGGCAACAGCGTGACTCTATTTAATCATCTAGCCAGAAATGTTTGGTGTTATTGTTGATGGACACCTTGAATTTTGACTTATTTTCTCATTTTTATCTTGCCTCATTTCCTGAAGGCTGGACAAATTGATTTAAAGTCCGTTGCTGGTGGGACTCTTTTGTTAATTTTAACAAGAGAAAAAAAATGCTATTAGGCAGCACTATAAATGTTTGAGATTGGTTTTAAGACATAATTTGTTTTTGGTGTAACCTTTTGACCTTTTTCTGGTTCACAAGACTTCTCAAAGTGAGCTTATTTGAATGGCTAATAATTTGCTTAGCTAACAAATCCTTATGTCTCCTATTATATCTCGTGGCACTAAACAACCTATTTATACACTAGAGAAATAATTTGATAGAGAGTTCTATAATATGAGCACTTCACACTGCTTGCCTTTTTTCCGCCAGTTATAAAGTAAGCTGGGTTATTTTCCCTTCACTAGATTGGCTATAAAACAACATCTGGGTCTCTTGAGTTTATAATTTTTGCTCCCTTTACACCAGTTGGGCATCCTTATAAATTTAAAATGGGCTTCCATCTGCTAAAAGCTTTTTAACATGTTTATTTTTTATTCTTTACCCTGAATTCCAATCCATAATGAAGAGTTGGGGTGGGTGGTGGTTATTGTTATTTTAACAAACCTGGATATACAGTATGAGAATCTGCACTGTAGTTAATTAAGCATTTGCTCAGCTCTGGTGCAAAAGACGAGCTCTTGTGTCAAATGTGCCATGACCTCTCCTAGAAAGAGGAGACAATTCTTCATCCATCTGGGCCCCCATTTCAGCTACAATAATACAATAAGGCAAATTTATTCTTCAGTTCTATGTTCTCAAATGTAACAGGGAAAAGTATTACATGACTGTTGCTGTTAAGCATTGCAGTTGTACTGAGGGTTATAAGGTGGAGAGGTCACGTGAATCTGATACGCTGATGTGGGGATGCCATTATCTCATTCTAACACATCCTCCTGTATCCTTTTTCCTCTCCATCCTCTAAGTATGACCTTTATATACTGGCATTATCAAGAGAATCAGTAACTTAGTACAATACAGCCTTCTAAAGATGGCATGCATTAGACCAGAAACATTGTCTCAAATCCACATTTACATAGACAATAAAATTATAAAGAGCATATTTACCAGGAAGTAGACATTTTCTTAGTGGATATTTTATCCCATTCCCACCCTGGACTACAGCGCAGCTTGTGACAAAAGTGACTGAACTCTCTTTATGGAATTAACATCCTTCTGCAGCCAAGAGAATGGAATGTTCTCCCCTGTATATGATAAAGTTTCATTATCTACCCTGTAAGTGTGTATTAAAATGCAACCTTACTTTAAATCCAAACCTATTGACTAAGACATAGCACTCACCCAGCTCCCCAAAGAGATTGCACTTAGCTCAAGAACGAAGGTAGCCATAGATGTCGTTTCCCCCTAGTGCTAATTGAGCTGAAACCACCTTATATTTACTTAGGAGCTCAAGTTTTCAGTTTATGAAAAAACAAACCATAAGAGAAAGTGAGGTTTAATTACTAAACAGAGCTCCAATACTCTGAAATCCACTACCTCGCTTAGTCCAGTGGCTGCTAAATCATTATTAATCAATTATGAATTCTTTTCAGCACGAGAAGATAAGTAGCTCTTTCTTTTCTTCTTCATATAATAAGGCACGTAAGGAAGTTTAAAGGATATAATTGTTAACCATTTGAATTCATATTTAATTCATTCTTAAGGGAATCGTAGGTCTGATTCTGTAAACCACACGTGGTCTGTATGTTTATGTATTTACTAAGATGGATAGTAACTTTTGGGCATTTTTGCATACAGCCAATAACTTTTCTTAAAGGGTTTACTATTTTTGTTTGTTTTCTTTCTGTCCTTCAGATATTCTGTTTTCTTCCTACTACTGAGTATGGAATCATTTGTTCCATGGATTTAAGTGTGATAATACTTAGGAAGGTGAAGAGGTTATGTCATTAGAACTCTAGAGCCAGCCCCACCTCTGCCACTGAGTTTATGTGTGACAGTGGAGAAATTAAATTTCAGCTTTCCTATCAGGAAAGTTAGAGAAATACTCTTCCATAGCATTTATGGTTGTTATGAACATTAAACAGCATATTATATGTACAGTCTGAATCCCTGTACTTGACATACAGTAGGTATTCAGTGAGTATTAAGATAATTATCACCATTTTCCCAGGAGCTTCTCAAGCGCCCATTTTATTTAAAAAAAAAAAAAAAAAAAAAAAAAAAAAGAACAAACAAACTTGACCTATCTTGCATAGAAATACTAGTGAGTGCCAAAACAGAAGTCATATTTTGTTTGGTTTTCAAGAGGTTGTGACTGGCTGCTCTGGATCACTATTCCTTTAACTGTTATGTAATTGAGGACGTGATCTCAACCCATTATTGTCAGACTAACAGTAACTAGAAACAATTTTAGTTGAGCTCTGAATTACTCTTTCTGGTGGTCCTTTTTTCAACTTAATAGTTGAATTTCTAAATGTCTTAATTCTCACTACTTTTACCTGATACCACTTCTGTGCCTGTGTTAATTTCTTTCTCTTCTTCCTGATGTTAGGACACTGAATTAGCATTAATAATCTTAGGTTTGTACCCTTTTATGTGCTAATAATTGGCTCAGAAGAAGGCATTATATTTTCCTGGGCCTCAGGTTTAACCTCCATTGTGGGAGGGATCTTCGTTTTGTTCACTAACGTAACTCCAAGCTGCTAATTTAGTACCTGGTCATAGTAGCCGCTCAAAAGATATTCATTAAATGAGTAATAAATAAGTGGAATTGCATAAATATTAAGACAATTAGACAATATCTGATGCCCCTCTAATTTTAAAATTCTGAAGAATTTCGTGCAATATGAACTCTCACTGATTTCTAAATTTCTGGCTTGATCAATAACTCATATGTAGAGCTCTCCTGGGCCTGTCCATCATGTTAACATCATTACTCATTTATTCTGTCAGACTGATCTTCTGGTCCTTGATTTACATCCCAAACTCAGGTTCCTTACAGTCTATGTCTGGATTAATGATGATGTTTCTGGTTTTTTTTTATTTTTTATTGCTTCTCCTTTTTGATATGTCTCACACTTCACAATTTAGCCTAACCTAGGGCCCATTGTTTAATTCAAGATACTCTAAATCAGTTCAGTTCTTTTACTCTTTCAGTTCCAGGGCGAGTCAGTCACTGGTGAAGTATAGCTCACTACATTTTAGTTTTATTGTCTTCTTAGAAATGCATCTCTTTTTAATTTATGCTTTCCTTCTCCTCTACGTGTCTTGTAGATGTTTGAATCTAGCTCTTTCATCTTCAGTTCTTTTCCTAATCCCAAAGTACTCAGAATGGACTACTTTGACCATGTCATTCAGTATCACCTGGGGAACTAATTTAAATATGCAAATTGGCAAACTCTTCCTGAAAGCTATTGTCTTAGTCTCTTGGGGGCAAATCTCAAAAATCTGGACTTTTCAGACAAACCAAGTTGATATTTGAGGCAGGAAACTTTGCTTTACCCTAGTCACATTAAGTCACCATTGCCTCCTGAATTGTAAGTTCCCATGACAATTTCTTGCCTGACACTCTGTGTGCTTTAGTCTAAAAAAGTTTATTTTACCAGACTAAGCATTTCTGTTAAGACACAGTACACATAAAGATGTGTACTAATGGGGAGATGACTTCCAGAATGGAACCATGAAGAGCTCTGTGGATGCTCTCCCTGTGAAGCAACCATAACTTATAAACATTATTTTAAATAAAAACAACTATTTATAAAGTCTCTGGAAATTGTTTTAAGAACATAAGCAAATTAAGAAATATTTAATCAAGAAAATCTACTAAATCTCAGAAATAGCAAGAGTTTGTTACTTCCCTCTCTTCTCTCAGCTCAGCATGATGGAAACTACTTTCTGGGCAGGTTCATCCAAGAACGAAGGGTTCCTTCTTCTCTCAGTTCTTATTCAAGAGCTATGATATATCCCCAGGAAGAACAGGACAACAGCATTTCTCATCCTCCCAGTTCCTGGTTCCAGAGCCTTTATTCCGGGTAAGAGCAGCTGAGAGGTCTACAGCTCTTTACTCAGCTCCAATTTGAAGGGCACAAAGTCTACCAGGTGCAACACGCTGAGAATATATGGCTCTCATTGCCTTTAGCCCAGCATGCTTGCAATACAGAAGTTCAGTGCTTGGAGAAGCATGTTGAGAAGACAAGAGGCTGCCTTCAACCTCCAAACTCAGACCAGTGGCCAGCTGATGGAGCGACAGTGTTACTGGAACTCAAATGGGACACTTTCCATGACCCCAGGTCCAGACCAGTGGCATAGAGGTTTTGTGCAGGGAGAAGGCAGACTATAAGAACAGAGAACTTTGAAACTCTACCTGAAACAACTGTATTTTGAGCAAAGTGTGAGAAAGATCAGGCCTAAAAAATAACACAGAGTATGGAGGTAAGTAATTAAGAGAATGCTATTAGCTTAGAGCAACACACTAAACCAAACTCAGATGAGATAATTAATAAAATAAAGGATACATTAAAAAAATAAAGTCCAAAAGTTGATTATTTAAGAAGATTCATAAAATTAACAAATCTTAATCTAGGCAGACCAAAAAAAAAAAAAAAAAAAAAAGGAGAGGGAGAGAGAGGACTTAAATTCCTAAAATCAGGAATGAAATTGGAGACATCATCATTAGTGACAATTTAATGAAAAGGACAAATTTATAAAAAGGTGCAAACTACTGAAATAGGCTCAGTAAGAAATAAAAACAGGTACAGAGATGTAGGAAGTAGAGATTGAATTAGTGATTCTGAACAATTTCAAACAAAAAAGCCCAGGTTGATGGTGGATTCTACCAAGTATTTGAAGAACAATTAATAATTTTGTTACAAACTCTTCCAAAAAAATAGAAGAAGGGACACATCTTAACTCATTCAGTGAGGTCACTGTTACTCTGATGTCAAAAACAGAAACGTGGCAAGAAAACTACAGACTAATATCTCTTTTGACTCTAGACTCAAAAATTGCTCAACAAAATTCTAGCAAACCAAATCTAGCTACAAAAAAGGACTACGCATCTTAATCAAAAGGGATTTATCCAGGAATGCAAGATGGATCAACATGAAAATTAGTCAATGCAATACAAATTATTAGCTAAAGGACAAAAATCACATGATTATATGAATAGATAGAGAGCATTTGACAGAACCTAACACTATTTGAATATAAAAACAGTTAAACTGGGAGAAGGAAACTAACTGATAAAGGGCATCTACAAAAAATCCATAGATAATATCATAATTAATAATAAAAGACTAAACACTTTGCCTCCCAAGTGAAGAACAAACTAGGATGTTCACTCTCATCATTTCTATATTCAATATTGTAATAGTGGTTCTAATCAAACCAAATAGGCAATCAAATGAAATAAAAGCTATCCAGATTGAAAAGGAAGAAGTAAAGCTATCTCACCTTGCATTTCACATAATTTGTAGATGGAAAATTTTAGAGAATCCATTAAAATATCTTTTAGAACTAATAAACATGTTCAGCCCAATTGCAAAGTTTAGGATCAATATACAAAATTTAATTTTATACACTGGCAATGTACAATTCAAAAATAAAATTAAGAAGATATTATTTAGAATAGCATCAAAAAGAAAAAATAGTAATTTTAACCTCATATTTTGCAAAAAAAAAAAAAGGTACAAACATACTGTGAAAACTGCAAATAAAGAAGGAAATTAAAGATTTAAATAAATTGAAACACAGTCCATGTTCATGGATTGGAAGAATCAGTATTGGTAAGATGGCAGTAAATCTAAAATTGAAATAAAAGATTCAATGCAATCCCTCTCAAAATCCTAGCTATCTATTTACCCTTAAAATTCACATGGAATTGATAATTGATAATTTACTCTTAAAATTCACATGGAAATTCAATGTACTCAGCACAGTAAAAACAATCTTGAAAAATAAGAATAATGTTGAAGATTCACACTTTCTAGTTTCAAAACTTAACTACAGTCTGTAGTTATCCAAGTAATCTGGTACTGTCATTAAAGATGGACATACAGATTCATGACACAGAGTTGAAAATCCAGAAATTAATGGTTACATTTATTGTCAATTAATTTTCAACATAGATGCCAAGGCAGTTTATTGTGTTGGGGGGATAATATTTTCAACAAATGATGCTGGACCAACCAAACATGCAAAAGAATGAAGTTGGACTTCTTGCTCACCATGCAAAAGTTAACCCCAAATGGATCACAGACCTCAAAAGTAAGAGCTAAGAGGATACAAGTTAAAGAAGGAAACACAGGTGTAAGTTTTCATGACCTTGGATCAGGCAATGGTTCCTTCAGATATGACACCAAAAGCACAAGCAACAAAAGAAAAATAGGTGAATTCTTGAAAATTAAAAACTTTTTTGCATCATATGACACTATTAGAAAGTGAAAGGACAACCTATAGAATAAGAGAAAATATTGGCAAATTGTGTATCTGAAAAGTGTCTAGTATAGAAAATATACAAACTCAACAGTAAAAAGACAAACAATCCAATTTAAAAATGGGCAAAGGGATGGATTTCTCCAAAGAAGATATACAAATGGCTGATAAGCACATAAAAAAAAAAGTTCAACATCATAGATCATTGGGGAAATGCACATCAAGACTACAGAGAGATACCACGTCACACCCACTATTATTAAAAAAGTAAAAAAAAACATAAACAAGTATTGACAGGGAGAAACTGGAAGTCTTATATACTGCTCATAGAAATGTAAAATGGTGTAAATGCTATGGAAAACAATTTGATTCTTTCTTAAAATGTTAAAAACAGATTAGGCTTATGACCTAGCAGTTCCACTCCCGGGTATCTACACAATAAAAATGAAACCATATGTTCACACAAAATTTTACACTTAAATGTTCATAGCTGCAGTATTGTTAGTGGCCAAAAGTGTGCACAACCCAAATTTTCATTAACTGATGAATAGATAAAATGTGATTAATTAATTAATCCAATGAAATATTACTTGGAGATGAAAAAGGGATGGAGTACTGATAAAGAGCTATATGAATGAATCTTAAAAACTTACTAAATGAAAGAAGCCAGTCACAGAGAATACACAGACTATGTATTATATGTATATGATTCTATATATAATGAAATGTCCATAACTGTCAAATCTATAAGACAGAAGGCATAGTAGTAGTTACCTAGGAATAGGGAAACAGGAAACTGGGAGAATGGGGAGTAACTGCTAATAGGTATACCGCTTCTTTTTGAGATGAAGAAAATATTTTAAAAATTAGATTTTCCTGATAGCGCCACACTTTCTAAATGAATATACTAAAAACCATTAAATTATAACATTTAAGTGAGTGATAATTTATTTAATAATCCATTTAAGTGAACAAATTATGTAGTAAGTGGATTGCTTCTCAATAAAGCCACAAAAACGTTTTGATTGACGGGGTGGTTGTACAGCCCTGTAAATTTATGAAAAATCATTGAAGTATATATACACTTAGTGAATATTATGGTATGCAAGTTATGTTATGTAAAAAAAAAACTCAAAATAGTTGCTTTGAAAGCCACATGAACTATTAATGACAGTTAGCTTACTTTTTACAGAATTTATTTATTGTGGTAAGAAGTGGTAGACGAAGAATCAAAAAGGTGGAAATTTTGGCTATAACAGAGTACAGAGTATCTGTCCTGGAAGTGAAACAAGATCCTAGCTAGCTATTGGGCCATAATCATTATCATTATTACCAATATCTGCAGATGCTTTTGTAAATTTGGAATTCTTTCTTCCTGCTCTGACCCTATTACCTCCATTTTTTGTGGTCATACTGTTAATTATGTAGGTGTGTTCTCGCCATATCCAGACAGACACTTTTTACCGTACCTTATCAATATTGAACTTCATACCTTTACTCTAGCTATATGAAGTTGACTTCAGTCCTACCTTCACTTTCGCTTGTGCCAAAAGTTTGTTTGCTACAGGCATGCATTTTGTCTTAAGTATTTGAGTAATAATAATGATAGTGATAGTGAAAATAAGTAATAGTTAATATTTATTGAATGCTTACTATGTTCCAGGCTCTTCCTGTGTAACTTTTATGATACCTTTTTGGTATCAGTCTTCTTAGAACACACAACCAAAGGGTCATATTACCTTTATATGAAGAAAATAAGGATACTCTTTACTTGCAACATCTAATTAATTTGGAAGTATAAATCCCATTGTTTCCCGCTATATTGAATATGCTGTCCATTTCTATCCCATCATCATTCTTCCAAGTAGACAAACCCCACATTATTAGCAGTTCTGTTGCTATTTGAACTTTGATATTTCTTTGTCACCAGAATCATTCATAAATATCTTTAGTTGACATGTGCGCACGTGTGCGTGTCTGTGTGTTTAAAGGTGGAGTCAACATATTATGTTCCATTATTTTCTCTCCGTAATTAAAGGATAAAGACCAAGAATGAAGGTTCATCTACTTTTACACCCTAATCTATTTGAGTTTAAAACTTTTCCCTCATTTTCTCCTTATTTTCCACTGACATTTTTGTATCCCAGTATTCATGTCTTAAGTTTGAATTTTCCCTCAGTGAAAACCTGAGGATTCCTGTGTATCTGTTCTGAAATCATCCTTGGCTCAGCACTTCCACCCTTCTGGTCCCCTGTCTATATATTTTTTCCAATGTGACTGCAAGCAGTGTTTCACTAATAGCCTTGAACCCCACTCTGTCCACGTTCTGGCTGCCAGCCATCAAAAACATAGCTGGGCGGGGGTGGGGGGGGGAGCTGCCATGTTAAATCGCCTCCTTCCCTCCCTCTGGGAAAGGACCTTAACCTCAAGCACTTTCAGTCAATCACAGTCCGGGAGAGAACCTTGAAAATGTTCTGCAACACTGATTGGTTCCATAAAATATGCTGGCTGGATGCAGAAGTTGAGTTTCTTTTAGCTTATTTCATAATAAAGGGCAGTGCATGTGCCGTATTCATAGTAATTCAAATCTGACACAAATAATGCAGCAAATAATTACAGTGACCTTTAACTCACCTCAAATTTAAACAAAGGTTAAGCTGCCCTTTACTAAAGTAAATATTTTCTGTAGTCAAATAAATGCAGACACCTTTAGAGAGGAGAATACATTGCCAAACTAAACGAATTTGAAAATGGTTACAACAGAATAATTTCAAAACATGAAGGATGCAGGATTCTTCAGCATAAACAACATTCAGACACGCCAGCATCTGCCATTATGAATTTACCTTACAATATTTCCAGTGGGTTTCCCCATATGTTTGCTGGAAACTGTTGCTTGAAATTTCTGTCCAGAAGAGCAGATATCAAAGAGAAATATTAAAAGTAAGAGAATTTAGCTCTTCTCTCCATACCCTGATTTAGTCAACAATTTATATTTTATTCCATAAAGTTGAACAAAGCCTTAAACGTTTAAGTGCTTAGCATGCAGACCCAAGTCTTAAAAAATAAACCCAGAAGACAATGCTAACTGAGCAAAGGAAGCAGCTGATAAGTTTATGTAGCTCTTATACCAAGGTTTAGCTGTTGGTCAGATAAGGACCAGGTGTGTTTTTGCACATTTTAATTTGTTTAGTCTAGGTCTATTTCAAATAGCACTTAAAAAAAGAAAGAAACTTGGGGGTGGACTATGTTATGTATACCTAGTCTTTAATTTTCAAAGTTTATTTTTAAAAAATTACCCTCTTTCTGGGGTCCAAAAGCTGATGATACGTTGATTGTGAAAAGCAAGTCATCGGCTTGTCACTGCAGTTGGTGTCGCCTCCAAATTCTCCTTTCATTAAAGTAAAGCCACCTGATTTAACTAGGAGTAGTCTGCATGCTTGTAATATTTTTGGTCACAATTGAAATTACATGTCTCAAATTGGGATTGAATTTACATTTAACAGGACAATAATTGTATGTTAAAAGGAAAACTAAGTTTATTTCTTTTTGTTTCTCTAACTACAGCTTTGCCAACTCCGTTATTAAGTAAAGACCCAAGATGTTCTCAGAGACATAATAACCAGTTTTTAAAAAATAAATGCAAAGTCCCAGGTCAATAAAACACTCCTCCGTGTCTCTGCTAACTCTGACTCTGCATTTTTTTCTATTCTCACTCCCGTTTGGAAGTTACTGGAGCAGTAGCGCTGGTGTGTGTACTTCCTCACCAACAGGGTGCAGATTTAGATCTGAGGCTGACCTATTAACAACCATGGAGAGTAGAAGCACCCACTTCTCTTGGGTGCCTGCTCTGTGCTGAAATGTCTGACGTTGACCTTGATGGAAATAACTGATTCTGTAATGGGAGTGAGAATGAATTCTTAGTAAAAGTGAAATAGCTGTTGAAGGGTACTGGACTCCTACTATTGCCTGAATTCTTTTCACATTCTCCACTGTTGTATTATCCAACACTCGGTAAGGAATCTTCTTCCTCTATACTTGTGAAGGGTTTTATAGTCTCTTACAGTTCCTTGCTCCTTGATTCTTCCTTTTCTGATCTCTCCTTTTGAGGTAGGAGAAGTCAACCACTTCCCTCCTGATGTTTCTGGCAACCTGCCTCCTCTTTGAAATTTTCTTCTTCTTTGGAGTTTATTTTTCTAGGAGAGAGTTACATAGCGCTCTCCTGGACAGCTAGAGACAATGTATAAGGAGCACAAATCCAAACCAAGAGATGCGAAACCTGATGAATCTGTAGTATTACTCACTAGAGTGTGACGCTTCTGTGTAAGTTCTGGGTTTGAGGCAAGATACTGCTGTTAAGTTTAGATCTCTGACCCTGAAGAAACTTGATATATACCAGTTCCTACAAGGTTCTGCTTCTTCATGTCCAAAAACACCTACCTGTGAGGCCTTGTGCCTCTTACTGAGAGCAGAGTACATAACCAAAGTTTAGAATGCAAACCACCTTGGTTCCTCAGAAATGGAAGTCATAGGACTGAACTTGTGCTTTCAGGGTTGTCTTTTTATTTTCCTTTCAACATTGAGGGACACCCTGAAACGCTGAATTTACTTGTCTATCTGGTGTTCTAATACGTGTCTGCTGTTGTCTTCTGATTCTTTTTCCTCCTCCATGGATTTGAATATGTATATACAGAGAATCTAATATATATAGATAATCATAGAAGTATCCCTAATACTCTTCTGCTATATGTAATTTCCCTGTCTCAGGATGTGGAGCTAAAATGTAATTGAGTGCTATACTTAAAATATCTTTTCTTCTTAAGACCAACTTCCATAAGTAGAGTTTGTACTACAGAGGTGAGACTGGGGAGACTAGATGTATTAAAACAATAGGTAGAATGCTTGGAATCATTGCTATTTTAGAGAGTCATAGTTCAGTTAAACTGTAAGACTCTCTGAGAAACAGATGCAGTGTTTCCCAAGGAGGAGTAACATCTATTACACTGGGCAAGTAAAAGGATTTGCAAAGAAGTAATAGGATTTTCATGAAGTTAGGGGCTTTTTAAGGAAGTAAAGAGAGCTTGCTTAACCATAAAGAAGGGATGGCATAATCAGTAAGGGAAAAAAGTGCTCAACAACTAAAGATGTAAAAAGAGAACAAAAGAGAGTCAGTGAGTCCGATCAAAATAGCCAAGAAATCTGACCAAAAGGCAGTAACGAATTGATAGTTAGAACTGATCTGAGTTTCCAAAGTATTGGACGATACGATATGGCTGCTACATATGCCAGGTAACTTGAAGCCATCGTGGATAGGATATGGGAACCAGAATAGAAAATACCAATTTTCGTACATGTATATGTGAAATACACATACACACACACATACTAGAGGTTTGACAGCTGGTTGGAATGAACAGAACTCTAAAATGTGGAGCAGTAGCAGTGAGTCATATGGACACAGTGAGAGTAATGAACAGCAGGGCTCAGAATATACTGTTCAAGAGGGAGGGTATTGCTCAGTGGTAGAGTGCATACTTAGCATGCATGAGGTCCTGGGTTCAATCCCCAGTACCTGTGTTAAAAAAATGAACGAATGAAGAAAAGAAGGAAAGAAAACCTAAATTACCCCCAAAAAAATCTTAAAAAAAAAAAAGAATATATTGTTAAGTGCAGTGCTGTGAACGTAACTGAGGACGAGGTACTTCCTGTGATGTGGACACCTCAGAGAGAGACGTGTGGAAGTCCCTCTGGGCTAGAGATAAAGTACTTCTGCATTTCTCAGGACGGTCTCTTGCCCTTCCCCAGAGATACCTGCAGTCTTCTAATCATCGTTCAGAATTACATGGAAGGGCCCTCTGTATCTGTTCTTGGGAGCCTTTGCTCATACCTCCAATGTTCTCCTTCCCGTTGCCTCTGTGCTTTGTATATTTTTTTAATACGACTCAGCACAGCATCTTATAGTTATTTGAAAATGTGTGTTTCCTTTACTAGAAGGGAAGTTCATTAAAAGCAGGTTACTTTTTTTTTTTTTACTTTTTTATTCATCTTTGTAAATTACCGAGTATCTAGCACCACATTTGACATATTGTGGATGTTAAATAAATACTAAATGCAATTTAATTTTGAGATCTGTCCTGGTTTGAACTAAAGTTTTGGCCACAAAGTTTGCTGATCTTAGGGATGGGTGACTCTATCAGTGGGGCAGGAGAAGCTTCTTCCTCTGTGCAAGTGTGTATACGGACATGAAGGAGGAGACAGTATTTTTGACCAAGGCCCCTGAAAACTGTGTGTTAATCTTGTGCTTCTAGAGTAGTCTGCTTTCACTGCCATCGGTTACTGGACGTGAGGTGGCGACCAGACCGTCTGTGTGAGGAGAAAGCTTCTTTCATTGCTGGGAAATATAAAGGCCCTTGCAGAAAATTTTCTCTGACCTCAGCCTTTGTAAAGAAAGCCTCATTTCTCTCCCTTATCTAGCATAGTTTACCTCACACGTGACAGAAATAAATTTTATGAGAATTTTTTTTTCACTCTTTACTTTGGCTGCTGTGAAGCCCAACGAAGCATTGTTATCTCATCTTAAGTAATTTTATTTCACTTTATGTCCTTTGTTGCTTTCTATTACCTCTCCCTGGGATTCTTCTGATTTTAGACCTTTCTCCATTCATCTCAATTACTTTATCATATTATTGTATGATTTTTAAAATAACTATTTCAAATACATCTGGGAACAAGGCAGGATATAAAGTAATTAATAAGTAAAATAAATCCAGGCACGTTAGCCCCACATCCTACCTGCCTGCCAATACCACATAATACAAACCACATTGCACTGTTTAGAATGAATGAAAGCAGAGGTCTTGAGTTGGTGGCTAACAGGCAAAATCTTGCCCGCTGACATGTTTTGTTTGGCCCACACAGTGTGTTTGAAATACGAATTACTTGCCAACCTTTAAGAATCAGGAAATTTTACGTGAAATCCCAGTTTTTCTTAAAGGGGCCTCTCTTCCATGACACACCGCATGAATGGTGGCTGCTCCTTGTCCCGTCCATCACAGCCCCGGATATTCTGTTTTCTGTCTGCTGTATTTCACTTGGCCCTGCTGCATCCATTTCTAGGACCTGCTAGACACTATGAAGATTTTTGCTTGGGGCTCCTGCATTAATGAGATGAGCAATTTACTTAAATAAGCCATCATTATTCACTAGCTTTTTCTTTTCTATTAATAAAATAATAGCAGACATTTTTGTTGTTGCTTTTGCTTCTTGCTAACCTGAAAGAAACAGCTAATATTTTTGTAGCTTAAACAGAAAAACTAACATACTTGTTTAGGATACTTGTACCCCTATATTGTAACTCTGCCCATCAGGGGATTCATATTCACGGCATCTTAACCCCTCAAATCATGGTCCTGAATCTGGAAATAAGGCTTGGCCTTGCAACAGCCGTCAGGAATCAGTTTTTCAGTCCTGCATTGTAATCTTTTGACCTCAGTGAGGGTCCTGGTGATTCTTACCTAACATAAAATTTTAACAGTCTTGATTATCTTTCCTTCAGTCCAGAGATGAGTAGAAATATTATTAAATACAAGCACAGTTGTCAAAAGTGACTAAACAGACTTTGATGCTTGAAGGAGACTCCCTTCTGCCAGGAAAAAAAAAAAAGCTAAAAATTTAGGTTTATCACTTGGTGAAATTAAGTATTTTCATAAATGCTTAATTAGGTTTCTATGTTCCATATAAGATTGAGGACCTACTGTATCACTCAGCTTCAGCTGTGTGCTGGAGCTGGCTCTTACTGGCTCAGAACAGCGAATGGTGTGTGTCTTTTCCCAATTTCTTACTCACTGACAACATATTTTTCCTTTGTTTCCAAAGAGCTGGGTGTTAAACATTCCCCAGCACATTACTGCTTAACTTCCAACCAAAGCCCGCCTGGCTTTGTCTCTGTGGCTTTGTCCATTAGCAGGTGCTGTGGTCTCATCTTTCCACACTGAAATAATCCCCTTCCAAGTCCTCCACTGGAAAACTCTTACTTATTCATTAAAAGCCCTTTTTATGTGTCAGTTCCCATGTAAATTGTTCTCTAATTTTATCAGAAATAATTTTTCATAATTTATATCAACACCTTTCCCATCATATTTGAGTTATCTTTTTACATTTTCCACTTTGTCTATCATTATTTCCATGAGAGCAAGGACAAAATGTTTTTCTTCTCCTGATGATATATCCTTAAGTGAATCTTCCCATCCAGTGCCATGATGGTTATGCACTACAGACAGAATACAGGGGGCTGCGGAGCCTAAATCAGGTTGTGATCTCTTGGCAGATGAGTAGAACAGACAACCCACCCTTCATTCTTGGCATTGTACTATCAATTAGTAAAAGCAAGAAATTAAGAGGCAAAGGTGTAATACCGGGACGGGGGAACTAAGTTCTCCAACCTGGCAAAGGGGAAAGGCACTTGTATTAAAGACAAAGGGTGCATTTTTCTTTGACTCTATAAGGGCAACCTGGCATGTCCGGTGATGTATATGAAAATATCTCATACTTGGTAGTTGTTTTAGGGAAAAAAATATTGGACAAGTTGTTTCTTAGCAACACTGAATGCTTATCCATGTTTCCTTATCCTTGCACTGCAATTTCTAAAATATAGCAACCTAAACTTTCTGTGCACTCCACACAGATTGTGTGTGACAGGCCACCGAAATTTAAGAGAGACTAATAGTCCCCATGTCCCATAATCCATATCATTTAAATTCTCACATGTCAGTAACTGTGGACTAAATTTGTATCCAAATCATTTTCATACTCAGAAGTTAAATGTGATTCTGGCAAAAACATCACTCTTATTATTTGGTGCTTTTATTATTGAATGATTATGCTCAAGGAACTTCATTGCTTGTTAGAAGCTTGGGATGTGAGGAAAATTCCAAAGCAAAGACTGCACCAGTTTGTGGACATTTCTTTGTCATCACCAAGTTGTTTTTTCTTTGAATGTTCTTTGATTCTGCCCCCAAAGAAAGAAAGTCCATTCAGTAGCATCAAAGTGTGGATGTTGTCCATAGTGATCTGGATGGGAATCAGTAGCAGGGGGCTTGACTCAGTGTCTGTGGTTCAAGGGAGGATGTCACTCTTTAGAGACAGCGTGAGCACTCGGGAAGCAGGGGAAGTTTCTGAATGACCTCACAGCGAGAGATGAGCGGTCAGTACTGTAATAATGGTTTACATTGGCAGGACTCCACTTCTGGGGTGGTCCGCTGTGACATTGTCAAGAATCCCTTTCATTAGTACTGTGAATACTACAGGGACGCATTGGTTGAAAGGTGAAAAGTTGGAAACACTGCTGTTTTTCATGGCTGGGGATAAGGAGAGCCTATTGAGGAGTTATAAGGAGCTGTTTTTGAAAGAAAATATGAAACGCCAACCCAATTTTTCATGAACTCTCAAATTCAGTGTGGCACAGACTCTCTTGATTAACAAGCTGCTCTCTCTCCTATTGGAAATGTGGCTTCCTTTCAGTAGTGTGGTTTTTTGCTAGGAAATCTCAGTTTACTGAGGTTGAGAGGTTAATGGTGTAGGCTACAGGTAGTAACAATTACTCAAACTGGAGAACAAATAGTATAAAATAACTGACAAGCATTCTATCAAGTTTATTGATCAAGGTTTTATGTTCTTTCTATTCATAGAATTGAATATTTGTTCCATGTAATGTAACAACCAGTGAAAACCTGGCATATTACACACTCCCATGCACACACATATCTTCCTTTGAATTCTTTAAATACTAATGTCAGCAATATCAGTGATCTACACTCAACATCTCCTTTGTTACAAGGGTGCATTTTTATTGTTTTATGTATCTAAGGGAAAATAGAGGAATAATTGATAAGTTGAATAGGCATGATCAAGAGCAATTTTAAACTAAATACACTATATTTTACGAGTAATTTATATTCAATGTGTTGTCAGTTCTAGCAAGTCTTGAAAAAGAAGGATCTAAAATTGTCTGATTGCTTCATGTGTGCATAAATTCATCATTCCACATTTGACATTTTAGTAGTGCAAAACTTAATGGTAAGAAAAATTTTAAAGTAATACATAATACTATCAGAAAAAAAATCCTTATTTTATGTTAGTGTTATATTTTAGATATTAGTGGATATGTGCTTTATTTCTTGAAAGTTTTTCTGCATTTTAGCTGAAGTTAAATTTCAATTCATAAATCCAATTGACATGTTTACTTGGATAATTTCATCCTAATTAAAATTTATTTTATATTTTTATTATTATAAAATAATACATGGATATATTAGACAATTTGGCAAATGCAAAAAATAGACAAAGAAATTATTATAACACTTATGTTTATCTTTCCCAGCTTTTGTGAGTTTTAATTTATTTATAAATATGAATTTTATGGATACAAAATATTTATTGTAAACATTTCAATTATTATAAAAACTTACGATAAAAAATTAAATATTTCTATGTTACTAAACATTTTAATTTTTGAACTAATAAATGTTAATACCTTGTATAGTCTTAACAGAATTTTCCCATAAATTAAAAGTAGATAACAAGATAGCAACTTATATTTAAGTATTTCTAAAGAGGTGATCTATTTTTACATATCTTTTTGAAACCCTTTTTCCCTTAAAAATAAACAAAATATACAGACTTCTAGGTGAGTATATTCTATCTGTATTTTTAACATATTGAATCATGGTTACTTATAAGCTTGTATGTACATTTTTTAAACTTATAATTATAGCTAGAATAATTTCTCATCATTATGTAAAATTTTTATATTTTCTTTTAACTTAACTTTATAATAGATCATTGCACTATTTAGAAATAAACACTTTCATCTTTGTAATTTTGCTCTCAGTTTGAGTATCTGTGCTTTATCTTGTCTTCCTTTGCTTCTTTTTCTCCTCCTCCTCCCTCTTCATATTATTATAATTGAATTTTATTATCACTGAATTTTACCAATGGGAAACATTGGACCAAAGGACATAGAAATTTTTAGACTCTTGTTTTTATATTAAGCAATTACTCAATACAAATTTTATACCAAAGTTCATAAGAATACTTGTTTCCCTGAAATTTCATACTTAGATGGCCTCATTAATAAGTTTACCTTTTATAATTTGCACTAAATTGTAGAAAAAAAGAAGTCTTCTTGTTAAGAATTTTCCCCTATTTCTCACCAAAGTCTACTGGTATTTTCAACAAATTATTGAGTGACTTAGTGTGGAGCAAAAGCATGTCAGCTAGAAAACTAACAGTGAGAAATTATTCCCAGATTAGTCCTTCAGTTTTTGAGAACATAATTGTAAGAATTTATAATTACAACAATTATATGAAGAAATTTAGTGTTTGCTTAAATAATTGCTACACAGTAAATAAGCACAAATGGCAGCATTACAGCTAACGATGTGTTAAAATGTAGCCTGAAGTGGCCTGACTCTTACGAGGGAACGCTCTAAAAGGAAAACCTATGAAGAAGGATGCTGTAAAGGGATTCCCATAATGATCTGGAAGTTGGCTTAGATGAGTTCTCTGCTTTAGTCATGAAGTCCTCCATGGGCTTTTTCAAGATGGATGTAGGATTAAGGAAAGGGGACCTTTATCTTCATTGTCATGTCAAAATCATTTAAATTTTGTTGCTGACCAGGTGCCTTTTGCCTTGATTTTAGAAGCAGATGAATGTCAGCCTCAATCTTCAGTGGGAATCCAGTGACAAAAGTGTAGTTAAGAATTTCTGTGACTTCTGTAGATTGCAGACTCCTGGAAGACAGAAACCGGGGTTGATTAATCATTCCGTGCGTCACATACATAGCTGATACTCGCAACTTGCTTGTTTAAGACAATGGGTAAATGGGTGAATGTGTGGACTAACAGAGTGAAAGAATGCTATTAGCTAAGGCCAAAACTAAGAATGTGGTGCTTGCAGTTTCTTTATTGGTCTAAAACCTCCTGGAAGGTCCTGACTTGATTATCTGATCCGTATGTTTAAAACTAAGGGAGTGGCTTGTGGCATGGTACGGTTATACCCCTTCCCTCTGCCATGACAGGATCCCAGAGACTGCTGTGAGGAAGTCCTTGGGTCAGTCTTAGAGTAATAAAGAAATCAAGGTTTACTCTGGTGCATCTTGTGATTTCTCTCTTGCCCGCCTTCCCATGTTTTGAATCTAGGTTCCCAATCTCCTCATGCTGCCTCCCTCTCATTGAAACTTTCTCTGGGGAAAGAATCTGGAAATTTCACTTTCACATGGGTGCAAATGACTGATAAAGGCTAAGGTTTTTGTCTCTCTCATAGTCATTTTTACCATTAATAATACTTTTGTTTGTTTACCTTTTGCCAGAAGTTTCTATGTCAAAATCCAGGTATCCATGACTTGGGAATGGCGTGTCTAAGAGTTCAGAGACCTAACTAATGTAAATTTTTGACTTTCTCTCTGTTCATTCGTGGGTCTGTATCTGGTCTCAGATCTTCCAGCTGTCTCAGATGGAATGGGGAGATGATCTCTGCCCCACCTTGATTTGGTCATGTGTTCATCCTCCTTGGACTTCTCCAAATTTCACCACTGTCTTTGGGCTCTGTCTCCCTAGGGAGCATAGCAGACTTCGCTTCGGTTTTCACTTCAGTGAGATTTCATAGACAGCTGGTGCGCCTTTTATTATTATGAATAATAATCTAAGCTAACTGTGAATCTTGTGTATGAGTATAAGGCAGGCCTAAGGTGAAGGTATTTATAGGGATCCTAGATTCTGGCCATTGGTGAGAAACTTGCTTCTACACTGGAAGAAAGTATCTGAGCTGTAGAGATGTGAGAATCTTTTTGAATCACATAACCTGAGATTTGGAAGTGACTTTAGATATCATCTTGTCAGTTTTTTTTTTTTTTAATTTTAAATGAACATAAGAATACTACTAAGAAACACATAGAAGATGATTATTACTAATAGTTGAGAATTTGTTATACTTTGTGAAACCCAATATGTTTTCCAGGCTTTATAATCAGAGATGAAATATACCTGGAATCCCTCAGTAGAATCACATTGCTAGATTCATGTGTCCTGGCTTGACATTAACAATGCATTTGCGTTGCTATAGTTTTTCTTTTTTTCCCCTGTTGGTGCTCTAAGTACACAGATGATAGAGTAATATTTGATCAGTCATGTTAATGAATTTATCCTATTAAAAATAGATGAATTTAAAGGTAAGGTTTATGCATCATTCACTAAAGCTGCTGCCTAGAGAAAGATAATTCAGCTGGCCCCTGCTGCATGTGGACTTCCTGTTTTACTCAGTGTGTGTTAAGGGGAGTCTAAGGCATCACCATTTTCTAGATGATTGGTGATTGTCCAGAAAAGTGTCCTTTCCTTCCATTAAGGTGCTATATCAAATGTTTCTCCTTCAGAAATGGTATCTGATATGAATATATATAAAATACAATATATAGTATATTGTATCTATATCCAACAAACTGTATTGGGGTTTCCAGAATTTCAGAAGGAGCAGCATCATATCTGTTAATGAAAACTGTCATACAATTAAGACTTTCTGAACTCTAAAAGACAATCTAAATTTACCAAAAAATAAAGAAAGAAAAAAAAAAAAGAGAGAGAACGAAGAATTGATTGAGTCGTTCTCCCTAGTTTGTAGGGTGACATTCCATGGGTCTCTGGGCCCCAACCAAGGTAAACTGAAATAAGGATTAACTGACTATTGCAAAGGCTAATTTACAGAAACCACATGAGGAGTTCCTGAGCACAGCCCAGATAACAAAAATATTATCCACGTTGTTTACAGTGGAGTTAGTCAGTTTATTAGTTGGAGTGCTTCATTATGTATAAAAGATGCCAATGATAGTCTCCTAGTCAAAATAAACAGGCATAAAGTGTTCCATATATACAATTTGTGGTGAATAGTTACTTTGCTATTTATTTAATAATTGACCATAAATGGAGTCAAAGTGCAAAGGGAAAAACTAAAAAAGCAGTCCACTAAGGGCTTTTTGAAAGATTGATAAATAATGTGGAATCTCAATTAGGCTGTAGAAGGAATGCAGATATTAAAAATTTGGTCAAGAATCTAATTAGCTGGAGGTAATTAAACAGTCTCACACGGGGTCATTAATCTTTTCCACAGACCTTTGATGTTTTGCACACTGTCTCCTAGTCATTAATAAAATTCATAACACTCCACTTTGGGCTGTTTTATCATCATGTTTTTTCTCTGTAAGAGCATAGAGCAAGTGTCACTGTATCACAAGGGCCTTACTTCAGTTAATTTCTTTTCCTCCCCCCATGCTTGTTAGGATTAACCATTTAATGATCTGAAAGGCAAAGGCACATTTAAACTTGCCCTTAACTTTAGTAAGTAATACAGTTTCATAATTTTGTCATCATTACTTTAAAAAAAAAAATGAGATCTCTATTGTTCCTATTCAAATGTTTCTTGGAAATGATAAATTACATTTAGTTATCTGAAGATTTATACAGCCACATATTAAAGTTGTAGCTTCTCAAAAAGCAGAATAACTATTTAATTAAGGAAAACAGACTAAATGGAAATTGTGGAACACAAACTGTACGTTGAGCAAGAAAAGAGCAGAAGGTCATTTCAACAGTGCTTTTTATTCTGATAAGTTTCAAAGTAATACCATATTCAAAGTAATACCATATTCAGAACTGGCTGGGTTATAAAAAGCAAGAAAACATGAAGATTGCATTTAGAAAATACAGTTCCTGTGATTGGGACAAAATATTTTATTCCTTTTCATAAATGCAGTATTTGCATATGTATTATTTTATTTCAGTCCTTTAACCAAATGCATTTCTGGGGGGAAAAAAAACCCAGTGAAACCTGTTGTTTCACAGAATTGATAGCATTTGTAATAGAGCCTGTTACTCCAGAAGCCATTCTACCTGTCCCCTGGTAGACTATATTGAATTAGAAGAGAATACTAAAAGAGATGAAGTAGATCTGAACATTTGACTGCAGGGACAATGCTCTCACAGTGATGGCATATAAGAATATATATGAAGTGAGTTATTCATCTCAGAACACCTGAAGACTTCACAAGCATTCATATAAGAAATTCATAGAAAGGAAGTCTGCAGAATATTAAACAAAAAAATGCCATATTAATTAGTTGCTTCTGATAAGAACATTTTCAACTAAACAAAAAACAAAACTATAGTCATATGCCTATTTAACAGAAAAATCTTCTTGGAAAAAAATTACTTGCTTTTGAATTTTAGGAATTGTTAGATATTAACTCAACTTCTGTAACTGTATTTTGTGTAAATTAAATCATGGCATACCTCCTTTTTTAAAAATAAATGTTCATCTTCCAAATAATTAGCATTGCTCTTTAAAAAAAATCATTTTTCTACCTAAACACATATTTGCATGAAATTACATTCTATTTCTTGAAAATGTCATAACTGTAACATTTTAATATCTATATACACCTTTATTTGTTTAAACAGCAGGAAAAAATAAATACATTTAGAAAAGAAAAATTTGTCATTAACATTATAAAGAGAAAGCTCACATCAAAGAAAAATGTCTGACTCCTCACTAACGGTGCATTATGTAAGATTGAGATACAATCCATTAGACATAATAGGAAGAGAGAAAACATCTCAACTTCACATACAAAAGGAATTGCTTAGAAAATCCATGTGAAACCCCCAATCAAAAATAGAAACACCCACTCACATTGATTAAAATTTAATAGTGATTTGACTAATCAGGATGTTTATTCTGAGCAATTACATAGTAAGGCTAATTGTTAAATTTGTACAGCTTTGTTATTCTCAATCCTCCAGTGACATAAATTTAAAACAGGTTGAAGTTAATGACTAAGAGAATGTAAACAAAATGGTTAAGTGTTTTAAAATATTACAGGGCTTAACACCATGCTGGAGTAGCAAAAAAGGTTTCAATCACACTGTATCAGACTTCCTGTGATAGTCTGCACTTTTGTTTGTGGAGCAGTCAGTTATCTTAGGTGAGGTCTTGAATTGAATATCTATTTTTAAAGATATAAAGTAACTTTAAACAACAGAAAAAGTATACATGGCATTTATTTGACACTGTATTTGCATACAACTTTAAATGGAGGAGTTTACATTTAAAATAGGTATCCCTGTGCCTCTGTGTTTGTGTGAGTTCTAGGCATGTCATTTTTATTGGGTATATTTTATCCAGAAATATTGTCTGTCTTAAAGAAGAAAATAACAGTGGACCCCATATTAATGTAATTTATCATTATGTGGCAGATAAAAGCACACATCTTAAAAAGCAGTTTTAAAACATAGTGATTTAACTGTAAATAAAAAGCTATGTGTTTAATAATAAATAGCACTAAAGTTGCATTTTCATGAGAAAACAGTTAAACTCCATAAATATTAAAGCATTTAGAAGTTTGTTGTTTTAATATTTAGGTGGCTTATATGCTATATTTGTATTAGCTAATTGGATATTAATATCTGCTTTGAATTATCTGCTCAAAAATCTAGGAATATACTTAAATATTTTTGTTAAATTTATCTTTTTCTCTACTGGTCCTAGAATTTTAATCTATTTCTTCAAGTAGAAAGGACCAGAAAACAAAAAAGGAGTTCAGTAGTATAAGTGAGGTTCAGTACCACCTCCCAATTTCCTGGTTAACTGTAAGGTCATTCCCTAAACAGCAGGGCAGAGGGGAAATATACAATTCTGGAATCATTATATCATTTCCTGTCCTGTTTCCTGTCAACTGTTCCTGCCAGAAATGGCTAATAATGACCTATTTTCACCAAGCAATAGAAGAAGCTGAAGTCAGAATTATGCTGTAGAGTTAACTAGCTTTCCTAAATGTAGTTATAAAATCTGGACTAAAGAGGGCAGGAGATACTCTATAAAAAATCCACAGAGGCCCAAGAAAAAAAAATCTCTATGAAAAAATCAGGCATACATTTCAGTATATGATAAAGTGATTTATTTTCAATAAAATCTGTATAAATGCTTTAGTTGCTTTGATTCCTTGACTAACTGGAGTTTCAGCAATATTCGTAGGTATAAGCTTCCCTTTCACTGAGCATTCAGCTGACTTCACTGCATTTATATTGGATGTAAAAGTTTTAAAAACATTCCTTTAGATTGTAGTTTCTTTCTGGGTGTATCAGGAACAAGGAAATTAACAGTAGCCTATAACTAGGAAACATGTCTTTCACTTAATATAAAATATGAGGTCTATTTTAATCTTTACTTCATCCTCAAACTTATCTTTTAAAACCTATGACAACACATACCACAAATGGATCTCTCTCCAAGTTAATGTGGATTTCCATGATATACTAGCTGAACAGAATTTTAATCTGTTCAGTGCAAGTTCATGCCCTCCTCTTCCCTTTTTAAAATTTTATAAATTTGGCAAAATTAAGAACCTGAAATCAGTGTACGTGCTAGGTTGATGAATGATAATGATCATCGTTTGTAGGTAGGTATTCAAGAGAAATTGCCGAATAAGAAGACAAGGCGTTGCTAACTTCGTCCTTGCATATTTTCAAGTGACACACATTTTTATTTCAGTCTGTAGAGATCTAGTTAATTTCACATCTCCAAAAACATTGTAGACATTTAGGTAATGAAGTAAACAGAAGAAATAGTTCTCTGAAAAAAAAAAAAGTCATATTGTATTTTACATATGGTCAGTATTCAGTGTATTATTTTTTCCAGAATATCATTTTTTAACTTAAAAAATATATCCTTAGAGAAATGTTTAACAATGATTGGGATACTTTAGTTTTTCTGACAATATTTTTCTAATCTAGTTTAACATAAAATATCACTTCTAATTATGTTGCATGAAAAACTAATTAAAATTCTGGTATCTGAATGTTATTTTACTAAGTAAACTTAAAACTTGAACAGCCAAAAAAAAGTGCTTAACCTTTAACAGGATGAATATTCAGGTAGCTGAAGACAGTCAAATATAAAGAATTTAACACTGAGTTTAAATGTCTGGAAAACTCAAATTGCTTTCATCTGGGACATGTTTTGTAATTTTCCACCTCTCAGAACATCAGAAGTAAATATTGGTCCTGTACATTTGGATTCTTCTAAGCAGTGGACACTTCTCTTGGCAGACACTGAGGTAAATAGAGGCTAAACTTCTTTGCATTTTAGATAAATGCAAGACCCTGCCACCCCTCAAATCACAAGGACATAGTCTCTAGGCACATTTTCCCACACTTGTAAATAACCCTTTTTTTAATACTGGATAAATGAATCTCAAATTCCTCCCTAATGTCTGTCATGTATTTTATTCTTCTGTCTTACAAAGACCAGATTTCTGGTTAGTTAGAGAATTAGGGGAAAGGACGCCATCTGTTACAGTGAAAAATAGCTTTCAGATAACCAGGATAATAATCAATAAACTCATGGGCATAGGTAAATATCACTTTGCATTCATAATAAATTTCAAATATCTAACAATGAAAAGAGTATTTAATGCAACGTTTTTCCTAGTGTCTGTGGTCTGCATATTGTATTCTGTAAAACTTCCAAAATGAGATATTCAGAAAGTTCTACAGAATTAGTTAAAACATTCTCATAACAGCTATTGATCATAAAGTCTCAGAAATCTGTGACTCAGGCCTCTGAGTGGCATGTGGGTTACTTGCTGATGTCTAGGTTGTTTCTGAATAACCTGGAACTGAACCCTTCTAGATTTGAACTTAGAAAGTTTAGTATCAGATTTCCCTCTTTTCCTTGTACTTAAATGAAGGTCTTTGTAGTAGTTATGCCTACTGCTTTAGGACCACATAAGGTACTTCATTATATGCAGTGCCCTCTTGAAAAGTACAGAATTGTTTCACTTGCTAAAAGGACATTATTCTGTGTGTTGAAGTTTAATTTACTTCAGTGTTTATTGAGGGCCCACTCAGAAACTTTGAAGACAGTAAACTAATCTGTCAGAGTAAACAAACAATTTTCCTTAAAATGCATGAATATAATCCCAGCAACTGTTTTTTAAATTTATTTTTACTGGTGTAGTTGATTTATAAGGTTGTGTTCGTTTCAGATGTACAGCAAAGTGATTCAGTTATACATGTGTGTGTGTGTGTGTGTGTGTGTATATATATATATATATATATATATATATATATATATTCTTTTTCATTCTTTTCCATTTAGGTTATTATATGATATTGAATATAATTCCCTGTGCTATACAGAGGTCCTTGTTGTTTATCTGTTCTACATATAGTACTGTGTATATGTTAATCCCAAACTTCTAATTTATCTCTTCCTTGCTTTCCCCTTTGGTAACCATAAGTTTGTTTCTATGTCTATGAGTATTTTGTTTGTAAATAAGTTCATTTGTATCATTTTTTATATAGAGTCCACATTTAAGTGATATAGGATATTTGTCCTTCTCTGACTTACTTCACTTAAAATGTTGATCTCTAGGTTCATCCATGTTGCTGCTGATGACAGTATTTCATTAATTTTTATGACTGAGTAATATTCCATTGTGTGTGTGTGATTATACACACATGTTCATGTATATATACCACATCATCTTTATCCATTTATCTGTCAGTGGGCACGGATGTTGTTTTCATGTCTTGGCTACTGCAGATAGTGCTGGTATGGACACAGGGTGCATGTAAATGTATGAATTATAGTTTTGTCTGGATATATGCCAAGGAGTGGGATTGCTGGATCATATGGTAAGTCTACTTTTAGTTTTTTAAGGAACCTCCATACTGTTCTCAATAGTGGCTACGCCAATTTATACTCCTACCAACAGTGTAGGAGGGTTCCTTTTTCTCCACACACTCCAGCATTTATTATTTATAAACTTTTTGATGATAGCCATTCTCACTGGTGTGAGATGATACCTCACTGTAGTTTTGATTTGCATCTCTCTGATAATTAGTGATGATGAACATCTTTTCATGTGCCTCTTGACAGTCTGCATGTCTTCTTTGGAGAAATGTTTATTTAGATCTTCTGCCGATTTTTTGATTGGGTTGTCTTTTTGATATTAAGGTGTATGAGCTGTTTGTATATTTTGGAAATTAATCCCTTGTCAGTCTCATTGTTTGCAAATCTTTTCTCCCATCCCATAGGGTGTCTTTTCATTTTGTTTATGGTATCCTTTGCTATGCAAAGTTTTAAGTTCAATTTGGTCTCATTTGCATATTTTTGCTTTTATTTCTGTTAACTCTAGATGAATACCCTGCCCTCACAAAAGAGAATACTGCTGTGATTTATGTCAGAGTGTTCTGCCTATGCTTTCCTCTAGGAGTTTTATAGTATTTAGTCTTATATTTAGGTCTTTAATCCATTTAGAGTTGATTTTTTTTACATGATGTTATGGAATGTTCTAATATCATTCTTTTATATGTAGCTGTTCAGTTTCCCCAGCTTACTGAAGAGACCCTCTTTTCTCCATTATATATTCTTGCCTCATTTGTCATAGATCCATTGACCTTAAGTGCGTGGGTTTATTTCTGGATTTTCTATCCTGTTCCATTGATCTGTGTGTCTGTTTTTGTGTCAATATCATACTGTTCTGGTTACTGTAGCTTTGTGGTATAGTCTGAAGTCAGGGAGCATGATTCTTCCAGCTCTATCCTTCTTTCTCAAGATTATTTTAGCTATTCCATGCAGATTTTAATATTTTTTGTTCCAGTTCTGTGAAAAATGCCATTGGTAATTTGATAGGAATTGCATTAAATCTGTATATTGCCTTGGATATTATGGCCATTTTAACAATATTGATTCTTCCAATCCAAGAACATGGTACACCTTTCCATTTGTTGATGTCATTTTCAATTTCTTTCATCAGTATCTGTCTTGTAGTTTTCAGAGTACAAGTTTTTTGCCTCCCTAGGTAGGTTTTATATCTAGGTATCTTACTCTTTTTCATGCAATGGTAAATGGGACTGTTTCCTTCCTTTCCTTCTTTTTCTGATACTCTGTTGTCCAGCAACTACTGTTTTATAAGACATGGGGATAAGAGTCAGAGATGATACAGAAACTGCCTTTTTTTTTTTTTTTTTCCTAATTAGAAACCTAGAGGATAATTCCAGGATCACATCTTTAGTGGCCCTGAATCTATAGTGGACAGGAACAACATGGAAGTTAGGCAAATAATGCTACTTAAACTTTAGATTGTGCTTTTGAATAAAAACTATTAGCCTGAATTTAAACAAATGGTACATGATGTAAGAGGGGAAGCATTAATCAGGTTGTTTTATTTTACTTCATGAGAATTTACATTATATTTACCTTATACATACAATAAAAATATACAATCCCTGCCTAATTGATTCTTAAACAGGTGTGACTATAAAGTAGTAATAATGATTTTTTTTTTTTATAAAAGATACACAGATTTTACAAAGTTAAGACAGGGTTAACCTTCAATATAGGTATTTGAAGTATGCTTAGTACAGTCATGGGTTACAAAAAAAAAAATGCATGTAAGTTCGTTTGTAAACATCTTCTGATCTCATTTGCCACTTTTTCTTTTGCTCTCTGTCACAGAGCAGTTTTGTCTCCAGTTATTTGGCATTATGAGATTAACGGATCACAGGTTTTAACCTTGTGGACTTCCAGTCTCTTTATCTGAAAGAAAATAATGCCCGAAACTATAGTATAAGTTCTTTAGGAAAGTACTAGAATATTTGAATAATAGTAAGATAATTAGAGGAAAAAGTAAAACCACCCTTTTTAAGAAAGTAACATAGATCTGGATATATGAAATATAATTTATTATTTAGAATCAGTCACAATGATTTAGAGCCCTTTCTCACATATAGCTAATTTTCTTTGAACAGATTTCTACAAAAGTTGTGGCCAGTTAACTCTGACACAGGGCTGAATTCAGCCCTCCTCACATTGTCCTTTGCTCTTTCTTCAGGCAGTCAAGATCCACCATTAAGGCTCCGCCAAAGAGGAGGAGCCAGTATCAACCCCGGAGGACAGTCAGTGAAACTATTTCTAGTTAAGGAGCAGGGAGTTGTGCTGTCAGCTAATTTTAGAATTTAAAATATAGCTTATTAATTTACAGTTTCTAAAACTCATGCATATTTTTCTATGTAAAGAATATTTAGACAGAAATTATAGTGTTTTATTTCTATCCTGTTCTTTTTGAAACCAGAGAAATGGTCAGTGCATCCCCTAATTGACTGAACTTATATAATTAATTTTAAAATGTTATTAAGGGGAGGTGACTCTTCATGTTAACATGAGAGGACATTTGAATAAAAATAATAGCTTTTGATTTCATCTAAGCAACCTCCATCAGTAGTGTTTGCCATGGAGAACAATGGCAAATGACCTCATTTTCCTCTCTTTTTGAAGATTTTTAGTCTTGTTCTAAGTGTGTGCAACACATTTCAGAACATCCTTTCCCTTTAGATTTTTTCACTTCACCTTTTCTTGTTCTTCATTCTTCTTTTGACTGCCTTTCAATTTTCCCATGAACTTTGTTCCTTCCGTGAACTTTAACTGACAATTTGAACTCCAATTCCATAAGATGACGACTCATTAATTTTATAATTGTGCTTAGAATACAGGAAAATTTTGGTCCCAGGGAATTGTTCTAATTTCTTTTCATCCTGCTTTATGCTCATTCCTTTCAAAGCATATGCTTGAAATATGTCATGTAAAAACAACAAAACTAGAATTTAGTTGCTTCAGTCTTTTAAATTTATCATATATCTTTGTGGGAAGCAGTGGAATATACATGTTGGAGGTGTCTTAACAGCATCCGAGGAAAGCACAAAATTACTTGGTCTTAGTAGATTTGTTCTACATGGGGATCTGGGTTTATTTCATTTTTGACAATTATTTAAAAAATTAAAGGAGATTTTTAGAGAGAATAGTTAAATTTAGCAATTTACTGTAATGTTTTTAAATAGAGTAGAAAAGTTTACATTTTAGCCATAATTCCTAAGGAAAAATAAGCTTTATTAAAATCATTCTGTATGCAAGGATTTATGTTCATCAAGTTGATTTCCTGCTTTTTTATTATCAAATGACAGTTTAAATATGTGAAAATATTCTATAAATTTAAGGTCATTTCATGTAATAAAGTATTTTCAATTAATGTAATATTTTAATTAAGAAATATTTAGACTTTCAATTGTATATGTAAGTGTGTATATATATATTTAACCAAAGTATAAATATTGATTTACAATATTGTATTAGTTTCTGATATAAACATAATTGGAGATTTTTGTAGTGGGTTAAAACATACATTTAATGGTGAGAAAGTAATTGAGAAAAAAATCCCCCACTACATAGAGAGTTTTGTTCTTTTAAAGATGTTGTAGTTTATATGCTCTACTGGAAATCCAGCCCTAATATCATACAAGAAGAGTAAAGCATGTTACTAAGCATATGAAAATATTTCAGTGTGACCTCAAAGGTTATACAGCTCAGAAACAAGAGCTTAGGTTGCCACTAAACTAGCAATCTTTCATATGTTCCAAATGTTACATGGGGAGACATGAGTAATTGACCCTAAGTAATTATATGTAATAATTATATTCCCTGGAATATAAAATTTTGGACCTATTTGGGGGAAAATTTAAAAATTGGTCTACTTGAATGTTCTATCTTTTTGCTTGATTTTCTCTGTTGTGATATTTACCAATTTTTCCTGAATGTTACCATTTGGATGAAACATTGAATGAAACTCCCAGTTTGTACCTGCTAAGCAAATATACTTGGTTCTGGGACAATCCAGGGTCAAATGGGCCAGGAATATTTGGAACAACAAAGTAATATAATTTTCATAGCTGCCCAGGAATTGGGAATAGTAGAGAGGTAAGAGTATTTCTAAGAGATTAATCACAATATTGAACAATTGGTATGAAAACCTCACTGATATTCTGGCTGAAAATTGTTCAATTCTCAGAGAATTGGACAACCGGAGATCTTCCTTTATAAACTAGCACTTATCAATTGAAAAGTAACCGATCCTTAATGTAGAAAAAGTTACTAGTTTAGAATTATTTTTCTTATAACAAATAATGTGATCACACTGTTTTTAAAACATGGAAAATATCTATAAATGCTCAGTTTTGAAGTACCTTATTTCTCTCATGTTCACAATAGTGTTATACTTGGTAGGTAGTGGAAGATCCAGTACAACATACATACTCATACATAGATACATACAGCAAAGTAAAACACATAAGATAACGTATGGCATATGATGCTCTAGAACAAGTGGACTTCAGAGACGGGGGAGTCCAAATGACACATATTTTGGGGGAATGTAAATTCAGCACTAAAAAAAAAAAAAAACCAAGCAAAAAAAAGGATAGGAAATAGAGCCCAGTTTATTGCAAAACTATGGACCTTCAGGAAATTTGAGGAATATTTAAGAGAACCTTTGTCAACGTTAGTCCCATTTCATCTCATTCTCCAGAGATAGTATAGACTAGTGGGTATTCATCTGAAATGAAAGACCTGCCATTTACCCAACTTGAAGTTTGCTAGAGTTTACTTTGAATCATTGGGCTTAACCTATTCTGTAGCAGGTGCAGACAAACCCTGCAGTACTGTGAAACTTTTAATATGGAAACTTCATCCTCTGTTGAAGGGTCTTAGAATATGATAATCAAGGTATTTTTTAATCCCTTTCACATGTATTTCTTTCTCTCCTAATACATACATATATGTCGTGGCTTGAGAATTTCTCCTAAAGCTGCAATTACTTTGGGACACATTTTCTTAAATTCAAGAAATAGATGTAGAAAATCAAGCTTCAATTTCTGGCTCCATGCCAATGACTAATAATTCTCTTCAGCTCTTTTCTGTGCTGCTTCTATTACTGGATAGATGATGGTGACTTTAAATGGCTGCTTTGGGGCTTGGGAAAAATTATAATTATATATATAATATATGTGTATATATATAGCTATTAAGGACAGGAGATTTTTGAAAGATTTACTGACTTTCAAACTGTGAAAAGAGGCTAAGATACCTTATGCTTTTGATGCCTAAGGGCCATGAACCAAAAAGGGAAAGGAATAAAACATACTCATGTGTTGAGGCTCTCGTTTGAAATAATTTTTCTTCTTTCCATCTATGAGTACCCTAACAGGGTCAAAAAGCCATCACCTCTGTTATTTTGTTGAAAGGGCAACAAATGTCTCAACTTTCAGCACACAGTCCCACCATAAGTGAAAACTAAGTAAGCTGAGCTTCAAGTTGCTAATGCTTTTTTCCTGTTACAACTGTAGCCTCATGGTGAACTTTAGAAACAGATTCGAATTTTTCATCATAATTTCCCCCTGACATAAGTGGTAGATAATTAAACTAAATTCTTCCCCTCAAGAGTCAGTTTTCTATTTTTTTTCCTGCAGTGAAATAAGTCATATTGGTTCGAAATCTGATCCAAGGTTCAATCAAATGTTATCTCTTCTTTAAAAAATGGTATCCAAGTCAGTCATTACATGTATTGTTTGCATTTAGGAGAAACTATGAGCTCATGTTATGACCAATACTATCATCTTGTGAAATCGCAAGTGTCTTGGTGTTTTTTTTTTTTTTTTTAACTTTAAGAAAAGGAAAACAAATTTCTCAATGTGCCTAATGAAACTCTTTCAGCACTGCCATTAAAAATCTTGGATGGAATGGAATTGAGATTAGTCAGAATAGCTACTTGTGGACAACTGCCAAATATCAAAGGAAAGCTAATAAACTATATATAAAGTTCTGTAAACACAGTAATTTAGATTTGTAAGAATAATTTCAGTCTTTTAAGTAGGAAAAAGAAGAAAGTCTTATAGGGTAGACTTTAACTGTTGTTAGGATGAAATATAATGGAATATGGTGGAAAAATTATCACAAATTTTTATTAAGTATTAATTTATTAGAAGTTTGGAGGCTGTATATTTATACTATTTCTAAAATAAATCGATTACTGATTCCACAGAATCAAAACTTTTTCTGATGCTCAAATATGTATAAGTTTGCAGTATATTTGAGCAGTCATACTGTATTTCACAGTTCCATTCACATGACTGTCTGATCCATGGCTTATATTTATTATTGACCTGTTTACACATTATATTGTCATTCAGCTGAAAAAGGTAGGAATCCTGTTCACAACAAGTAAACTTACAATATTAAAAATTGAATCCAAGAAAAGCAGCAAACCCCCAAATTTGTGTTATTTCTCTGGTTTGTATGTTATTAATTTTTAAAATTTTTATTCATGGCTCTGTTTCCTTTGGACTAATACATGTTATTATGTGCTTACCTCACCAATGAAGAATGGTAAGTCTCTAATCTCACTCAATTTCGTACTTTTCAATTCTGGTACTAATTTGTCTGAAAGAAAGCAAACACTGAGTCACCATAATAACTTATCTTAGTGTAGCACTATAGTACCATACCTTTTCTGAGCAAGTTTTATATGTTGTCTTATTTTACCCCCTTTTTTAAAAAAATTCTGTAGGTAGGTGGCAAATGTTACTATGGTTAGTTGAAAAAAAAGGAAACTGGTGCATAAAAGAAATGTGACCTTCCTAAAATCATAGAACTAATTACTCTTATTTTTTAAGAACACAAAGTTTTATTCTGCACAAATTAAGCACAGTAAGTGCCCTATTTATTTAATCCCTCTGTAAAGGTAGACATATTATCTTCATTTTACATTTGAGGAAAGAAAAGCCTAGTCCCAAGTTCATGCAGCTAGCAAGTAGTAAATATATTCTAACCTGGCTAAGGCTGATTTTAAAGGCCAGTTTTCTTTAAATGTATATAGCCTTTTAGATTGGTCTAGCGTTTGTATTAAAAATAGTGCTTTCAACTAGTCATAACTTACCCTTTTTTTGTCGAGATTACGACTCCTACCCAATTAATAGAGTGAAATTTAATATAATCATAAGTATTTGTAGAGAAATAATAATTTTTGCAGATGTTAATCTTTTTTTTTTTTTTTTTTGGACTTTTAAGAGCTCTTAGATTTCCAGTCAAGATGGCAGAATAGGACCACAACTGACCGCTAAACCACCATCAGGGGAAAAAAAAAACTGGAACCTAGCAAAAAAAACCCAAAAAAACAAAACAACCCTACTTCGACTGCAAACATAAAGAGGGAACCTCAGCAGGATGGTAGGAGGGGCGTGCTCGTGATATAATCCAGCCCCATGCTCCTGGGGTGGGTGACCCACAAGCTGAAGAAGAATTAAGTTGCAGAGGCCCTCCCACAGGAGTGAGAGTGAGAGTTCTGAGCCCCACGTCAGGCTCCCCAGCTCGGGGTTCTGGCACTAGGGGGAGGAGGAGACATCTGGTTTTGAAGGCCAGTGGGACTTAACTCCAAGAGCCCCACAACACTGAGGCAAGCAGAGACTTCATTCTCTGGGGAAGCGTACAGAGAATCTTGCATGTTCCAAGTCCCAAGGCAGAGGCAGTGATTTCATAGGAACTTTGGTCAAACGTGTCTGCTGGTTTTGGAAGTTCTCCTGGGGATGTAGGGGACTTCTGCAGCTCACCTTGGGGACATAAAATCTGGTGGCAGACACTCTGTGAGTGTTCATGTACATGAGCTTTCCTGGAGGCTGACATCTTGACTGGATCGTCGGCACCAGGACCTAGCCCAACCCAACAGCCTAAAGGCTTAAGGCCTGGGAAGCCTCACCCATCAGCAGACATCCTGAGCCACAAATGCATCTCCTCTAGCCACACCACTATCTGTAATAGCAAAGAACAAATCTGACTCCATATGAGACCTGTCCCTTTGGCTTTAACCCTGTGCCCAGTTTTTTAGGCTTAGTCTTGCTAGCTCTGCACTCATGTAAAGATAACAAGTTGCAGAATAGAGAATAATGTTTGTTTTGTTGGAGGATTTGCAGGAGCACCATGAGCTGGCCCACGTGGACAGCTGCAAGAACAAAGAATTCCTACACCAACAAGTTTGCAACATCAAACCACATCTCTCCCCCTCTTTTTTTTGTATAAAAGGAGCCTGTATTCTGACTTGGGGAGGATGGTTCTCCAAGACATTAGTCTGCCATCCTCTTGGTCTGCTAGCTTTCCAAATAACGTCACTAGATATTTCATGTGAATGGAATCATACAATATTTGTCCTTTTGTGTCTGGCTTATTTCACTCAGTATAATGTTTCAAGGAGCATCACTGTTGTAGCCCGAATCAGAATTTCATTCTTTTGAATGGAATGAATAATGTTAATAATAATGAATAATATTACATTTTCTATACATATTGCATTTTCACATTCCTTGCCCCAACACGACGTCTGTCTCCCGATTTACTGGCCTGTTGTGCGGCGAGCAGAATGAAGACAGCCTAGAGCCTTGCTGCTCATGGCCAGCCAGCCCCATTTGGGGAATTATCAGGTAAGGCCCTAGTAGCTGCCAGGACCACTTGTCCTGAGGATCTTTCCTTCAAAACTCCCTGAAGTTGCACCGGCTGCCGCAGTGCTTGGCAGTTGGAGCAAGGAATCGACATGGGGGGACCAATGGCCTCCATACAGTAAGGTAAGTCACTCTGGTGCATACAGCCAGAAACTTTATTCCTCTCCACTTGGGGTGTTTTCTCCAGAATAAGCCAATTTGTTTTGTATTTTGAGTGGGGTACCCTGTTGGAGAGAGGAGACAGTTTTTGGATTCTACTGGATTTGTGAACTGGTTTATTTGCTTCTGTTTTGTGTTCAGTCATGTTAGACTTTGCGCCTTTTGTGTCTTACTGTTCTTAAACTTATAGATATGGGAAATACTCCATCTATCCCTAAGGAAAGCCTTTTGGGGCGTGTCTTAAATTAATGGGGAAAATATAACTGTGAGCCTATGGTTAAGAAAAAGATACTTTTGTGTAATAGTGTGTGACCCCAATATATGTTAAGATCAGAGGAACAATAGCCCCTGAATGGCTCAATTACTATACAATCTTGCAATTAGAGTTGTTTTGTGAGAGGGCAGGGAAAAATTATGTAATTCCATACGCAGAAGCATTTACGCTATTACATCAGGAGGAAAAGAAGTCAGACAGCTGCCACCTTACGGTGCAGCAGTCTGAAAGGGAAAACCTGTTCTGCAAGAGGGAAGGGGAGAAAATGAGGATGTGTTACTTCAAACCTTAAACCTCTCTCTGGCTGATCCTGCTTTCCTACCAATCAGGCTGTGCCAGCAGCTAATCCAACTGCTCTCATGCCACCTATCGCCTCCTGTTTCCCCTATTTATGGGACTCAATTAGAAGTTAGTATGTTACCCCTGGGGCCCAGAGACTTGGTTTGATGCCACCATCTAACACCTGACAGGGCACTCAGACTGGGAGCCAATTCCCTTGCGCCAATATCCCGTAGGAGGCCTTAAACAAATCTGAAGTTGAGAATGGATTGTACATCCATATAAATCCGGCTGGTTGGCCATTTGCATTAACTGGAAAAACCATAACCCCTCTTACAGAGAGGACCCCTCCCTCTTGGGCAGACCTACACACTTTTATGAATATGATGCTCACTGGGGATGAAAGGAGGATGGTCATTCACAAGGCTAGAGAGGAAGCACACCAGCTTCATCTAGGGGATCCAGATGGAACTCCAGAAGCAAACCTGGCAGTTCCTACTGCTGAGCCTAACTGGAATCCTAGTGATGGAGACATGCCACTCCTAGAGCATTACAGGAAGTGTATCTTGGCAGGTCTTTGAAAGGGGATACCTAGGCAAAAGAGCTGAAACAAGATTCAGGAGATACACCAAAAATCCAGTGAGGATCCTTCTGAGTTTCTAGAAAGAATTCATCAAGCTTATAGATGCTATACTGATGCAGACCCCAAGGCCCCTGAAAATATGAGAATGGTGATTATGGCCTTCATTGGGTAAAGCGCCCCAGATATAAGAAGAGAATTACAAAGGTAGATGGTGCATTTGAAATGAACCCTTCTCAGGTAGTAATGTTGCTTTTAAACTGTTCAACAACAAGGAACAACGACAGAAGAAAGAAGATGCAAAACAGAACACAGCTTTTCTGGCAGCAGCATTGGATTCCCTGGAAGGCGAGTCACCTGAAGAGAGGTAAGCCACCACTGGGGAAGGAACAATGCGCCTACCCCAAGGAGGAAGGGCATTGGAAAAAAGATTGCCCTCGGTTAAAAAGTAAGAAGGAAAAAAATAAAAGGAGAATGGGAACTTCTCATATAGTAGAAAGAGGACTGCTCTGATGAGGAATGAATAGGCCCAGAGACTCCCTTAGAGTTGAGGCTCCTAATTCCAATTTCCCCACAGGAGCCTCAGGTAACTTTGACAGTGGGGGACAAATTGACTGATTTTCTATTAGGTACGGGTGCGACATACTCTGTGGTAAACACTAAGATGGCACAGAAGACTCCTCAATCCATCCCAGTCACAGGAGTTTCTGGACAAAGTACAAAAGTGTTCATTCTTACAAACCCTGGAATGCCAACTAGGGGACCTCACCCTGAAACACAGCTTCTTGTATATGCCAGTGTGTCCAATCCCTCTTTTGGGCTGAGATCTCCTTTGTAAATTAAATGCTCAAGTAACTTTTTCACCAGAACAGCTTAACATCAGGGTCCCACCGGAGCATGCTCTAAGTCTGCAGATGGCACACGTGGAAACCCCAGAAACAGACACAGAGCTCTTTCCCCACAAGGCCTATGAAAAGGTAAAGCCAGAAGGGTGGGCTGACGGCACCCCAGGAAAGGGCAAAAATGCATGGCCAATATATATCCCATTAAAAGGCAATAATGGGACCCCTAATCTAAAACAATATCCTCTGAGACAAGAGGCCCAAAAGGGAATTCAACCAATTCTCAAGAAGAAGTTTTGGAAATCAGGACTGATTAAACCTTGTAGGTCCCCATACAACATCCCTATTCTCCCAGTCAAAAAGCCAAACTCAGAGGAGTATTGCTTTGTCCAAGACTTCAGGGCTGTTAGTGAAGTATGCTGAGACTTACACCCTGTAGTGCCTAATCCATATGCTCTGCTCACAACTGTCCTGGGTGAATATGGCTGGTTCTCAGTTTTGGACTTGAAAGATGCTCTGTTCTGCATTCCCATTGTAGGAGAATCACAGCAGCTATTTTGCGTTTGATGGCAGGACACAGAAACACAGGTCGTCCAACAATATTGTTGGACAGTCCTGCCTCAAGGATTTGAGTTCCCCTACCTTGTTTGGGGAAATGTTAGCTAAGGCCCTTAAAAACTTAATATTGGATGAAAGACTCTTAGTCCAATATGGAGATGATTTGCTCATAGCAAGCATATGATAAATGTCTACAAAATACCATCAGGACCCTGAATTATTTGGCCAGTTGTGGATATAAGGACTCCAAGAAAAAGGTCCAAATATATAAACAAGAAGTCTGGTATCTGGGCTTTGTCCTCTCCCTCTTTTGCCTGATTGAAAACAGTCAATAGCAGTATTGGGTACACCCAAAACCCGCAGACAACTGAGGGGGTTTCTGGGAATGGCAGTGTTCTCTCGGATTTGGATCCCAAGCTATGGGCTCATAGTAAAGCCCCTCTATGAGGCTTTGAAAGGACATGGTCTTGAGCCCCTTATTTGGACTAAAGAATGCCAAACAGCCTTTGAAACAATAAAAATAAAGTTAGTCTCAACTTCAGATTAAAAAAAAAAAAAACCTTTCCAGTTATGTCCACAAGAGACAAGGTGTTAAGTCCCAGGGTGTTAATTCAAACTCTGGGGAATATTGGTAGACCTGTTGCCTACTTCTCAAAACAACTAGAACAGACTGTTAAGGGATGCCCCCCTTGCCTTCAAGCTGTAGCAGCTACTTGTGACATACTTCCAGAGGCTGGGAAGTTTACCCTGGGGCAACCCACCACCGAGTATGTCCCCCACCATGTCCTTTCTTTACTGAAACAAACAGGCGGCTACTGGCTGACTTCTGAGAGAATGGGAAAGTACCAAGCCGTTTTCTTAGACAACCCCAATGAAAGACTTCAGGTCACTTCAGCCCTAAATAAAACCAGCCACATTGCTCCCAAAGGATGCCGCACAGTGCCCCAGCAGAGTGGACCTAACGGACCAGCTGGTTGAGCCAGACTGGGAACCATTCACCAATAGAAGTAGCCTCGTGGACCAAGTTAGGCGATGCACTGGGTACGTGGTGGTAACACTTAAAAAGATTGTTGAGGCAAAAGCCCTGCCCCCAGGGAGCTCAGCTCAGAAGGCAGAAATCATTGCTCTGACAAGGGCCCCACTACTCACTGAAGGGAAGTGAGTAAATGTATACACAGATTCTAGCTATGCATTCCTCATGGTGCATGCTCACGGGGCAATCTGGAAAGAAAGGGGACTCCTCACTTCAAAAATAAAGAAAAAACATGGCTCTGAAATCCTGTCAGTATTAGAAGCAGTCCATAAGCCCTCACAAGTGGCCATAATGCACTGTCCAGGCCACCAAAAAGGCAAAACTCATATAATAAAAGGCAATCGGTTAGCTGATCAAGCTGCAAAGAGAGCAGCAAAGGAAGGTGATTATTATGCCATAATAGGATCACTTCTCCCACAGACTGACTTGTCAAAATACCAGCCGGTGTATTCACAAAACGACAAGGAGATGGCCAAAGAGTGGGGTTTCACTCTTGATCACATCTCACCTGGCTGGAAATGTAGTGCACAAGGAATTATCTTGATCCCCGAGGCACTCTTGGACACTGTGCTGCAGCACATACATAATGGTACCCACTACGGGAGATGTCACCTTACAATGGATTCAAAAGTATATAATGGGGCCTAACCTACAAAAGACCATCCAGCGAGTCATTCAGAACTGTATGACTTGTACTAAAAACAACCCAAAGACTGCCATCAGGCCTCTCCCGCTGGGGACCCAACATAGAGGAACCTGCCCCCCTGAGGACTGGCAAATAGGCTTTACTCAAATGCCTCGAGCTGTAGGAAATTTCAGATACCTGCTAGTGTTTGCGGACACTTTTTCAGGATAGGTAGAGGCATATCCCACCCAGACAGAAAGTCTCTGGAGTGGCTAAAGCCCTCCTTAAAGAAATTATCCCCCAATTTGGACTGCCTAATACTCTTCTAAGTGATAATGGGCCTGCTTTTGTCTCTAGCATAACCCAGCAAGTGTCTAAAATACTGCAAATTAACTGGAAACTACATTCATCTTGGAGACAACAATCAACAGGGAAAACTGAGAAAATGAATCATACATTAAAAAGGAGTATTGTTAGAAATATGTCAAGAGACTAATTTAACTTGGGATAAGGCCTTGCCAGTTGCCCTGCTAAGGATCAGAGTGGCTCCCAGAAGCAGGCTTAAATTAAGCCCCTCTGAAATACTGTATGGTAGGCCATTCCAGGTGTCTCCTGGGCAGGAGAATCTATAAAGACTCTAGAAGACCTGGCAGTTGCCAATTATGGTAAAACTTTGGGCACTCTACTAACCTTTATTCATGAGTTTGCCCCCAACAGGTCTGCCTATCCAACTGAATGAAGCAGCCTTACATTCTTTCCAACCAGGGGACCAAATCCTGCTTAAAACATGGAGGGAACAAGGGCCTGAGCAACAGCTGACTGCAAGGTGGACAGGACCAAATGTGGTATTACTTACCACGCACTCACTCATCTGTCAAGTTAGCTGGGATAAAGCCATGGATTCATCACACACAGATTAAAGCAGCACCACCATCATCAGAATCAGAAAACAACCCAACTCCTGAGAGGCAATGGTTTTGTAAACCCTTAGAAGACCTAAGGTTACTCTTTATAATCTCAATACTTATCTTCCTAAATTTCAATTATAGCTGGAGAAAGGTCAACCTATTTGTTTAATCTTGTTTAAATGAATAGCACAGGAATCTACTGTAATTATGGTACAGTGGAAGAAGTTAACATTAAAAGATACATATTGGGAACTGGAACCAAAACTCCAACAAAGTACTAAGGAGTTTTATCAGGTTCAAATAGTTGTAAATAAAGAGGAAAAAAAAAAAAAAGAAGACAGAGATTATACTACTGACTAAAGATACCCACGGATGTTCCCTGTCAAAGGCTGATCAATCCATCCCATAATCACCCCCTCATCACCCTTTTTCAGTAGAAGTAGCCAGAACGGTCATCACCCCTTTTCCCACAAGATTGTGGGATGGACATTGACAGTGGGGAAATGTAATAGCAAAGAACAAATCTGACTCCATATGAGACCTGTCCCTTTGGCTTTAACCCTGTGCCCAGTTTTTTAGGCTTAGTCTTGCTAGCTCTGCACTCATGTAAAGATAACAAGTTGCAGAATAGAGAATAATGTTTGTTTTGTTGGAGGATTTGCAGGAGCACCATGAGCTGGCCCACGTGGACAGCTGCAAGAACAAAGAATTCCTACACCAAGAAGTTTTAACAACAAACCACATTTCCCCCCACCCCCACCCCCTTTTTTTGTATAAAAGGAGCCTGTATTCTGACTTGGGGAGGATGGTTCTCCAAGACATTAGTCTGCCATCCTCTTGGTCTGCTAGCTTTCTGAATAAAGTTGCTATTCCTTGCCCAACACCACATCTGTCTCCCAATTTATTGGCCTGTCATGCGGTGAACAGAGTAAGTTTGGACTTGGTGACATATCTACCAGAGGACAAGTACCAAACTCTTCCCAGCGCTGGGCAGGCACTGACTCCTCCTGCCAGGAAACCTGCATAAGCCTCTAGTCCAGCCTCATCCACCAGGAGGCAGACACCAGAAATAAGAAAATAACCCCAAAGCCTGTGGAAGGAATCCACAAACACAGGCCAGACTATACCCCTGGAACCAGCTGGACACTAGCCATTGGGTGACAAGAGAGGAGGGTACTGCTGGGACGCAAGGACATCTCCTACAGAGGGCCACTTCTCCAAGGTCAAGAGACATAATTAACTTACCTACAAATACAAATAGAAAGATAATATGAGGCAGCAGAGGAGTATCTTCCAGGCCAAGGCACAAGATAAAATCCCAGAAGAAATAAGTGATGAGTAGGCAGGCAATCTATCTGAGAAAGAGTATAGAGTAATGATGGCAAAGATGTTCAGAGAACTCTGGAGAACAGATGCACAGGGATAAGTTTTAGCAGAGACTTGGAAAATATAAAGAATACCCAGAGGTGAAGAATAAAATTACTGAAATGAATAATACACTAGAAGGAACTAAGTGAGGCAGAAGAACAGATCAATGAGCTAGAAGGCAGATTAGTGGAAATCACTACTGTAGAATAGAAAAAAGAATGAAAAGAAATGAGGATAGTTTAAGAGGACTCTGTGACAACAGGAAGCATACTATATTTACATTATAGGGGTCCTAGAAGGAGAAGAGAAAGGACCTGAGAAAATTTTTGAAGAGATAATAAACAAAAACTTCCCTAACTTGGGAAATGAAACAGTCACCCAAATCCAAGAAACACAAAGAGATCCACATAGGATCAACCCAAAGAGGAACAAAGCAAGGCACACAGTAATCAAATTGACAAAAATTAAGGATAAGGAGAAAATATTAAAATCAGAAAGAGAAAAGCAACATATAACATACAAGGGAAATCCTCCCATTAGGTTATAAGCTGATTTTTCAGCAGAAACTCTACAGTCCAGAAGAGACTGGCATGATATATTTAAAGTGAAGAAAGGGAAAAACTTACAACCAAGAATACTCTATCCAGCAAGGTTCTTATTCAGATTTGAAGGAGAACTCAAAGGCTTCACAAATAAAAGAAGGCAGCACAACCAAACCACCTTTACAACAAATGTGAAAGGAACTTCTCTAGTCATCAAACCACAAGAAAAGAGAACAAAAGAAAGAGGGGGAAAAAAAAAAAAAGACCTACAAAAACAACCCCAAACAATTAACAAACTGGCAATAAAAATATGTATTGATAATTACCTTAAATGTAAATGGTTTAAATTCTCCATCCAAAAGACATAGACTGGCTGGATTAAAAAATAAGACCCATAAATATGCTGTCTACAAGAGACCCACTTCAGAGCTAGAGAACATGCAGGCTGAAAATAAGGGGATGGAGAAAGATATTCTGTGCAAATGGAAACCAAAAGAAAGCTGGAGTAACAATAGTTATAAAAGTCAAAATAGATTAAAAAAAGAAAAAACACTGTTAGAAGAGACAAAGAAGGACACTACATAATGCTCAAAGGGTTAATCTAAGATGAGGATACGACACTTATAAATATATAAATATACATACACAATATAGGAGCACCTCAATATGTAAGGTGATTATTAATAGACATAAAAGGAGAAATCGATGACAACACAATGTAAGTGCGGGACCTTAACACCCCACTTGTATCAATGGACAGATCATCCAGACAGAAAATCAAAAAGGGAATACAGGCCCAAAATAACACATTAGACCAGATGGACTTAACTGATATCTATAGAGCATTCCATCCAAAAGCAACAGAATACACATTCTTCTCAAGTGCACATGAAATATTCTCCAGAATCTACCACATGCTGGCCCACAAACCTAGCCTCAGCAAATTTAACAAAATTGAAATTGTTCCAAGCATCTTTTCTGACCACAATGCTATAAGGTTAGAAATCAAATAGAAGGGAAAAAAAAGTGTAAAAACTGCAAACACCTGGAGGTTAAACAATATGCTACTAAACCAGTGGGTCACTGAAGAAATCAAAGAGGAAATCAAAAAATACTTTGAGACAAATGAAAATGAAAAAGTGACCCAAAACCTCTTGGATGAAGCAAAATAAGTTCTCAGAGGGAAGTTTATAGTGAAATTTATACCTCAGGAAATAAGGAAAATCTAAAGTAAACCACCTAACCTTCCACTTAAAGCAGCTAGAGAAAACACAAAGTTAGTAGAAGAAAAGAAATCATAAAGGTTAGAAATAAATGAAACAGAAACTAAAAAACAATAGAAAATACCAATGAAACTAAAAGCGGATCTTGGAATAGATAAACAAAATTGATAAACCATTAGTCAGACTTACCAAGAAAAAAAAGGGAGAGGGCTCAAATTAAAAAATCAGAAATGAAAAAAGTTACAACTGACACCACATAAATACAAGAGATCATAAGAGGCTACTATGAGCAACTGTACACCAACAAAAAGGACAACATAGAAGAAATGGACAATTTCTTAAAAGATACAATTTACCAACACAGAACCAGGAAGAAATACGTGATATGAAGAGACCAATTACCAGTACCAAAACTGAATCAGTAATTAAAAACCTCCCAACAAACAAAAATTGAGGACCAGGTGGCTTCACAGGGGAATTCTACCAAACATTTGGAGAAGACTTAACATCTATCCTTCTGAAACTACTCCAAAAAATTGCAGAGGAAGGAATACTTCCAAATTCACTCTATGAGGCCATCCTTACCCTGATACCAAAACTAGACAAAAATATCACACACACACAAAAGAAATTATGGGCCAATATCACTTATGAATATAGATGCAAACATCCTCAACAAAATACTAGCAAATCAACTTCAATGATGCATTAAAAAGATCATACACCATGATCAACTAGGATTTATCCCAGGGACACATAAATTTTTCAATATCTGCAAATCAATCAATGTGATACACCACATTAATAACCTGAAGAATAAAAACCATATAATCATCTCAATAGATGCAGAAAAAGCTTTTGATAAAATTTAAAATCCATTTATGATAAAAACTTTCCAGAAAGTGGGCATACATGGAACATACCTCAACATAATAAAGGTCATATAGGACAAACCCACAACAACATCATACTTAATGGGGGAAGCCAAAAGCATTTTCTCTAAGATCAGGAACAAGACAAGGATGCCCTCTTTTGCCACTTTTATCCAACATAGTTTTGAAAGTCCTAGTCATAGCAATCAAAGAAGAAAAAGAAATAAAAGGAATGCAAATTGGAAATGAAGACGTAAAATGGTCACTGTTTGCAGATGACATGATACTTACACATAGAAAATCCTAAATTAGCGACCAGAAAACTACTAGAACTTATCAATGAATTTGGTAAAGTTTCAGGATACAAAATCAATATACAGAAATGTTGCATTTCTATACACTAACAATAAAATAGCAGAAAAAGAAATTAAGGAAACAATCCCACCACTTACCATCCCACCAAAAAGAATAAAATACCTAGGAATAAATCTACTCAAGGAGGCAAAAGACCTATTCTCCAAAAACTGTAAGACACTGATGAAAGAAATTGAAGATGATATAAACAAATGGAAAGATACACCATGTTCTTGGGTTGGAAGAATCAATATTGTTAAAATGGCCATACTACCTAAGGCAATAAACAGATTCAATGCAATCCCTATCAAATTACCCATGACACTTTTTAGAGGGCTGGAACAAAAAATGTTCAATTTTTTGTGGAAACACAGAAGACCCCATAAAGCCAAAACAATCTTGAAAAAGAATGGAGGAGGGGGAATCATGCTCCCTTACTTCAGATTGTATTACAAAGCTACAGTAATCCAGACATTATGTTACTGTCACAAAAACAGACACACAGATCAATGGAACAGGATAGGAAGTCCAGAAATAAACCTTCACACTTATGGTCAACTAACCTACAACAAAGGAGGCAAGAATTTACAATGGATAAAAGAAAGTCTCTTCAATAGGTGGTGCTGGGGGAACTGAACAGCTGCCCGTAAAGGACTGAAACTAGAACATTCTTTAACACTATATTCAAAAATAAACTCAAAATGGATTAAAGACTTAAGTGTAAGACCAGATACTATAAAACTCTTACAGGAAAACATAGGCAGAACACTCATGGACATAAATCACAGCAGTGTATTTTTTGAGTCAGTTCCTGGAGTAATGGAAATAAAACCAAAAATAAACAAATGGGATCTAATTAAACTTAAATCTTTTGTACAGGTAAGGATACCATCAACAAAACAAAAAGAAAACCTACAGAACAGGAGAAAATGTTTGCAAATGGTGTGACTGACAAGGGACTAATTTCCAAAATATACAAACAGCTCATGCACCTTAATATTAAAACAAACAAACCACCCAATCGAAAAATGAGCAGAAGACCTAAATAGCTGTCTCTACAAGAAGGACATACATATGGCCAATGGCTACACGAAATGATGCTCAGTATTACTAATTGTTAGAGAAACGCAAATCAAAACTACAATGAGATATCACTTTACACTGGTCAGAATGGCCATCATTAAAAAGTCTACGAACAATAAATGCTGAAGAAGGTGTGGAGAAAAAGGAACCCTTTCTACACTATTGGTGGGAATGTAAACTGGTGAATCACTATGGAGAACAGTATGGAAGTTCCTTAGAAAACTAAAAGCAGACTTACCATATGATCCAGCAATCTCCCTCCTTGGGCATATATCCAGAGAAAAATGTAATTCAAAAAGACAAATGCACCCCAGTGTTCATAGTGGCACTATTTACAAATAGCCAAGACACAGAAGCAACCCAAGTGTCCATCGACATATGACTGGATAAAGAAGTTGTGGTGAATGTGTGTGTGTGTGTGTGTGTGTGTGTGTGTGTGTATTTCTCCAATAGAATACTACTCAGCCATAAAAAAGAATAAAATAATGCCATTTGCAGCAACATGGATGGAACTGGAGCTCGTCATTCTAACTGTAGTAAGCCAGAAAGAGAAAGAAATGCCATATGATATCACTTATTTGTGGAATCTTAAAAAAAAAAAAAAAAGGACACAAATGAACTTATCTACAAAACAGAAACAGACATAGAGAATAATCTTATGGTTATCAGGGGTTAAAGTGAGTGGAAGGGATAAAAAAAAGAAAAAAAAGTTCTCTGTATATTTTTGGTAAATCAGCTATGATATGAAGATTTGTGTCTACCAGAAGTTCTCATGTTAAAATCCTAATCCCTAGTGTTAGTAATAGGAGGTGGGGTTTTGGGGAGGTGATTATGTCATGAGGATGGAGCTCTCATTATTGGGATTAGTGCCCTTATAAAAGAGGCCCCAGAGAGCAACCAGTCCCTGTTTATTACAGAAAGCATTCACTGGACTATGCTGGCACCTTGATCTTGGACTTCCCAGCCTCTGGAACTATAGGAAATATATTTATTTTTTAATAAAAAAACATTTAAAAAAATTTATGTTCTACTAATTGTCACACTACAATAATCTGAGTGGACTTGGAAAAGAAGTATTGCTTCTGTGCATAATGGATGGCTCTCTTTGCAGAAGGAAAACTAATCAGAATAAAATTTCAAGCTAAGTTTAGGATTTTTATCTTATAAATCATATGTGCATAATGTTCACATAAAATAAACATAAAATACAATGATATAAAAATGTTCTTGTAACCACTGACCAGCTTAGGAAATAATATTTTATACATATTATTGATATTTGTGTCCCTTGCTCAAATTTATTCTCCATCCTCTTTCTGCAAAAGTATATCACAACCTTGTATTTAATATTAATCTATCTCACATATGGCTTTATAAATCAAAATATGTATATTTGTCAATAGCATGCAGTGTTATGTTCTATATTTCAGAATGTAAAACTACCCTTTTGAGGCATAGGCACATGGCCTACCTAAAACTGAGGATGAATTAGAGCAATAGATAAAAGCTCCTGAACCTCACCATCAGCTGAGTAATCTATTTAATAAAAAGTAGCAGAGCAGTTTATTACCAGAGGAAGGACAAGGGAGTGGGGAGACCACATTTGTGGCACAGCATGTAGATAAGGATGAAAGCTGGGGATAGAGCAAGAGCAATTAGAGTGGGAGCTCCAGAGTCAGAAGAATTTTCTAAGTTCAACCACTAAAGAAATTTGAAGCCTGTTGTGTTCTAAAGGTAATCATAGCGAGATGCAAAGATAGATGGATAGATAGGTAAACCAGCTACAACCCCATACTAACACCCTGAAAGAAGAAAAGATGTGCTCATTGCAGGCATAAATACTATTTTCTTCATTCTCTACTTTTTTATACATTACTGTCAACATTTAATAAAAAATCCAAGACAAAAAGGGAAGAAAAATTTACCCACTGTGAAGAAAGTTATAAAGTCAGATATTATCCAGATATCATTGGACTGAACTTTAGAATAACCATGACTGATATGTTAAATAATCCCATAGAAAATATTGGCAATATGCAGGAACAAATGGGGAATTTCAACACAGAGGTGAAAACTAGAAGAGCTAAATGATAATAAGAGAAATGAAGGAAAAATGGCAACAGAAGTGATAAATGCTTTCAAAGAGCTCACCCTCAAAAAGCTGAAGAAAGTAATCAAAATTGAAAGTAAGCCAATAAAATTATCAAAATTTAATCTTAAAGAAAAAATAAAACAAATAGCATCCAAAAACTGTAATGAGATGAAACAAAAACAAAAAAAGTGAAAAGATACATAGCTGTAATATAGTATCAAGTAGTATAACATACATGTAATTCAAGCCCCATGAGAAAAGAAGAAAAAGAATATGGAAGAAGAAACATTTGAGAAATAATAGCTGAGAAATGTCCAATAATAAGGAAAGATATTAAAACACGAACCAAGAAGCTCAGGGAAACCCAAGCAGGATAAATAAGAAAATCCATATACAGATTCTTAGACACATAATATTCAAATTTGCAAACTGCTTGAAAAAAGATAAAAAAGAACATCTTGCAAGAAGCCAGAGAGAAAATGAAAATAAGAAATACAGCTGACTTCTCAGAAACTATGCAAACACAATGACAATAAACTGACAGTTAAAGTACCAACATGAAAAAATTGGCAATTCAAAATTCTATGCCTAGCAAAAATATCTTTCAAAATATAAAGGTAAAAATGTAAACATTTATTTGTTATTTTGCTTACACATTTTTATGTTACTTATTTACGGGAACTCATTGTTATGTCTTTGAGACTCCTCTATTGATGTACATAACTAATTCATCTATTTTGTCTCTCATACATTTTTCTGTAAATATAAACTCAGTTTTAAAATTAATCTTTTGCTGGTGGACATTGAGGTTTTCCATTTTTTCCTATTCTCAATATCACTATAGTAACATTCTTAATAAGTGTCTTCTGCTAACTAATGCATGAGATTTTCTCTATGATGTAAGATTAGGTGTGGCATTTCTAGTTAAAGTGTGTATTTGAAATTTTTGACTTTGATAGCAATAAATTACTTTGCATAGTGTTTAAACAACTTACATTCCCACTAATAGTTTACAATAGTGCCAGTTATAGTAATCTAAATTATTTTCATAATGTGTGACAGGATTTTTAAATTTTTACTTGTTGAAATACAAATCCATTCTATCACTTTTTTTCACTGTCATTTGTACTTACAGTTTTTTTTATTATTACTAGTGAGGTTGCAGGGGGGTTTTGCATTTATTGGAAATGTAACTTTTTTTTCACCACTAATCAACAATTTTTTTTTCTAGTAAGTTCTCCTAATCTTATTAATTGGACAGACGTTGTATACTTATTCTGTACATTAACCCTCCAAATTGTAAATAGTTATTGTGAATTCTATCTTTTCACATTTTTGTGAAGTCTTTTGATGCACGGAATATCCTAGTTTCATATAACTCAGTGTATCAGTCTTTTACTCTTATGGTTTTCAGGTTTTAGGTCTCATTAAAAATTTGACCTCCATCTGGTAGTCCTTAAGATATTTTCTTCTTTATGTTTCACATTTTACTCATCAATTTTTGATCCTGTATCTGGGATTTGTTTTTTTGTATACTATGTAAGGTGGTGAGTAAATCTCTCTATATATGACAAGCTGTCCCAGAATCATTAGACCATTTATTCCTAAGTTTTCAGTTTTACTAAAGTAATAAGGAAATGTAACAAAATGCACATGATTAAATTGTATAAGCTGATAAATTTTTACATACACATGCACTCATAAAATCATCACTACAATCAAGGAAAATAACCTTTCACCACAAAATCCTTCATGTCTTTTTGTAATCTCTCTCTGAAGACCATCCTTGTCCATTTTACCCCTAGGCCAACACTTTATATATATTTTTCTGTTTCTCAATTTCTGTCTTATCCTCTGGGAAGTCAGTTACATGTATATTAGGCTGGTTGAAATCCCACAGCTCAATATGATGTGTTCATTTATTTTCAGTTCCTTTTATCTGTGTTACATTTTGGACATTTTCCATTACTTTATCTTCAGGTTCACTAATCTTTTCTCTTGCAAGTCTAATCCACATTAATCTCATTCCACTTGTTTTTCAACACAGTCATTCATTTCTCATAAGAAATTTGATTTGGGCATATTTTATAAATCTTTTATGTCTAAATTTAACATGATCAGTCTTTAACTTCTTAAACATTTGGAATATATAATTCAAGTTTGTTTGTTTTAATGTCCTTGACTGGTAATTTCTATTAAATAATTTTTGTCTTTATAATGGGTCATACTGTTTTATTTCTTTGCATGCCTGGACATTTTTTTATTTGATGCCAAACATTGTGAATTTTACCTTGTTGGGTGCCAGGTATTTTCATATTTCTACAAATATTCTTAAGCTTTTATTTTTGGTGTGCAGTTAAGTTACTTGAAAATACTTTGCTCCTTTCAAGTTCTTTCATTTAAGTTTACTATTAGGATCAGGATCAGGGAAGCCTATAGTCCAGGGCTAAATTTCACTTACTATTAAGCCATATACTTAAGTAGACTCCCTGGTCTTTCATGAATTACAAGGTTTTCCTTCCTGCTTGGTGTAAAATACAAATTAGTCCTAGTCTCTGGTCAGCAACAGGGATTCTTCCCTTTAATATTTTTAGATGGGTATCTCTGGTGCCTCGTGAAATTTCTGCATAGAAATTCTCATCAGTACTCAACCGAAGACTTGAGAATGACCTTCTATAGGCTTTTAGTACTTTGCCTTTGTGTATCTTTCTCCTTTCTGGTCCTTTGACCTATGAACTCAGGATGCTTTGGTTCCTTAGGACTCACAACTTTATTTCTGCAAGTCAGGAAGACTTCTAGGATCTACTGGAGTTTCCCAGTTTGGTTGGTTGGTTGGTTGGTTGGTTGGTTGTTTTTTTGCTGCCTCTGTGAATTACATGTTTTCTTTAGAGGGTAATTTTGGGCAATCAGAGAGCTCATCTTGTTTGTTTCCTCTCTCAGGGATTACTTTCCTGCACTGCCTGTCTAAAAGTAGTTTTCTCATATATTTTTTAGTGTTATAGTTGTTTTAAGTACAGAAGGTAAATCCAGTTCCTGGTACTATTTCCTAAACAGGAGAGGAAGATCGCTCATTTTTAAAGTTTCTACATATATGTGGTTTTCTGTTATGATTTGTTGACCTATTTATGTATCTCTACACAAATTGCACACTCTGTTCATACAATATAGATTTACAAATGTATTTGTAACTTATGGAATGAATTTCTTCACTTTTATTTCTTCAGTTTTTCTTCTATTGATTCATAACTTCATTATTTTTATATAAAATTTAAAATTAGTGAAAATTACAATGAGTTTTTTTTTATAGAATTGCATTACATTTAGACATTAGTTTGAGGATATTGAAAATATGAAGTATTTCCAGTCCACTGTAGTGCCCCTCCTGTGGGCAGCTACCCGGGCTCAGGTCATTCCCTCCCTGTCCTTAGATACCTGTCCATCTGGACTGTAGCAAGGGATATTTTGTCAAGATGGTGGGGTAGAAGGACTTTTAGCTCCCCTCCTCTCATTAACACATCAAAACTGCAACTGACTGCTGAACAACCATCAATGAAAAGACTAGAACTACCAAAAAAGATCTTCTAAAACTGAAGACATAAAGATGAAACCATAGCAGGACAGTAGGAGAGGTGCAGTCATGATATAATTGGATCCCACACCCCCAAGGTGGGTGACCCACAAGCTGGAGAACAATTATATCACAAAGGTTCTCCCACAGGAGTGAGAGCTCTGAGCCTCATGTCAGGCTCTTCAGCCCAGAGGTCCAGCATTAGGAGGAGGAGCCCCTAGAGCATTTGGCTTTGAAGCCCAGTGGGGCTTAATTGCAGGACCTCCACAGTACTGAGAGAAACAGAGACTTCATTCATAAAGAGTGCATGCAGAATTTCATGTGCACCAGGACCAAGGGAGAAGTACTGATTTCATAGGAACCTATGCCAAACCTGCCTGCTGGACTTGAGAGTCTCCTGTGATGTTAAGGGATAGCTGTGACTCACCCTGGAAACATAAAAGCTGGTGACAGACAATTGAGTATTCATGTGCATGAATTTTTCTGAAGGCTGACATCTTGCTTAGGTGATCAGCACCAAGACTTTGCTCACCCAAAAGCCTTTAGGCTCCAGGACTGGGACATCTCAAATAAAACAACCTACTGGGTAGGAACATGGCCCTAACCACCAGCAGACAGGTTGCCTAAAGACTTCCTGAGCCACAGCCACCTCTAGGCATGATCCTAGACATGGCCCTGCCCACCAGAGGGCCAGGACCCAGCTCCACCCACCAGTAGGTAGGCACTAACCCCTCCCATAAGGAAGCTTGCACAAGCCTCTAGACCAGCTTCACTCACCTGGGAATAGACACCAGAAGCAAGAAAACAATGATCCCACAGCCTGTGGAATGAGTCCACAAATGCAGGCCAGAAGCTACCATGGGACCAGCTGGCCCCTAGTCCATGGGTGATAAGAGGGGAGTGCACTGCTGGGATTCAGACATCTTCTACAGAGGGCCACTTCTCCACTGTTGAGAAATACAACTAATATGTTCCAGGCAAAGGAACAATATAAAATTCCAGAAGAAGAACTAAGTGTAAGGAGATAGGCAATCTAGTCAAGAAAGTGTTTAGAGTAATGATTATGAAGATGATCAGAGAACTCAGGAGGAGAATGGATGCACAGAGTGAGAAGTTAGAAGTTTTTAACAAAGAGTTAGAAAGTATAAAGACCAACCAACCAGAGTTGAAGAATAATACAATACCTGAAATTAAAAATACATTAGAAGGAACCAATAGTAAACTAAAGAAGGCAGAAGAACAGATTAGTGAGCTAGAAGACAGAGTGGAAGAAGAAATCACTAGTGCAGAAAAGAAAAAATAATGAAAAAAATGACAGTTTAAGAGACCTCTGGGACAACATCGAACACACTAATATTCACACTATAGAAGTCCCAGAAGGAGTAGAGAGAGAGAGAAAAGGACCTGAGAAAATATCTGAAGAGATAATAGCTGAAAAATTCCCTAAGTTCAGGAAGCTCAGAGAGTCCTATGAAGGATTAACCCTAAAGGTAACATACCTAGACATAATATAATTAAAATGACAAAAATTAAAGATAAAGAGAGGATATTAAAATCAACAAGGGAAAATTAACAAACAACATACAAGGGAAGTCCCTTAAAACTATCAGCTGATTTAAAAGAAACTCTGCAGGCCGAAGGGAGTGGTGTGATATATTTAAAGTTATAAAACAAAAAATCTACAAACAAGAGTACTCTGCCCAGCAAGGCTCTTGTTCAGATTTTATGGAGAAATCAAAAGCCTTACAGACAAACAAAAGCTAAAAGATTTTAGCACCACCAAACCAGCTTTACAACAAAAAGCTAAAGGAAATTCTCTAGGTGGAAAAGTAAAGGCCACAACTAGAAACAAAACTATGAAATGGAAAAATTCACTGGTAAAAGCAAACATACAGTAAGAGTAAGAAATCATCCACACACAAACATGGAAGGTTAAAAGACAAAAAATAGTAAAATCATCTGTATCCACAATAAGCAGTTAAAGGATACACAAACAATTAAATGTAAAATACAGTATCAAAAACAGTAAGCATGAGGGAAGGAGAGTACAAATGCAGGGTATTTAAAATGCATTTGAAATTAAGAGACCAGCAACTTAAATCAATCATGTATATACATAGACCTCTATACCAAAACTAAATGGTAATTACAAACCAATAATCTATTATAGACATACACACAAGAAAGAAAAAGGAATCCAAATATAACACTAAACATAATCTCTAAATAATAAGAGAGAACAGAAGAAGTGGGGAAAATAGACTACAAAACCAAATCTAAATCAGTTAACAGGATGGGAATAAGAATATACCTATCAATAATTAACTTAGTGTAAATGGACTAAATGCTCCAACCAAAAGATACAAACTGGATGAATGGATTAAAAAAAACATGACTCATATATTTGCTGTCTATAAGAGACTCACTTCAGAGCTAGAGACACACACAGATGGAAAGTGAGGGAATAAAAGTATCCCAAGCAAATGGAAATCCAAAGAAAGCTTGAGTAGCAATACTTGTATCAGAAAAAATAGATTAAAAAAAATTGTTAGAAGAGACAAAGGAGACTACATAGTGATCAAGAGGGCAATCCAAGAATAAGATATTATGTGAACATATATGCACCCAAGATAGGAGCACCTCAATATATAAGCACCTCAACTGTATGTTTATATAATAATACAAATGTTAACAGATATTAAGGGAGAAATTAACAATAACACAGTCAGAGTGGGGGACTTTAACACTGCACTTACATCAATGGAAAGATCATCCAGACCAAAAAGTCAATGAGGAACACAGACTTTAAATGATGCATTAGACCAGACAGATTTAATTGATATTTATAGAGCATTCTATCAGAAAGCAGCAGAATACACATTCTTTTCAAGTCACATGGAACATTCTCCAAAATAGATCACATGCTGGGCCACAAAGCAAGCCTCAGTAAATTTAAGAATATTGAAATCATATCAAGCATCTTTTCTGATCACAACACTATGAGATTAAAAATCAACTACAAGGAAAAAACTGCAAAAACAATACATGCGGAGGCTAAACAATATGCTACTAAACAGCTAATGGATCACTAAAGAAATCAAAGAAGAAATACAAAAATACTTAGAAACAAATCAAAATAAAACATGATGATCCAAAACCAATGAGATGCAGCGAAAATCTATTCTAAGAGGGAAGTTTATAGCAATACAAGCTTATCTCAGGAAACAAGAAAAATCTCAAATAAATAACCCAACCTTACACCAACAACAACTAGAGAGAGAACAAGCAAAAAGAAATCATGAACATCAGCACAGAAATAAATGAAATAGAGACTGAAAAAAAAAAAAAAGAGGTAAGTTAAATGAAACTAAAAGTTAGTTCTTTGAAAAGATAAACAAAATTGATAAATCTTTAGTCAGACTCATCAAGAAAAAAAAAGAGAGGGCCCAAATCAATAAAATCAGAAATGAAAAAGGAGAAGTTACAAACAACATTACATAATACAAAGGATCATAAGAGGCTACTATGAGTGAATATATGCATATAAAATGGACAACCTAGAAGAAATAGACAAACTTTTAGAAAGGCAAGACTGAGCCTGGAAGAAAGAAAATATGAACAGAACATTTATCAGTACTGAAATTGAATCAGTAATTTAAAAATTCCCAACAAATAAAAGGACAGGACCAGATGATGTGACAAGTGAATTCTCCCAAACATTTAAATAAGAGTAAATGCCTATCCTTCTGAAAGTATTCCAAAAAATTGCAGAGGAAGGAATACTTTCAAACTCTTTCTGTGAGGTCACCAAAATGCTGATACAGAATCCAAACATATCACCCACAAAAAGTTACAGGCCAATATTATATATGAAAATAAATGCAAAAATCCTCAACAAAATACTAGCAAACCAACTTCAACAATATATTAAAAATACATCATGATTGGTTGGGATTTATCCCAGGGATGCAAGTTTTTCAATATCCTCAAATCAATCAATGTGAAACACCACATTAACAAATTGAAGAATAAAAACCATACAATCATCTCAATAGATGCAGTAAAAAGGTTTTGATAAAATACAACATCTATTTTATAATAAAAACTCTCCAAAAAGATGGTGTAGAGGGAATATATCTCAAATAATTAAAGCTATATATATGGACAAATCCACAGCTAATGTCATACTCATTGGTGAAAACCTGAAAGCATTTCCTATCAGATCAGGAAAAAGACAAGGATGCCCACTTTCATCACATTTATTCAACATAGTTTTGGAGGCCCCAGCCACGCAATCAGAGAAGAAAAAGAAATAAAAGGAATCCAAATTGGAAGAAAAGTAAAACTGTCACTGTTTGCAGATGACATGATATTATACATAAACAACCCTAAAGAAGCAACCGGAAAAATACTAGAACTTGTCAATGAATTTGGTAAAGTTGCAGAATTAAAATTAATACACAGAAATCAATTTTAATTTCTATACACTGGCAACAAAACATGAGAAAAAGAAATAAATGAAGCAATACCATTTACCACCACATCAACAAGTATAAAATACCTAGGAAAAAATACCTATCTAGGAAGGCAAAAGACCTGTACTCTGAAAACTATAAAACAATGATAAAACAAACTGAAGATGACAGAAACAGGTGGAAAGAAACACTGTGTTGTGGGACTGAAAGAATCAATATTGTTAAATTGTTATGATTTTTTGTATTTCTGTGGTGTTGGTTATTTTGTTTGTGTGCTCTTTGTTTTCTTTGTAATCCTGGCCAGAGGTTTTTCAATTTTGTTTACTCTTTCAAAAAATCAGCTCTTAAAATGGCCATACCACCCAAGGCAATATACAGATTTAATGCAATTCCTATCAAATTACCAATGGCATTTTTCACAGAATTGGAACAAAAACTGTTAAAATTTATAGGGGAACATATAAAGACCCTGGCTAGCCAAAACAATCTTGAGAAACAATTACAAAGGTGGAGGAATCATGCTACGTGACTTCAGACTACACTGCAAATCTACAGTAATCAAAGCAGTATAATACTGACAAAAAATAAACATACAGATCAATGGAAGAGGATAGAAATCCCAGAAATAAACCCATGCACTTATGGTCAATGAATCTATGACAAAGGAGGCAAGAATATAAAGTGGGGAAAAGATAGTCTGTTCAATAAGCTAGGGAAACTGAATAGCTACATGTAAAAGAATCATATTAGAATGTTCCCTAATACCAAAAACAAAAATAAACTCTAAATTGATTAAAGACCTAAATGTAAGGTCATATACTATAAAAATCCTAGAGGAAAACATAGGCAGAACACTCTGAAATAAGTCATAGCAATAGTTTTGGGGGGAGTGGGGGTGGAGATTTATCTACTAGAATAATGGAAATAAGAGCAAAAGTAAACAAATGGAACCAAATTAAACTTAAAAGCTTTTACACAGCACAGGAAACTATAAACAAAACAAAAAGAAAACCTACAGAATGGGAGAAAATATTTGCAAACAATGCGACTTTCAAGGGATTAATTTGCAAAATATACAAACAGCTCATACAGCTCAATATCAAAAAAGAAAATCAAAAATGTGCAGATCTAAATAAACATTTCTCTAAAGAAGACATACAGACTTCCAACAGGCACATGAAAAGTTGCTCAACATGACTAATTATTAGAGAAATGCAAATCAAAACTACACTGAGGTATCATCTCACACCAGTGAGAACTGCCATCATCAAAAAGTCTAGAAACAATAAATACTGGAGAGGGTGTGGAAAAAAGGAACTCTCCTACCCTGTAGGTGGGAATGTAAATTAGTGCAGCCACACAGAGAACTGTATGGAAGTTTCTTAAAAAAACTAAAAATAGACTTAACATATGATCCAGCAATCCCACTCCTGGGCCTATATCAGAGAAAACCACAATTTGAAAACATACATGCACCCTTTGTCTGTAGCAGCATGATTTCCAGTAGCCAAGACATGGAAACAACCCAAATGTCCATCAAAAGATGGCTGGATAAAGAAGATAGATGTCTATATCTAGATAGATACAAAATACGTACACACACGCACGCACGCACACACACACACAATGGAGTATTACTCAGTCATAAAAATTAAAGGTTTGCAGCAACATGGATGGACCTAGAGATTACCATACTATGTGAAGTAAATCAAAGACAATTATATATCATTTATATGTGGAATTTTTAAAAAAGTGATACAAATGAACTTATTTACAAAACAGAAACAGAGTCACAGACATAGAAAACAAACTTATGGTTTCCAAAGGGGAAAGGGAAGGGAGGGATAAATTAGGAGTTTGGTATTAACATATATAAAATAGATAACCAACAAGGGGCTACTGTATAGCACAAGGAACCATATTCAGTATCTTGTAATAACCTATAATGGAAAAATTCTGAAAAAATAAAAAAAAAAACAGAATCACTTCACTGTATACCTGAAACATTTTAATCAACTATACTTCAGTTAAAAAAATGAAAAAAAAATTTCCATTCATGAACACAATTTTTTCCCACTTGTTAAGATCTTATTATCTTCCAATAAATTTGTAAGTTTTTAATGTAAAAGTTCTATTTTTTTAGTATTATTGCTTATTATTACATTTTAATTCTTTTTAAAATTTCATATGCATTCAAATAACAATTTCTAATCATTTTGTGTCTAAAGGAACAAGTTAAATTTTTGATTACAGACCTAATAGAAAACTGCTAAATTTTCTTCTTAGTCTCATAATCTATCTAGATACTAAACCTATACTAAAAGAAATATTGAAAAGTCTATTCTAAATAGAAAAGAAACAAGAAGCTATACAAATGAGAAAACCATAATTGGAAATGTGATAACTACAATGAGTTGCAAGAGAAGAAACATAAGATGTAAAAAAAATAAAGAAAAATAAAGAATATCGAAATCATAAAAGGAGGCCGAGGGGAGCAAGAAAATAGATTTTTTTTCTCTTTTCTTGTTTCTTCGTTCCTTTTAGGATGTGCTTGAGCCTACATGACTATCAGACTAAAGCAAAGAGATATAATAAGGGGTTAACATACTTGAAAAACAGGGTAACCACAAATCAAAAGCATTCAACAGAATCAAAAACCAAAAGGAACCAAGCTAGCATGAAAGAAAATTATCAAACCACAAAAAGAAAAACAAAAAGGAAAAGGCACAAAAAAGAAATACCAATTCAACTGGAAAACAAAGTTCAAAATGGCAACAAACACACATCTACCAATAATTACTCTAGATGTCAATGGACTAAATGCTCCAAACAAAAGACAGAGTGGCAGATTAGATAATAAATCAAAAGCCTGTAATATTCTGCCTACAAGAGACCCACTTTAGAGTGAAGGACACACAGGTTGAAAATGAGAGGATAGAAAAAGGTATTTCACAGAAATATCTTGTCAAATGTAAATGACAAGAAAGTGGGAGTTGCAATACTCATATCAGACAAAATAGACTTTAAAATAAAGGTCATAAATAAAGATTAAAAGGGACACTATTTAATGATCAAAGGAGCAATACAAGATGAAATTATTACACTTGTTAACATATATGCACCCAACATAGGAACACTTAAATATATAAAACAAACACTAACAGACATAAAGGGACAAATTGATGGGAATACAATAGTAGGAGACTTTAACACACCACTAACATCAATGGACAGATCTTCCAGACAGAAAATCAATAAGGCAATGGATATACTAAATGACACAACAGAACAATTGGACATGGTTGATATTTTTAGGATATTATTTCCCCCCAAAACAGAATGTACATTCTTTTCAAGTACTCCTGGAACATTCTCTAAGGTGGACCATGTACTTGGGCACAAAAGAAGCACCAACAAATTTAAGAGGACAGAAATTATTTCAAGCATCTTCTCTAACAAGAATGGCATGAAACTAGAAATTAACCACAGGAAAACAAATGAGAAGAAAAAAAACATGGAGACTAAACAACATGCTACTAAGAAAACAAAGGGTCAAAGATGAAATCAAACAAGAAATTTAAAAATACCTTGAGACAAAAGACAATGAAAACAACCACACAAGATCTATAGGATGCAGCAAAAGCAGTCCTAAGAGGGAAGCTCATAGTGATACAGGCCTTCCTCGAAAAAGAAGAATCTCAAATAAACAACCTAACCTACCACCTACAAGAATTAGAAAAAGAAGAATAAACAAAACCTAAAATCAGCAGAAGGAAAGAAATAATAAAAGATCAGGGAGGAAATAAACAAAATAGAGATAAAAAAAAAAAAAAACAGAAGAAAATCAATCCAACCAAGAGCTGATTTTTTGGAAGAATAAACAAAATTGAAAAACCTCTGGCCAGGCTCACCAAGAAAACAAAGAGCACGCAAACAAAATAAGAAATGAAAATTGAGAGATTACAACCAACACCACAGAAATACAAAAAATCATAAAAGAATACTATAAACAACTATATGGCAATTGGACAATTTAGAAGAAATGGACAAGTTTCTAGAAACATACAGTCCACCAAAACTGAATCAAGAAGAAATAAATTATTTGAATAGACCAATCACTAGAAGACCAATCACTAGAAGTGAAATAGAATCAGCAATAAAAAAAAAAAAAACTCCTTGCAAACAAAAGTCCAGGACCAGATGGCTTCACTGGGGAATTCTGTCAATCAGTGTGATACACCACGTCAACAAGAGAAAGGATAAAAATCACTTGATCACATCAATAGACGCAGAAAAGAGCATTTGATAAAATTCAACACCCATTTATGATTAAAAACTCTTACGAAAGTGGGTATAGGGGGGACATATCTCAATATAATAAAAGCTATTTATGACAAACTTACAGCCAGCTTAACAATGGTGAAAAGCTGAAAGCCTTCCCACTAAAATCTGGAACAAGACAAGGATGCCCACTCTCACCACTTCTATTCAACATAGTATTGGAAGTCTTAGACAAACCAGTCAAACAAGAAAAAGAAAGAAAAGGGATGCAAATTAGAAGAGAAGAGGTAAAATTGTCACTATATACAGATAACACTACATAAAAATAACCCTAAAGGCTTCACACAAAAACTACTAGAGCTGATAAAATAGTCTGGCAAGGTAGCAGGATATAAGATTAACATACAGAAATCAGTTTCGCTTCTTTAAACTAACAATGAAATATCAGAAAATGTAAAGAAGCAATCCATATTAAAATTGCATCCAAAAAAATATTAGGAATAAATCTGACCAAGGAAGTTAAAGACTTATACACAGAGAACAACAAAACATTGACTAATGGAATTAAAGATGATGTGAAGAAATGGCATATCCCATGTTCTTGGATTGGAAGAATTAATATTGTGAAAACGGCCATACTACTGAAAGCAGTCTACAGACTTAATGTGACCCCTACCAAATTACCCAGGACATTTTTCACAGAACTAAAACAAATAATCCTAAAATTTATATGGAATCACAAAAGACCCAGAATTGCCAAAGCAGTACTGAAGAAAAAGAATGAAGCTGGAGGAATAATCCTCCCTGAGTTCATACAATATAAAGAGCTATAGAAATCAAAACAGCATGGTATTGGTACAGAAACAGGCATATGGATCAATGGAACAGAATAGAGAGCTCAGAAATGAACCCACAAACTTTTGATCAATTAATCTTTGACAAAGTAGGCAAGAACATACAATGGAATAAAGTCACTCTCTTCAGCAAATAGTGTTGGGAAAACTGGACAGCTGTATGTAAATCAGTGAAGTTAGAAGACTCCCTCACACCATACACAAAAATAAACTCAAAATGGCTTAAAGACTTAAACGTAAGACAAGACACAATAAACCTCCTAGAAGAAAACACAGGCAAAACAGTATCTGACATGCATCTCAACAATGTTCTTCTAGGGCAGTCTATCCAAGCAATGAAAATAAAAGCAAAAATAAACAGGACCTAATAAACTCACAAGCTTTTGCACAGCAAAGGAAACCATAAGCAAAACAAACGATGACTTATGGAATAAGAGAAAATATCTGTGAAAGATAAGACTGACAAGGGCTTGATTTCCAGAATATATAAACAGCTTATACAACTTAATAAGAAAAAAAAACAAACCCAATCCAAAACTGGGCAGAAGACCTACAGAGACAATTCTCCATTGAAGACATATGAATGGCCAACGGGCATATGAAAAAAATGCTCAATATCACTAATTATCAGAGAAATGCAAATCAAGCTACAATGAGGTATCACCTCACACCAGTCAGAATGGCCATCAGTAAAAAGTCCACACAAGATACATGCTGCAGAGGGTGTGGAGAAAAGGGAATTCTACACTGTTGGTGGGAATGCAGTTTGGTGCAACCATTGTCAATAACAGATGGAGATTTCTCAAAAGACTAAAAATAGACCTACCATATGATCCAGTAATCCCACTCCTGGGCATATATCCAGAGCGAACCTTAATTCAAAAAGACACATGTACCCCAATGTTCATAGCAGCACTATTTACAATAGCCAAGACATGGAAACAATCTAAATGTCCATCAACAGATGACTGAATAAAGAAGTTGTGGTATGTTTATACAATGGAGTACAGCCATAAAAAGAATAAAATAATGCCATTTGCAGCAACATGGATGGACCTAGAGAATGTCTTCCTAAGTGAAGTAAGCCAGAAAGAGAAAGAAAACTGTCATATGCTACCACTTACATGTGGAATCTAAAAAAAAAAAGACAAACTCGTTTACAAAGCAGACTCACAAACAGTGAACAAATTTATGGTTACCAGCGGGGGTCAGAGGGTGGGAAGGGATAAACTGGGAGTTCAAAATTCGTAGGTACTAACTAATATATATAAAACAGATAAACAACAAGTTTATACTGTATAACACAGGGAACTATATTCAATATCTTATAGTAACTTATGGTGAAAAAGAATATGAAAACGAGTATTATTCCTATATGACTGAAGCGCTGTACTGTACACCAGAAACTGACACATTGTAAACTGATTATACTTCAATAAAAATATATATTAAAAAAATCTAGATAGATGATCTTATCCTCTGAATAATGACATATGTAATCATTTCTTTCCATACACAGTTACTTTTTTGTTGTTCTTACAGCATTTGTTACACTAGAATGACAGCAGAAATCCTTTGGTTTCTTTAATATATTAATTGAATTAGATATGTTAATAGATTACCTTAGAGTTTAAAGTCTCATACTATTATGACAAATCCAGTCTAATCAAAGTAAAAAATAAATTGCTAGACTTGAACTGAAGATACCTTATATACAGTGGTAGCTATGCAACTACCTACAGACCTCCAACTTCCAGGGAACATTATTGTCTAAAGGTTGAATTGCTGTACTCTGAAATCCATTACCTCATTTGTAAGAAGCCCAAGCATCACATTGGCCACAGGTTCTTACCAGCCAATGAACAGTGGGTGTATCAGGTACTCAGTCATAATACTGAACCAATCCTGGAAATGAGAGACTCCTCTGATGGTGGACCTTAGTTCAAATTCTCTCTGAAATTCTTGCTAATACATTTTTAAAGTTTCTGGCATTATATGATGATGATTTTATCCAACCTTCCTTCCCTCTATCCTTCACTCAGGATCAAAATTATACTGTGGTGTGCTGGATCTCACAGCCTTTCCTAACTTTATCCTTGTTTTCTCTCACAGACATTTCCTCTAATGAAAGTCCTGTACATTTAATCCCATTTTGATGTCTGCTTCTTGGAAGAACTAGATTAACAAAAATTGTACTGCTACTGGGATAGTCTCAGAAAAGAGGCTACAAGACTAGGATTTGGGAATAATTCAATCACAAGCAGGAAGGCATTTTGGGTGGTAGGCAGGGCATGCAGGTTACCTAGCAAAATGTGCTGCTTTCATTGCTGAAAATTTCACCAACAGTAATCTGGGAAATTTTCCCCATGGAGGGAGTATAATGGTAGGTATAAAGTTGTAGAAAGTTGAAAAATATGGGAACAATAATGTATACAAAGACAGCTGAGTTGGCTGGTTACTGCTATACTGTATTAAAGCCCTGTGGATTATAATGAAAGACTGAGAACTCTTAACAAGCAGTTAATATGAATCACAGAAGGCATTATCTCCTGCAGTGGAAGGGCTAATACAGATCAGCTGCAGACCTGAAGACTAATTGTAAGGGCTGAAGGGCTCTAGAGACATTTGACTGATCAGCAAAGCAGATGTGGTATGTGAAGGTTGAGAGAAAACTGATATCCTGAAATAAGATGTGGAGATACAAGTTTGGATATCCCTGAGGTTGTTGACTCTTGTATCCTTCCTAGATTCTGCAGGCTTGAAGAAATGGTCCACCCTTCCTCAATATGACTGAGCATCTAGTTGTGCTGAAAGATGCTGCAGAAGTTTCTCTCCCACAGATAAAAGGTGGTCCCTTAGGAGCTGTTTCCACCTGCAATCATAGCTGCCAAGCAGAAAAACTAAGGTTTAATCCCAGCATAATTTGCCTGGGGATGTGCTGGGCTTGATAAGGGAGTACAGAGTCTGTATCTCTAAAGAATTACAAGACTTAGGAGGGATGAATGGATTTTTGAGACTAGTTGACCAAGAGGATCAGAATGTAGACTAGACCAGCAAGATTTCATTGAATTAGGGACACTTTCAGGATACAGAATTTAGCACATTGGGCAAAAAGGATGGGGTCAGACTTGCCGTTTGGGTTGCTCTTAGAATCTTGGAAAAATAATGGCCAACTTTCAGTGAAGTGGAAATGCCTGAGGTACCCTGGCAGATGGAAGAGGAAATAATAAATAGGCTGGGGTAAGTGGGCATGCCAGAATGACTTACATAAGGCCAAAAGATCCACCAAAGAATTAGGTTCAGTGGGAAGACCCAGTGGATGCAACATTCACTAAGGAATTGATAAGGAATATGCTGATAATAGAGGCACAAGTATCACTGGTAAGTTTGTTGATGGTTCTACTCTGTAGGGAAGGATGGCTGGAAAGGCAGTCAGATAAAGCTGTGCTTGTTACCAGCGACAGTCAGATAAAGCTGTGCTTGTTACCAGCGACAGTCAAATAAAGCTGTGCTTGTTACCAGCGATGGCAACAAAGTTAATAGAGGGGAAGTAATTATGCTTAACTACCAAGGGTCAGGAAAACTTAAATGCTGTAAAGACTGGAAAGGTTATAGAGGCACCTGACAAGGCTTGACCCACATCAAGTTATGGAATTGGATCATAGAACATTTGGGGAAAAAACAGACAGGTGTCCAATAAGAGTGCTGCTTAGCATCTGTAATCAACAAAACAAAACAAAATGGAAAATAGGGAGAGTGAGGTCAGTCTCCTGAATTAAAAGTCATGGTCCTTGGCTCAGTTTCCAGATATGAGCCAATTTTCACATGCTGAGCCCACTGAATCTGTAGAAGGAAGGACCCTGCAACACCATGGTAGATATAGAAAAGAATTACCCTATTCGTCCCCAAAGGAGCCTGGGTACTTAACCATTTACTTCGGTAACTGTATACTGGAAAAAGGGGAACACTGAGACATTTCAAGGAATACTGAACATAGGTTCTGAGTTGACACTGATACTTGGAGATCCAAAGAATTATCCCAGTTTCTCTAGAACAGAGGCTATAAGAGGTAGATAATAAATGTCCTAGTTCCCAGTACTCACACTAGACTGCAGTAATTCCTTCTCCCAGTAAACTCACTGAATACACCAACTATGCAATGGATCCACCAACTATGCAGTGGTAATTCTACAATTCTTCAAAGCTTAATTAGAACCTATATACTTACCAATTAGTGTAACCCTATATTAGGCCATTGATCTGTTGAGAAAGAGCTATCACAGTGGGAAAGGCCGTACAGAATCCTTCAGAACTATCCAGATCCCTCCCCTTCCCAAGAGAGTAGATCAAAAACAGTATCATGAATGATGTCACAAAATACGGTAGAATAGGGAACTCCACTGAAGCAACCATAAGCTGGAAAAGATGGACAGAATTGATTTTTCAGAACTTGGAAATTTAATACAAAACTTACAGCAAGGAGAGGACTGCTTAATGAAAACAAAGGTGGTTGATTTTTTGATAAGAGCATTGCATTTCTACTCACCAGCCTACCATTTGTCATTCCCCAGCAGTATTGAAATCAGCTCATGTTCCTGGTGCAGCCTGCTTTTGTCAGGGGTCTAATAAAGGCTTTGTTCTTAAAATAATGTGATTGTGAACTTTGACCTCTCTGATCCTTGGGGAACTGATGCATAAGGTGGTCTTTATTTACCTCGTTCCCTCAGGTGGAAGCAGTGTTTTGGGCAACAGTGTCTCTCCAAAGATTTAAAGACATACACTATTCCTGACTGCCTAACTCAAGGGATGTCATGTGAGGCAAGAAAGATTGAGACCCCAAACCATGGAAGGAGGAGACCTAAGAGTCTAGGCTTGCACCGCTGGCTGATTTGCAGGCTCCAAACAAGCAGGAGGTGAAAGAAAAGTCAAAGCTGTATGCAGCTTGGTTTAGCATTGAAGGAGTGTCCTAGTTCATTATCTATGCTATCAGGAATGGGAGTGTAGAATTTTTGTTTTGTTTTGTTTTGTTTTGTTTTACTTTAAACGTGTAAGGAAATCTCTGCCTGGCTACTGGCTGACCACTGAGTTAAACGAACAAGTACTTCAGTGACCACCAAATACAATGAATATACTCTTTGAAAAATTGTTTAGAAAAGTTGCAACAAAAGGACAGGAATGAATAATCAACAACAGCAAACTCCAGAGAGACTTTAAAGAAAAACAAATGGATAGAAATGTGTCTTTTTTTTTTTTTGATTCCCCATATCAGTGATGTCATATGATATTTGTCTTTCTCTCACTGACTTACTTCATTTAGTATGATAATCTCTAGGTCCATTCATGTTGCTACTAATGACTGTATTTCATTTCTTTTTATGGCTAAGTAGTATTCCATTGTGTGTGTATATATATACTTATATATATACACACACACACACACACATTTTCTTTATCCATTCATCTGCCAATGGACATTTAGATTCAAACTACTATGTACAGAATAAACAACAAGCTCCTACTGTAGAGCACAGGAACTATATTTAATGGCTTACAGTAACCTGTAATGAAAAATAATACATTATATGTGTAGTATCTAATATATATAAAAAGAATACATAGAAAGACTATAATATATTATATGTCTATAACTGAATCACTATGTGGTATACCAGAAACTAATACAACATTGTAAATCAACTATACTTCAATTTTTTAAAAATGGGAAAAAATGTGTCCCTGAGGAAGCCCAGGCATTAGACATACTAGACAAAATTTTAAATCATCTATCTTAAATGTGCTCAAGGAGCTAAAGGAAACCATGGACAAAGAAGATGGACAGGGAGTCATGGGTTACCAGAGTAGAGACTCAGGTGGTTTTACCAGAGGAACCAATGCCACAGTAGGAAACCCTGAAATGTCACTGACAAATTTCTGGAGGCTTAGTGAAGGTAGACATGAGAGTTAAAAACTCCAGGGGAACCCAATCATAATGGGGTCCCCACATTATTTTAAGATTTATCTTCAAGAGCATGACCAGATTCCCACAGTAAACTGGAGAAAAATCCTCTTGTCCTTCCTGGAGTGGGAGAGGAAAAGAAACCATTTTGAAGTAAACCATGGCACTGTTCTTCTAAACAAGGCCTGACCTTAAGGGATACCAGTTAACCAGCACCTAATATGTTGGGATATTATCAGAGAATAACTGACCTGGAGGAATAAAAATACCCAACTCCAGCCTACTCTATCCTTCTATATGGGAAAAGGGAATACCTTACTCCAGCCCACTCTATCCTTCTATATGGGAAAAGGGAATACCTAACTCCAGCCCACTCGAGCTATCCTGTCCCACCAAAGGAAGGAGGAAGAATCTGAGAAACACTTATGAAGTTCATAGTCCACTGACATAGGCTCACTAAAAGAATGAGACCTACTCATAGGATTACAGAATGCTTCCCCTACACCCGTATCTCACCACCATCTTATTAAAGGCCTAGTTTTTATAATTTCCTTCTACCCAGTATAATATGTTCAGCTACTATGAAAAAATTATAAGATGTACCAAAAGGTAATAATAATAATAATAATAATAATAATAATAATAATAATAATAATAATTTGAAGGGACACAACAACCATCAGATCTAGATATGTCAGGGATATTGCAATTATCAGATGGGGAATAACTATGATTAATGTGCTAAGGGCTCTTAATTGATAAAGTAGGTAGTATGCAAGAATAGATGGGCAATGTAAGCAGAAAGATAAAAATCCTAAGAACCAAAATGAAATGCTAGAGGAAAAAAACACAGTAACACAAATGAAGAACTCCTTTGATGGGCTCATCAGTAGCCTGAATTCAAATGTGGAATCTCTAAGCTAGAATCAGTAGAATTCTTGAAATCTCAAAAGCGAACAGAACAAAGACTGAAAGAAATAGGACAGAATATCCAAAAAACTATGATACAAGTATAAAAGGTATAATATACTCATAATGGGAATATCAGAGGAGATAAAAGAGACAAAAGAACAGAACAAATATTTAAAAGCATAATTACTGAGAATTTTCTCAAACAAATGAGAGACACCAAACCACAGACCCAGAAAGCTCCAGAGAACAGCAAACAGGATAAATACCAAACAAACAAAACAAAAAACACATACCACATCATATTCAAAATACAGAAAATTAAAGATAAAGAAAAAAATCCTGATCAAAGCCAGAGGAACAATGCACTTTACCTGTAAAAGAACCAAAACAGTATTTATATCCAACTACCCTCAGAAATCATTTAAGGAAGAGTAGAGTGGAGTGAAATATTTAAAGTGTAGAGGAAAAATAGAAAATCAACGAAGAATTCCCAAAATTATTCTTCAAACATTAAGGAGAAATAAAGCCTTTTTCAGACGAAAATTGAATAAATTTGCTTCTAGCAGACCTACATTGCATGAAAAGTTAAAAGAAGTTCTTTAGAGAGGTGGTAAAGAATACATGTTAGAAACTCAGATCTGGGTAGAATAAGGAAGACCTTTGAAGAAGGAATAAAAAGATAAAATTTAATAAAAGTCTATTTTCTTATTGTTAACTAATCTAATAAATGCCATATATGAAAGTTCAGAGCTAAAATCATACTCAATGATGAGAATCTGAAAGCTTTTTCTCTAGAACTTGGATGCCTGCTTTTACCACTTTTTTTTTTCAGCATAGTATTGGAAGTCCTAGCCAGAGAAATTAGGCAGGGGAAAAGAGCATTATAATTGGAAAGAAAAATAAAATTATCTCTATTTGCAGGTAACATGACCTTTTATATACAAAAACCTAAGGATTCCCTCCAAATATATTAAAATGAATACATGAATCCAGCAGTTTGAAGGATACAAATCCACACCTAAAAATCAGTTCAACTTCTTTATACTTAAAATTAATAATATAAAAAGATAATTATAAAAATAATCCATTTACAATGACATCAAAAAGAATAAAATACTCAAGAATAAACTTAACCAAAAAACACTTATACAATAAAATCTGCAAAAAGTTGGAAAAAAAGGAAGACATCAATAAATATAATAAACATATTTTGTTTATGGATTAGAAGACTTAATGTTAAGATGTCAATACTATCCAAAGTGATCTACTGATTTAATGCAACAATCTGTTCCAATCCCAACACTGTCTTTCACAGGAATAGACAATTCCATTCACATGGAACTTTAAGGTACCCCAAACAACAAAACAACTTTTAAAAACAGGAACAAAGTTGGAGGTCTCACACTTTCTAATTTCAAAACTTAATATAAAGCTGCAGTAATCAAAATAGTATGCTACTGGCATAAAGACAGACATATTGACCCATGGAATAGAATAAAGAATCCACAAATAAACTGTCAAATATATATTCAAATGATTTTTGGTAAAGATGGCAAGATCATTCAATAGGTAAATAATAGGCTTATCAATATATGGGGCTAGTACTCACATGCAAAAAAATAGAACTGGACCTTTATCTCACATCATGTACAAAAATGAACTTGGTGGATTGTAGACCTAAATGTAAGAACTCTTAGAAGCAAATGTAAGTACATTTTTGTTCTCTTGGGTTACGTGATGTCTTGTTAGATATAAAATCAGAAGCATAAGTGACAAAAATAGATTCTTATCAAAATAAAAACTTTAGTGCTTCAAATATTACCATTAATAAAGTGAAAACAATCCAAAATGACAAAAACATATTCCAATTAAACATCTGATAAGTAAAAAGGGGGAAGAATCTAAATAGATACTTCCCAAAGAAGATAGACAAATGACAGATAAATAAAAGGAAACTAATTCTCAAAATCAAGTCTTTTGGGAAGTGCTAACTGAAACCACAATGAAATACCACTTTACACCCACTAGGCTGGCTCTTCTCAAAGAGACACTTTAAAACAGATAGTCATAAGAATGTGGAGAAGTTGGGATTTTCATACATTATTGATTGAAATGTAAAATGTGACATGCTTTGGGAAACTGTCATTTCTTCAAAATGTTAAATAAGAAGTTACATACGACTCAGAAATTCCACTCCTTAATAAATAATCAGGAGAATAAAAGCATACCTCCATGCAGAAACTTGTATTTGAATGTTCAGAATAACATTATTCATAATTGCATAAAATGGAAACAACCCAGGTGATCATCTAATATATAAAAAAAATGTGGTATATTCATAAAATGGAACATTATTCAGCAATGAGAAGGTATAAAGTACTGATACATGCTACAACCTAGATGAAGCTTGAAAACATTAAGCCAAGTGAAAGAAACCAGTCAAAAAAGACTACATATTGTATGACTTTTTTTTAATATATGAAATGTCCAGAATACACAAACCCATAGAGACTGAAAATAGATTAGTAGTTTCTTATGTCTGGTGGGAATTGGAAATGATACCTAAGAGGTACAGGTTTCTTTTTAGCATCATGAAAATATTTGAAAATATTGTTGCAGTGATAGTTGGATAACTCTCTGGATATACTAAAACCTACTTAACTGTATGCTTTGAAGGTATGAATTGTTATCTCACTTTCTCATGTTGCTCCTTTTTGTATTTTTGATACATTTTGCTTCTTAGTTCCAAGTAACTTCCTCTGATTTACTCAGTTCATCAATTCCATCTATGTGTCCAATTAGTTGTCACATTTATTAGTTTTAAATTTAAATTTTAAAATTTCTTTTTTAGTTATTTCTGGTTCTGTTTTAAATATATGTAAACATAAAAGTACTTTATTACTGTCATATTTTTATTTTCTTCTTTTACCTTTAAAAATTCTAAACATGGTTATGTAATGTTACATATCCATTTTATTGTCTTAAAATCAGGCATTTTATCTTGTTATTTATTTTATTTAGTATTTGCTTATATTTACTAAGTATGAATTGTTTTCTATTGTAAATTTTAAAAATAATTTTAATTATAAGCTTATCTTAAGAGGGATTTATTTGTAGAAACACAATGTTGGCTAGTTTGAAAATATGTTTCTTGGGAGATTTTGCTTTTACTTCTACCACGATCCTGTTACGGGTTTAACTGTGTGCTCTGCAAAAAACAAGAATATGCTGAAGTCCTAACCTGCAGTACCAAAAGATATGGCCTTATTTGGAAATAGGAGTATCATAGATTTTATTAAGATAAGATCATACTATTCCAATATGACTGGTGTCCTTATAAAAAGAATGCCATGTGATGACAAAGACACAGTGGGATAATGCCATGTGATGACAAAAAACCGAGATTGGTGTTATTCATCTGCCAGCCAGGGAATGTCAATGATTGCCAGCAAACCACCAGAAGCCAGAAAGAGGAAAGGAAGGATCTCTCTACAGGTTTTAGATGAGGCACTGCCCTGTGAACACTTAATTTTCTTTGACTATGACTTTGACTTATAATTTCTAATACAAATGGACAATAGATTTCTGTTGTTTTAAGCATCTCAGACTTAAAGAAGTGGAAAGATAACCAATGCTCTTGGAGTGGAAGAATCAATATTGTCAAAATGGCTGTTCTGCCCAAGACAATCTACTGATTTAATGCGATCCCTATCAAATTACCCAGGACATTTTTCACAAACTAGAACAAATAATCCTAAAATATATATGGAATCACAAAAGACCCAGAATGGCCAAAGTAATATTGAAGAAAAAAAACAAAGCTGGAGGAACAACCCTCCCAGACTTCAGACAATATTATAGAACTACAGTAATCAAAACAACATGGTATTGACATAAAAACAGACACAGGGATCAATGGAACAGAATAGAGAGCCCAGAAATAAACCCACACACCTATGGTCAATTATTTTTTGACAAAGGAGGCAAGAATATACAATGAAGAAAAGAAAGTCTCTTCAGCAAGTGGTATTGGGAAAACTGGACAGCAGCATGTAAACAAGTGAAGTTAGAACACTCCCTCACAAAGTAAAATAAAAACACAAAAATAAGCTCATTTAAATATAAGACATGATAAACCTCCTAGAAGAAAACATAGGCAAAACACACTCTGATAAAAATCTTAGCAATGTTCTCCTAGGGCAGTCTACCCAGGCAAGAGTAATAAAAGCAAAAATTAACAAATGGGATCTAATTAAACTTACACACTTTTGCATAGCAAAGGAAACCATAAGCAAAACAAAATGACAATATGGAATGGGAGAAAATATTTGCAAATGACACTACTGACACAGGCTTGATTTCCAGAATATATAAACAGCTTATACAACTTAATAAGAAAAAACAAACAACCCAATCTAAAGATGGGCAGAAGACCTACACAAGCAATTCTCCCATGAAGACATACAAATGGCCAATAGGCACATGAAAAAATGCTCAATATCACTAATTATCAGAGAAATGCAAAACAAAACTATGATGAGGTATCACCTCACACCAGTCAGAATGGCCATCAGGAAAAAGTCCACAAACAATAAATGCTGGAGAGGCTGTGAAGAAAAGAGAATCCTCCTACACAGCTGGTGGGAATGTAGTTTGATGCAGCCATTGTGGAAAACAGTATGGTGATTTCCTCAAAAGACTGAAAATAGACTTACCCCATGATCCAGCAATCCCACTCCTGGGCATATATTCGGAGGGAACTCTAATTCAAAGAGATACATGTGCCCCAGTGATTATAGCAGCACTATATACAATAGGCAAGACATGGAAACAACGTAAATGTCCATCAACAGATGACTGGATAAAGAAATTGTGGTATATTTATACAATGGAATACTACTCAGCCATTAAAAAGAATAAAATAATGTCATTTGCAGCAACAGATGGACCTGGAGACAGTCATCATTCTAAGTGAAGTAAGCCAGAAAGAGAAAGAAAAATACCATATGATATCACTCATATGTGGAATTTAAAAAAACAAAAACCAAACAAACAAAAAAAATAAAAGATTGGAAAAAATGAACTCATTTATAAAACAGAAACAAACTCACAGACTTAGTAAACAATTTTATGGTTACCGGGGGAAATGGAGTGGGAAGGGATAAACTTGGGAGTTTCAGAACTGCAAAGGTTAAGTACTATGTATAAAAATAGATTAAAAAATAAATTTCTTCAATATAGCATAGGAAACTATATTCAATATCTTTTAATAACCTTTAATCATAAAGAATATGAAAATGAATGTGTGTTTTATATATATATATATACACACACACACACACGACTGGGACATTATGCTCTACACCAGAAATTGACACATTGTAACTGACTATACTTCAATTAAAAAAAAAAATTGCCATTATTATTGAGACTAGAAAAATTTTCCAGTATCCTCCAGCCCCAGACCACCCCCTACATACAAACCTCCTAGAAAAGAAGAACCATAGTATCCTTTCAGGCTCATCTCTCTGAATTTTATTTCCTTTTTATTTATTATTATTTTTTTCTCAAATAATTTTTTTCACTTCCAGTATTGTTTTGCAATGAATAATTTTCATTTTCCAGACTATAATATTACCCTCAAAAAGACTTTTCAATTCAAATAATGGATACAAATATGTATCTGCCCCCTTTCCTACTAATGTACACATGTCTCATAAATGCACAATTAAACATAAAACCTTGGGGACACTGCTACAGAGTGAATGTTTTGTGTCCCCCAAAATTTCTTTTTTTTTTTTGAGTTCTTTTTAAATTTAATTGAAGTAAAATTCACATAACATGAAATTCACTATTTTAAAATGTACAGTTCAGTAACTTTTAGTACATTCAACAATGTTGTGCAACCATCACATCTATCTAGTTCCAGAATATTTTATCACCCCCCCCAAATTTCTATGTTCAATTTCAGTGTGCAATGTGATGGCATTTGTAAGCAGGGCTTTTAGGAGGCAATTATGTCATGACAGTGGCTCCTCAGGAATGAATCTGGTGCCTTTGGAAGAGACCCTAGTAAGCTCCTTACAACTTCTATGTGAGGACACAGTGAGAAGATGGCAGTCTATGCACCAGGGTGGATCTTGGACTTCCCAACCTCCAGAACTGTGAGAACTGTTGTTTATAAGCCACCCAGTCTATGGTATCCTGTTACAGCAGCTCTAACCTACTAAACAGATATTGTGCAAGCTGTAAGGAATTTGAAGTACATGAGATTCTCTGGGAAAAACTGCACATCTTCTTGCATCATCAACTTTTTTTGTACTAATTTTATACTATTTATTTGAAAACAGCATTGATAATAGAATATGTGCAATATTTTTAAGGATTGTTTTTAAATTGTAAGATTCTAAAGAAATATTATGCTTTAGAAAGACCATTTCTGCCTGACAATAAACAGACAAACAAACATACTGCCACATATAACCCTTCCCCAAAGTTTGTGTGCATGCACGCACACACCCACACAGAGCCCCATTAAACTCTTGCTCTATCAGGGATATTTAGTTGGAAAAGTTTGTACAACTCTGCCTTATAATATATTGAAATAATGACCCTTTCTTTTAGCTTAGGAGTCTGAGGGCACACTGCCAGAAGTAGACTTCATCTTGCTAAAGATGACACTTGCTCAGTGAAGGCAGATCTTCAATTTCCTAGTGTAGGACTCCAAGTTGAATTTATACACAATTTTCTAAAAACTAGATTACCTTGTTTCATGTTATTCCCTTTTCCTTGCCTTAACATCTACACTTACTCAAGTTTTGTATAGATGTCCAACCTATACCAGCTGAACTATGTACCTACATATAGGATAAAATGTTAAAGGAAGAACAATTATGTCCAGTTTTAAAAGGTGCATTGATTACTGTAAGTAGAAAGAGAAGTCCCAGAGACATCTTGTTAACCAAGAATGGGGGTCGATGCTCTACCTACCTTTCTTTATACAACAATTTTCCCTACATGACTAGCAATGAGGAATCTGAAAAGAAGGCTGCATGTCTAACTTTAGAGAATTCATTCCCCTAGGATGAGAAAGCTGAGAAACAGCAGTAATAACTCTGTAAGGTCATTCAAATAATTAACAACTAAGTTGTGATTCCAACCTAGGTAAAGTCTAACTTCCTAAACATGAAACCATTTCTTAAATTTTTACATTTCAGTCACTCACACATTGATTCCACTTCTATTCTTTGCAGCCAGGCCAAATAAGTCTTACCCATAGACAATGTGATATGCCTTCAACTATTTAAAAATGGCTATCATGATCATTTTCTTTGTTTACACAAGCCAAATGTTTTGAGTTCCTTCAGCCATTTTACACATTCTTTTTTACACTTTTTGCTTTAAATACACTCTACTGAGCATTATTTCTCAGTACCCCAAAAGAGTTTAGTATATTTCAATGTGGCATGATAAACAGAATATACTCTATAAGTATTCACTGAAGTCCTTTGTATTTAGCATAGTGACATGCCCTGATTTACTCCATACAGTCTGAGTTGATGTTTTGGCCTAGTGTACTGGTGCAATACCCTTTCACTCTTAAAAGGGACTAGTTTGGAAAATATATGACACGATTATTCCATCTATAATCTCATTTACTTAGTTTTGCATGAGTCATACTTAAATCATTCCTATTCCCATAAACAGGGGTATCTTCTAACTCACAAACATCTTTCTCCCATCTCATTTATCCTATATTTCTGTTTTTATCCTCTTCCTCTCACTGTTCAGTTCCTCATTCACTAGACAGTTTCTTGGCATATCATTCCTCATAAAACTCTTTTATATTCTCCCTAGGGAGTTCCTTTACTACTCTCAACAGATTGATAAAGCATTATTTGAGAGCACTTAGATGTGTTCTTAGCTAAGGCACTTGAATACTCTCATTGTCCAAAACTAGTATTTTGAGTTTCTTCAGTTCTTGATTCCTTTCAGACACTCAGATGCTAGATTCTAAACAAGCATTATTAATTGTGAGACACTAGCATTTGAACAATTGGCCCAATAGTGCAAAAAGATCTGACTTTGTTTCCAATTAGCATCTCCTATCTTAATTTCCTTATATATTCCTAAGCATGAGTCCTATCTCTAAGTGTCCATGCTATGTTAAATGGTTAGAAGCTGCCCTTTAATACTGTGTATCTCATATAAGGCTATTATCCTAACATATCTTCATTTAAGAAACAGAAGAGTGTAGGTACTTGGACTAAACAAGATTGCTTAGAAACTAATGAATAAATAATGATATTCCATGAATAACTCAAGATGAATGTTGGATGCCTCAATCTTTATCTGCAAAACAGTAAACTCTTTTAATATGACCATGTGACATGCAGTACAAATAGGAATGGGGTTAACTGTGTCCTTGGAAGCATATACTGTACTCTCACATTCTGTCTCTGCATGAGGATTTAATGCATAGGTGAGGCCTTGGACTAACAGGAATTTGACACTTTGGTTGGAAAAGATTATAAAATTGAATTCCTACCATGGAGAAAGGACTCTGACATTATCTTTGCCATCATCAAAGCAAACATATCCATACAAAGAAGAATCAATAGCAAGATAGTACAAGGAAATGTGAGGTAACAAAATGTCACAGCTCTGCCATTTACTGAGATTTGGGCCAATCATTTGGCCTGCTTGGTCTCATGTTACTCAACTAAAAATTCATAACTACATTGACCTTGACCTTTAACCATCCCACAAGGATTCTGCCACCTGGAAGTTTACCACAGATTGTTGCAGTACCCCCTATGAAAATAAAGAGAATTTTGTATTGTGGTCGTTTTAAAATATCAAGTGACATATCAGTTTCAAGAATGATTGCAGTGTTCAGGAATTTTCAAACAACAGAACTAACAAGCCAAATACAACAACAATACAAGTCAAGTTGGGAGACGTCTAGGACTCCACCAGGAATAAAGCAGTCTTATTCAGTTTTCATGTCTTCACTCACATCTCCCAAACCATCCTCTAGATATGTGGAATAATTAATTAATTGAGCTACTGTGAACTGTGTGACTTTACTTCCCTAAGTGTCCATATCCATAAAATGAGTTTTAAAAAATACTAGGTTTATAGGGTTGTTTAAAGATTAAGTGAGATTATACAGACCAAACTCTTACCATGAATAGTATCTATTATTGTTTTCTTGTAAGCACAAACATCATACACTCATATGATTCATCACAGGCAAAGTATAACTCATAACAACATAAATATTTCTACTTTTATAGTGATCCAAGAAATAAAGTTGAAATAACAAAGTAGAGTGTTTTCAATTATATTAGAAACATTTATTATTTCTAATACTTGTGAAGTTGCTATGAAATTACAATTTCTGTACTTTGTTGATGAATTGTGTAACATTTTTGAAATAATTCAGTGATCTATATAATTAACCATATAAAGTCTTACACATTTAACCTAATAATTCTACTTCTTTAAATACATCCAATGGAAAAACCAAAAACTGCAAAAACTAAGGACATACCTATCTATTGCAATATTCTTTGAAATGGTGAAATAAACAACTTTGTATTCACCAATAGCATAATAAAAATAAACTAATATATATTCATTTAAATGATAATAGAAAAGATACCACAACATGAAAACTGGAAATACAAAATATTACCATGTTATCACTTCAACTCTGGAAACAACCATATGAAAAAATACTGATAGTCAAATAACTAAAAGTACACTACTTCTTTTTTATCCAAGTAACATTATGAATGGTTTTTTTTTTTTCTATTTTAAATTCTTTCTGTGATGCTGTTATATATTTTTATATAACAAAATTAGCTTTGAATTCTTTGCAAGAAAAGATAATGTAAAACTTTGACAAAATAATAACTTATATTCTCAAGTTACTAAGTACCATATGCCAGGCTATAAGTTTTCCAGTGCTGAAAGGAGTATGTGGTTTAATGAATTTGAAGTGGTTGTAGGAAAGTGACCTTTTAGTTAAATTAAGGTTAAATTGGTTTATAAAATTACATAAGTTTCAGATGTACATTATAATTTGACTCGTGTATACACTTCCAAGTGATCATCACCATAAGTCTAGTTATCATCCATCACCAAACAATTGACTCCCTTCACCCATTTAACCCACCACCTAGCCCCTTCCCCTTTGGTTATCACCAGTCTGTTATCTGTATCTATGAGTTTTTGTTTTGCTTGTTCATTTCTTGTTTTTTAGATTCCATATATAAGTGAAATCACATGGTATTTGTCTTTCCCCATCTGACTTATTTCACTTAGTATAATACCCTCAAGGTCCATCCATGTTGTCACAAATGGCAAGATTTTCTTCTTTTTATGGCTTTATAGTATTCTATTGTATATACATATACCACATCTTCTTTGTCCATTCATTTATCAACAGACATGTAGCTTGTTTCCGTATCTTGGCTATTGCTAATAATGCTGTAATGAACACAGGGGTGTATATATATTTTTGAGTTAGTGTTTTCATCTTCAGATAAATACCTAGAAGTAGAATAGGTGGACTTTTGTTAGTTCTATTTTTCTTTTTTTTTTTTTTTGAGGAATCTCCATACTGTTTCCCATTGAAGTGACTTTTTTAGCTGAACTATCAGCAAGAATTGGCAAATACTTTCACATCAGTTTCTTTTGCTCAAAATCCAGGTAAGAAACACACAGAAATTAACAGAATAGTCTAAGATTGTCATTTGTCAGATATTAGTAATGAAATTTGTCTATACTCATTCCTCACAAACAAGACAAAACAAAAAATTGTTTATCAACATAGACACATAAAAATTCTAGTCTGGCAATCTACAATGAGTTGGCCTATAGGAGAGATAAAACCACAATTCAATTCCAAGTCGACAGATACTTCATTGTACACTGCCCCAAGGACCCCGGGTTCCATTACACTTCCTGAAAACTTAGGAGTTAGAGATGAATTCTGTTTCATTCAGCCCTCTGTTAATTTTTTATTAACATGGTTTATTAACTTTTTGTTAATCATGGTTTTGGAAACAAACAGGCAAAGAAACAAACCTCATTAGACTGTTATCTATGAGGATCTTCTAGAGTTTGAATTCAGAGTGGTTTTGCTCTCTATAAAATGCTTTGAGAGATTTTTTTCCTAAAACTTAATGTGGGGCTCAGAACTTTGAAGCCTCTGCGTTTTCAGTTCATGTTTGATAATGCATCCCCTAATTACTCAGGGCTCACTAAAGCTTCAGCAGGCTATAGAAGACCTTTAGTTAAACATAACTAGTGATTAAGAGCTGGTTTTAAAAGAAGGTGGGTGAGCACAGTTCCTCTCGGGTTTCTACTTTTACCAAAAACATAAATTATCCCTGTCTACTTATCTTTTGTTTCAGGTACTTGAAAGTTGAGTTCTAGCTTTTTATTCAACTTAGCAATAATTAGGAAAATAAAGTGAAAGATAACAAGAAGGCATACATATGTGTACATATAGTTCATATGTATAAACACAGACATAAAATAGTAATGTAATACATATAATAGCTGCATTGTAGTTGAATAAATGTTTGCAATAGCTAATTAAAGATTTATTTTGCTTTATATTTAAGATGGCCTGATAGTTCTTCAAGGAATATTTTTTAAAGCTGTTTTAACATGGTTAGGTATAAACTCTTACACCAACAGAAAGGGTTTGTCCACATCTTGTAATCACAGAAAATGTTGGATTCCTTTTTTCTTTTTCTGTTTTTTCTTCTCAGTTGACTAAAAAAAGACTTCTTTCTTGCACATTTAAAAAAAAAGTCAGTGATTCAGCAGAGAGAAAGGCAAAAGAAATGCAGCATAGACTGTAAAACTGGAAGTGAAGAGATTCTCAATTTGCTGTGGCATTTTGCCATCAAGAGATGCTATCATGAGTACCCAAAGATAAGGACACCAAGATTCAGAGAAGTTCAGTCTCTTGCCCCCATTTCAGACCATTGAAAAGTACATTTGAATCCACTGAAAACTGGAGTCAGAACTCATTTCACTGTACTTTACTGTTCCTGGAACAGAACTTAGAGAGATCTTTGCTCAAATGAATTTCAGATATCATTTTTTTCCAGCAGCTAGAATCAGACTGTGAAGGTAAAAGAGAGTCTGTGAACCTTGCTCAGTTGGCCCTGTGGCATTCCTCAGTTTGGGAATATATAGGGCACATTTTGAAAATCCCAGTCTAGCTTGACCTCTTCATTTTACAGATGAAAGAAAAATGAGATTTAGAAGTTTAATATTCCTGAATTCACCCAAAATTCAATTTCCATTTAAGACCTTTGAAAGACATTTCTTGTGACATAGTATTATTAAAGTATGGCACAATAGTAAAGTCAAAAGGAACTGTGCTGACATCTGTCACACCACTTTTCAGCAAATCATGTTTAAACCACCTCACATGAAGATTTCCTCCCATTTTTGAAGAGCTCAGAAGAATCATCATCTCTTCACTGACATCAACATATAACAAATATCACTATTACTGATCTCTTCATCTAACTGACAAAGCCCTCATAATATTGATTAAACATGTTTTGTTGTGTTATAGCTTCATTAAAAAATGTCTCTACAATGGTATTACAAAACATCTGGTTACCATTCTCTTCATGAGAACTCTTGGTCTACTTGAAAACTATACTTATTAAATCACCCCTGAAACTGTTTTCCAGAATTTAAAATCCATATAAAATATGTTTGTTGACTAACCATAACATTTACAGCTTTCTAATGAATGTCTGACTTTTAGACTAACTTTTTGACTGACAAACTGCAAACGTTATGCCTCTTATGAAAGAGCTGACTGTTGCTTAGTACAATGGATAGTATCATTGTTTTGTGAATCAGAACATACATTGCTGCTTTTATAACATGATGGAACACACAGCATAAACAAAAGATATGTTTTAATCTTTCCACTTGGATATTTTCTATTAGTTGTGTCTCAAGTATTATCACTAGCTTCTATTAATAATGTCACATATATTTGACCAATCTGTTCTTTTTTAATCAGAGGTAACGTAGCCCATAAAGTGTGTTTTCCTGAAATTATTTGCATATTACAAAATGACAATGTAGGATACCTAGAAGAATACTGAATCTCACCTAGAGATGGATAAAATTTCTGATGATTATGGATCTCTCCTACTGTTAAAAGACTGGATGTATGTTCGTAATTTTCTAGTTATGCATATTAGGTAAAAATAGTTATTACCTCTATTTCCCTTTTGAAGTTTAGGTGGAGGGATGTACATGGATTTTGAGCAGCCAAGAGATTGGATGTGGCAATTTTTGAGATATCCTATTCCACACTCTTTTGAGGATGTCTTCCCACAGAGGCTTAAAAACTTGAAAACTACATTTCTTGAATGTACAGTTCTACTTTTCATTTTTTTAACTGAAGTATAATTGATTTACAATGTTGTGTTAGTTACTGATGTACAGCATAGTGATTCAGTGATATATACATATACACACATATATATTTCTTTTCATATTTTTCATTATAGGTTATTACAAGGTATTGAATATAGTTCCCCATGCCATACAGTAGGATCTTGTTTATCTATTTTATATAGACTAGTTAGTATCTGCAAATCCCAAAACCTGTCTGTTCTTATGGAAATATTTTCACAAGTTCTTTTAGAATTATGCTAAATCTCTTTATACAAGGAATCTACCAAGTATGAAGCATAATATGAAAACTGAGTTTCAGGTAGAACAGGTATATGGGTCTAAACTTCAAGAAAACTGACCTCTTATTTCAATTCTACCACTAACTCCATAAATGATCAGGCAACTTTTATAAGATTCAGAATCCTTGGTCTTAAAATGAATGGTTTCCCCCAAGTTATTTTGTGTATTTTTGTAAACTTCAACCATTATGAATTTATCACTGAATAATTTTATTTCCCAAGTTATGTCATACCCAGATTAGGAATCTGATGGGATGCCTATTCTGTTTTTCTCTCCAAACAGATTTATATACTACTTTCATATTTCCTTGAATCATGTGGAACAGTGAATATGGACTTTTTCTACAAATGTGTACATCTTATGATAGAGGCTAGAGAGTAGGTAACTGAATTATAAGTGTAGCTGGACATTTCTTGCATAGATGCATATATAAACACACACAGAATGTGTGTGCATTGGCTGTGTGTACATACATTCTTCTCTCATTAACTCTCCTAAAACTCATGTTCCTTTGAGCCAGAATCAGAACATGACAGCCACTTAAGTGTACACAGAAGTCAACAATGAGGGAAAGTAAATAGATCAGAATCTCTAATCAAATTCTGCTTAAGCCAGCAGGTCAATAAGAATTTTTGTCAATCTTATATAAAATGGATAAAAAGCAGTGGCCCTTTATTGCTAGTGCTCATTTCACATTACGTAAAAATTTTACAGTGGAAATCTATTAGTACAATGTACATCAGAACAATGTGTTAGTTAAGCAATGCTAGAATTATTTTGGTTTAAGTACATACATTTTACGATGGCATTATATGGGAACAGATAAATTCAACAGGTAGAACTGATCTGAGGACATATTTTTACTAGCTAATTTTTCACACAGGATAGAAGAAACACAGATTGAGAAACCCAAAATGGGAATCTCATGGAAGTTACAGCAAGAAATAAAAAGTGGAACAAATGTCTGTTTTTTCATTTTGTTCATTTTCAACCAACCTTTACAAATTTATCCAGAATCCTTTAGAAGTAGTGCTAATATATGTTGAGTATGGTATTAAAAAAAAAATTTTCTTGGAGATCCAGGAGCAAGCCTTACATAAGAATGTTGTATTTTAGTGCTGCCTATAGTAGTTGCTGAAATTCAATGCCCTATTTGCAATAATTAATTTAACTTTTAATTTGTCCCTTCATGGTGGATATTTTAAATGGTGATTTAAATAATTAAGTAGTCACATAATAATTGTCATTGTGATGGTTAACTTTATGTGTCAGTTTGGCTAGGACATGGTACCCAGATATTTGGTCAGACACCACTCTAGATGTCACTGTAAAGATATTTGCTAGAGGAGATGAACAATTAAATTAGTATACATTAGTAAAGCCAATCACTCTCCCTAATATGGGTGTGCCTCGTCTAATCAGTTGAAGGCCTCAGACCTTAGACTGAGGTCCCCTGGGTAAGAAAGAATTCTGCCTCCAGACTTCAACTCAGGCAGCAACAACAGTTTCATGGGCTTCCAGCCTGATCACCTACCCTGCAGATTTTGGACTTGCTAGTCTCCACATGGGCATGAACCAATTCCTTAAAATAAATCTTAACCTCTCTCTCCTTGTCTGTGTGTGCGCACGCACGTGCGCGTGTGCATGTCCAGAGATATTTAGAGATCTATGAAACATAGTTCTATACTTTGAATTGTATCTAGAGTAAAATGGGCAATTATGAAGGAATGTGGAGCTTTAGCATAACTTAAACCACTGAGTAATTATTCAGTCATTCCATTTCCCACCTCTGACTTCTGGGTGGTCTTCAAGGGAAAGTCCCAAAGAGAATGGTTTGCAATAAATTAAAATACAGTCAAAATATTTCAAGGAACCAGGAAATAAAGAGTATGTTATCTTTATACTAGAGTATATACAAATAGATTATAAACTAATGCTCGAAGACTAAAAAACTTACTAACTGAAAAATATTATTTACTGTCACACCTTGTCTCCTTTCATGTGTCCAAAACGTTAAAACTTAAAACATTTTGTTTTTAGTCCTTCTGTTAGTTACAAAAGTAATTCTAAATATTCTTTTACCTCTAAATTCTAGTTAATCAATGTTTTACATTATTTTCATGGAAGATTAGTGGAATACATTACTTCTCACTTTCATTACTCCCTTACTTCAAGTTTGGTTAGTTATGTTAATTTTTAATTTTCTGGTAACTGTATCTGTGTTTTAGGTCATAATTCAAATCTTTATTTTTTTATTTTACTACACTCTTATCTACCTATATTCTCTTTTTCATCCCCAGACATATTTGAGTATAAAACTTTACACAATAAAATTTTATACTATATATGTGATTTTATTACTCTTTAATATTATAAATAATATATATGTTTTTTCAATGTTTATGATATGGTTGCTCTATGTATTATTAGTGAAGAATCAAATAGTATATATAATATGTTAAGTCCCTGCAGCTGATTATTTTGTATTTGAAGACTGCATAAAGCTTGCATCAACATAGACTTTTTAGTACAAAAAGAACCTAAGGAGATAATTTAAGCCAGATATTATTTACATGAGGAAACTGGTGTTAAAAAAAAAAAAAAAAAAACAAACCTGAAAGCATGATGTGATCAAAGTAAGGTGACCCTTGAACAATGCAGAGATTAGGGATGCTGAACTCCTGTACAGTTGAAAATCCATGTATAACTTTTAACACCCCTAAAACTTAACTACTAGTAGCCCACTGTTGAATGGAAGCCTTACACAATAACATGAACAGTAGATTAACATGTATTTCATATATGAATTATATATATTTTTTATAATAAAGCTAGAGAAAAGAAATGCTATAAATAAAATCATAAGAGAAAATACATTTATAGTACTGCATTGTATATTATATACCATAAGTTTACGTTGTCTGTTTAAAAGATGATCAGTCATCTTCTGTGAATTCCTATGGTGTGGTGTTGTGATGTCTGTTAGCTCTTGAATTTCTCCAAGATCCAGATCTTGAAACCCTTCACTGCCTAACCCCACCTTTTTGCCATATTCACAGTATTTTTCATGATTTCCTTGATCGGTTCTGTGGTAGGTCCTGTGAAGTCATGTACAACATCTGGACACAGTTTTGTCCATCAAGAATTTATTGTTTAGGGCTTTTCCTGCAACAACAATGGCATCTTCAGTGGTGTAATCCTTCCAGACTTTCATGATGTTGCCTTAGTTGGGGTTCTTTTCCATAGCATTGACAATCCTTCCCACAGAGTTTCAGATGTAATGAGACTTAAAGGTTCTCATAATTCACTGATCTAGAGGATGGATAGAGACGTTGTATTTGGGGGTAAGTAGACCACTTCAATACCTTTGGTGTGCACAAGCTCATGCAATTTTGGGTGGCCAGGGATACTGTTCAATATCAAAAGAATTTTAAAAGTAGTCCTTTACTGGCAAAGTACTTCCTGACTTCAGAGACAAAAGTTTCTATGGAACCAATCCAGAAAAAAGGTTCCTGTTGTCTAAGCCTTCTTGTTGCACAACAAAAAGACTGGCAGCCGGTGTTTTCGAGGCTCAGGGGTGAGCAGCTTTATAGATAAGGGCAGTCCTGATCATAAGCCTGACTGCATTTGCACAGAACAATAAAATTAGCCTATCCCTTCCTGATTTAAATTTTGATGCTTGCTTTTCTTCCTTACTAATAAATGTCCTTTGTGGCATTTTTTCCCCCGAGAACTGGGCACTTTCATCAGCATTAAAAACCTGACCAGGCAGATTTCTTTTCTCAGTGATTTTCTTAGTGGTGTCAGAATTTGTTTGCTGCCTCTTGGTTGGCAGAAGTTGCTTCTCCTGTTATCTTGATATTTTTAAAGCCAAATTTCTTTCTAAAATTACAGAACCATCCTTTGCTGGCATTAAATTCTCCAGCTTTAGATCCTTCACCTTATTTTTTTTAAGTTTTTATATAATATAATGAGTTTGCTTTTTCTCAAATCATATTAGAGACTTTAGGTATGTGTTTCTTATAGCAATCTTGTACCCACATAAAAAGTTCATTTTCAATGTGAGATAAAAAGGTATTTTCAAAAAATAAAATGCAAGGTTTCCACTCCTGCTGTCATAGATATAGTGACAGCTTCAAGAATTTCGTTGTTTTTTTTTTAACAATGGTTCTTACTATGTATTCATTTATCTTGACATGGCTGGTAACCATAGCTGCAGACCTCTATTTCAGTATATATCAAACAACTTTTCCTCGTAATGTCATGACTTTTCTCTGCTTCATCGAATCACTTTCAGCATCACTAGTGGCACTTTGTATGGGTCCCATAGTATTATTCAAGGTGTATGGTACTGCACTAAATGTGATGAAGAATACAAAAGAATTGAGAGAGATCACTATTTATGCAATATGCAATTTACTGGAGAGATAAACTGCTCACATTGTGGTGATCAGAGTCACAAGGCATTTGAAGTGGATACTCAGAACACTTGAGATCACTGCAATAGCAACAGGAGGTGGCTATGAAATTACCATACTACAGTTAATTTTTACATTTCTCTGGGCTGCAATGGACCTGTGTACAGTTTATATTTATTTGTGTGTGTTAAGTTTTGATAAATTTTAACTTTTTTATAATAGATGTGTATATTTTATGATAGTAAATAATAAAATAGACTATTATCCTTATGAGTTTTATGTATTCATGACATTCTTAACTTTTTAAAAATTTTATCAATGTTCCTAGGCTACACAATTCATTTGTGAGTTTTTTCAGTAGTCATAGATCTCCCACAAACTTCTTAATATATTTATTGGAAAAAATCTGCTCATAAGTGGACCTATGCAGTTCAAACTTGTATTTTTCAAGGGTTAATGGCATTTTTATTAGAGCTGTTTTCAACTAGAAATAAGTACCACTCAAGAGAAATGAAAATGGAAATTATCATGATAAAAATACAATTCTTTTTATTTTTCAAAAAATTTAAATCAGGTATGATAAATGATAACTTTGATTTTTATCATTAGTGTATTGCAGAAACTAATTTTTACTTTAACTTCCCAGCCTGATACTCTTGTTTTTCTTTAAAAATTAAGCCAGTAACATAGGAAATCCTAGTTCAAACCAATAAATAGAACAAGCAATATCTCTTTCTAATAAATTACTTTCCGTTAATTTCTTTAATCAAAACAAACTGAAAACTGTGATTAAATTTTGATTGAAAAATTATACAATTCTGTGAAAGAGGTGTCACTGAATATTCCTACTCTTGATATTTCCATTTATTACCTAATATAATGGTAATAAAACAGGAGGGAAGGGGGCAGGGCACAACCATTGAGAGACTGACAGAGCAATTGAGGATAGAACGTACGTAAACTGGTTAGAACCAACTAAGCCCAAGATGGCAGAAGATTCAACTTCCAGTAGACCTTGAGCTTCATTATATGCTCATTATAATAAAATTAGCCTTGCAGATGAAAAGTACCCATCATACACTGATGCCATGACATTTTTGATCAAGACTAAATAAGGATAAAAAATTCCTCCTCCCCTCAGGAAGGTGGAGCTGGGTGAAAATCAGGTAATATGACCCCAAACCAACTTCCTCCCAAGTGAGTATTCAGACCACTATTTTCACACCCCATATAACCAGCTTGCCAGAGGAACTCAGTGCAGCTTCTCACCTGAATCTGCCCACTCTCCCCCTGAGGGCATTTTATCTATCACTTAATAAAGGCTCACTTTATTTGCTTGACCTCCATGTCTTGCCTCTAAATTCTTTCTGAGACAAGAAACTACTTTCTGGTAACAGTAAGAAGATCTGGAATACAACTTATACACAAAGTGAAAATAATGCTTTAGACAGAAAAATTTACTAAGTAACATGGTACCACTTTGGTAAGAATAAACTTTTCATAGCTTCTTACATGCCATGGCTATGGTCTATAACATGGTGAGTCACCTTTCTACTGAGCCTACTCATATTTTGTTACATTATTTAGAAATCATTTTCCATAATCAAGGACTGTGAAGTATTGATCAGCTTGTCATGTATCTTCATAAGAATTTAAAAATTTAAAAATAATATATATGATTTATTTCAACTATTTTTTTCCCTAAAAATCACTTCTTTGAATGATTTTGGAGTACTAGTTATATCATGCTAATGATTTAGGAAATCTTCTTCTGAAATATTTTTTATTTGTACACTAAATGCTATTTCAAATATTAGTACTTTAGAAAACCTAGAATACATTTTGATACTTTTATCAAATTATATTTTTAAATTTAAAATTAAATTATATTAAATTATAGTTTTATTTTTCTGATTTAATTTTCAAGTATTATTCAAGAATACTATTTTCAAAATATATAATTGTTTTGGTATATCATAAATTGATTATTCAACCAATATATATTGGATCTATTCCTGCTGAATTGATGTCCCTACTTAATACACTGGAGACCTTCTGAATGTTACCCTAGTGACTAATGAGACACTACAAAATATGGAAGCACGTTTGGTACTTGAGCCAAGTAAACACTATGAGTGGGGTCCAAGTCTTACCAAACCCCACACCATGGTTGATGGTTCCACTGAGATTCCCATAATCAGATTCCCTTAGCATAGACAAAATCAATCTATAAAAATTCAAGTCTATGAATGTAATAATGAAAAAGAGGTGCTTTTGTCTAGAACAACTACTTGTGTATACTTCAGTTTCTACTGTTATTTCTTATCTGCCTCTGACACCTATACCAGTTCTTGAGCTGAAATACCAGGCTTAGAATAATTAATGAATGTTTGAAGAAAAAAAAAAAAGTCCAAAAGGGATCAGAAGTTAAGAAATGCACCTTCTTTTCAAGTATTCTTGGAATAAAATCAAATACTTTTTACCACCCAAAATACACTATAATTTGTCAAACCAGAAATGGTAAAAGGTGCAGTACTAATGAACTAGACTTTAGTAACCCAAATGTGGCAATAACAACTGCCACCTCTCCCTCACTAACTGAAAATTATTAAAATAATTTCACAATATTACTTTAAAAAAAAAAGAAAGTGCTGATTTCCAGTCAAGATGGCAGAGTGGTATAGGACCAGGAACTTGCCTCTCCTCACAGCTATAATGAAACCACAACTGACTGCTAGACAACCATTGAAAAAAAGACTGGAACCTAGTAAAGAAGAGCATCTTCAACTGGAAACATAAGGAGGGAACCACAGCAGGATGGTAGGAGGGGCGTGGTCATGATATAATCAGGCCCAATACCCCCCCGGGGTTTGCAACCCACAAGCTGAAGAATAATTAGGTCGCAGAGGCCCTCCCACAGGAGTGAGAGTTCTAAGCCCCACTTTAGGCTCCCCAGCCTAGGGTTCTGGCATTGGGAGGAGGAGGAAACCCCAGGACATCTGGTTCTGAAGGCCAGTGGGACTTGACTCCAGGAGCCCCACAGGACTGGGGGAAACAGAGAATTCACTCTCTTGGGAAGCATACATAGAATCTTGAGTGCACCAGGTCCCAGGACAGAGGCAGTGATTTCATAGGAACCTGGCCAGGCCTGCCTGCTGGTTTTGGAAGGTCTCCTGGGATATAGTGGATGGCTACAGCTCACCCAGGAGACATAAAAGCTGGTGGCAGACATTCCCGGAGTGTTCATCTACATGAGCTTTCCTAGAGGCTGACATCTTGATTGGATCATTAGCACCAAGATCTAGACCTACCCAACAGCCTGTAGAGAAGCCTCAGGCCAAACAACATACAGGGTGGGAACACAGCCCCACCCATCAGCAGACTTCCTAAGCCACAAAGGCCTCTAGACAGGGCACTATCCACCAGAGGTCCAGGACCAAGCTTCCCCCAGCAGTGGGCAGGCACCAGCTCCTCCTGCCAGGAAACCTACATAAGCCTCTAGTCCAGCCTCATCCACCAGGGAAAGATACAGGAAATAAGAAAACAACAATCCCAAAGCCTGTGGAAGGAATCTACAAACACAGGTCAGACTCTATACTGGGACCAACTGGACCCTGGCCCTCAGATGACAAGAGAGGAGTGTACTGCTGGGAAACACAGGATGTCTCCCACAGAGGGCCACCTCTCCAAGGTCGAGAAACATAATGAACCTACCTAAAAGTACAAATGAAAACATAAACAATATGAGGTGGCAGAGGAATATCTTCCAGGCCAAGGCACAAGATAAAATCCCAGAAGAAGAAATAAGTGACGAGGAGATAGGCAATTTATCTGAGAAAGAGTTTAAAGTAATGATGGCAAAGATATTCAGAAAACTCAAGAGGAGTATAGATGCACAGAGTGAAGTTTTTAGCAAAGAGTTAGAAAATATAAATATCCGAAAAGAGTTAAAGAATAAAATCATACACTAGAAATGAATAACACACTAGAAGGAACCAAGAATAGACTGAGGCAGAAGAACGGATCAATGAGCTAGCTAGAAGACAGATTAGCAGAAATCACTACAGCAGAACAGAAAAAAAGAAAAAAAAAGAATGAAAAGAAATGAGGATAGTTTAAGAGAACTCTGGGACAACATGAAGCGCACTAATATTCACATTATAGGGGTCCCAGAAAGAGAAGAGAAAAAGGACCTGAGAAAATTTCTGAAGCAACAATAAGCAAAAACTTCCCCAAGTTGGGAAAGGAAACAGTCACTCAAGCCCAGGAAGTGCAGACAGTTCCACACAGGATCAATCCAAAGAGGAACACATTAAGGCACATAGTCATCAAATTGACAACAATTAAGGATAAGCAGAATATATTAAAATTAGCAAGAGAAAAGCAACAAATAGCATACAAGGGAACTCTGAACTCCCATAGGTTGTCAGCTGATTTTTCAGCAGAAACTCTACAGTTCAGAATGGAGTGGCAAGATATATTTAAAGTGATGAAAGGGAAAAACCTACAACCAAGAATACTCTATCCAGCAAAGCTCTCATTCAGATTTGATGGAGAAATCAAGTTTCACAGATAAAAGCTAAAACAATTCAGCACCACCACACCAGCTTCACAACGAATTTTAAAAGAACTTCTCTAGTCATAAAACCATAAGAAAAGAGAACAAAAAGAAAGAGGAAAAAAAAAAAAAAAGACCTACAAAAGATTCCTTTGGCAGTTTGGGATCTTTTATGGTTCCACATAAATTTTGGAATTGTTTTGTTCTAGTTCTGTGAAACATGTTGTGAGTACTTTGGCAGGGGTTGCAGTGGATCTGTAGATTGCTTTGGGTAGTACAGCAGAACGTATAGAACAATGTTGATTCTCCCAATCCAAGAGCACAGGATATCTTTCCATTTCTTTGTATCTTCAATTTCCTTCATCTATGTTTTATAGTTTTGAGAGTATAGGTAACCTCCTTGGTTAAGTTTATTTCTAGGTATTTTGTTCTTTTTGATGCAACAGAAATGTTTATGTCAGTTATAAAATTCTGGTTTTTGAAGTGGGAAAAGAAAGTGAATGAAGGGCTGCAAATGACAAAGTATCCTTCTTTCTTATGGGTTAGTTGTATTCCATTCCATACATACATATGCTGCATCTTCTTTATCCATTTATCTACTGATGTGCACTTACGATGCTTCCATATCTTGGCAAGTATAAATAATGTTGATGTTAATAGCAGGGTGTATGTATCTTTTTGAATTAATTCTTACTTTGTGGTTGGCTTTATTCCTTTGATAACTAAGTTTAAAAAGCTAAAGCTCTAAACGTTCTTAGAAACAATGAATATATATATGTAAATTTTAAAAATATGTGCAGTATATTGTGTATATGTACTTACATGCAATACATTGTATATGTGCAGTCAGACTGTAACAATTCTACCTAATAAAACTGAAAAATTAAAAAAAACAAGTGGCTTAAATTACAACTGTGTAGTAAGAATGCATGATATGATGCTTTATGCTAAGAGATATTATGCAACCATTAACAGCCTGCTTCTAAAAAGTATTTCCTGTTATTGGAGATATTGATGATGCTATATTATTTGACATGATTTCAACTTTAAAAAGTAAGTATACTACATAGCAAAAAGGGAAAAGTACTATTTTACCAAAAACAAAAACAAAGGGACCAGAAGTCACCTAGAATTCTGTCATGTTTTTTTTTTGAGATACTACAAAATTAAGTCTAAAGTATAGCTATGAATACAGCTATGAAATTATACTGTGTAACATGACGTAAGAATGGACCTCACAGAAAGTGTTTTCTTGCTTTCTCATCAAGTTTTTATCAGTGGGTTTCCTCCCCTCTACCCAACCAATTTTAAATACTTTGTTTTACCATGTAAGATGGTGCAAAATATTTTACATACATCTTTTAAGAAATTATTTTCTGAAACTTCTAGAGATAATTGTGTATTTTCTTTTTTAGATTTTTAAGCAGTTCCATGTGTAAGATTTGATATTTGAGAAAACACATTGACCTTTGATCATTTCAATCAAGATACTGAATCTTTTTATCTCCTAATCATCTCACCTTAATTTTCTTTCATTGTCCAGATATAATATTCATTGCTTCTACTTCTTTCATTGTTCAGACATAATATTCACTGCTTCTACTTTGTTAATTACATACTTAATTATTAACTATATATTTATACATGCTGTATTGCTAGATATAAAGGGGTAAAAAAAGAGATTAAGCACATTTCTTAATCTATAATGACTGTATGACATATCCTAGACTCAGAGTATCTTTTACCAAGTCAAAAAAATTTCTTTTAATTTCTTGTCTTTTTTCTTATCAGATACTTTGGACTTGATTACTATATTTAATATTATTCTATTAACATAGTTATTATACGTTACATGTATACAGTAGGTAGTGATTTAATAATCTATTTTTTCAAATTTTTGTGAGTTAAAATATTATTTTATCCATAACCAACACTACTTTTAGATATTTTAAATATGGACTTAAAGTAGAAACACTATGGTGTTTTATTCTGAATCGCCCCCAACCCCAATGTGGTATCACTCCATACACAAAAATAAACTCAAAATGGCTTAAAGACTTAAATATAAGACACGATAAACCTCCTAGAAGAAAACACAGGCAAAACACTCTCTGACATAAATCTTAACAATGTTCTCATAGGGCAATCTACCTAGGCAACAGAAATAAGAGCAAAAATAAACAAATGGCATCTAATTGAACTTACAAGCTTTTGCACAGCAAAGGAAACCATAAGCAAAACAAAACAACAACCTATGGAATGGGAGAAAATATTTGCAAATGATGAGACTGACAAAGGCTTAATCTCCAGAATATATAAACAGCTCATACAACTTTAAAAAAAATTACAAAAATGGGCTGAGGACCTAAAGAAGCAATTCTCCAATGAAGACATATAAATGACCAATAGGCACATGGAAAAATACTCAATATCACTAATTATCAGAGAAATGCAAATCAAAACTACAATGAGGTATCACCTCACACCAGTCAGAATGTCCATCATTAAAAAGTCCACAAACAATAAATGCTGGAGAGGCTGTGGAGAAAAGGGAACCCTCTTACACTGCTGATGGGAAGGTATTTCAGTGCAGCAATTATGGAAAACAGTATGGAGATTCCTCAAAAAACTAAAAATATACCTACCATATGATCCAGCACTTCTGGGTATATATTAGGAGGGAACTGTAATTTCAAAAGATATATGCACCCCAATGTTCATAGCAGCACTATGTACAATAGCCAAGACATGGAAGCAAAAGGAACCTAAATGTCCACCGACAGATGACTGGATAAAGAAGTTGTGGTATACTACTCAGCCATAAAAAAAGTAAAATAATGCCATTTGCAGCAACATGGATGGACCTAGAGATTGTCATTCTAAGTGAAGCCAGAAAAAGAAAGAAAAATATCGTATGATATCACTAATATGTGGAATCTGAAAAAAAAAAAAAAAAGACACTATGAACTCATCTACTAAGTAGAAACAGACTCACAGACATAGTAAAGAATCCTATAGTTACTGGGGAAAAGAGGTGAGAAGGGATAAATTTGGGAGCTTGAGATTTACAAATGTTAGCCACTACATATAAAAATATATTTAAAAAAACATTTCTGCTGTATAGCACAGGGAACTATGTTCAATATCTTGTAATAACCTTGAATGAAAATGAACATATGTATATATATGTATATGCATGACTGGGACAGTGCTGTACACCAGAAATTGATACACTGTAACTGATGGTAATTCAATTAAAAAATATATAATGGAAAAGAATCTGAAAAGAAAATATATGTGTATATATATGTATAACTGAATCAATTTGCTGTGCACCTGAAACTCATACTGTAAATCAACTACACTTAAGTAAAAAATTCAAAGTTTAAAATGAAGGAAGTCAATGTAATAATTGTCTTTATTTATAAAATATATCAACTGGAAATTGAACAGTTCTATGAATTGCTAGGAAATGTATAGCACATGTTGACTTTCCTCCTGAGCTTCAAATGCATTTGAATAGCATAGTATTTCTCAACTTCATGTTTATTATCGCTTTCCCTAGAAGCCTCTACACATCTTTATCTAGTCCTTCCATGACATTTTAGTGCATATAATGTATATTATATACTGTATGTATATCTGTGCTTTATATATAAAAAGAATGAGTTTTTTTCCAACCCCCAAGTAACTATTGCCCTTTCAGGAAGATATCACCCTCTTTGAAAACCCCTGAAATAACTCCAAACCTGAGATTTAAATTCAGTTTCTTAGGGCATCAAAATCGTGGATTTTAAGTTTTTAAAAATGATTCAAATTATACCATTAAGATTTTTAAAAATTGATTTTTCAGCCTGGAAAAAAAATTTTCTATAATATATAGGATTTTCACAAATTTCTGTTATCTCGTTCCATTCTGAGTGACATGTAGAAAAGGGCCAAAACATCTAACTCTGAAAACTAAAACTGTTATTTTGTTATTAAAAACTCCCAAATAAGGTTTTGTTTCAACTTGGCCATAAAAATGGATGCTAGACAGTTCTGACTTAAGACATGCATGGCTCTATTCACTGGTTTTCTATCTTCTTCCTCCAGTGTAAAGTGTTTGACTCTATGCCCACAACAAGTAAAAGAAGAGTCTGATAGAAGTTTAAAACCAGAAGAAAGATACCATCAGTGCTGATTGAAATAAATGTGCCAGATGATAGACAGGGAGGTTGATAATTACTTTATCTTGAAAAGATCACATTTCTGCAGTTTCAGAAGTCTAAGGCAGGCAGACTGTGGTTCTATCATTAACTGGAAAATCCTTTAGTTACAGAGTAGGGTCAGAAGTAATCTCTTATTGTGGCTTATACAACATGATGATCAATGGAGAGGCACTAACATAACACTCAGTGAAGAAAATGGTCATTTGAAAAGTTAAGTGGCCAGTCTTCATAATCATGCAGAGACTCACTTCTAATAGGACCCTAACACTATTGTTGATATATTCAAGGATTCATCCAAAAAAAAGCAATTAGCTTTTAAATATCAAATAAAAGATAATATTTAAAATAACAGTTTAGTTTATATGTTTGTAGGTCTCTCATAGAAATCAAAATTAAATAATTTACAGTAAAATACTATCAATGCTTTTTAGTTTTACTAAAATATTTGGCTGAGAAAATGTTTTAAACGATTTAAATACATAGTAAAATTGAGTCATTCTTCATGCAAAATTAAACTTCTAATGTTTAATAATTTAAAGCATTTTTTCCAACATAGTGATAGAATTTAGTGAGAATCAATAAAATTAGTATTGCCCAGTTCACCCATGGTAAACCAGGCCTTCCATTCTTAACTCTTTCATACTGAGTCAATTACCTGGTATTAATTGAGCAACTACACGGTACAAGCAAATAACTCAACTTTCCATTTCCTCTTTGTTCATATATGGTTTGCTGCAGAAGGAATGGGAGAACCCATTCTCTCTCCACCATTTTAGACCGCTGTGAGTGGGACAATGGCAGGAATGTGCATGCACAAGTCAGAATTGGGACCATTGAAAACAAGAAGTAAAGTTAAATAGAGTTTTTATGATTATTTCCTCTATTTCTCATGGGTCCCACTTAAGTTTTCTACCTTCCTTTCATCTAACTAGACAGCCTCCGGGAGAAGAATCTGAAATGAGTTCCACTATTTAAGCAATCTTATGATAGGAGTACCTCACTTATGACATCAATTAGTCAATAGAGAGCATGACTTAAATTGACATAACTTAAATTGAAACATATATTTTCATTGAAATAACTGTTATGGTACAGATTAAGTATATAATCCTTTGATATATTAATTGTCCATTATATACAGAATGATTTTTAAATCACTCAAATTCACATTGCAACATTAGCAAGTTAATAAATGGAGACCAGGCTTGAAAAAGAGAACCTTTGCTTCATTTATTTTCTAGAATGTTCAGATTATCGAGAGCTACAATGGGAGAAGGCTCTAATAGTGCAAAAAATGAAACAAAAAAAAATTTGAAAAGCAAAATCTGCATTTAAAATTAGACTTTGATATTTAATAATTATGTGATCTTTAACAAGTTACTTAACATACCTAAGCCTCAGTTTCCTCACCAGCAATAACAAAACAAACAAACAAACAAAAAGGAATAGTAAAATTTACATCACCATATTTTTATGGGAAAAGTGCTGTGTAGATATAAGGCATTAAAAAGTAATGAATGGCCAGGGCAGCAGAAAAAACGTTTTACTGAGTCTAGGCTAGTTTGCATCCTCAGGGTTGTTATGATAATTAAATTTAACCAATATATTAGATAATAAAGATTTTAATTCCTGATAGGTGCCTCTGTTTATTTACTCACTTATCTGTCCACCCATTCAACTCACAGATATTTAGAGTATTGTGTCTGTGATCGCATCTGATGGAAGTTTCTACAATATCCAGGATAAGACAGGCTGCGTTGCAGTCAGAACAACCACAACATCCCACTGGAGTAACACGACCAAAGCTTACTGCTAACTCACGTCACAGTCTGATAATAGGTCTGGCAGCTTCCCTTGGCTGCTCTCCAAGCTATGACTTTGAGATCTGAGTTCAACTCCTATCTCTGAGGTGTGACTGAGAGATTACTTAATTTTCTTTAAGGTACCAGTTCCATCACTTGTAATTTGAGGACAAAAATAGGAGCCACCTAGAGAGAAAGTTAAATGAGATGATGTATATAAAGCAGTTTGCACCAAAACGGCACACAGCATGAGCTCTTTTAATGTGAGTCATTATTTTTCTGGGAACAGCTGGGGTGTCAGGTAATAATAAACCCATTTAGGATGTCTCAAGGATTTCTCTCACTTCTAATCTTTATGGGAGCAAAACTTCATCCAGGTTTACAGTGACCCCACCCCACCCCAACATCTACCACTGACCCCCCAGGCCAGTTCACGTTCAGCAAGACTACAGTCTTCAGTGTCTGACTGTCAACACGAAAAGCTTCATTCTTTACAACTGTGCTCTACTTTGGTAGAGCTGTCAGAGATTCTCTCTCCCCGTCGTGCCTGTCATCTCTAGAGCAGGCCAAGCAGACCCTACGATGTCTTGGCAACTATTTTTTCTCCTTTCAGAGTAACTTTGATTTTTCTCTCCTCATCTGCCTGGGGACATCACTTTAGAGCTTTAGCATCTCAGGCTCCATCATTTGATAAGACTACATCTTAATGTCCTAGAATCATTTTAGAGTATCTTTGCTTCAGGTTCCTGCCACCTTCCTGAAGGAGAAAATGAGCAAGACCAACCTTTATGCCTTCCATTCCTCAGAGGAAGCCATGTTGGGATACTAACCAAGCTTCTATCCCCCACAAAGGACTCCCGACCTTCCCTTTCCAGTCAGCAAAATGGGAGACACCTGGGGGTACAGGAGAACATTCACTCTTGTTTGTCCCCTTTCACTCGAAGACCAAATGTCAAAACAGAAAAACTAAAATAAACACAGAATAACAATTCAAAAAAGAAAGAAACAAACAAAAATACCCATGGTGGAAAGTCTATGAATATGGCAGCACTTTATAGAAATCCAGGAATGGTAAATAAATACCACAAACTGTGTCACCTTCAGACAGCACTGTTCAGCTTTCTTAATGCTATATTGGATTAGTGTTGTATATTGAGAAAGTAGGAAACCGTTAAAATCCTACGTCAGACTGTACAGTACCGTGAGAAGAGCTTGCCATGTCTTTTTCCTCATGTCTCCTCATGCCTTGCTCAATGTCTGAGACAGAGTAGGTGCTTGATATAAGTGTGTCAAACATTCAGTGAACATTTATTCTTGCTTGTGCATGACAGGCCCAGCGGTGAGCTAAAAGGCTATACAAATATCACCTTGGTGGCCACATATATAATTAAGTTTTTTCAAAAAGGAGTAGTTCTACTTTGAAAGTTGGATTTCCAAAAATATATTATTATGATATGGTAAAAAAAAAATTCACTGAGGGACATCTAATTTTTAGTAGTCTTTACCTTCAAACATGCAGAATAGAAAAGAATAGTCAATTATAAACAAAAATCCAAAGGGGAAGGACAGTAGCCAACCAACAAATATACATAAACTTTAAAATTAATATTTTCACCCCAAAATGGCATATTTTTCCAGTTTTTTTTAAATTGAGGTATAACTAACATATTATATTAATTTCAAGAATACACCATAATAATTTGATATTCGTGCCCATTGCAAGATGATCATCACAGTAAGTGATGATCAAATAGTTTAAAGTTATTGTAAAATTGAGGAATTAAGTCATCAAAACAATTGCTCTGAGATCTTTTCCAAAGTTGTATTTCAATTTGCATCTTGCTAATAGAGGGTAATAGTGAGAAAGCCCAGTCTGAAGGCTGGAGAGTAACATAAAATATATAATCTTGCCCAGTGGTACATTCTGGCCAGAGATCATTCAATAAAAGGAAATGAATATATACGAAAAATGTTCAGAGATAATTATGCTAGTTTTTCAGCCTAAATACCTTGGAATTTGCAAAGACAGCTCATAGACAAAAAGCACACCACTAAAATTCAGTGCAATAGATTTCTCCATTCGCAGTGACAGGAACATCTCTCTCAGTATTACTGAGCTAATGAACGAATAGATCTGCTGTGAAGTTCCTAGGAGGCTCATTTTCTTGAGTACAGTGGTAAAAGTTAGCTGATGAATGACCTAAACTGCTTAATGTTTCTCCTTATAACTTCTGAGCAGCAAGGCGTATCCAGGCAAGTACTGAAGGAGTTATCCTCCGGAGGCCCTGGTGTCCTTGCAGTTGTCAGAGGCAATGAGCCAGGTTTATTTCAAATGGCTCCTTAAATGAACATTTATTTTGTGCCAGTAACATGTTTTTGATTAACAGCTCCTTTTGACTAATTTGCTTCCCACAACAGCCCAAGAAAGGACTCGCTTAAAGCATAATTAAAAGCATGTTATTGCCAGTAGTTAATACTGATTAAAACAGGCATTAAGACAATTATCGTTGAAGGAGAGTAAGCACCCATAGTTAGTACAGAATCCATCCTTTTTGTTTTTATGTATCAAGTACAGAAATGGCTACATGGCAGGCTACAGCAAGGGATCATTCTTTATGGAATCATATCAATATATGTTCCTACTTTATTTTATTGAATGGACAGGTCTTTGTATAGGTGGGCTATGGATTTGTTTTTTCTTGTGGAAAACCTTCATGTATCCAACAAGGTAAAGCTTATTTTCAATGAATCAGAGCTGATTTTAGCTGTTCAGGGGTAAAGCTCAGCTATTCTTCTATATTAACAGGATATAAGCCCTGTTCTTCCTCCAGTTTGCTCTCAGTACTCAAAACTCTCTTAGTCCCATTACTGACTGAATGCACTAGATGCTTTTATTACTATTATTTGACACTTCTGATCTGTTTGTTTTCATATTACTTCATGTTCAAATCATGTTCTGTTGTGATGTGAAAGACCTTCACTGAGTTCTGATTATTTTTGAAAAAGCACCTTTTAAAACAGAGCAATTGTAAAACTTTATATTATACAAAATAAGTACATGAAGTATTTGTAACAACTTCTGTATTTTGCATCCAATTATGACTTCTTAGGAAATGTGTAGCTAATGTAAAATGAGCATGTGTTTTGCATGAATTTTTACTTCACTGAAAATGAAAATACAGAAAACAGCCTCTATCTCATAGGATTTTTTTCTAAAAATACTGTTCTTATGGTCAATTTTATATTTAAGTATAACTTCATATTTTGTGACTGTTCAAGAAGGTATGTGGTGGAAATAATGGGGATTCAGTTTTGGTATACTTGAGTAGAGTGAAACTGCCTTTACAGAATGGATTTATAATAGGTCTTCTTAATTATTAAAATAAATTATGGCAGAGATAAACCTACACAAACAGATTTGATCATTTGTTTCAGATTTCTATTGTGCTGTGGTAGCCCTGGACAGTCTCTCAAATAGATGGCACTCACCAAGCGCCTTGGCCAAGTGCATTTATCAAGGGATGATTTGTCTTTTCCTTAGTGGTTTAAAGAAAATTTAGGGATCACTATAGTCACCAGAGGCCAGTTCCCAAGCCTTGTAAGACATGTGGAGATAAAAAATTTTAAAAAGAAACAACCAATCAAAAACTTATGAGTCATTATGTGAACTAAAATTGTGGGGGTAAAAGTATAAAAAGGAAAAGGAGAAAGCCTTTTGTCATGTTTGTTATAAAGAATAAATCAATTTATTTTCCTACTATTATAGCCTTTTTGCATCTCTTTTCTGGATGATTCCAAGAGCTTCCTAAAATGTCTCCCCCTTTCTACTTTGATTAATCCTTCACACTGCCATCAAATTGTGGTTCTAAAATCAAATATGATCTCGACCTGTTCCTAGTTAAAAATCTCTGCATGACTCATATCGATTCTTTTTGACAGGGTATAATTCTTTAATTATCTGACCTCAAACTATACTTGCAGTCACATTTTCTGATCTGCCATCTTGTGGACGTCATGAACCCCTCACAGAATCAAACTGCTTCTTTTTTCTCCAAATACACACTTCAATGTACATCTGCACTTTTATGTTCAAGTCTCTTTGCTCATAGTTAGTCCTCCTGGAATTATATTTCCCCCCTCACATTTTCCAAGGGTCAGACATTTATTCATCCTCAGGTTGCCAGATTAGCAAAACAAAAAAAAATTAAAGGACATCCAGGTATATTTGAATTTCAGGTAAACACTGAATAAATTTTTAGTATAAATAAGTCCCATGCAGTGATTTTACACACTCCCAGTTGTAACTAGAACAAATAATGTCAATAAAATGTGGTGTCTCTCCCATAAATAAGACTTTGAACTTTGTATATATTCAGTTTTTAATCATATTAGCTAGTAGAAGTTCTGATACATAAAAAAATACTTTTTGTTGAATAAAAATTTATTGCATTTTACATATTAATATTATGTTAACATACATAGGTATTTCTAATAGTGAATAAAAACACAGATAGTGTGTTGAACTATCAGATCCACTTGGATTAATGAAATAACCACAGGGCTTTGACAACTACTACACAGCATGAACTGGATTTAATATGTACTAGTTAAGAGTTCTGGCCGGATAGCCTAGCTGTGATATCTGACCTTACTGCCCAATGACTCAGTTTCTTTAACTGCCAAATGAGGATAATGAAACGAGGATAAGATGTGGCTACTAGGGAAGATTTAATGGATTAATAGATGTAAATTTCTCAGGAGTGTATGCAGCAAGTTCTACATAAAAATGAGCCTTTATATCAACCTCAGGTACAGACATCAAAAGAATCACTCTCAGTGATCTTAATAGCTGTGAATATAAATGTCTATGAGTCTAAAGCAAACAGTTTTTTGGGTCTTCCTTTGTTTTTTTTAAAGTTTTAATATATTTTTATTGAAGTACCTTCTGATTGTTTTTTCTCTTCCTCTCTCTGCTCTAAGGCCCAAGACAATGGCCCATATAGACAACATAAGCAGGCCCAGGACCTCTGCTTAAGGTTGGGTCAGCCAGTGGGTAGACCTGGCAGGAAACCAGAGGAGAGTGTGCTCAGGAAGTGTATTTCACTGGCACTGTGGCTTGTGGGGTTCAAGGTCCCAAGGTCAGGTCTAGGCAGGGACCCTGTCCATGTGGTACCACGCCTCTGGGATCTAGTAGCCACCCCTCAGGCCTCGCTACGGTGGTGGTTGTCTCACTCTTATCAGCCCCAGGGCTCTACTCTGCCTGACAGTTTCAGTATGCTTTGCCTACATCTTTGAGAGAGTTCATTTATTAAACTCTTCCTAAGTGTTCTCATTCACTTCTGCCAAGGACCCTGGCCAAATAGTACTTAAAGGAAGTAATATGATTTCAAAATCTTACAACTTACTTTGCTTGTCTGCTATATTTTCTTATTGTCAAAGATATTCAAACACCTCCATTGCCAAAATACTTTGATTATTTTTATCATGGTCACTGCAACTGGCTATTTGAATTGTACTTCATCAAAATATTATTTTCATTTTATGGCAATCAATTTTTTAAAACTGACAAATTGAGAAAGGCAGTTGTTTCTGGTGGTGCTGAAACTAAAGCAGCCTTCTCCTGATATTAGGGCCATGATATGGAGATTAACTTAATAGTTATGCATTGCCTTACCTAGAAACTTAGCTGCTAAAACAGTTACTTGGATCCTGGCAGAATGTATTTAAAATAGAATTTTACTGTCTACAAAATGTATTTGCCTATTTTGACAACTCTCTCAAAATGACAAAATTGTCTCTTCAAGGAACAACTATTTTAATCCACAATTTAAAAAGTTGGTGAGTTGTATATGAATGAAAGTAATGGCAAAAGGGTAAGAAATAGGATTTATTTTCTTTGTATTCCCTGAAGTGTTTTGCCCATAGTAATGACTGTCAATTACATATTTATATATAAATTAGAGAGAGAACAATATTTATATATATATATTAGAGAGAGAACCAGAAAATGATAAACTTGATGTCTGAGATTTTATGAGTCATGGAAATTTTGTTGCTCTGATTGTACTTATAAATGTATTGTTTTGATCAATGCATTGAAGTGATTTGTACTTTTCCATCTGTAAAATGGGGTATATAGTGCATATACTTTTAAGTAGAACATTTAGGGAGGGGCTTCAAGATAGGATGTGGAGCTCATCTCCTCCTATAAATACATCAGAAATACATCTATATCTGGAACAATTTTTGCAGAATATCTACTGAACTCTGGCAGAATATCTTATACTAGCATAGGTACAAGAGGACTCTCCATATAACTAAGTAAGAAAAAAAAAAGAAAGAAAAATAATTGGGACAGGATGTACACCTGCAGGAGGGAGTGGAGCAGAGAAAGAGAATTCCACTCACCTTGGGAAGCACTTTCACCAGTGGGGAGAACAGCCGGGACAGAAAGGGAGCTTCAGAGGCTCGGAGGAGAGTGCAATAGCTGCTCCTCAATAGGCAGAATAGAGAGAAACCCGCGTGGAGGACCTAGGCCACCTGGGCCACCTCTCCAGTCCTAGACACGAGACTGCTGGTGTATGTGGCAGCTGGGTTCTGAAGCTTGAACTTCAGGGAGAGGACTAGGGTTGGCTGTGTGGAGAGGCTGAGTGGGTGGGAGTGGGGTATGGGCTGAAACTGGGAGTATATGCAAAGGAGCCCGGGTCTGCCATCAAACCCCACTGTTCAGTACATGAGAAGGGAGGGGTGGGACCCCACCACAGCTGTCTCCTTCTGGGCTTAACTCTTGGCCAGGGCACTTGGCTGTGGGAGGGTGGAGTTGCTGGCAGGTTGCCCCTAGGCAGAGGTACGGCCCATTCCCAGAAGCCTCATGACTTCAGAGGTAGGCTTGAGGTCTGAGCCCTATCCTGGGCAACTTTGGCAGATTTGAGCAGCCCGTGCTTTTGCAGGCTTGGCACATGCAGGCTATCGAAAGGGAGAGCTGGGGTGTGGCTGTGGCAGGCCTGGCATTGAGAGTAGGCATGCTTATGCAGAGGTGGGGCTGGGATCTGGGCTGACCCTGGAACCCACAGTGGATCCAGGTATGTGAAAATGGCCGGTTTTGGTCCCTGACATCAACAGATTTGCCCTCATGATTTTGTGAGCACAGCACCTGAGGGGCACCAGGGTAGACTGCCTGCATTCCCATGGCTGAGGCAGGGCCAAGGGCAATGCCAACAAGAGTGTACTTTGTGAGCCCACACAATGGGTTATAGGTGGCCCTACACCCCAGTGTGCACTTTCCTGTGGACAGCTCCTGCAGAGGAATTCTCACAGCTCCTCTCTCAGCAGAAGTGCTCCAGTCCCACCTACCTCATGGGAGCAGGTAGGCCCTCAACAGGGCTGTGACAACCACAGAGCAAAGAGTAGGCCCTGCTCAACATCCAGTACAGGCTCTGGTAACCACATCACCAAGCACACTCCCTACCAGGGGGATAACAGCCAGCACACACAAAGGGAAGACATGAGTCATCCATACAAAAGACAGCCCTCACAACAAAAGTATCAGACACACACAGACTACACAGGGATGCTCCCAAGTAAACACAGCCCTTTAAGACCACAAGATAACAGTTACTCCTAAATTCACATAGTAAGAGAAATATAAGTGAAACAAAAAAGTTGAGGAACCACTTGCAAATAAAAGAATAAGAGAAATTCACTGATAGAGCAAATAACGAAATAGACATCTCCAGTATACGAGAGCTTGAGTTCAAAAAGGAGATAAAACTACTGAAGAAATTAAAGAAAGGCTATCAAGAGAAATGCAGATGACTGTAAAAAGAAACTAGAAACTAGAAAGAGGAGCCAATTAAAATCAGAAAACTCAATTGCTGAGATGAAAGCCAAGCTAAAGGCAATAAATAGCACACTAAATAATGTAGAACAAATAAGTGCTAAGATAGAATAATGGAAATCATACAACAGCAGAAAGAACAGCATAAAGAAAAACAAATTAAAAAAATGAAAACCATGTATGTGATCAATAGGATAATATAAAGTATACCAATCTACACATAATAGGAGTCACAAAAGGAGAAGAAAGAAAAAAAGGGACTTAAATGTTATTTGAAGAAATCATGGCTGAAAACATTTCAAACCTAAAGGAAACAGATACACAGGTACAGGAAGCACAGAGGGTCCCAAACAAGATGAACTCAAAACAGTCCTCAAAACCAAGACATGTAATAATTAAAGTGAAAAAATTCAAGATAAAGAGAAAATTTAAAGGCAGCAAAAGAAAAACAAAGAGTTAATTACAAAGGAACCCTTGTAAGGCTATCAGCTTATAATTTTTCTACAGAAATATTGCAGACCAGAAGAAAGTGGCAAAATGTATTCAAAGAAAGAGAAGAACATGCAACCTAAGACACTCAACCCAGCAAGATTATCATTTAGAATAGAAGGAGAGATAAAGAATTTCTCAGACAAGTAAATACTAAAAGAATACAACAATTTTAGAACTATCCTAAAAGACACTGAAAGATCATCTCTAAGAAAAGAAGCAGGATTTCTGGTCAACATGGCAGAGTAGCAGGACAAGCAGCTCACTTCTCCTCAAGACTACAAAAAAACCACAAGTGACTGCTAAACAACCATCAGAAAAAACAGACAAACTGGAACCTAGCAAAAAAGATCTACTTAAACTGGAAACATAAAGAGGGAACCATAGGGGGATGGCAGGAGGGGCATGATCACAATATAACCTTGCCCTGTACCCCCACAGGTGGGCAACCCACAAGCTGAAAAGTAATTAAGTTGCAGGGGCCCTCCCACAGGAGTGAGAGTTCTAAGCCCCATGTCAGGCTACCCAGCCCGGGGTCCCCAAATGGGGAGGAGGAGACCCCAGTACATCTGGTATTGAAGGCCAGTGGGGCTTAACTCCAGAAGCACCATGGGACTGGGAGAAACAGAGACTTCACTCTCTTGGGAAGTATACACAGAATCTTGCATGCTCCAGGTCAAAGGGTAGAGGCAGTGATTTCATAGGACCTTGGGCCAGACTGGCCTGCTAGTTTTGGAAGGTCTCCTGGAGAGGTAGGGGATGGCTGTGGCTCACCAAGGGGACATAAAAGCTGGTGGTGGACATTCTGTGAGTATTCATTTACATGAGCTTTCCTGGAGGTTGACATCTTGATTGGATCATTAGCACCAAGACCTAGCCCCATCCAACAGCCTGTAGGCTTAAGGGCTGGGAAGCCTCAGGCCAAACAACATACTGAGTGGGAACACAACCCCACCCACTTCCTGAGCCATGAAAACCTCTAGACACAACCCTACCTACAAGAGGTCCAGGGCCAAGCTTCACCCAGCAGTGGGCAGGCACTGACTCCTCCTGCCAGAAAACCTGCATAAGCCTTTAGTCCAGCCTCATCCACCAGGCGGTGATACCAGAAATAAGAAAAATTTTTAAAAATCCCAAAGCCTGTGGAAGGAATCCACCAACACAGGCCAGACTCTACACTGGGACCTAGCCCTTGGGTCACAAGAGAGTAGTGTACTACTGGGGCACACAGGATGTATCCCACAGAGCGCCACTTCTCCAAGGTCAAGAAGCATAACTAACCTACCTAAAAATACAAACAGAAAGATAGACAATATGAGGCAACAAAGGAATATCTTTCAGGCCAGGGCACATGGTAAAATCCCAGAAGAAGAAACAAGTGATAAGGACATAGGCAATCTATCCATGAAAGAGTTTAGAATAATGATGGTGAAGATGTTCAGAGAACTCAAGAAGAGAAGAGATGCACACAGAGAAGTTTTTAGCAAAGAGTTGGAAAAAATAAATACCCAAACAGAACTGAAGAATAAAACTGCTAAAATGAGTAACACACTAGAAGGAACCAAGAACAGACTAAGTGAGGCAGAAGAACAGACCAGTGAGCTAGAAACAGACAGTGGAAATCACTACTGCAGAAAAGAAAAAAAGAATGAAAAGAAATGAGGACATGGGACAACATGAAGCATACTAATACTCACATTATAGGGGTCCCAGAAAGCAGAGAAAGAAAGAACCTGAGAAAATTTTTGAAGAGATAATAACCAAAAACTTCCCTCATTTGGGAATGGAAACAGTCACCCAAGTCCAAGAAGCACAGAGAGTTCTACACAGGATCAAATCAAAGAAAAACACAACAAGGCACATAGTCATCAAATTGACAAAAATTCAGAATACGGAGAAAATATTAAAATTAGCAAGAGAAAAGCAACAAATAACACACAAGGGAACTCCCATAAGGTTATCAGCTGATTTTTCAGCAGAAACTCTACAGGCTAGAAGAGAATAGCACGATATATTTAATGTGATTAAAGGGAAAAACTTACAACCAAGAATACTCTAGCCAGCAGGGCTCTCATTCAGATTTGATAGAGAACTCAAAATTTTCAAAGATAAAAAAGAATTCAGCACCACCAAACCAGCTTTACAATGAATTTTAAAGGAACTTCTCAAGTCATCAAACCACAAGAAAAGAGAACAAGAGAGGGGGGAAAAAAACCTACAAAAACAAACTCAAAACAATTAACAAAATGGCAATAAGAATATAGGCACTTATAATCACCTTAAATGTAAATGGTTTAAACTCTCCAACCAAAAGACATATAGACTGGCTGAATGTATTAAAAAAAAAAAAACAAGACCCATATATATGCTGTATACAAGAGACCCACTTCAGAGCTAGAGACACATGCAGGCTGAAAGGAAGAGGGTAGAAAAAGATATTCCATGCAAAGAGAAACCAAAAGAAAGCTGGAGCAGCAATACTTACATCAGACAGAATGTATTTTAAAATTAAGACTGCTACAAGAGACAAAGAAGGACACTACCTAAGGCTTAAGGGATCAATCCAAGAAGTGGATATAACAATTGTACATATTTATGCATCCAACATAAGAGCACCTCAATATATAAGGCAACTGTTAACAGACTTAAAAGAAATTGACAATACATAATAATAGTGGGGATCTTAACATCTCACTTATATCAATGGACAGATCATCCAGACAGAAAATTAATAAGGTAACACAGGCCCTAAATAATACATTAGACCAGATGGACTTACAGCATTCCATCTAAAAGCAACAGAATACACATTCTTCTCAAGTGCACATGGAACATTCTCCAGAATCTACCACATGCAGGCCCATTAAGTTAGCCTCAGCGAATTTAAGAAAATTTAAAATGTACCAAGCACCTTTTCTGACCATAGTGCTATAAGATTGGAAATCAACTACATGAAAGAAAAAAAAAATTGTAAAAACTGCAAACACATGGAGGCTAAACAATATGCTACTAAAACAGATGGATCACTGAAGAAATCAAAGAGGAAATCAAAAAATACTTTGAGACAAATGAAAATGAAAACACAATGATCCAAAACCTCTTGGATGAAGCAAAATAAGTTCTCAGAGGGAAGTTTATATTGAAGTTTCTACCTCAGGAAACAAGAAAAATTTCAAGTAAATAACCTTACACCTAAAGCAGCTAGAGAAAACCCAAAGTTGGTAGAAGAAAAGAAATCATAAAGGTTAGATCAGAAATAAATGAAATAGAGAATAAAAAAAAATAGATCAATGAAACTAAAAGTTGGTTCTTTGAAAAGATAAACTTGATAAATCTTTAGTCAGACTTATCAAGAAAAAGGAGAGAGAATGTAATTTTATTCAAATTAATAAAATCAGAAATGAAAAAGGAGACATAACTGACACCACAGAACTACAAGGCATCATAAAAGGCTACTAAGAGCAACTATACACCAACAAAAAGGACAACAGAGAAGAAATGGACAATTTCTTAGGAAGGTACAATTTGCCAACACAGAACCAGGAAGAAATAGACAATATGAATAGACCAATTATCAGTACTGAAATCAGTAAAAAAAAAAAAAAAAAAAAAACCCTCCCAACAGACAAAAGCCCAAGATCAGATGGCTTTACAGGGGAATTCTACCAAACATTTGGAGAAGACTTAACATCTATCCTTCTGAAACTATTCCAAAAAATTGCAGAGGAAGGAATACTTCCAAAGTCATTCTATGAGGCCATCCTCACTCTGATATCAAAACCAAAGACATCACAAAAAATTAAATTTCAGGCCAATATAACTTAAGCATATAGATGCAAACATCCTCAACAAAATAGGAGCAAATCAACTTCAATGATGCGTTAAAAGGATCATACACCATGATCAAGTGGGATTTATCCCAGGGACACATAAATTTTTCAGTATGTGCAAATCACTCAATGTGATGCACCACATTAATAAACTGAAGAATAAAAACCATATGATCATCTCAATAGATGCAGAAAAAACTTTTGATAAAATTCAACATTCATTTATGATAAAAGATCTCCAGGAAGAGGGCATAGACAGAGCATACCTCAACATAATAAAGGTCATACAGGACAAACCCACAGCTAACATCATACCAAATGGGGAAAAGCTGAAAGCATTTCCGGTAAGATTAGGAACAAGACAAGGATGCCCTCTTTTACCACTTTTATACAACATAGTTTTGGAAGTCCTAGCTATAGCAATCAGAGAAGAAAAAGAAATAAAAGGAATCCAAATTGGAAATGAAGAAGTAAAATGGTCACTGTTTGCAGAGGACATACTACATATAGAAAATCCTGTATTAGTGACCAGAAAACTACTAGAACTTATCAGTGAATTTGGTAAAGTTTTAGGATACAAAATCAATATACAGAAATCAGCTGCATTTCTATAAACTAACAACAAAATAGCAGAAAAAGAAATTAGGGAAACAATACCACTTACCATCCCACCAAAAAGAATAAAATACCTAGGAATAAACCTACTCAAGGAGGCAAAAGGCCTGCTCTCCAAAAACCGTAAGACACTGATGAAAGAAATTGAAGATGACATAAACAAATAGAAAGACATACTACGTTCTTGTGTTGGAAGAATCAGTATTGTTAAAATGGCCATACTACCCAAGGCAATATACAGATTCAATGCAATCCCTATCAAATTTTCCATGACATTTTTCAGAGAGCTGGAACAAAAAATGTTCAATTTTTTGTGGAAACATAGAAGACCCCATACAGCCAAAACAATCTTGAAAAAGAATGGAGCAGGGGGAATCATGCTCCCTTACTTCAGACTGTACTACAAAGCTACAGTAATCCAGACATTACACTACTGTCACAAAAACAGACACATAGATCAATGGAACAAGATAAAGAGTCCAGAAATAAACCCACACACTTATGGTCAATTAACCTACAACAAAGGGGGCAAGAATTTACAATGGATAAAAGAAAGTCTCTTCAATAGGTGGTGGTGGGGGAACTGAACAGCTACCTGTAAAAGACTGAAACTAGAACATTCTTTTACACCATATTCAAAAATAAACTCAAAATGGATTAAAGACTTAAATGTAAAACCAGATACTATGAAACTCCAGAGGAAAACATAGGCAGAACACTCCTGGACATAAGTCACAGCAATATATTTTTTGGACCAGGTCCTGAACTAATGGAAATAAAACCAAAAATAAACAAATGGGACCTAATTAAATTTAAAAGCTTTTGTACAGCTAAGTATACCATCAACAAAACAAAAAGACAACCTACAGAATGAGAGATAATATATGCAAATGATGCAACCAAAAAGGGACTAATTTCCAAAATACACAAATGGCTCATACACCTTAATATCAAAAAAACAAGCAACCCAATAAAAAATGGGAAGAACTAAATAGACATCTCTCCAAAGAAAACATATAAATGGCCAACAAGCACATGAAAAGATGCTCAACATCACTAATTGTTAGAGAAATGCAAATCAAAAGTACAATGAGGTATCACCTCACATCAGTCAGAATGGCCATTATTAAAAAATCTACAAATAATAAATGCTGGAGAAGGTGTGGAGAAAAAGGAACCCTTCTACACTATTGGTGCAAATGTAAATTGGTGCAGCCACTATGGAGAATAGTATGGAGGTTCCTTAAAAAGCTAAAAATAGACTTACCATATGATCCAGAAATCCCACTCCTGGGCTTATGTCTGGGGAAAAATATAATTCAAAAAGACACATGCACCTCAATGTTCATAGCAGCACTAGCTACAATAGCCAAGACATGGAAACAACCCAAATGTCCGTCAACAGATGACTGGATAAAGAAGATGTGGTGTGTGTATACACACACACACATACATATACATAGATACAATGGATACTACTCAGTCATAAAAATAATAAAATAATTCTACTTGCAGCAATGTGGATAGATCTGGAGATTATCATTCTGAGTGAAGTAAGCCAGAAAGAGAAAGAGAAATGTGATATGATATCACTTATTATAGAATCTAAAAAAAAAAAAAAAGACACAAATAAACTACTTATTACTTATAACTTAGATTATTGATTTCTTGAATATGTTTAAGCATATTTGACTCCTTTATGATTGAATTACTGCATTCTGTTGATTCTTATTTTGTGGTTGGCTTTATTCCTTTGATAACTATGTAAGTTTAAAAAGCTAAAGTTCTAAACTCCTCTTAGAAACAATGAACAGTACATATATGTAAATTTTAAAATGGTTTTATCTCTCAAAAATAAATAAATAGAATAGAAGCAAGAATCAATAGAAAAAAAGAAAATCACAATTGGAAATGCAAAAATAACTAAAATGAACAGCAAAAAATACACATGAAGGTATAAAAAAAGAATATCAAAATTATAAAATGTCAGAGAGAGGAGTAGGCAAATGTATTTTTTTTAAGAATATGTTTAAGCTTATATGGTTACTAGTATAAAGCATGTTCACATAGTAAGCAGCAAACACACTCAAAAAATAGGGTAACCAGAAATCAAAAACATACAATAGAGGCACAAAAAAAAAAAAGAAAAGAAAAGAAATCAAATATAATACAAAAGGAATCATCAAACCACAGAAAGAAAAACAAATAGAAAAAGAATGGAACTTAGAAGGAATACAAAATCACCTGGAAAACAAGGTTTAAAGTGGCAATAATACATATCTATCAATAATTATCTTAAATGTCAAAGGACTTAATGCACCAACCAAAGACATAGAGTGACAGATTGAATAATTAAACAAAAGCCTAAATATGCTGCCTACAAGTGACCCACCTCAGGGCAGAGGACATATATAGACTGAAGGCAAAGGGATGAAAAAGGTATTTTATGCAAACAGAAATGACATGAAAGCAAGGATATCAACACTTAACACCTGACAAAATAGACTTTAAAACAAAGGCCATAAAAAAAGACCAAAAAAGACACTATATAACGATAAAAGGATCAATACAAGAGGAGGATATTACACACCTTAATGTGTATGCACCCAATATAGGTATACCTAAATACATAAAACAAATACTAACAAACATAAAGGAAGAAATTGATGCAAATACAATAACAGTAAGGGACTTTAACACTCTACTAACATCATTGGACAGATCTCCCAGACAGAAAATCATTAAGGCAACAGAAATCCTAAATGACAGAATAGAGCAGTTAGACTTAATTGACACTTTCAAGACATTACATCAAAAAATCCCCCCAAAATAGAATATACATTCTTTTCAAGTGCACATGGAACATTCTCTATGACAGACCACATACTCGGACACTAAGCAAGCCTCAACAAATTTAAGAGGACAGAAATTATTACAAGCATCTTTTCTGTCCAAAACAGAATGAAAACTGAAATAATCCTTAGAAAAAGAAATGAGGAAAAAAAAGATTGCATGGAGACTAAACAGCATGCAACCAAATACCAATGAGTCAACAATGAAATCAAAGAGGAAATTTTAAAAAATACCTTGAGACAAATGACAATGAAAACATAACCACACAACATCTATGTGATGCAGCAAAAACAGTCCTAAGTGGGAAGTTCATAGGGATACAGACCTTCCTCAAAAACAAACAAAAAAACCCTCAAACAACCTAACCTACAAACTAAAAAAATTAGAAAAACAGGAACAAACAAAACCTAATTGCAGCTAAAGGAAAGAAAGAATAAAGGCTAGTGAGGAAATAACTAGAGATTGAAGAAAACAATAGAAAAAAATCAATAAAGCCTATAACTGGTTTTTTGAAAGGGTAAACAAAATCAATAAACCTCTGGCCAGGCTCACCAATAAGAAAAAAAGAGAGAGGACACAAATAAACAAAATAAGAAATGAAAGAGGAGAAATTACAACCAATACCACAGAAATACAAAAATTTGTAAGAGAATACTATGAACAATTTTATACCAATAAATTGGACAACCCAGAAGAAATGGACAAGTTTTTAGAAACATACAGTCCACCAAAACTGAATCAAGAAGAATCAGATAATACACAGATAAGTAAGAGTGAAACATAATCAATAAAGAAAAAAAAGGGGGGAGGGGGAGAGAAAAACCCCCAGCAAACAAAAGTCCAGGACCAGATGGCTTCACTGGGGAATTCTCCCACACATGCAAAGGAGAACCTACAGCAATCTTTCCCCCAAACTCTTCCAAAAGATTGAAGAGGAAGGAACACCCCTAAACTCATTCTATGAAGCAACCATCACCCTAATATCAAAACCAGACAAAGACATTACCAAAAAAAAAAAAAAAAAAAATCACAGGCCAATATATTTGATGAATATAGATGCAAAAAATATCAAAAAAAATTAGGAAACTGAATTCAACAACACAATAAAAAAAATCATACATTTCCATCAAAGAAGATTCATCCCAGGGACACAAGGATGGGTCAACAAATGCAATCAATCAATGTGGTAACAACCTCAACAAAAGAAAGGCCAAAAACCACACAATCATCTCAATAAATGCAGAAAAAACATCTGATAAAATTCAACATCCATTCATAATAAAAACTCCTACCAAAGTGGGTACAGAGGGACCATATGTCAACATAATAAAGGCTATTTATGACAAACCCACAGCCAACATAATACTTAATGGTGAAAAATTGAAAGACTTCCTACTAAAATCTGGAACAAGAAGGATGCCTACTCTTATCACTTCTATTTAACATAGTATTGTAAGTCCTAGCCATAACAATCATACAAGAAAAAGAATAAAAAGGGATCCAAATTAGGAAGGAAGAGGTTAAATTTTCACTATATGCAGATGGCAAGATACTGTATATAGAAAGCCCTAAAGGCTCCACACAAAACTAGAGGAGATAAACAAATTCAGCAAGACGGCAGGATATAAGATTAACATACAGAAATCTGTTGTATTTCTTTACACTAACAATGGAATATCAGAAAAGGAAAAAATTTTTTTAAAAGCAAGCTCTTTTAAAATTGCATCAAAAAAATTAAATACTTAGGAATACACCTGACAAAGGATATGAGACTTATATGTGGTGAACTACCAAATATTAAGGGAATAAAAGATGATGTAAAGAAATGGAAAGATACCTCATGCTCTTCAATTGGAAGAATTAATACCGTTAAAATGTCCATACTACCCAAAGCAATCTATATATTTAATGTGATCCTTGTCAAATTACCCATATTGTTTTACAGAAATAGAACAAACAGTGTTAAAATATACATGCAATCCCAAAAGACCCCAGAATTGCCAAAGCAATACTGAAGAAAAAAAACAAAGCTGGAGGCATAACCCTCCCAGATTCCAGACAGTATTACGAAGCTACAGTAATTAAAACAGTGTGCTACTGGTACAAAAAGAGACACATGGATCAACGGAACAGAATAGAGTCCAGAAATAAACCCACACACATACAGTCAATTGATCTTTAATGAAGGAGGTAAGAATATACAATGAAGAAAAGACAGTTGCTTTGGCAAACAGCATTGGGAAAGCTGGACAGCCTTATGTACATCAGTGAAGTTAGAACACTTCCTCACACCATACACAAAAATAAACTCAAAATGGCTTAAAGACTTAAACATAAGACAGGACACCATAAGTCTCCTAGAAGAGAACATAAGCAAAACATTCTCTGACGTAAATCTTCGCAATGTTCTCCTAGGGCAGGCTACCCTGACAACAGAAATAAAAGCAAAAATTTAAAAATGGGACCTAATTAAACTTACAAGCTTTTGCACAGTGAAGGAAACCATAAACAAAACAAAAAGACAGTCTACGGACTGGGAGGGAGAAAATACTTACAAATGATGTGACTGACAAGGGCTTAATTTCCAGAGTATACAAATAGCTTATACAACTCAGTAACAACAACAGAAAAAAGAAAAAGAAAAAAAAAAAAAAAAAAGGAAGGAAAAAAACCAAACAAGCCAATTAGAAAATGGGCAGAAGACTTAAACAGATATTTCTCCAGTGAAAACATACAGATGGTCAACAGGCGTGTGAAAAGATGGTCAGTATTGCTAATTATCAGAGAAATGCAAATAAAAACTGCAGTGAGGTTTCACCTCTCACTGGTCAGAATGGCCATCATTAAAAAGTCCAAAAACAATAAATGCTGGAGAGGGTGTGGAGAAGAGGTAACCCTCCTACACTGTTGGTAGGAATGTAGTTTTGCACAGCCCCTAAGGAAAACAGTATGCAGATTCCTTAAAAAAAAAAAAAAACTAAAAATAGACTTCCCTTATGATCCACCAATCCCACTCCTGGGCATATATCCAAAGAAAACTCCAATTCCAAAAGATACATGCACCTCAATGTTTATAGCAGCAGTATTTACAATAGCCAAGACATGGAGGCAACCTAAACATCTACTGACAGATGATTGGATAAAGAAGATGTGTTTTATAAATATACAGTGGAATACTCTCAGCCACAAAAAAGAAATAATGCCATTTGCAGCAACATGGATGGACCTAGAGATTATCATACTAAGTGAAGTGAGCCATACAGAGAAAAAAAGTATCATATCACTTATATGTGGAATGTTAAAAAGAAAATGACATGAAGGAACTTATTTACAAAACAGAAATAGACTCACAGATATAGAAAAGAAACTTATAGTTACCAAGGAGAGGGAAAGAAGGGATAAATTGGGAATTTGGGATTTGCAGATACTAATTACTTTTAAAACAGATAAACAACAAAGTCCTACTGTGTGGCACAGGGAACTATATTCAATATCTTGTAATAACCTATAATGAAAAGAATATGAAAAGGAGTGTGTGTGTGAGTGTGCGTGTAACTGAATCACTATGCTGTACATCAGAAATTAACATAACACTGTAAATTGACTATACTTCAGTTAAGAAAAAAATTAAGTAAAACATTTACTAGAACATACGAAGAAGTTTTTTTTGTGATAATTAATAAAATGATATTATTGACTATTACATATTATCAAGACTTTATATGAGAAAATTAAACTTTCAGTTATAATAATCTGTATCATATCAATTTAAAATATAGTTCTGATAAAATGATAGTTATGTTAGAAAGATAAACTCATAGAGACTCTTACCCCCATATATTCCACAGCTAACTCTGGGAATTCTTAAATTGTATTTCTTTTTTTGCCTTTGTTGACAATATTATCTTTGCTGCTTGACACACACACAAAAAAAAGCAAACCTGAGCAATTAAAAATATGAAACATAGCTTCATAAGCTAGTAAGATAACAATAAAGTCTGACGTTTCTTCTAGAACTAGTCTTAGGAACAATTCTATGCAAATTTTGCTTCACAGATATGCTTCCCTTTAGAAAGTGGCCACTAATCTTTACACTCAACATGTATTTTAATTCCAGAGGTCTTATAAAGGAAGACAATTTTTGTGATTATTCTGCAATAATATTATTTTATGTACACCAAACAATGGATGCAAACCTAAATGAGCTTTTTATTCTTAGGGGACTCCTTCCCAGACCCATAAAGTCCAAGTGGGCAGTCACTCCCTGCTCTTTGAAAGTAAGCAGATGATGGAGTCACAGACTTTTGGCAAGAGTGTAAAATCTAAGGGCCTCTGTCTGGTTTGAAGGCAGCTTTTTGCTTCACTTTTTGTGACGGAGACTAAAATGAGCTGAAATAATGCAGTTGTCAAGTGAGAATCTGTTCCAAAATTAAGATTTACTGAACCAGTAATTTCTCTGCCAGTGCACTGTATTGGTGGACATAGCAATTTTATGCTTTGGAAGAACAGCCAGAGGAAAACCAGCTGAAACAGCAGACAGTGTACCTCATTCATAACTTCACATTTTCTGGTTTTCTCTTGATGTCCTGTTCTTAATGCTGTTAGGACATGCCCTCTTACATTTTTCTACCCAATTAATTGCAATGTAGAGTTCATTCTGTGCTTTGTGATTTGATTTTTCACCTTCTTCCTAAGGAAAAAAGTTTTTAGAACTTACCCAGCTAAAATATAAAGAAGAAACTAGGGCAACAAGTTTGTTTTACTCTCATTTCTACTATGGGCAATACTGAAATAGATCCTCTAAGGCAGTTGTGGTTCATATGTAAAAGAACTGATCCAATATTAAGAAAAAAAATTGGCTAAGCGGGTGAAGGGATGTGGAGCCATGAAAAATAATCGTTCACAGAACTCCTGACAGTTTCAATCACAGGATTCCCTGCAATGACTGGAAGAAATTGCAGGGTAACTTGCTCAGGAATGATTTCCAAATTTATGCAACCCAAAAGGATGCCTTCTTTGTTGCTGATTTAAGATGTGGACCACTACAAATATACCATCATTGAATTGTTTGTCCTAAAAGGGCAAGTGTGTGTGTGTGTGTACATATACATGAAATTCATGTTTTGAGGTGAATTAAGTTTCTTTTTATTTTCTCCAAACCTCTTACTATTAAAAATGAAATTTATCTGTTAAAAATGAAATTTCCCAAGTAAAATAAACCCAATGTTGCTTTCCATCCAAGAGTTTGTAAAACTGAAGTTGAATTTAGACCATACTATAATACAAAGAGATCAAACCTTTATACCAATCCATGTGTAACTCTAAACCAAATAGCTGCAAAATAAATTGGCAACTGGCATGTTCTTTCTAATATGCTGCCAGTTAGAGCGGGGATAAACTAAACCTGGAATTTAATTACAAATGAAAGCCAAACGTATCTGAAAGAAGCAAGAAACTGGGTAAGAGTTTGTTTTTATATTATGCTGAAGCCTTTTTCTTTTCTATATCTTGTTTCCTAAACTCTCTCTTGTAGACACTAGCTTCTTATAATTTAGCTCAAAATCCCAAAAATGCCACTGACAATTAAAACAAAGTATCTGCTCAGATTATTTAAAGCCTTCCATATGAAAGCAAACAAAGAATAAAATCATTTGTGTGCTGATTTCATCTCCTTACCATCCATTCAGTCATTGTAAGGACAGATGTCTGTCTTCTGAAATGCCTGCCTTCTCTAAACCAGTGGTACCCATGTGCCCCCTCAAAAGGCAGCTTCTCCTTGAGACATCTAATAAACATACAAATCTATGATGACAACACCGGAATGACTTTCCTAGTATTGTGCAGTACCTAACTTGGACAACCACACATGTGTCAAGCTGTTTTAAACTGTTTACTTTTCTCTACCTCAGGTTTTCCATGAAGAGCTTGCATATCTCTCCCAGCTGTCTTGATGGTGATGAAACACACACTCACATTTTGAAGTATATCCTGAAAATAAAACACTCTACAAAGTAATGACCAATTCGGAACTTCACTTTAGCCACTAGTTACTAAGTGTTTTGAACCAGGTTTCATTCCACTTTCACTGGAAAGTATTACACATATTTGGTAATCAAAGTGTCTTCTAAAATTAGTTTTATTTGGGTAGTGACCACAACTCCTTTTAAGATAATTACCTAATAATCTAGTTAGAAATGTCTCATATGTGTGCCATATTCTCAAATTCCAACGGAAGCAATTCCTGTCAATTCTTGATGCATTAATGCCAAGCAACATGTAAGATTCACAGTATTTTCCAGGCAAAATAAGTATACAAAACTAAGAACTTTGTCCTCTAGACTTTTAGAAGAATTCCACAGCAAGATTTGCTGTTACAATGAATTTGTGAAACTTATAGTGACTTCCATACAGTTTGCTACACTGAAATATCCAGAGAGGGATATTATGCATTTCATAGATATAGAAGCATAGATTGCTCTATGTGTTAATCATGGCCATTTGTGTGCATTTTTTAAAAAATTTTATTACCTAGGCTTGGAGCAATCTCTGCAAAACAGACCCATAACAAACATGTAAAAATGGAATAAAAAGCACATTTCCCATAAAGTGCTTGCACAGCACAGAAATGTAAAATTTTGGCACCCAGTCAGTTTTATGTGGTATAAAAAATTTCTTATATTTAAATTCTCTGTATTTTACCAGTCTTTTTATGTAAAACCTTAAGTGGACTTGACTGTTTATCCCGGCTGATTTGGCCATGTGACGCCTTCCAGGTTGGGGAGCTCTCACTTCACTCTGTTTCCTATCAGCCCTCCTCAACTACCAGCATGTGGGCCCAATTTGTTCCTTCTGCAGGGAAAGGAGGGAGTTTGGATTTAATTTGAAGCCTTGACATAAGGTTTAATTTGCTAAAAAGGGGAGCTATGCCATTGTAAATCTTGGAGGAGACACCAAGGTGGGTAAAACTATCAGCCCAATCTATTTTAAGCACCATTTGAGGTGTTTGTTAAAGAAACCGTATTTCTTTTCCAGAATCCACTCACCTAATTGAATTGATGCATAATTGCAAATACAATTCTATTCTTTATTCTGATCAACTGTTTATTTTTTGATCGAGGGATGATGGATTATAGAAAGTTTTCATATGAAATATGGATTTACAGTAGATGCACAGATTAAACTGCATGCTATGGATATGAAATTCACAGGACAAAGCTCATCTTACGTTTTACATCTCACTACAAATAGAGAAGAAAGTGCAATTAGCTACAGTAGGATGAACTCAGTAGAGAATATTGGAAATTCCCAACTGTGAGGATTATTTAACAGAGTAGCATGTATGTGGGAAATCTTTGCTTTTCAGAGTTTTTAAAAATTAAGACAGACTCACATTGACTTGTACATTTCACTTGGGCAATTTCTTGATAAGGAATGGAGAAATGAGCTAGTTCTCACCCTTGGAGCTTCACTGCATTTTCCATCCCAAGAGCATCTGTAAATGTGAGGGGGCTGTCAGCTCTAATGATGACTGAAGGGCAAACCCCATCACGCAGTGGACAGTAACCATGGATAGAAAGTATCCTGCATGCACGGGTCATTTCTGTACCATTTCTCCCCTTCCTAAAATGCCAATAACTCTGCAGTTAGAAAAAAAATATGCGTAAACATCTCTTTTACTTACTCCTGGAAATGATATGTTTTTGTGTTCATGTATGTGTGAGATGTGTTTTGTTGTATTTAATATCAGAGAAGCAATATAGTATAATATTTCAATCACTGTCTCTGGAGCCATATTGTCTAGGTTTGTATTCCAACCCAAGCCATTTGCTATTTTCTGTGATTTTGAATCAGGTACATAAACTCATCGTAAATTTCTCTACTATGCTGTTGTGAGCATTAAATGAGTAAGACATACCATGTACTTAGGACATTGAATCAAAACAAAACAGTACACAATAACCAACACATTTGTGTGTATGTTTTAAATGTTAGCATTTACTATTAACTACTAATTCTTCTGTGATCTTAGACCAAGCTTCAGTAATCTAACAAGCTCTACTGCTTCCAACATGTCCATTTCTACAGAAGTGCGGACATGCAGAAATTAATTATATTTACCCAGGGGTACTCAGAAATTAAACACAGGAAACTTTTGAATTCCTTTAAAAAAGAAAAAGTAAAGTATCCATGAATACTCAATTCTACCTCCAAGCCTAACTATTATTTGATAGATACATAGTGGGAAATACTTTTTGGGTTTATAATTTCCTATAGTATTTAATATCTAAAATCCAAGTTATGGAAAGTCTTAGAAACAAATAGGAGTAATATTTTTCATATGTTTAAAAATTATGCAGTATTTTTAGTTCGTCAAAGATCTAAGTCTCAGTAATTCAAGTAAATGGGCATAATCTAACATTGTTTTAGTAAAAAGTATACATTTTTGATATTCGAAATGAAATTCACCTTTATTATTCTGTATGCTTACAGTGGTCTTGGGGTACTTTGAGAAATGTTATCATCAGAAAGCATGCTTTGTGATTTGGACAATAATTTTGCTTGGAGATGAGCACTGATGCAGTACTAAATGTTTTCAAGCCTATTAATAGTGTCCTGTGGGCCCTACTAATTTGGTAAGAAGTCTTGTTTAATTTCAGTCAACCATCAGGGGTTTTGTTTTTTTTTTTTTAAATAAAACTACCGTATCCTTAAATACATGCTAAATAGTGTGATAGTGTGAGGGTGCTGGTGAAGCCTGTGGCCTAGGACCCATCCTCACGGAGTTTGCTCTGTAACTGAGGGGAAGGCAAGACCAATATATGCATTCATTTATTAAGCAGATGCTCTTGTGCACCTGCACTGCTCTGTGTGATGGGGATTCGGCAGTAAATAAAACAGACTAAACAAATGATGGTGCTTGCATTCTAGGAAGTTAGGAAGACAAAAAACAAACTATTTAATACCACATGGGGATAAGGGTTACAGAGAAAACTAACCTATGAGGTCTGCTAGAGGGAGCAGGCTGAGGATGTTCCAATTTTAAATATGGAGATCTGGAATTTAGATTTGAACAAATACCTGAACAAGGTGAGAAAACCAGCTGCAAGTAAAAGAATCTAGGTTGAGTAGAAAATAGCAAACACAAAAGCCCAAGATACAGAACTTGGCTGGTAAATTCTAGGAAAGCAATGAAGCCAGCATAGTGAGACTTGAGCAGGTGAAGGGAAGTGTCAGTTGGATACCACTCAGAAGGGGCCAGATCACATGGTCTCTTTGGACACTTTTATAGGACTTTGGCTTTTATCGAGTTAGAGAGTCACTGGAGGGTGTTAGAAGGAAGAGTAATCTGATGGTCTGGTCTGATTAAACAGTTTTATAAGGATTACATGGCCTGGTGTGTTGAGAAAAACCTTGCCTTCTAACACCAACCCTTTACAGACAGCCTAGGATAGTTAACAGAGACCAATGATGAAAGAAAGATGATGTTACCTTGAGACAGAGTTGTAGCTGTAGATACAGCGAGGCACTGTGAAATTCTGGATATATTTTTATGATCAAGCTGATGGGATTCGTTGCTGGATTTGTTACCGGACAAGAAAGAAAGAGTAGAGTCAAAGATGACAGCAAGGTTGATGGGCGTTAGGAACTGAGAAAAGAATCTGTAATTGACTTAAGTGGGAAAAGCTGGTGGAGCAGTCTGAGCTAAGGCATGTTAGGTTTTAGCTGCAGGTTTGCAACAAAGTGAAGATGTCAAGTAGACAGTGCATGTATTCCAGTATGCTGGAACTCAGGGAAAAGATCAAGGCTTACCTCTTTTTATTGTACTTTGCTTTATTGCACTTCACAAACATTGTGTTTTTTTAGGAATTGAAGGCTTGTGGCAAGCTTGCCTAGAGCAAATCTATTGGTGCCATTTTTCCTATAGCATTTGCTCACATTAACATTTTGGTAATTCTTGCAATATTTCAAACTTTTTCATTGTTATTGTATTTGTTATGCTGATCTGTTCAGTGATCTTTGATATCACTGTTGTAATTGTTTTGGGGCACCATGAACCAAGTCCATGTAAGATGGCAAACTTAATTGATAAATGTTGTGTGTGTTCCGACTTCTCCACTTAACATTGGGTTCCCCCATCTCTCTTCCTCTCCTCAGGCCTCCCTATTCCCTGAAGCACAACAATATTGAAATTAGGCTTATTAATAACCCTGCAATAGCCCCTAAGTGTTCAAATGAAAGGAAAGCATGTCAAAAGCTGAGATAGGCTAACAGCGAAGCCCCTTGTGCCAAACAGGTAGTCAAGTTATGAATCCAACGGGAAAATTCTTGAAAGAAATTAAAAGTGCTACTCCAGGCAACACACAAATGATAAGAAAGAAACACAGCTTTATTGTTGATATGGAGAAAGTTTTAGTGGTTTGGACAGAAGATGCAACCAGCAACGACATTCCCTTAAGCCACAGCCTATTCCAGAGCAAGGAACTTCAACTCTGTGAAGGCTGAAAGAGGTGAGAAAGCTGCAAAAGAAAAGTCTGAAGCTAGCAGGAGTTGGTTCATGGGGTTTAAGGAAAGAAGCTGTCTCCATAAAATATGAATGTAAGGCAAAGCAGTAAGTGCTGATGTTGAAGCTGCAACAAGTTATACAGAAGATCTAGCTGAGATAATTAATGAAGGTGGTTACACTAAACAACAGATTTTCAGTGGAGACAAAACAGCCCTCTATTGGAAGCAGATGCCATCTAGGACTTTCATAGCCAGAGAGGAGAAATCAGTGCCTGGCATCAAAGCTTCAAAGGACCAATTGACTCTTTAATTATGGGCTAATGCAGCTGGTGACTAAGTTGAAACCAATGCTCATTTATCGCTTTGAAAATCCTAGGGCCCTTTATAATTATGTTAAATCTACTCTGCCTGTGCTCTGTAAATGGAACAACAAAGCCTGGATGACAGCACATCCATTGACAACATGGTTTGCTGAATATTTTAAACCCACTATTGAGACCTACTGCTCAGAAAAAGAAAAAAACAACAACTTTTCAAATTATAACTGCTTTTTGACAATGCACCTGGACACCCAAGGGCTCTAATGAAGATATACAATGAGATTAATGTTTGCATGCCTGCTAACCCAACATCCATTCTGCAGCTCATGGATCACGGAGTCATTTTGACTTTCAAGTCTTATTCTTTAAGAAATACATTTCATAGGGCTATAGCTATAATAACTGATGATTTATCTGATGAATCTGGGCAGAGTAAATTGAAAACCTTCTAGATAGTTATCACCATTAACAGGAGTTGAGGCAGTTGATTCTACCCATCATGGACGACTTTGAAGGGTTCAAGACTTCAGTGGTGTAATTGCAGATGTGACAGAAATGGCAAGAGAACTTGAATTAGAAGTGGTGTCTAAAGATGTGACTGAATTGCTGCAATCTCATGATATAACTTGAAGGGATGAGGAATTGCTTCTTATGGATGAGCAAAGAAATCAGTTTCCTGACTTAGAATGTATTTCTGGTGAAGATGCTTGAAATGACAACAAAGGTTTTAGAATGTTACATAAACAGGTGCTAAAGCAGCGAAAGAGTTTGAGAGGATTGACTCCAATTTCAAAAGAAGTTCTTCTATGGGTAAAATGCTATCAAACACCATTGCATGCTACAGAAAATCGTTTGTGAAAAGAAGAGTGAAGAGATGTGGTGAACTTCATTGTTTTCTTATTTTAAGAAATTGCCACAGTCACCCCAGCCTTCAGCAACCACCACCCTGATCAGTCAGCAGCCACTGACACCAAGGGAAGATGCTCCACCAGCAAAGATTACAACCTGCTGAGGAGTCAGATGATTGTTAGCTTTTTTTAAGCAATAAATTATTTTTTAATTAAGGTATGTACATTTTTAGGCATAAAGCTATTGCACACTTAATAAACCACAGTATAGTGTAAACAACTTTTATATGCACTGCGAAACCAAAAGAATTGTATACCAAGCTTTATTGCAACATTTGCTTTATTTCCATGCTCTGGAACCAAACCCACAACATCTCTGAGATATGTCCGTAAATTAGGTTGTCAGTTAATTGGTGTTTAAAACCATAAGGGCTTCCAGGAGAGCAGCCTGAGATGGATGATTGAAAGAATCTGCGCTCACCTCCTCTCATGAGCACAACAAAATCACAACTATCTGTTGAACAACCATCAATAAAAGACACTGGAACCTACCAAAACAAAAACAAACTTATGCACCTAAAAACAAAGAAACCACAAGGAGACCTGTAGGAGGGGCGGATTCGAAATATAGCCATGTCCCATGCTTTCAGGTGGGCGGCCCACAAAAGAGAATAATTATATCGCAGAGGCTCTTCCAAAAGGCTGAGTGTTCTGAGCCCCAGATAGGGCTCCCCAGCCCCAGAGGATCTGTACCTGGAAGACGAGCCCCCAGAGCATTTAGCTTTGAAGGCTTAGCAAGGCTTACTTTCTGGAGACCCACAGGGCTGAGGGAGATATAGATTTCACCCTTAAAGGCACACAAAATCTCACACAGTCCGGGATTCAGGGCAGAAGCAGTAATTTGAGAGGAGCCGGGGTCAGACCTACCTCCTGATCCTGGAGAGTCTCCCGGAGAGGCCGGAGGCAAGTGCGGCTCACCGTGGGGCCGGGTCGCCGCGGGTCGCGCGGCAGCCATGTTGTTGACCGGCACAGCCTGGAATCCTCCGTGGCGCTAATTAGCACCACGACCTGGCTCCACCCAACAGCCTGTAAGTGCCAGTGCTGGGACGCCCCAGGCCAAGCAATTATCTGGGAAGGGGCACAGCCTCACCCAGCCAAGCAGTTAACTGGGAAGGGGCACAGCCTCACCCACGAGCAGGAACGCCGCCTAGCCCAGAGCTCCCTGAGCCCACAGCCGACTCTGGACGCAGCCCGCTCTCGCACGGCCCAGAGCCGAGCTCCGCCCACCAGTGGGCGGGCACCAGCCCCAGAATCCCCCGCGCAGCTCCCCGCCCCGCCCCACCCTTCAGAAAACCCGCTCTAACCTCTGGACCTCCCACCAGCTGGCAGACAGCAGACTCAAGAGAACCGCAGTCTCACAGACAGCGGACTCAGTCTGCCCTTCAGACCTTGCCCTGGGACCAGCTGGTCACTGTCCTTGCCCACCTGAAGGCCGACACACCCTTCAGGACACCCTAGATGCCAGACCCAACTGTCTCAGGAACCAGCCTCCTGCCACCAGAGATCTGGCACAAACTTGGGACCCCTGGATCCTGCAACCCGACTTTCGGACCCGCCTCTGCCGACCAGTAGGCCAGGACCTGGCTTCATCCACCAGGAGGCAGGCAACAGCCTTGGAGTTTTCTGGACCCTGACTTCCCCCACCAGTGAGCCAGCATCAGCCCCAGGGACACCACTTGATGACCTGGTCCTGGTAACCAGAGGCTGGCAGTCTCTGCCCAAGGCAGGGCCTGACAACCAACTGAACCCGGGGCCAGCCAAGCCTACCAGGCCACCCACATAGTCAGCCCACCACAGCAGAAGGACCCACACAGCCCTCTTAGGAGAAACCTTGAGATTACGGCTCGTGACGAGAGCGGAGTGCGCTGCTGGATGTATAAGATGTCTCCTACAAAAGGTCACTTATCCAAGTTTGAGAAATGTAACCAACCTATCAGATAACATAAAAAATAAAAATAAAAACAGCAACTTAGGCAAAATGAAGCGACAGAGGAACGTGTTCCAGACAAAGGAACAAGATAAAACCCCAAGTGAAGTGGAGACAGGCAGTGTACCAAAGGAAGAATTCAGGATAATGAGCATTAAGATGATCGAATTCCAGAGAAGAACGGATACACAGAGTGAGAAGTTAGAAGTTTTTAACAAAGAAATTCATTCCAAAGATCTGCAATTAGGTAAGAGAAGTAGAATTCTAAGGTTTTTTAAAGCATGCTGATAAGAGAATTTTTATAGGTGACACTCTGTGTTCAGCAAGAAAGTTATCTAAATATGAATGCATTTACAAATGTCACTTTTCAAAATGTTCTTTCCATAAAAGAAGATTCCTTGAAAAGCAGCCATGTTCTTCATTATTGTTAAAATTCAGCAATATTGGAATACTTATTTTTGTAAAGGAAAAATGTGTAACTCATTTTTAACTTTGACAACTCATAAGATATGTGAAGTATTTCTGTGTAATACATAAGATTTTCCTTCAAAATATCTGCTTTTTTTCCAAAACATTTAGAGATTCTTCTATTTAGGTAATATAGTCTATATGTTCACATTCAAAAACTGTAATACCACATAATACACTGATACATATCAAAAGAGTGAGGATGTCCCCGCCCACCCAGGGGGAAGTCCCCTTCTTTCCTTAGTGTGTGGCAGGCAGTGTCTCACATGCTATAACTAAGGATAGCTCATACATCTTTCTGTCTGTAACTCAATTAAATCATCTTGTACACCTGGTGTGTAAGTACATAGTCCAATTTTTTTTAACTTCTTTGTAGTTAAACTTTTTAATTGAGGTAACATTGGTTTATTAGTTTACAACATTTGTAATAATTTTTGATTTATGGAAAAGTGTCAGAGACAGCAGAGAGTTTCCATATATCCTCCACCCAATTTCTTCTAATGTTAACAATTTACAAAACCATGTGCCAATGAAGGTAACATCAGTACAATACTATTGATAATGTAACATATTTTGTACATTTTTTCATGAACAAATGTCCTTTTCCTGTTCCAGAATCTGGTCCATGATACCACATTGCTCTTACTCTCCTCTGATGTATAACAGTTTCTCAGTTGTTCCCTTTTTTTTAAGTGACTTTGACAATTTTGAGGAATAATGACCAGGTATTTTGTAGAATGTTCCTCTATTTGGATTTGCCTAAATGAGAACACTAATGGAGAGAATATACTTAAGAAAAAGAGTCCATGAGTTTATGTTCGAAGTATTCTGAAGATACAAGCTGAAGGAGATGAGGTGAAACGAAAAAAACAGACTGAGGAGGAGTAAGGATACTAGTAGGAAGAAAATCGTTTTGTTCTAGAAGCAAAGAGGAGGTGAAAGTGATGATAGGAGCTTGTGGAAATTATATCCCAGCTGCTTTTTCTTTATCATAAAATGGGAAAAGTTAGCAATTGAGGGGGAAAAATGGAGAAAGGTGTTTCAGGTTTGAAGAGAGAGGAAGATGTAAGATAATATTCTTGTAAGAAAGTGAGAAAGTGAGTGGATGGGGCAATGTAATAGGACTGCTGGAAAGCCTTAAGAGCTGCTTGAGTTTTGTGTATAAGATTAAATCAAAGCAGGTCGGGATGGTTGTACTTTTTTCTAGTGGTGTTAATCTGCATGCATGCAGGCAAGATGTTCTGGTTATTGATTAGTATCTAACAAACCACCTCAATACGTAATGACTTAAAAACATAATGATCATTCTTTTGCTCAGGGACATGAATTTTAAGCAAAGCCCAGAAAGTATTGCTCACCTCTGCTTCATGCAACATCAGCTGTGGTAGTTCAAATGGTGTAGAGGACACACTGCCAAGGTGGCTCACTCAAGACTTGTGAGTTGAAGATTCCTGCCAGGATCTCAGTGGGCTGATGGCTGAATAATTATTTCCTCTTCATTTGGGCTTCTCCACAGGGTTGCTTGGGTTTTTTCAATGCATGGCAGCTGGCTTCCAAGAGCAAATATTTCAAGTGACCTAGGGGAAAGCTGCAGGGTATCCTGTGGCCTGGCCTCAGGAGACCAGGGACACTTCTATCCGGCAAGCAGACCACTCAGGTTCTCTCAAGGGAAAGGAAGAATATTTGGATCTCTGGACTCTACCACACAAAGACTTAGCAGAGGTTTGGATTTAATCTGGTTTGGGATTTTTCCAGATAAGTACTATGAGGAAATTTAAGACGAGTATATTCTCAGATTCTCAGAGTAAATTATAATGACAAATGGTCAATTTAATAGAGTAAGGTGGGAAATAAACACAGAGGCAAAGTGATGGCCCATGAAAAATTGGTGCAACTAATGGAGTTTAGTTCCCAGTGAGGTTGAACAGTTGTTGGAAAAGAATATTAACAGGTGATAGCTAAGATGCAGGATATGATGGTTTCAGAGCTGGGTGCCTAAAACTGAGACTGCAGATGAGTTCTAACAGTAATGACAAGTCTGTATTACGACCATGGGTATGAATGGTTGATAAGAGAGGGACAATTTTGAAAAGATAGTAACATAAAATAGAGTGAGGTTTGTGCTCTGAACATTCAGAAGAGACTGAAGTGAGGATTGTAGAAGGCAGAGAACATCTGTGCAGGAGGAGGACATAATCTGTGCCCTTAACGATTTGGAAAGAAGAACATTGGTTACAGCTAGTAAAGGAGTGAAGGCACAGATACAGGGATAAGAGTAGCTTGTTGGTGAAAATGCTGTCTTGAATAGTGGAAGGTGTATACCATGAGCATAAGCAACTTGGAGGGCATTAAAAATCAGCAAGAGGTGTTTTGGTTTTATGAAATTAGATATAAAAAACCATAAACATTTCTTAGCAGAATAGTGTGTTGAAATCGACTTCTATGAAAGTTGAAACCAAAGTGGTTAAAAAGCTTATGAATAGACACAACCCGTGGCTGAGAAATCAAAAAAAGACTCCAAAGATCTAAGTGTGAGGGGAGTTGAGCATCTATAAAGTGAGAAAGTGGTGATGAAGAGAAAGACAGATAAGAGAAAATATTTTGAAGATTAAATACATGCTAAACATAGTTGTTGACTAACTATGAGCCTAAGTACAAGACAAAAAGTAAAAAGTACTTTATGTTCAGAATTCAAGTTGACTAAGGAAATTGTGATGTAATTTGACATTTATAAGGAAATTGGTAAGAAGACTTTCCTGGAATATGTTTAGTTTGACAAGTTTTTGTGGCAAAAAATGCACTTCAAATTTGCAATGCATTTATTAGAATTAACCATGCACTGAATTTTGATTTGCTTATTTATCCCCCCCATTATTTGGAAAATAATTTAAGGCAGCTAAAAAAGATCTGCTGTATGAAAGATACTATTTAGCTGATGTGGAGTTAACAAAAGCAAATGACATATACATCCTGCTCAAGGAATTTATAAATAAAGTGAAGATATTTAGAAGGCATTTGAAGCTAAGTGTTTACAATTCATGTTAAAAAAAAAAAGACAAAAGCAATTGACATGTTGTCTGGCATATATTGTCAGATATTCAATACAATTTTTTAACTGCTAGTACATGCCAGGGATTATGCCATGCAATGGATATAAAAAGGCAGCACAAGGGTAGACACAGTTCCTGCCCTCTTGGAGCTTATAGTTTAATAGGCGAGACCACTATTAATCACATGATTACAGAAACACCATATTTCATGATTTTCAAGATGCAGATTTTTACATTTTGACATCTCTGAAATTGGTATGCATTTTACAGTCCTTGGAATTTGCAACTATAATTCGTGTTTTTTTTCTTTCTTGGTGACTGCTTTCAATAGTGCTGTGTCTTACAATTGATGGTGTCTTTTTAATAAAAAAAAGTACATTAAAATATAAAATAAACATAATATATATAAAGCAGAGGCAAAGAGTGCTGCCACTGCTTATTTTATAGGATGTGACCTTGTCAAAGAGGAAGGAAAGGGCTGTGAAAGAAATCAGAAAGAAAGATGAGCACTTGCAAAAACCTGGTAGCATGAAGGGAAATAGTGGGCTGGACAAATTGTAGGGGAGCTAGTGAGACTGAAAGCGGAAGCATTGGGGATCCTGTTTCTAGAAGAAGCCATAGCTACTCGAAGGTGTTCAGTCAATATGTGTAGAGCAATGAAAGAAAGGAATAAAGAAAAAGAGAGATGGAAACATGGGCACAGCCATGGAATTGAGAGTAGGTGAGAAAAGTTTAGCACCCCCCCCTAAAAAAAGTAGTACCTCTGTAAGGGTTAGTTCCATCCTACTTAATTATATCTTAGTTATAGATGGACACTTTAAACAAAATCTAAAGTGGAAATTTCCCATTCATCTAGAATTTTGTTATGTGTTCTACATTAGGTCACCAAGGCATCTAGTGGCCAAAAAAAAAAAAAAAAAAAAAAATAGTCATAGTGTCAATTCTAAAAGAGGTTAACTGAAAGAGAATGCCCATACAAACAAATGTGTGAACAAAAATGCAAGCATGGCATGTGTTTTGAGTTTCTAAGCATGTTTCTATATAATAGGACAAAGGTATCAGGACCAAAGCAAATTCATTGACCATTATCAATAAAAAATAAACAAATATAACCCAAAGATGGTATATAACTTAGCCATAATGGGCTGACAGTGTTTGCCATTGGGTGTGAATAAAAATAGCATTTAACATTTTTTTGCATGTGTAAGGTATGAATTTGGAACTTTTCAAGGATTTTGTTATGTAATTTTCCCAGTAACCCTGGACAGTAGGAACTATTGTGTTCTCTTTTCTGCAAATAATAAATGAAGACTCAGAAATGTTCACTTGTTTCCTCAAGGTCACACAGTTGATTATAGTAAATCCTGAGTTCAGGAATTGGACCCAGGTAGTCTCCATTTGACCCAGTTTCCAGTACACATTGAAACTCTAGCTATAAGATAAGACATGACAATAGCAGTCAACACTCATTCACGTACTGTGTATGTATCTATTGCATGTCTACGTGGTTCCAGCCCTAGCAGGACGAACGGAATCACAACTTTTGAGGTGACAAAATATAGATTCTCATGAACCTCACCATGTAATTCTCCATCTTGACTCTTGTAGATTTCAGTTATTTACTTTTAGTTGCTTTACTGTAAGGCTGTGGATCGTGGTGCCGTGTAACAACGTGCTTTTAATTTAAGTAGCATGTGTTAGCGTCTTAATGTTACTATATATATTCTGTTTTATAATGCAGTTGACTGAGGAAGGTTGTGGTATTTTGTCTCATTTTTTAGCCAGCATAAATATACACACCTCTTACTGTTCCAGACTCTAGAGCAACATCAAATTAATTTAAAGTATATTTTATTTTGTTTAGTTTCTCTGAGACTCTCTTCTTGCTGTTAATAATGATTACTCTTTCTTAGCTCTCTGATCAGCTAGTAAATTTCACCAGTTGATCAAACTGGGCAAATGAAATAAACAGAAATCTTATTTATGTGTATACTACTTTAAGTCTTACCATAAAGCAGTATTCCTTTCAACTTCTTTAGTTAAACACTGTGTGAGAAATTATGTCCTCCGTGCACCATTGCTGTATAATACATCTTTGGAAAAGCAAAAATCCCCACAGCCCTAGTAGCCTTATCTTGTGTGCTAATATGCTAGCATAGAATTTCAATGTATTTTCAGTATTTTGAACATTTAAAACGTTCGAGTGCAAAGAAAAATTGCATAGAGTATAGTTTTTCATTACAGGAGACCATCCTATAGTATTTAAGTATTCTAAGAAAGCTTCAATACTAAATGTAAAAACCAGCAAATTCTAAGAAAAGAGTGGGAAACAGGAAGGAAAATGACATATAAGGCTGGTACAGAGAGAGATCCTTTTCCAAATAGTATAAAGAATTGAAATGCATTTTTTACATGGACATGAAAATGCAAAATCATGTTGCTGCTATTGTAGCCACAATGCACAAAAATACATAAGGATTTAGAATAGATGTTCTGCCTTTATTGTAAAATTGGGACCGTATGCTCCCTTTTGCATACCTTTGTTGGGGATAGTCTTTGAGTATTTCTTTCCAAGAGTTGTAATGCATCATGGCAAACCTTCCACTTTCTTCCAATCATTTCCACTTGGCATCAATATCTGGTTTGGTTTAAAGGTATAGCTATTCAACTGGGAAAAAAAAACAACTATTTTCTACCTAAGTGGTAACATAAGACAAAATCTTTTATACATTCAAGATAAGTTTATCCAGCACCAGTTAAGTGTCAGTCATTTACAGTCCCATGTACTCACAATATATGTGTGAACAAATCAGATCCAATCCATGTCTTTATGGAGTTTACACTCTAGTGGGATTACATTACAATTAAAAAAATCGACAAATTAATAGACAATATATTAGACGGTGTAAATGCTATAAATGGCTGTAAAGAGAAATAAAATTAAAGCAATAGAGAGCTAGAGACAGAAATGTAATATTTTTTCTACTGATTTCCATGAAGTCCACTCTGATATAGTGACATTTAGAAAGAGATCTGAATGCCATATGTGTATGGGGAGGGAGATTCTTCAGGCAAAGCAATTCAGTGTAGCCAAGATTCTAAAGTTGTTGTTTTTTTTTCTTACAATAACAATAACAATTACAGTTACCCAGTTTTTCTCATTATATGAAATCTTAGGCCTTACAGTTTGAAAAAAAAAAAAAGACTTTTGGTAAGAAAATTTTGTTTCTGGTATATTCTGGAAATTCTGTTTCTGGCAGGAGAGATAACCTAAGGAGAGACTGTGTACTCTGTAGCCGGAAGACCTCAGTTCAAATCCTACTTCAGACACTTACTAGTTGTGTACGACCTGGACAAGTCACTCACCAGTGTGTGACCCTCTTCTCTGATGTGTGAAATATTCAAACCATGTTTACCTCAGGAATTTTTGGGGAGGATTAAAAGAGATAAAGCATGCAAAATATATAGCACTCTCCTTAGCAAACAGCAAAGTGACCATTTTTATAATTCCTCTCATTGTGTAACCCTGATTCAGATGTCCCAGTTTTGGGTAATAAATTACCAAAACATGGGAATGGTAATTATATACGGAAAAGGTCTTCTTGTTACTCTGTGGCCCATCTCAGTGAATAAAGAGGACTCTGGATTTCTAAACTGGAATTCTAGTTCTCGTCTGTGGCTCCCAAGCTTCATCTGCATAGCAGATGGATTCCAAAATGGAGACACTGCATTTGAAAACCTTTGCTGTTTGACATAGTCTGCTAACATGTTTCCATCAGGCTAAATATGAAATCATCCCCAAAAGTTGGATTCAGTAAGGGATAAATTCATCTTTTTAAATGTCTTTTATACCATTACATTATGGATTTTTCTAATTCATTTTTTAATAGTACAGAAGTACATTGAACAGCTCTGTTCCAGAGAACACCAACCTTTATGCAAGTAGGATCATCGGTGTAAATTCTCAAGACTATTTCGTATATGGATTCCACAGTAATTGCAGCAGATTAATAGGACCTTGTTAAATCTCTAATACGACCATGTTATATATACATGCCATTATATAACATATATTATACGTATACCTTTTTATATATGTGTGTATATATATAAAATAAGACCAATAGTCAACACATACATGAACCTTATTTCTTCTAACCATTGGTGAAATCAAGAGAGACTGGAGATGAATTGGTAACACTCATTGTATACTGTACTAGAGCAATAAATTTTACCAAACATAGTCAGGACAATTCTTGGAATCATTTGTATGGATCCAGCTTAGATTGGGCCATTGGTATGAAGCAATTAATAGTACACTAAGAACATGGGCCAATGGCTAATCTTTGCTATTTTTTTTTTTAAGGTATAATGCTTCTATATTCTGCTTATCTGAAAATTTGCTCCATTCATTTGACACTATGTTACTGATCCAAAGACCACATAACAGCAGTGTTTAATGTGAAAAATGTTTATATTTATTCCATTCCATGTTTAGCAGCTTTTAAAGAAGTGCATTTCTGACTTACTAGGCCAACTTGGCTCATCTATCTCACAAGTCCCCTTCAATTCACAGATTAAAGATCCTGGAAATCATCACAAATCCTTGAGAACCATCACAGCCTTCTCAGTCGAGAAGCAAAGTTTGCAAAGTGAAATAATTTCAAATAACATGATAATTGCCTTAGTTTTGCTAAAAAAATTACAGATATGCAAGTAGACGTTGGGGAAAAAAATGTACCCCTTCAACCATGCTTCCAAGCATTCAGATGAAAGAATTCATAGCTAAATTTGAGGTTTCTATGTTATGATTCTCTTTTACATTCTGAAACAAGTTTCTAGTTGAAATATGTATTGTAGTTGGAGATAATGGCTTATTTCACAAAGGACTTCTTTTAATTGGTGAAGTATTTTTCAGAACTGAAAAAAAGCATCTTTTCTTGGGTCATTTAGAGCTGGATGGAAGTGCTCTAAAAGGAGTTACCTTTATTTTTATTTTGAACTTTTATTGTGCTTATATGTGCATAATAACAAATCAAATAGTACAGAAGGGCTTCAAATGAAAAGCAGTCACCCAAGTCACTTTTTCTTAGTCTCATCCTCAATCTCCAGGGACAGTTTTTCCTGGCCATTTCTGTTTTCTTTCTTCTGTAGGTTATCTGCCTAACACTATGTATGTTTACATCTTTCATGTCTTAATTTTCCAACTTGAGACAATGTCTGTTCACTTCCTAAGAAAGACGGGTTTTATCTCACTGTATGTCATCTTTCCTCCCCATCCTCCTCCCAGGGTTTGACAGTTTTATCATTACTCTGAGTTCTTCCATCCTTTACCTTGTAACTTTGAGCAATACGCATGCACTTCTATCTATTAAGCATCAGCTGTGGTCAGTATTCAAAACTACCCTCCATGCCACCTTTCCTCAGAAGAATGAAGTTCTTCTGATAAACTTAGCAAGCTGGTCAGTACTTACATCCTCTTCTTAAGACACAGCAGTGCTTGCGTCTTTTGTCCATAGGGTGATTTTTAGAGTTGAAGATCAATTTCCAGTGTGTGAATCATCATGATCATGTAAATATTGTTCACTGCTAGAGCAAATAGGATTAAATCTCCTTCCCTAAAGGTCTAATGCCACAATGCCTAGACCACTTAAAGAAAAATATTTCTGGTATTAAGATCACCTGGATTCTTATTTTCTACATGCCATCCAAGTGCTAAGATTCACGGTGCATTTTATTTGGCTTATATTTGCATCAGAGTATTTGTCATCTTTTTAATTTTCTTGAGAAGTTTAATGTCCCTCTTTCTGTGTACCTGTCAAAATCTCAAGGTTTCCATCCTCTCACGCATACTGTCTTTTGTGAAGTCCCTTTTCTGTTGCCTGAAAGCCTCTTTCTCAAGGGCCTCTTTCTAAGTGTTCCAATTTGGACCAGCTCATTTTTAGACCTGGTGTACAGCCATCAGCCCAGACTTGCTCAGAAGGAGCACCCTTTCCTAGATCCAGAATCTTCCTCTTATGATTTTGAATTTTTTTTTTTCCTGGAACACACATTCAAATAACTATCTAGAAAACAATATGTGGAAGGTAAACTTCTGGACACCCTGTTTGTTTGAATTGTCTTTATTTGGCCCTTATATTTGAATATGGCTATATTCTGGTATTGCTGAGGGGAATTTCAATGCCAGTCTGTTTTATTTGTTTAAATAAGCTGTTTTATTTATTGGAAAAGTGCAACACTTTTATCCTTGGCATTCTCTTTTTAAATTTTTATTTTTTATTGAAGTGTAGTCCATTTACAATGTTAGTTTCATATGTACAGCAAAGCAATTCAGTTATACATATACATACATACATATACGTATTTTTTCAGGTTCTTTTTCATTATGGTCATTACAAGCAATTGAATATAGTTCCCTGTGCTATACAGTAGGTCCTTGTTGTTTGTTTTATATACAGTAATGTGTATCTAATCCTTGGCTTTCTTAAATTTACACAATGATAGTTGAAAACAATGTATTTCATTGGGTATTAGGCACTTGTTGAATCATTAAATCGACTCCTGACTTAAGACTGCAAATTCTCTCTCCCTTTATCCTTCTCATAATAGGATAATTTCTTCCCAGCTTTTTTCTCAATTTTCTTTTCCTAGAACTCTTCTTAGTAGGACGTCGATCCTCTGTGAGTACTTTTTTCTCACACTTTAATCTTCCTGTCCTACATATTGGGAGAGACCCCCTCCTTACCTTCTTTCTCCTCTTCCTCCTTGTTTTGTATCAAAATTTTAATACAGGCCCATAGCCAATACATGGATGTGAGGACATGCTTGTAACCAATGAATGGACCTGATATTTGAAGTTCAAAGGCTGAGTCATGTTTCAGAATGGGGATCATAAAGATGAACAAAATGAGTGTGTGTCTCTGTGTGTGTGTTTCCCCTTAGTTTTGGAAACTAAAGATACTTTCATGTTTCATTGCAAAGGTTTAGCCAGGATTATGGGATTTATGAGAAAGGGTGTTTTATTGTTTAACAGGAAGCTTTTTATCTGGCTCATCAGTGTATGACTTGTTACTTAGCAGTTCTCTCATCCTGGGATCTTTTTCTCCAGAATTTATAATATGATAGCTCTTATTCCTAAAGGGATATGAAGAGTGCAGCTTGATGAGCTGCCTCTGTGCCACTGAATACCATTTGGATTTCCATTTCTACATTGTAGTGAAAAGGGCCATTAACTCTTTATTGCAAACTCATTTGGTACATAGGTATTAATTTATTCCTTTATCAGAAGCGTGGTTGAAGGCAATTAAAAAGTTACTAATTTGACCTGTTCTTGGTAGTTGCACATACCTGATATTTTATTACAATTGTAAGTGCATTATGAATGATATTATACTGTATTGTATTGCATTATTTTATAATTAAGCTATAAATTTATTCTTATTTTAGTAGTGATAATACAATACATTACTATAAAGATCATGGTCCATAATAAAAGATACACATTTCTCTTTCAAAGAACTTACACATGTGCCAGCATTTTATGATACTTTTCTAATTTTAACTCCTTAAACATATCATGGAAGCCATCAGTGTCTGCTCCTCAAGAGGATTTGGAATTGTATTGTGAAGTAATGCCTGTAGAAAGTGACTTCTAAATAAGGCTTATTAAAATGTCAGAAATTGATTCTCTGTAAAGGTTTGTTTTCTCTGGAAATCATACTTGTAAACAATTTGCATTATCTTGGGAGTCAGCAACTGAAGCTTTATTTTGTAGATGTACAGTGGGAATGAAAGCATGGAACTGTGCATTCATTGGATCTGCTATAGTATAAGCTGGAGAGGAAATGTGTGACCCCAAATTGGGTGTATATATTTAGTTAATGTAGATCTGTGGTTATTGTTCTGCTCTATAGCAATAATTTAAGGTTTCACCAGTTTTTCCAATTGCATTTCACTTCTTAGAATTTATGTCAAAAGTGAAAGGTCATGATTTTTGTTATTAATCTTTCCTCTCTGGAAAAACAATCCAACTGTGTTTAGCTGGGAGTGCTGCTTCAAGCTGTTGACTGTACAGTACTAAAGTTTAGAATGTTGCAGTTTATGTAACCAGGCTCCTTTATTTAAGTTTCAGTGACAGATCTTTTTATTTTGTTTATCACCAAATAACAAGGCAAACATGTCATGATGTGTGGTCACTTCAGCATTTGCTGAAGTGATTTTTGGTCTAATTCTTTAAAACTTATTAAAAGCATTTTATTGTTATAATGTCTCATAAAACTTATTAAGAGCATCTTATTGTTATATGCAGCTATAGAGGAAAAAATAGGCTTTTTATTTACATAAGGATGAGAGTAAGTCAGTCACTTTGTCTCCTTGATTATCGGTTGTTTGGTTAATCAGAAAAGCTGTGTTATTGCAGTATTTTTGTAGACAGCAGTTTAGGAGAAAAACTGCAAATGGTCTTATGGTGAAATGTGTTACTGGAAATTGCAATTCCAATTTTAAATTTAGACAGACATTTTATGTGTTTATCATATTAGAATAATTAAGTTTTTCCTGCAGATTAGAATGTAAACTTTTAGCAAAAGTACACTCTTGCTATATTTTGTTAACACAAATGTTATTACGAAAGCACTGTTGCGTTTTGGGCTTTTCTGGAAAATTATGAGTAAATGATCATTTTATAATGAAATCATCCTCAGCTTGTGATTCTCAACTGATTTTTCCATCTGGTGTTTGTCACGTAAAGATGTCCAGTCAGCAGTATTAAACAGTTTGAAAAATACCAACCAAGCTTCTATATTTACAGAAGCTTCTCATTTGATATGGCTTTTCCAGATTTCTCTCTCTCTCTTTCTCTCTCCCTCTCTCTATATCTGGAGGGCATTTTCTTCTTAGGAGGGCAGAAAGAACACTTGGTTTTTATTCCTAATTCACCTAAAAAGTTGAATTAGTGCAATCATTTTCTATCTATTCCTTATTTACCTTATATAGAAAACATAAATACCAGTTTAAACAATAATGTTCCTTGGATAATGCTAAGATCTGCAAAAAATATGAGAGATTAAACCACAGGATGTTAACTTCTTAATGCCAATTTCTAAATTATCCTCTGATAATAACCTTCCAATAAACATCTCCCTTCCACCACCGCCAACAACCTTACCCTTTTGAATCAAACCTCCTCTTTATCCACATGATTAGGTACAAATATCTAGTTCATGCATTTGCCATGTGCCAGAGAATTCCTTATAAAGCCTTTCCCATTCCATGTTTGAATCACCACTCCATACTGAATATTCACTGGTGTTAGTTTCCTGGATGTTTTTAAAATTCTAAAAAAACAAACACAAAAACTTTGTTGAATTAAATTTTCAAAAATGTTTTCTGTTTAGAAGATTTTTTTAAAAATATAAAACGTGTTTCTAGTTGCCAGGCCTGTTTGCCCTCAGAGGCATGCACCCCCAGCCCCTTCCCCTTTGCTCTGCTCTGCCTTTCATGGGGTCTGACTCCTGCAGGATGGCTTACTTAGCCGACTTTGGCTAGATTTTGCCTGTGGCAGGGTCTGCTGAAAGGTTGGCAGGCAGGAGTTGGGAAAGCAGAGTGATTTCATTTCTCTGCCCTTCAGAGTGTCTCTCCCAGTGGCACTGACTCTTCTGTGGCTCACTTCTTACTGGAGGAGCCCAAATTGGAAATGGTTTTGGCTTCCTCCATGAGAACCTGGCCTTGAGCTCCAGTAACCTGCCGGCCCCTTGGCCCTCAAGGATAGGGGTGGAGACACCTTCTGTTGTTGCTAAGGTGCAGTTTGTGCAGTTCTGGGCTCGGTGGTTCCTCCCCAGCCCGGCCCTTAGGCCAGAGCCCTTACCCAGACCAGTATTCTGGAGGGGAGGTGCCACCACAGAGGGACTCGGAGCGGGAGGAGGGAGGGTGCAGTGGGTGAGGCACCCTCCTGCATTGGGGTTTACGTTGTTACATGATGTGAGCCACACTCTTGTGGATGAGTCTGGGGTCAGGGGCCTCCTGCATTGGGGGGACCCAGCTGTGTGCCCAAGTGGATCCCGGGAGAGCCGGCTTCCTCTGAGAAGGGTGGTGACGGCTCCAGTGCCTGGGCCGGATTCTGCCACTTTCTGAGCCACCCCTGACGCTAGCACGTCCCAGCCCTTTGCCCCTCCTCAGGACTGGAACTTACTCCTCCCACACACCCGAAGTCACAAAGTGCACCCCGCGGGCTCCGTGCACACCCTGTTTCCTTCCCCAGAAAACCTATACTCCACCAACCTGGACCAGGCGCCTCCCGGACCCTTAGGGATCCCACATTAAGAAAGAAAGAAATATATATATGTATATATAAATGTTTTTAAAAATTGAAAGTGTATTTGCCATAGAAACAAATTGATTCCTCAACATCAGTTCTTATTAAGTTCTCTGCAAAACTGTAAGCCTACAGAAATTTCTTAATCTTGAACAGAAAATCAGTATGTTTTGGGTCCAAGATATCTCTGGGTTGCTTCACTCTGCCCTGGTTTCCTTTGCAGCCTCTTCCAAATCCCCAAGCAACCGATAACTAGCTTTAAACTTCCTTTGTTTTAGCTACTCAGAGAAGTTTGTCTTTTTCTGATTGGATTCTGACAGATACAGGAGCCCATTTACTATGCTCCTGGATAATGTCAAAGGGCAGGATAAGCAGGTCTTCCTGTGTGCTTCACTTTGTCCTGTATGCTGTGGGATTGTAGTCTTTCCATACTAGTAGGAGAGATCCCAGCAGATAGGAAAAATAAGTAAAATGTGTGGTATGTGAATAGTAACGTGTGCAAGAGAGGAGAAATGAGCAGGGGATGTGAATAGGAAGTGAGATTATCTTTTAAGAATGAAAAAAACAATAATCATAGTAAAATTGTATTAAACAATGAGATTATCTCCTTAGCTGTGTCTCTCCAGCACTGCGGTGGTGCCTGGCACAAAACAATTCTCAAAACCTATTAACCTGAAAATATGAATGTAAAGACAGGAGTGATGTATATGAACTAGAACAGTTGGCAGTGGCTTTATGGAAGAAACATGATTTCATTTAGTCCTTGAAGCACAGAGAGGATTTGGACAACATTACTCTTGTGTCATCACTCCTAATTAAACTAATACTTTTCTCTATTTTATACCTGATAGAACCTTGGTGGAGACAACATTAGAGTGAACTGAGTGTCTCTTCGAGTTACAATATCACTTAGAAGTTAATGATTTATTTGCAAGTTGAATATATGTGTGCATGTTTGTGGATTGAAACATAAAGAGGGCAGAAAAATTTCATATTACACATTAATTCCCCTAAATTCAGCTCTGCTATTTCAATTATATCTTCCTCATTTTTAATTCTGCTTTATAGAAAGTTATATGTTAGACATCAGTCTGTTACAGTAAGCTCCAAGGTACTTTGTAATATGTTTGGTTCTTCTGAAATTTTGTTTTTATTTATTCATTCAGCAAACATTCACTGAATGCCTACAGTAGGCCAAAGATGTAACAATGCCTACAGTAGTTTCTGAAGATATATCAATGAGACAAGAATGTCTGCCTTTATGGGCTTACATTTTAGCAGAAGAGATGGGGAAAAAAGCAGGATGAAAATGTGAAATGTCTGGCATGTTCAATGTTAACAAATGACAGAGAAAAGAAAGAAAGCATAGCAGGTAGATGGGAGGTGCTCGAATGAGTGCTCCAATTTTACACTGATTGGACAAAGGAGGCCTCATGAAGAAAGGATGGTTACAACAAAAATGTGATGGAAGCAAAAGTGAGTGACAAGCCATGCCCGTATCTGAGGGAAGAGCATTTCAGGTAGAAGGAACAGCAACTGCAAAGGCTTGGTGGCAGGAAACACTGTCCTAAAGACTCCTGCCTAGGATGGCTAACTTCCTGCGAGGAGGATTTGAGCCCTATTTGGTTTCTTTTTTGTATTGTTTCCTTTTGTATTATAAAACTGATCTACATCATGAAAAGCAAATGTATCAGTGAAAATTCCAAAACCTTGTCTCTAATGTATTTGACTTTAATTACATTGATAGTTTTTCAATAGATTATTTTCCCAATCATTTTCGGTTTTTGAGAAGTGATGAGCAAAGTCAGCAGGAATTTTGCACTGACCATGACGCTATTGAATGTATATTCTAATGAGAAACAAGCAAAAATTATACATTAATACACATACATATATGAGTTATAAAAACAAGGCTATATATATGTACATTTATATGTACATGTAAATACAATTTCTTAGTTTGATTCTTTGTTCATGTATCTTACATAGAGTATTTTGATTAAAGGTATGATGATCTAGGAGGTGGCATATAAGGTCAAATGCTGAAGAGAGGATGGGAAAGATAATTTACTCAGTTTTCTAATGTTAATAGAAAAGTACAGTCTCAGATTTTTCAAGAGAGTAAAATTGGGAGTTTGTAAATTCCATAAGAATGAAAATATTGTTGTAGATAGAATCAGGATTAATATGGAGCCGAAAGGGTAATACACTTATTTTACCCAAGATACCATCTCCAGAGAGCAATTAAGCAAGCCTCATACCTCCTCTTGAGACTTTCCAGCTGGTGCATATCGCTGCTAATCAATGAGTTCAGAAAAGAAGAATTAAAATAAAACCAAATTCCAACAAAGTGATTACTCCAAGTGAGAGTGAAAATGCTTGTGTGGAAAATATTTCAAATCAAATCCTCAGAAAACAAAGCCTCTGAATTTCCAAGAAATGCTATGCATGTTGGCAGTGCAAACACAGGCACACCCCAGATCTCTGAACTAACATATATGAGGTGTTAATGACCCACGGATTAACATCCACACCCGCCTTCAGCATAAAGAGTGATTCAAAGGCTAGTCAGTTCCAAATACCTTAGCCAATCAGGAAGCTGTAGGATTATCACTGAATGACACAAATTTAAAAGCAGCAATCTGATACACTTTTGGAAGAAAATGCCTCCAAAGAACTTCATAAGTATTCAGGTTTCATTTGGTTTTCTTTCTGAAATTTAGCTAGGGCTTATAAAACAAACTACTTTTGATTCTGTGCCTATATCAAAGCATAGTTGGTAAAGTTATAAGAGGTATTTTCATTATAAACTTCTGCTTTCCTCCTCTAAAATTTTTCCTTTTGGGGCCTAGAAATTTCCATGTCTGGTTTTATTCTTAATGGAAACTGCCTGGAAAAATATGAAAAATCCATAGAACCAATAAATGCTTGGGAAATTTGGGGTGGGGATATGGAGGTCTGCTTCTGCTGTCTTTATCAAAGATAAGTGTAATTTCTATGTACTCTCAATGTCGTTCAAAAATAACAGCGTAAACCACTTCAAGGTTCCCACCAGATTAGATCTCCAGGGAGAAATGGCTCTAACAGCCACACAATCCAACAGTGGGAGGGGAGTATCGAGCTAGTTGGCATATGAAAGAGCTTCGTATTAAGGAGCAGAGGTGACGGTGTCTCAACATGACAGAATTGAGTATAAACTGGGAAATCTGTCTTCCATTTTTGTCACCTTAGAACACAAAGCCAAATTGGAGTGACTTCATAGAAGAACAAGAAAACGATTAGGGGACCAAGGGCTTGATTTATGTGGAGAGATTAAAAGAGCACAGAGTAATGTATATTTTGGCTAAGTGATTGCTAAGAAGAGCATGATAACAGTCTCCAAATATGTGAAAGATGTAAACGCCTCAGGAGAGGAAGAATCCTTTGGCAGGATGCAAATGGACAGCACAAAAGACTAAGCGGAAAGAATTTGAGTTAAATATGAGAAGAGAGAGGGAAGATGCTCACCGTGAGAACCGATCACATCCTTAGAAAATCAGTGAGCATCCTCGTTCTTGGGACATCTGTAACATCCTAAATAAAACCCCAGGAGGCTTCCTGAAGGAACAGTTCTTTGCTGATGTGATGCTATTGAATCAGTAGTCCCTTGAGTCAAAGGACGATCGGAAACACAGATGTGTGTGTGTGTGTGTGTGTGTGTGTGTGCGCGCGCCTGCACTCACAGAGTATGTGGACTTGGGAAAGGGAGGGGGGAGGGGGTTAGTTGAACTTTGGTTAAAAAATAGACAAAGAAAAAATAAGAGAAAGGAAAAAAAAAATTTTCCAGCTGCAATGAAATGAACAAATTAAAAAAAAAAAAACTTATGAGTAACTAAGGGGAAAAAAATCTCTTATTGGATTTGGAGATTGACCAAATATTAGAATCACCTCCTAAGGTCATCTTGCCCTCTCATGACATCATTCAGAGGATGTAGGTAATTATATCTCAGCCCTGCCGCCCACAGTTCCTAACCTCGAGGTTGGGAGGGGTGGTCATAGTGTTTGCCGCTTTTGGAGTATGTTGGAATTTTTTGTTTAAACGCCTCTCATCCAACCATAATATAAAATCATCTTTGAAGCAGTGTAAGTCTATAACAGCCTGGAGTGGTGTCGCATCAACCTTTGTAAATGTGGAGTAAACAACATCGATTTGGAGAAATGGAGAAAAGAGGTGTTTTCATTATCATGCAACCCTTCCCTGGCCCTCTGGCCCCTTCAACACAGGCAGATGCCAACACATGTGCTAGTTTCTGAAAAGGCATCATTTACAGCCATTTTCCCTGAAAAGAAAATGAAGAGAATCTTCTACAAAGTTTGAAAAAAAAAAAAAAAGGTTGGGAGACAGAGGGTGAGGAGGAGGCTTTTATCTCCCTCTGCCCTTCTTGCCTCTTCAGTTTTGCAGCTAGCCAACAGAAGGCTCTCTACCTCCAGCAACAAGGTCAAGTGCACAGGCCCCCACACGGCCAGCGCTCTGTGGAGTGACCAAGTGCTCCAGCTGCCATCCGCGTAAGACTGAGCACATCTGCTCAGAGATGTTTTCAGCATTCCCTGACCTGGGGCATGGGAACCTCAGAACATTTCCTAACCCAGGTCTCATTAGCTTGATACAATTAGATTACAGAAGAATGCAGTTGACGAAAGGCACATATTATTTATAATTTCCATTAGCAGTAAAAATTGCTCCAGACAAAATTTCAGAAGGCCATCTCATGTCATTTGTCACACGATTAATCTCACCAAGGAGTGGGGGGTGGGTGGGAGGGGTGGCATAAGAGTCATAGGAAATATTTGCATGCCAAATCATTGGTGTACTTTGTTAGTTTTCTTTCATTTAGACGTGAACTATCACTACCCTTGGTTTAGTTTTGTGTGTGTGTGTGTGTGTGTTGGTTACTGCTGTATGTTATTTTTGGCAAATAGATATAATAAAAATTATAAAATATTATTTTTCAACTTGTGAGCTTTTATGGGAATGAGTTCAGGGATAAGTGATTACCAGGTTGACATTTACGATTTGGGGTCTAAAATGTCATTAACAACACTTTAAAGTAACACACTGATTGAAGTGGGAGGTGATTTGAAGGGAGCCTGGATCCATGGACTGGGTGTGAAGAGGTAGTTTTCAGTGCTGTCTTGGTCAGATGCTTATGGTCGGTCCTTGTAGAAGACAGAAAAAATTCCTCCCTGTAATTCAGTTCCTCAGCTTGTATATTTAGGTGGTTGCATGAAATGAATACTAAGGGTCTGGATAGACCTAAAGTCATTTAAATTAATTGGCTAATGATTAGATGACATGAGTATAATTTTTTTTGTTTGAAAACTGTATGTGTGTGTGTGTGTGTGTGTGTGTATAAATACATGGCAGGAGTGATAGACTAATATTATAACATGGACTCAGATTCTTTTTAGGGGAAAACAGAAATAAATAGCTGATTCTTTTTCATTATGTACAGAAAACAAACAGCAAACTGAATGGACAAAATGAACTTCCTATCATATAGTTGATTTTTTTCCCTTCTTTATCTTTACTGCATATTTATGAGAGGATTAATTATTAAAGGATTCTTAGTAGGGTAAAAAGGTGGTAGAAAGAAAATGTTCTTTTTTTGCTGAAATGATTCAAGGAGATTCTCCCCTTAGTCATGCTACTGTATAGTGTTCTTGAGGAATAAATTCAAGCTAGTTTGTATTATAATAGAATATAGATATAGCAGATTCAGAGACCACAGAATAGTTTATTCTCAGTTTCTATGATTCTCCCTAATGGAGAGCCCAGATCTACGCACTTTCTGTTTAAGACAGCTCTGTGTCATACTTTCTGAGAGGATGCTTACTATAAGCATAAGGGCCATTCTTTAATGCAGAAACTATAGAGAGAGAACATCAAATTAAGTTTCTCTATTCTTTTGTGTTTTAATAATTCTGTAATGAAATGAGGACGTTCTACTATGAAAAATATTGTTATGGTGGCTGGTAAATTTTAATGAGGTAATTTTTAAATATTTACAAACAATTTCTGCATCATGGGTTCAAACAGCAATTTATGCATTCATTCACTCAATCATTTACTCATTAATGGACACTTACTAAGTATACTATTTGGCAGACACTATTGGGTGTAAGGATACAACAGTGGTGTAAATAAATGCTAGGTTGATATATACTGGGGGCTCTGGGAAGCTAAAATAAGGCCACTTAACATTTTTAAGATTAGAAAGAGTTTCTCATAGGATGTTGCATTTAAGCTGAGATTTAAGAATAACAGGATTTAGCCAACTGACAAAAATGGTGAAGTGGGAAATGAGGTGGTGGTATGGGGGAAATGAGGCACAGAGAAAAGCTCCAAGAAAAGTGTTCCAGCTGGGGATCTCTAGGTTGAAAGGCTTAAACATTTTATATTTTGATACATAATGAAAAATTACCCTCCAGAAAGGTTATATCAATTTATATTCTCCCTGAAAGTGCCCATAGAGTCCATATGCCTACAAATTTTACTAGGGGTAGATAACTTAAGTTTGTTAGCTAAATACTAGTTGCATGTATTTTGCTCAGCAATGTGGAGATTGTGGTCTACACTGGATTAACATGGATAAGACACAGCTTCTGTCCCCCAGGAACTTTTTATCAGGTTGAAACAAGATCTAGGAAGCAGAGAATAATAATGAATTACATGTATTAAGGGTACAGTTGTAAAATGCACTCAAAAAGTGGTGAGGTGTCCAAGTAGTAAAGGCAATTAGTAAAAGTTACTAAAGCCTACAGACAAATATCCACTTACTGGATGAAAAAGTAGGGAGAGTATGAACAGACAGCATCTCTGCATTTCTGAGCTTGCTTTTCAATATAATATGCTTGTTACCATCAAATCATGAGGGCAATTGCTTTTGCCATAAATGATCATTTTCAAGCTAAAATGTATTATGGAATGGTCTATATCCAGCCCTTGGTGGTTGTGACAGTCTTTTCATCAGAATTTCTCACCTAAATTATTTATTATCAATAAACATGATTAGAAGATATGCAATGACTCATTTCCTAAACAATATTATAGATAATATGAATCTTTACTCACTTACCTATTTTCATAAACTAAAGAAAGCATACATCCCAAACACCAGCCCTATTTGAAATTACTTGAAGTGATAGAAAATACATTCTACATCCAATGTTTCACATTTGCAATTTCTTACAATTTTGTAAAGAATAATTTGCTTATATATTCAGTCATGATTCACATTGAGTAAAAAATGCATTAGAATTAGAATAAAGACAGGTACTAACTTTCCACAGCCACAGCCATCAAATTGTCCAAGTTTGTACAGCTTGGTAGAAAGTACACAAGCTGTAGAATCAGTTTGATCCCAATCTGGGTTGTTAGATTCTGCATATTATAACAGTGACTACCTAGATTAAGCTGTTTTACTTCTTTGAAGTTCTCTTTGAAACTTGGAAATTGGAGATTGTAATAACTCACATGTTGTGGATTGATTTGTCGATAGTATCTTCTTCAGTTCAGGGTACATTGTAAACATTCATAGAATAAAAGTTATTATTTTATAGAAATGACTTCAAAGTTGTGTCAGTTTTGGAGGCTAGTGTTTACTAGGGTAAAAAGTAAAAGTTTACTACAAAAAGAGATCCAGTACCAATGCTATTTTTAATTTTTTAGAGTATATATGTTGTTTAATTTGGACAAGCCGAAATTCACACAGTTTAAACTACAGCTCTTATGTTTTGGGTTATGGAGGAAGGAAATCTCAATGTTAACTTTAATTGGAAATTTACTGGTAAATCTAAACAGACCAAGTCAAATTAAACACAGAATTTCTAAGTACTGTTGCCTCTAAAAACTTAAAATGCATGTATTTTGTTTTTTAAAAAGTTAAATATTTTACTGATAAATGTCTTTATTTTATATTTGTTAAAGACAATTTTATCATCTATAAGACTATTAGAAGTCAATTGAATTGCCACTGATTTGGGAAAATACAGATTCAAGTGTTGGTCTGTTATTCCTTTTCTATCTGTTTATTCTATTGGTGGATGCAAAATTATTAATATATTTTCCTGGTGAATACAAATGATTGAATTTAGAATTGTTAGCATTCTGAAATACTGAAATCATTATTAAATACATATCAATGGGTTCTAATAAACTTGTCTTAAGAAATTGAACTAGTAATGAAAAAGAACATGCAATCCTTGTAACATGAGTGTTACTGGCATATAGTCACACAGGCTGTTCACTGCATTCTCAAAACTTTCCTCTCATGTGACTGTTTTTTTAATCAATATGGCCAATATCTGCATATTTGTGTTTTGTTGTCCTCATCAGTTCCTCTTATCTATATGAGAAACTAATTCTGGTATCTGTTTTTATGACCTCCTGTCAAATTTGAGACCATATCATTCCCATGTGAGATAATCAGATAGGTTAAGAATCAATTTGTCAGTTCTGTATATAGCTAGTCAAAATGGCTGACTTAATAGGTCAGGTTTGACCTTAAACATGAGCAGAAGAGACAGATTCAAAAGTGTAGGAAAGGCAATTCTGGGTCTTTTGTGATTCCAAATACATTTTAGGATTATTTGTTCTAGTTTGTGAAAAATGTCCTGGGTAATTTGATAGGGATCCATTAAAAGTGTAGATTGCCTTAGGACTATGGCCATTTTAACAATATTGATTCTTCCAATCCAAGAGCATGGGATATCTTTCCATTTCTTTAAGTCATCTTTAATTTCCTTAATCAATATTTTGTAGTTCTTCATGTACATACCTTTCATCTCTTTGGTCAGATTTATTCCTAAGTATTTTATTGTTTTGGATGCAATTTTAAAAGGATATATTTCTTTACTCTCATTTTCTGATATTTCATTGTTAGTGTAAAGAAATGCAACTGATTTCTGTATGTTAATCTTGTATCCTGCTACTTTGCCAGATTCTTTTACCAGCTGTAGTTTTTGTGTGGAGCTTTTAGAGTTTTCTATATATAGTATCATGTCATGTGTGTATAGTGAAAATTTTACCTCTTCTCTTCCAATTTGTATCCCTTTTATTTCTTTTTCTTGCCTGATTGCTGTGGCTAGGACTTCCAAGACTATGTTGAATAGAAGTGGTATGGGTAGGCACCTTTGTCTTATTCCAGATTTTAGTAGGAAGGCTTTCTGTTTTTCACCATTGAGTATTATGCTGGCTGTGGGTCTGTCATAAATAGCTTTTATTATATTGAGATATGTTCCCTCTATAGCCACTTTGGTTAGAGTTGTTTTTTTTTTAATCATAAATAGATGTTGCATTTTATCAAATGGTTTTTCTGCATCTATTGAGATGATGATATGATTTTTGTCCTTTCTTTTGTTGATGTGGTGTATCACATTGTTTGATTTGTGTATGTTGAACCATCCTTGCATCCCTGGGATGAATCCAACTTGATCATGGTGTATGATTTTTTTTATGTGCCATTGGATTCTGTTTGCTAATATTTTGTTGAGAATTTTTGCATCTATGTTCATCAGTGATATTGGCCTATAATTTTCTTTTTTGGTAGTATCTTTGTCTGGTTTTGGTATCAGGGTGATGGTGGCTTCATAAGGACTTTTATGTGCCATTCACACCTTATTTCAAATGAGTAAATAACAATTTTCCTTTTTCAGTCTTCACTAAGATTAACTTCCATACACTTGGGAAATTAATAAATCATGAGGAATAACTTTGGAGTTGTGTGTTCTGGGTCATTCGCAGCCCTTGAGTGCCTGCAGTCCTGGACAAGGAATTTGGAGAGGGCAGATCTAGTATTAGCATCTTAGCATGGCCAGGAAGCAGATGGGGAGACCAAGATGAGGTGCCAGGGCCAGAAGATGAACACACAGCACAGGGTTTGGCACACAGGAGGTGCCTAATCAATGTTTACTGAATGAATGAATATGAAAGCTTGCCTCCAGGTTTGATCAAAACAGATTAAAAAATAAAAACAAGAGAAGAAATTCCATGCTTATTTACCTGAAGCTAGATATCAGACTAGAAAAAGAGAGCAAGGAGAGAAAATATGAAGCAATAGGGAAAGAATGGCAAAAACAGATTGGATCCACTTTCTATCAGAAGTCCATCCCAGAATCCCTTTGTCTGCTGAAGCAAATAAGTGGCTGTCTCCCCACATTCTCTTCCGTCCTCAGCCCTTGTCGTCTAAGCAGGACACCCTGCTCACTGTATTTAAAGCTATTGATCTATTCTTGCTGAGGCATTACTCCTTAAGGGCCTCATCCTAACTGTTGGATCAGTAAGATGAATAGAGCCAAACAACATTTGTTTATGATCTCACTTTACTGCATTACAAGGCATATAGATAACAAAGATGGAGTAGGAAGAGATAGCTTAGGACATATAACACTTACTCATATGGACTTAGCTAAAAATCACTGGGAAAATACATTTATCTTTTTTACACTTGTTTGCCTTTCAGCACTCAGAACAGTGTGTATGCGTAACCTCCTGAACTGAATCAATTAGGAAATATAGGCAGGAAAACTTGGGAAATTATTCTGTTTCTTAGATAACGTTTCAGCTTTGGAACAGATAAGAGATCAGTTTGGTTCATATGGTTGGTACTGAAACTCATAGAGTATTTTCCTGGCTTTATATTCAGTTTCTCCGTGTAAGCACAGTTATGACTTACTCAGTTACAGGAATTTTTTCTTGAATTAAACAAATTATGACCTCAGAAATTCACTTAGCAAGATTTTAGGAGTTTCCCCCACCCCCAACTTTTACATTTCCTTCCAAATCATCACTTTCTTCTCTTTGCAGACACCATTTAAGCTAACGTTATGTAATCATGGAAAAGATGAGTAATAGATTATAATTAAGCAAAAAGAATAAAAATCATCAGATAAAGATTCCAAATTAACTTGAAAGAGCAAATACGATTCACATTGGTTTGCAACCCTTTCTACGTGGAGATAGGGTGATCCCTTGATGGTGTAGTTTGCATCTATGCTGTTGTGATGTGGAGAAATGTTGCAAAGGGTTCAGGAAGTCTGATGGAATATCCCCTCAGTCTTCCTGACCTGGAAGTAAAGGCACTTCAAAGTATGAATTTGCTCCCAATGCTGTTTGCACATGTTTATTCCCTATCTATATGAGATCTCACTAGTTTGTAGGAAGTGCTCTCACCTGGACACTGACACTCAGTTGACAAATTGCTGTGATCATTTATTTTAGCTCTCTAAGCACTTACGCTAAGACACAGGATGTTCAATGAAAGGTCTCTCAAGTCCCCTAGATAATCTAATTTTCTAACATATGCTATCGTGCAATTACATTTTCCTTGTATATTGAAACATACTTAAAGTTCCATGATCAGTTACTTCCTGAGCTAAAGCATAAAAGAGTATGTCTACTGATATAATTGTCCACATAGGTAATATAAACTCATCCTTGAAAACACTGTATAGGACTCCAGACCATGAAGATGTTACTTTATAGATATCATCACAGTATGTATGCTTTAAAAGGATCACTGTGAATGATCAGTTCTCAAAAACATTGTCTCATTGTTGTATTCCTAATAGGATTTCATAATTCTGCACAACTAGCACATCTTTAACTGTGTTAAGAATATGTGTATATTGTATATATATATATATATATATATATACACACACACATACACACACAAATCATTTGTAATTTGTGGCTCAGTAAACCAAGTAGTTGTCATGTTTTAACATTAGGAACATTTTGATCATCTCATGCTGTAACAGACTGAGGAGTTGAAATTAAGCATCATAAAATGTAGAATAAAATTATAAAGACCTTCTTGTAATACAAAATTCATGGAAACAAAACTCTAATTTCCTGATGGATATATTATATTAATGTAATGGATACCTCAGTGTAGTTAAATTGCATTAAATGGTTATTAATGCTTGAATAAACTTCAAGGAAGTGGGTACTGGTTGAAATGGGATAATATTTTGTTCTGCTAAATTATACGTTAATTGGTATTTCCTCTCTTGTAAAAGGACCTAAAGGGTTTAATAAAATATGTTGTAGAAAATTTTTTTTTTCCTTCTTGAGATATTAAGTCAAGAGTTTAACTGGAAGTGTTTCAAACCTTTCCCAGAAAATTCTTCAGTATTTGTGATGACATGGGTTTCAGGGACTCCCAAAAGTAAATAATTAAAGCTTTTAGTCATCCAAATAATGGCAGACTGCATCATGGGAAAAAATGTTACCAATTGTGCAGTGGAGATTTGTTTTCTTACTGCATGTTCCATGGAGGGGAGGGAGGGAGGGAAGGAGGGAGAGAGGGGAGAGACAGAGAGATAGAGAGAGGCATTCCATAAGCAAGTGCAGACCATCTTTGTTATTCTCGAGTTATTTCAAAAGCTGTATTTGATAATACAAGGAACAAGACCTCATAGTACATTTTCGTTTTATCAGATTATGAAAAATACCAGAAACCTCAAGTTTTACCTGAGGGATGTGGTGCTTCTGCTATGCATGAGGAAAACAGCTGCACCCAAGTACTTGAATCTGGCCAGACTAGGGTCTTGTTCTGAGTTTTAATTTTTTTAGAGTGGAGTTAACTCTGATAAAATTAGAATGCTTAAAGGGGACAGAGTACTTAAAGATTGTACAGTTTTCAGGACTAAACACAAGTGAAACTTGCACGGACATGTCAGGAAAATTCAGTTTGGAAACTTAGAAAGCATGAGGAGATTTACAAGCCAGAGTTAGTGCATTGATGTCTATTTAAACATTATTTAGAAGTGTTGGTGCTCAGTTCTTGTCTTGCGGGAGGCACATCTCATTTTCTTTAGAGTCACCCATCATACAGTGTACTCAAGTGCCATACAAAAAGAGAAACATGGACCACTCAATCTAAAATAATAGACAGTGTGGCCCAATCACAAGGACCACGTCACCAGGATGAAATAGCTGCAGCACTGTAGAAGCTAAACCCATAGGGCTGGCAACTCCAAGTAACTTGGACCAACAGGAAGTGACCTCCAACTCCAGGGTGATACTTTGCTTTCAGTTGAAACACACTTATCAACAGGGAAGTTAAGAACAAACTACAGAAAAGAAGTGAAGAGTCATTAATCAAGGCACCAAAGGGGGAAAATGGTATGTGCACTTCAGGATAAACAGGGACATGGTAAGGTCAATGTAAATTCATTTAAATTTATCACTGAAAGCTGTGTGTATCCACAGGTTCTTTAGAATAGTGTGTGCGTGTGTGTGTGTGTGTGCACGCGCGCATGCATTCATCTAGAGAGAATACTGGGACAAAATTATTCATCTAGAGGGAAAACTGGGACAAAATTTAAAAGGCTAAAACCTCAGCTAAATGTATACAACCAAGATGAGATGCATATATACAGTCACATAGGGAAAGCAAGTAAAATAAAGTGCCCTCAACTTTCAGTGTATTTGTCAACCAACAAAAAATATACCCTTGGTTCAGGATTTCAGGCTTTGTATTGGATTCTTTCTCTTTGAGCTTCCTCTTTCAAACATAATTCTTTTCTGAGGCTACTGCATTTGTTATTTTTAAAGACACACTTGATCAAGACATGACAGAATCTTACTTTTCCAATGATTTAAACCTGGGAAGTACCTGGCTTCCAATAATTCTAGTGGCTTGTCATCTCATTTACACAGATGGAAACCATTGTTGTTTCTCTTGTGTGTAGATGGTTCAAACTGAAAATCCTGCATCATTATGTCTTCCCTGGAGAAAACATAAAAAAGTTTTATTGGTCTCCAAAGACAGTGCACCTAATAACACAGTGCATGGGAAAATATCTTCCCTTCTCTAAACACTTCCTAGACTGTGTAGAGGAAATAAAAGATCTAATTCCATGCCAGCACCAAAGTAAGCATATCGTTTCATCTATAAGATTTTAATCCAAAAAATCATGAAAAATATATTGATCCTCTAGTTAAAGTGAAAACAAGCAAGCAAACAAACAGCTGTTAGACTGCTTTAAATCACAAGAGGTGATTGCATTAGCTCAATGGAAAGCACTGGTGATGGGGAGACCCACTTGCTCAACCACCTTACTAGCTCTGTGACTTTAAACAAATTACCTGACATCCCCACATTTAATTTTCCTCCTCTTTAAAATGGGGCAGCCACCTCCTAAAGTTGTGGTGAGATTTTCCTAGCACCTGGGTAAGTTCTTTTTCTTTTTGACAGTCCCTAGCCCCTCTCACATAGGAGAATGTCAAAAGGAATAATTGTTATTATTTATGCCTAACTAAATGCAAGGACTTCATCATATCAGGTGCTATCTTATTCCACAAACTATACTAATAGAGGTGCTTTTAAGTTAGCACTTCTTTTATTATTAAACTTTCCCCTTCTAAAAGCCTATAAAAGTGAGCAAATTCTCCCTTATTTAACATTTTACACCCCTGCCCAAATTCCGATGATTAGAAGAACTGATCACACTATTTCACCAAGACAGGCTTATTGCCTCCTTTAGATATAACCCACCCCATCTTTCCCACCTTGTTTGATTTAACTCAGAAAAATGCCCTACATCTGGTGCTCACCTTTCTGCCACAAAGTAGATGTTTCTTTTCCCAGGAGTTCTCCAAACAAGAGTGATCATTATTGGTGTAGAAAGGTGTATGGTATTGGTTGCCAAATATTTCTTGTCTCTATATGAAGGCTTATCATAGATCTCTGTCTCGTCCCGTTTTTAACCTTATCCCAAAGCTCTGATAGGTTTTAGGGATGCATAGTCTACATAGCTGCATTAAACCATGAAAATGGGTTCTTCGCGTATTTTGTCTGGAGGTTTTATCCCCCTCCTCACAAGCTTTTCCTTTCCTTTATCTGGGACACTTTGGGGACTGATATCGATATCTGACTCTTATAAAGGATAAAGCAGCCTGGGAAATATTTTGAAGGGAGATCCTCAGATGTAAGAACATGGGCTTAGTTACAGCTATGGTACAATCTGAACAACTGAGAAGTGAAGGAAAAACTGAGAGATAGTGAACTCTCTTCTGGCATACAGGAAATGGTCGATAGGTTAAAAGCAGGAACAATAGAGTTAGCACAGAAAATTAAATTTATTACATGCATTTCTGGGCAAACATAACAGTGTGGTCATATGATTAAGAAAGTGATAAAACTGATAATCCCACTCAGGAATGTTCTTCTCATACCTAAAATAAAAGAAAATTCCATAGGTCACTTTTAAAAATATAGGCATCATATTCCCTCTCTGCTGACAAAAGCAAAAGAGTTCAAGTTTCAAAGATAAATGAAAGCTTTGTGGTGGAATCAGTCCCAATCTAAGAGCATTTAGAAACCTCTGGAAAGGGTAGGGAAAAACCAGATAGAAGAAACATTTGAGAGTGTGCATTTTACTGGTTAACATGACCAAGGGCCTTCTAGAGTCAAAGACAAGCATATAGTCAACGCTGTCTTAGGACAGAGAAGGAGGATGTGTGCTCTGAGTACAACTGTATGGATAGAGAACATGAGAGCCGGTGGACTTTCAGTGATGGATGCCATCAAAACAGGCAGTCTGGTCATTTGTTATTTCCAATTGTCAGGCTCAAAGGCTAGCAATTCATAGCCTTTCCACAGTGTTCTAGGTTGTTGCTTCTGCTAAAGTCAGAAGGGGCAAAGCAATCTTTCTGATGTGTTCAATGACTTTTGAGTGAAATTCGAGCCATGCGGCATAAAATCTAACCTGTGAGTCAACTGGCTGACAAGCATAGGTGCTCAGGACAAGGCTGCTGCCTAACAGAGTGGTGGGGCCCTGGGAACTCTCAGAATGGAGTTCAGAGCACCTCCTTATGTTGTGTCTGGAAATGGAAGACAGATATTAGGTCAACAAGGAGGTTAGTATAAATACGCAGAAGCAGTGGAGTGCAGTCGTAACAGATGTCTGACATGCTGTTCTGTCAAAGGAAATTTGAGACTATGAAACATCAATCATTAGTGGCCTAATAGTGGTAACATTGATGATTTACATCATATTGTAGATGATGATAATTATGGAAGGCCATGGTCTCCCCATTGTGAATTTGGCTTTTAACATGTTGCTTCTCCTTTGAAAGGAAAAAAAAAATGTTATAGAAGCTATTATGTTATTACTGCATTCTAGGACAAAATGAATGAACCTGCTTTCCCGGAATGGCAGATGATCACTGAATCATCATCCACTCAGACAAAATAGCAGCAGACACCAAGTCAGTTAGTGCTCCCCAACAGAATATTTTTTCAACTTTCATTCCTCAATTCTCCTTGGTCATATATATCTACTACTTCTGATCAAATTATTAAAAACGTCTAAGCCATTATAGAGGAGGAATTAGATTTGATCCTTCTACTTAGAATTGGCAACCAACATGTGAATTAACAAAAACATACTGAACAACTATTACATCCAAAGTATTGTCTCAGTTCATCGGAGGAGTAGACGGGGGAAAAGATGGGCAGGATACAGAAATTCATATTGTGCACTCTATGGTCTAGTTATACAGATGAACTAAACATACTTGGAAAGTTTAGTAAAATACCAACATTACATACTAACACAACAACACATGAGAGGCCACAGAGCAATTCAGAATAAAGTTTCTGTTTGAAAAACCAGGGCATAAAATGCCATGAATGCAGAGCGGAGAATGTAGTGTCCTGGAGTGGGCAGAGGTTACGACTGTCACAGGGAAGAGAGGAAAAGACGCACAAGCTCAGGCCAAAGAGTGCAGGACGTGGTTCCTAAAGTATGGCTGTTTGAACAAAAGACTGGCCTTACAAAGTGGCATGTGTAACATTTTACCTGTTTTTCATGATAAATTCAAAGGTGGCCTGGCTGGTAGTGGAGGGTGGTTCAGCCCACTCTGAAAATTCAAAGGATCAGAGCTAAACATTATAAGAAAATATTAAGAGAACAACTGAAGGAAAGAAATACATCAACTCTACAGTAAATATGCATTAGGGTAGCATGAGCAAAATAAAGGTTTACCCTATCCCTTCCCCACACAAACACAATTGCTGTGAGATTACAGGCGAGGTCTTACACTTTTTGCCATTCATAGTGTATTTAATTTTGGAGGGGGAAAAAGTACTCAATTTCTCATTAGCAGTGTCAAAAATATTCTTTCTTAAGATACAGTCAGGATGAGGAGTACTCGATACCAGGCAGATGCTGAGGTGAAAGGAATGAGAGTACTTCCATCCACATTGCAGGTACTGTCCCTGCAGGGAAGACACGCGTATGAACGTGTCAGGACTGGCTGGAAAAAAGGTTCTGAACACAACCCTGCACTTGGGAACATAGGGCTGCCGGGGAAAGGGAAATAGATGCCCTGCTGGACCTATTAATGGCGCGACACTTTTGTACAATACACTGAGCTCTGGTATGGCTTTATAAAAAAGCAAAAAATCCAGAAAAACCCTTTAGTTGCTTAGGTCACTGGACTTGTTAATGTTTGCTCTGATTACTACTTTGGGGATTTATAAGACTTTTCTCTTCCAATGTCTTGAAAACCTTCTGTGGGCAATGCTTTTAAAAATAATACCCTGTTTTGCTAGTACATGTCCACACTGTAACCACATTGCACCATTCTGTACTCTGGCATTAGAATTAAAACATTTATGTTTTAAGAGTTAACCAGAAATTGACTTTTGTATTTGCCTGCACTTAGAGAGATTCTTCAAGCTTAACAGGGCTCCTCCTCCATTTTCCCGTAATTCTCTCTATAGGCCCAAACTGAAGGATAAATTATCCAATCTCCTTACCCCCTAGAGTGGCTTCTCAACTCTTTAGCCTTTAGGGAAATAAAAAGCATGTTTTTCAACTTTATGAGCTTTCTGCAGTACACCAGGAAGAGCACCTAACCCAGTGTAATTCAGTAAACAGAATATGGGGCTGTAGGTTCACCGCACTGCTTTATGATCTTCTGGAGTTTCCTCAAAGTGCAGCTACTCCATCCTGAACCCCTTACACCAAACTTGTAAGGGAATTTGAAAAATCCCTGCTTGGAAACTCCTTGAATTTCCAAATATAGGCCTCTACACATCGACTTTAATTAATTATCAAAGATAGCATAAGTCATCCTGGAGGTCCAGTTGCTAATCCTCCCAGACGGCTTTCATCTCGGACGTGGACAATTCATCCATGGTAAAATTTAATTTTAGCTATAATTACAGAAGTTTGAAATTAAATCTCACTAGTACTATGCTTCCATTAATATGGACAAAATAACTGATCTACTTAGGATTAATGTGGGGGACAAAAGTAAGATTTAATTTTTAACTTTTATAATTAATTGGGAAAATGTGATAAAGGATTTTGTTTCAGAGAAAGAGAAATAGAGAAAGTTTCAGAGTTTCAAGGAAGACATTCGAGCAATCCCTCAAACCTCATATTCCTTAAAGAATATTGTTTAAGGTAATATGAACTGTAGCTCAAACTAAAAGTAATAGGTAACAGTTCTCAAACTTGAGGAGTTGAAACTTGAGCTTATAGTACATTTCTCTTCAACAATTAAAGAAGAGGGGGATATGGAACAGAATTCTGACTTCTGTACTACAGGACAACTACATAAGCCAGTTATACTGATAATCAGGGCGATCATAAGCAATACAATACTCTCATACAAAAGAGGCACCCGCTATTGAATTACTTTATTACAGTCAACATTACTTCATGCTGCTAATATTCTCACTGGTATATGAGTTTCAAGTTATTAAGGTCAAAAAATTAAAAACTGACAAGCATATTAAGAACCAGCATCTGTCTGAGACACATTCAAGAAAATCTCAACACTTGTTTTTCTGGTTCCTGTTTATTCTACTTAATGACAGTTGTGGTTTGCGAAATGAGACATTCTCAAGTTTCAAAAAATTTCCAGTTTAGACCATAGAGGGAGTAATCAGTGCAGAGAGAGATTCATGGTACGGTCTAACCACAGAGCTCTCAGAGAGTATGGAAGAGAGGGTCTTTCAGTAACCCTAATGTGAATTACTCTAATGGGAAATCCTAGTAAGTAATAGGATGTAAATGATGTTCATCTGTATGCTGAGGCAACAGGGACACTATAGGAGTTGATCATTATAAGAGAAACATACTTAACCACAACTTCCTTTGCCTTCAATATTCAGGTGATTGGAGATTTCTTTACGTTTCCTCTCCTTTGTGTATGCCAGATGTCTTCACTGTACTGGTAGCCTATGGAGTAAAGATGAGCTATAATGTGATGATAAAACATTTAGACATGTTACTGAAGGAGAAAAGAGAATGTACCAAGTTTTGTGAATGGATACCACCCAGTTTTAGTAACCACAGAGAATAGTTATTTAGTCATAAAGACAAGCTCAAGTTTTTTAGTCCTTATCTCTCTGATTTTAATGAACGAGGTTTATATTTTAAGAAAATTGAGGATGATTTCCCATTGGATCAATGATATATTTGGTTGTTACATTGCTTGAGAAATTCCAAATGACTACAAAACAAATGTGGAAAAATTAAAAATAATTTTGGATTTAGGCATAACAAAATAATATGATCAATGAAATCCAGTGATAAGATATATAAATGAATCATAGCCTTCTTTTATTAGATGGAAAAAGCTATGTTGTTTTGGCAAATAGTACAATGCATGGATTGGTTCAATGGTTAAATTACTGGAAGGTTAGGAAATGAGAGTTAATTTTAAAAGATCTACAGTATACCAAATGAATATAGAGCGAGCATTGCTTATCTAATTAGCATTAAATGAATAATAATTATTCAAGAACATATTTTACAGCATTTTTGTTGATGATAAATCATTTAAAATAACCCTTTAATATTGTATGCCATAAAGTGATAAGAAATTCAAAGTTACTTTTAAAAATTTATTTCCTTAGAAGGCATTATCTCTCTTATTTAAAAAGGCCAGCAGTTACTGAACTTCACTTCCACATGTTAATGTCCCAATAATTGGCACATAAAGAACCTTATTGAAAGATGAAGTGTAAATCCCAAAATGAAAAAGAGGTTACTGACCAAATCTGGATGACTTTATTTGGTGGAAGAAAACAAACATTGGACTTTCCTATGAAGATTTGTTTGATTTTGGTGTAGTTCACCTCCAAAAATGTGAAACTGATAGTTTTTACAATCAGGATTAGATTAGATTAAAAGTGTGGAATGGTAAATAACACAGGTCAGAAACTTCTCATAAAAATCAGTTCTGAAGCTCTCTTTTTAGTTGTTCTCTCCTCACCTTTGGTTGCCAGTATGTTCTGAACTTTGGTTAAGTTTCTCAAACTCTCAAACCCTTAGTTTCTCATCTGTGAAAGGAACGTGAGAATGATAGTATCTAACTCCATATTGTCATAACTAGGACTAGCAACATTAAAGAACCTAACAATGTCTGGCACATATTAAACAGAAAAAAAAACCTTACCATGTATTTTTCTGATTAAATTATTGTTAAATTCATTTATGACAAAATAAACTCTTTGGGGAGTACAGTCCTTTAATTTTTGATACGTTCATAGAGTTGTGTAATCACCAGCAAAAACAATACACAGAGGATTTCCATTACCCCCCCTAAATCCCACATAATACCCTTTTGCAGTCAAAACCTCCCTTGATTTATAACTCTTGTAGGTATTAATCTATTTTCCATCACTATATCTTTGTCTTTTCCAGGATGTTGTATGAATGGGATCATACATACAGCATATGTTGACTTTTGAGACTGGCTTCTATCATGTAGCATAATTCATTTAAGATACAGCCATATGGTTGCATGTATCAATACTTTCTTCCTCTCTATTTTTATTTTGTCTATTTTTGTTTGTCTATGCATTCCCTAATTTGGGAATATGTGGATTGTTTTTAGTTTTTACTGATTACAAAAGAAACTGCTATAGATACTGTGTATAGGCATTTGTTTCATTTTTATATAAGAACATTATTGATATCTAATTCACATAGATAGAGATCATGCATTACAGTGTACAGTTCACTTGTGTTCAGAGTATTCACAGAGTTGTGCAACCATCAACTCAATAAATTTTAGAACATTTTTATCATCCAATGGTAACTCTATGTTTAACATTTTGAGGAACTGTCAAATTGTTTTCCAAAGGAGCTGCCCTGTTTTACAGTCACATCAGCAATGCATGATGCTTCCAGTTTCTCCACATCCTTATCAACAACTGGTTGTCCTCTGAGTTTTTTAATACAATCATCCTAGTGGGTGTAAAGTGATTTCATTGTGGTTTTGATTTGTATTTCCCTATGGCTAATGATGTAAAGCATCTTTCATGTATTTTTTAATCATTTGTATATCTTCTTTGGATAAATAGATACTTACATCTTTACCTGTTTTTTTTTTTTTAATGGGCTGTCTTTTGTCTTTTTATTATTTATTTGTAAGAGTTCCGTATATATTCCAGTCTCATCAGATATATAATTTGCAAATATTTTCTCCCATTTTATGCATTGTCTTTTCCCCTTTCTTAATGGTATGTTTTGGAGAAAAGAAATTAGTTATGATGAAGTTCAATTTTTCTATTTTTTCCTTTTGTCCTTTGTGCCTTTGGTATCTATAGATGAAGATTTTTGACTAACACAAGGACACAAAGATTTATTATATTTTCTTCCAAGACTTTCATAGTTATAGGTCTTAAATTTAAATCTCTGTTCTATTTCAAGTTAATTTTTATGTATTATGTAAGGAATTCAAATTTATCCTTTTCATCCAGTTTTCCCAACAGAATTTTTGAAGACTGTTCTCTCCCAATTAAATTGTCTTGGTATACTTGTCAAGATCGATTTACCATTAATATGAAGGTTTATTTCTGGCTCTCAGTTCTATTCCACTTATCTATCTGTCAATGTATCTTTATGTTAGCACCACATTATTTTGACTACTGTGGCTTCATACCAAATTTTAAAATTGGGAAGTGTGAGTCCTCCAACTCTGTTCTTATTTAAAATTTTTGTTACTCTGGGTTCTTTGATTTTCAATAAGAGTTTTAGGATCATCTTGTCAATTGCTATGAAGAAAAAATCTGGAATTTTCATAGATATTGTATTGAATCTGTAGATCAGTTTGAGAGGTATTGCCACCTTAAATTAAACATATTAAGTGATCTATAAACATAGATTTTTTTGCAAATATTTAGATTTTTCATTTCTTCCAACAATGACTCATGGATTTATTTGTTTTATTCCTGTATTCACCTTTTATAGATTTAGCATCTGTAATAATATCCTCTCTTTTATTGATGTTATTGTTAATTTCAGTCCTTTCTTTTTTTTCTTGTCAATCTAACTAATGGTTAATACATTTTCTCGAAATGTTCTGAGAACTATCTTTTGTCTCCACTGATTCTATTTTGTTTTTATATCATTATTTTTATTCTTATCTTTTTTTTCATCCTTTAACTTGCATTTAATTTAATTTGTTAATCTTCCCCGAGTTTTTCAAGGTGGAAGCTCTGATTATTTTAAGATCTTTATGATTTTTAATACAAGTATTTACTGCTATAAATTTCCCTCTTAGCACTACTTTAGCTTCATTCCACATATTGTGATGTATAGTAATTCTATTAACAATATGTTTTTGTTTTTCTCTGTGATTGGCACTTATCACCATTAGTTATATAGAAGTGTGATGTTTAATTTCAACCCATTTGGGGATTTTCCAGCCATCTTCCTGTTATCAATTTCTATGTTAGTCCTGATATTATCAGAGAACATATTTCATATGATTTTCATTCTTTTAAATTTTTTAAGGTTTGGTTTATGGTCCAGAATATGATCTATCTTAGTAAATATTCCATGAACAGTTGGAAGAATATCTGTTCTGAATTTGTTGAGTTGAGTGCTCTATAAATGTCAATTAATTTTAGTTCAAAGATTGGCAAACTTTGTATTAAAGTGAAAAGTAGTAAATACAGATACTGTGTAGGTACTTACATAATGATGTTAAATGCAACAATTTTAAAGTGCAAAAAACATTCTTAGCTTGTTGGCTATACCAAAAAAGTGGTAGTCCAGATTTCATTGGTAAACCGTAGTTTGCCAACACCTATTCTAGTTAGTTGATGGTATTGTTAAGTTTTTTGTTTCCAGGCTAATTTTCTACTACTTGCTCTATCAGTTGCAGAGGAAGATTGACATCTACAAGTATAATGGTGGACTTTCCTATTTCTTCTTTTTAAAATTAGGTGGTTTTTTTTTTTACATTTCTTCTATTCAGGGGCTCTCTATGCACAAATATTTTTAAGATTGTCATGGATTTGGAGTTTATTTTCTTGAACCTGTTTAATATATGTCTTTCACCAAATTTAGGATGCTTTCAACTACAGTTTCTTCAAATATGCTTTATGCACCTCTTTTTCCTCTTTCAGGAAGTCCAATGACAAAAATACTAAATGTTTAAATATTATTCCATAAGTCCCTAAGGCTCTCTTTATTTTGTTTGTTTGTTTCTTTCTTTCTTTTTGGTTTTGCTCAGACTGGATTATTTCTGTTGTTCTATCTTCAATTTTACTCTTTCTTCTGTTATCTCCATTCTACTACTGAGCACATCCAGTGATTTTTTTTAATTTCGTATTTTTTCCCTAAAATTTACATTTGCTTTTGTTTTATGGTTTCTATTTGCTTAGAATTTCTAACTTCCCATTCACTTCAGTTGTGTTTACATTTACCTCATAAAGCATGATTTTTAGTAAATTCTTTAATATCTGTGTGGTAATTCCAGTATCTGAATCATTTCAGGATTCTCATCTATAGACTGTCTTTTCCCTCGATAATTGGAAACCAGATTTTCCTGGTTCTTGGTCATATTGTCTGGGGGTTTTGATATTTTGGATAACTTTGGATTATATCCTGGACATTTGGAAACTGTGTTGTAAGAAACTGGGTCTTAGTAAAATCCAGCAAATAATTGATTTTTGTTTGTTTCATTTAACAGGCAATCAACTCATGTAGAAAATGCAAGTCAGACTGCCTTCTGCAGGTGGTGCTTCTAATGTAAGGTAGGTTGTCAAAGTGTTTAGTATGTTCTTTGAGTCTACTTCTCACCTGAGCAACTCAGAGGATGAGTTGGGACTTGGGCAGTGGTTTATATAGTTGTTCCCTTTCCAACTCCTTGGCTATGCTTCTTGGATATGTTCTACACATAGACACTTGCGGGTGAGCTTAGGACTTACATTGGATCATATACAAATATAGATTCTCCAGCTCACTCCTCTGTGGGATTTCCCTAACACTGTGCAACTTCTATGGATTGTTTTTTTGTTTGTTGTGGAGAATATTGCTTTTGGTTCCTCTGGACAAAAAAAAATGAATCTCAGTGTTTTGGCCTTCCATGTTGTTGTTGTGCAGTTTCATACATCTGGGTCTGCCCTTGGGGCAAAGTAAAGAGAGAAGAGATAGAGAAAAATATTGATAATTCTCTTATACCCTTTGTATAAAAGGCCCCATCTTCTCTGATCCCAAATCCAGAATGCTGAGTGTTTTGTTCCCCAGTTTCAGGTACTTGTGTCATTTCTGCACTGCACTGTAGTTCTGCAGTGGGGCTAGCTTTGGAGCAGAGCTAGGAGAATTTAGAAAAGGAGAGAATGAAGAATGATGCCTACTTTCTTGAGCTCACAGGTGGCTTTTTTCCTGGATTTCTGGCCAGAAAGGGATTAGAGGAGATTTTGATGATGCTGTCCCTCTTACGGTTTAATTTGTCTCGCCGAGCGGAGATAAAGAAGAAACAACAGTATGAAATACAACATGACCATACTAGTTGTTCTTCAAGTTTTAATGTCCTTCCCAATTTTCCTATTCTTATTTACTTTTCATGTTCCTCAAGCAGTTGCTTTTTGTGTTTTGTCAAGTTATAAGTAGTAATTGACTGCAGTCTGCTTACTCCAAGTGGAAGTTTTACCTCCTCCCTTTTTAATTCTGTGGCAACACACAGGTACACACAGACTTTAAAAAGAGAAGCTCTACAAAAAAGGATTACTACTGTATACTTCTAAATAGTAAATGTTTTAATTTACTTAGTCGCTAAAGGTAGAGTTTTTATTGTTGTTGTTCGCATTAGATAGGGTTGGGCTTTGGGGAACAGAGCTCACATTTATGAATACTTACTGTCTCAAGAGTGATAAATTGAAATTGCTATTTCTAAAGAAAGCTTGTGTTTTTTTCCAGAATCTTGATTTCCTTGAAACCCTTTATTGAACTTCAGAAACAAATTATCATAATTGATTATACTGTGATACCTGAATAAATTAAACAGTATTTTAATGCGAATATTTTATCAAATTTATAATTAGTTTTTAATCCTGAAAAGATAAACTGGCCAAACATCTCTCAAGTGGCCATGCAATATTGCCAAAGGACATTCCAAGGAAATATCTTTTCATGAATTTTAAAATTATTTGATCCCTTATAAATTAAAAAAATCCAATATATGTCACAATTGAAATTTATTATTACCAAATGATCTTGAAAAGACAAACCCATCTGAGCATATTTTTAGAGTAGTTTTTATCAACACTTCTCTCTACAGGTGTCTCACAATGTTTCTTTAACATTTGAAATAGTTAAAATCAGTGAGATGTCAAATACCCCAGACATTAAAAATCAACCCCTGTGTCATGGAGTAATTGGGGCTAAGATAAAAGTTATAGTCCACAAAAGGCTAAATATTGATCTGTTCAGTTTGCATCCATTATTGCTGATCTTTCAGGATTTAAATATCGATTGTGCGGTACAGTTACGATAAGCTGGAGCAAAAGCTCATCCATATTGCAATGTTGGGCAAAAGAAAAAGAGTTTTAACCTCAATAATCCTGTGGCCTAGTTAGAAAATGCCATCCTCCTTCTAAATCTTCAGCCTGGCTATGAAAAAATTAATAATTTATTAAAACATATTTTATTACAGGGCTTTCCCTTCTGTCTCCCTGGCACGATGCCAGTGTACACTATGAAGTAACAGTTAGAAAATGACCTCCACTTCTTCAAATGAGTTGTTTCTTTCGTTTGGCTTAATATTAATCATTAATTATGGAAAAAAATATGAGAAATGTTTCTCAGGATGGCTAAACTTTCATGCATATGTGGCTCTTTGCCAGAGTCTAAGATGACATCAGAGTGATGTTACTATGACTGTACCGGCCATCCTAGAATTATAATGCATTGCTCTAATGATATATTAAACATTGACGTGGAAATTGAATATATAATTGGCAATGACTGAAGGAAGTATGATTTAATATCTTCATGCCACCTTCCTCTTGCACCCACCTCCCTGAATTGCTTAGGGTCATGTCTGCTCAGCGCATTCCCATTATTTCAAATAGGATATCCTGACATCTAACACATGTTCATAAGTTCCTACCAAAACCCTTTTGTTGGAAATATTATGTACATGTTACAACACTTGAAGGACTTTCCCATTCCTTTTTTTTTTTAACACATAGAAAGCAGAATTAAAGAGTTGATTTTTCCTCTCCTCCCCAATAAAGAGTACATGGCTAGTTAAACACTAAATACCTGATTGTTCATAGATCAAGAAAGCATAAAATATGCCTTGAAATATCTTACACTGAAGCTCATTTGTTTTCAATCTGTCCAGAAACCGTATTTATAAACTCTCAGCCAACATTTCAGAGACAAAATATCCTTCACATTTTTACCAACCTAGCAGAATCAACTTCTGCCATATTGTCTCATTGACGTTTATTTCTTATAATAATCAGCAAAAAATAAGTATTATTGTGAAGAAGATCAGAAGGCAATAAGTTCAGGTTGCCCTTGAGTCACTACTTTATATTTGTCTTTTTCTGTTTTCCTGGTGATATTTTTCATTTCTTTTCTAAGTATCATCTGAGCTGTCAGGTATTTTCCTAAAAATCCTATGATGTGATTTTGAGAAATGCTGTCTTAAATTTATCATCCTGAGAAGTATCCACAGACACTGATTTCCCTTTTACCTTTATTTTTGGGTTTCCAACATCTGACATTCTTTGGCCTTGTGAGTTGCAAGAAAGATATAGCTCACAATCTGATGACAATTTCCTGTACTCTGCCATTTTCAAGTTTCAAATAATTATATATTTTTAAAACAGTCACTGTTAGTCAGGCAAAAAGTTTTCAGCCTTGTCTCTTTCTTCACAGTTTTTGTTAAAAATAATGGATACATTTCAGAAACAAAATCCTATTCAGTTTCCACATAAGCTGTTCATGGTGAAGAAAGATTTTTTTTAACTTTACTTTTACTGAAGTATAGTTGATTTGAAATGTTGTGTGAGTTTCAGATGTACAGCAAAGTGATTCAGTTATACATATATATATTCTTTTTCAGATTCTTTTCCATTGTAGGTTATTATAAGGCATTGAAAGTAGTTCTCTGTGCAATAGTGTAGGTCCTTGTTGTTTATCTATTTTATATATAGTGGTGTATATATGTTAATCCCAAACCCCTAATTTATCCTTCCTCCCCACTCCTTTTCCCTTTGGTAACCAAAGTTTGTGTTCTATGTCTGTGACTCTATTCCCAGTTTGTAAATAAGTTCATTTGTATCTTTTTCTTTCAGATTCCACATATAAGTGATATCATATGATATTTGTCTTTCTCTGACTAACTTCACTTAATATGATAATCTCTATGTCCATTTATTTTGCTGCAAGTGGCATTATTAGTGAAGAAAGACTGTCTTGTCCTACAATTGGCAAATTACACTACAGGCTCACACCTGCTCATCCCTTAGACCAGCTCTTTACTTATGTTCTACATTTTTGAAAAAAATGAAAGTTTCTGTCCTAATTTCATTTTGATGTTACCATTTTTTTGAGGGGGGCACTTCCTAGGGACTGCTCTCCTTTTCATACCTACCCCTCAAAGCAGTTGGATATAATAAGCTTGCTTTGCGTGAGATCTGTAGCATGGAGATTTTAGTTTAATGACAATTGTCAAGACAGCTCTTCCCAGCATGTTGCCTTTGACTAAGACCATGTACTGAAAGAGAGGTTGGGGGATAGTGGGAAATGGCAAGAAAGCATCTAGAATACATAATATTTGGATAGTAAAGCTGCATTTTAATGACAGGGTAGGATTGACTAAAAGAAATTTTTCATGAAAATATGTGTGTTGTGCTGGCATGTTCCACAGCTCTCTGGGAACATTTCTATCTAAAGTGGTTTTCCCTGTCATCCTGAGCCAGAATGGTCTGTGGACTGTCATAGGATAGGAAAATGATGGGGGCTACATTCTTGCTGTATAGCGATTGAAGGCAAGATTTAGGTAGACAGAGTTACATTTTGTGTAATTATGGTAAATTTTAATTTTTTTAAATCAGTCTTCAGGGCCAGGATGCCTACAGCCCCCTCTTAGGTTTACCACATTTTTCCTGTTTTAAGACAAAAAGTGTCTTAAAATTCTCACTGTTTGCTAGAATTCATTCACTTTAATTAGTGTTTCTCAGAGTGGGTTTTGGGAGTGCCATATTATTTGCACAAGACTCTTGTAAAAATGCTGGATTCCTGGGTCTTGAAAAAAATCTGCCAAATCCAATTATTTAGGGGCATCTTTTCTTATTCTAGGTAATATCACATTCCTGGGTCAATATACACATGCTGAAAACTTAAGGACACATTCTGTAGGGTACTAAGTTGTTTCAAGCCTTGCTCTTAAATAAAGTAATAAATTTACATTTTTAACATAAAGTCAGGGCATTTTTGCAGGTTGTGAGTCCAAACTTTAAAAAAAAAAAAAAAAGCTTTCTTCCTATCTTATACCATACCCAAAAAATTAATTCAAAATGGATCATAGGCCTAAACGTAGGCACTAAATCTATAACTGTCTTAGAAAAAAAAAAAAAAAAGGAGTAAATCTTTGTGACCTTGATTAGATAACAGTTTTGTAGATGTGACACCAAAAACACAAGTGATAAAAGAGAAGATTGATGAGTTGGACTTTATCAGTTTAAAAAATCCTTTGTACTTCAAGGATACCATCAAGGAAGTGAGAAGATAATCCATAAAGAGAAAATATTTACAAATCTTATATCTGATAAGGAGCTTGCATCCAGAACACATAAAGAAAACTTACAGTTTAATTATAAAAGAGAAATAACACAACTCAAAAATGGGCAAACTGAGTGAATAAACATTTTTGTAAAGAAGATATAAAAATGACCAATAATGATATGAAAAAAATGCTCAATATCATTACTCATTAGGAAATTGCAAATTAATACCATAATGAGAAATTCTTCATACCTACTAAGATGCCTTGGATCAAAAAGACAGGTAATAACTAACAAATGTTGGCAAAGAAGTGGAAAAAATGCAATAGAATGTTATTCAGCCATATAAACAAATGAAGTACTCAAACATTTTACAGCATGGATAATCTCAAAGTTCACTTGCTTATTAAACCTGCCACCAACCAGTCTGGAGTGGTGGTCTGCCTCTTTCTTGGACACTGCTTGCCCTTGGACAATGGAGGCTGGTTTCAGATTTCATCCTAGAAGCTCCTAATAAGGTTGAGAACCAACATTTGGAGAGTCATTGAGGAGGCCAAAGAAATGGGCTTTGGGAAAGAGGCATCCTCGGGGAAAATCCTAAATTGGCCATCAATCTCTTTGTTGGGAGGGGTGGGCCTTCTGTTAGATGCTCGTGGAGCACTGCTTGAGGACAGGGATACCCTGAAAATGCTACCTGCTTTAATGCACTTATTTGAAGAACTATGTATGTTGCATTGTGGCAAAAAAGAAAAACAAATGACCATGCAGTGGGCTGGCCTCTCCTGTGGGCAGTTTGGCCCACCCCTGAAGCCTGTGTAGAGGCTGAGCTCAAAATGAAAAGTTGGAAGAGCTGAAGGTGGAGAAGGACATTCCTTTGTCCACCTCTCTGCTAGCTTTGAGGCTGGCAGACAAGGTGGGAGAACAGACTAATAAGTTACAGACTTTAGAGTGCAGTTTTGTAAAACTAGGAGGGTGTACGCTGCCTCAAATTAAGGTTGGAGTGCTTGTGACAAAGCCTGATGGGAACACTGAGGTGGAGTCCTTAAAAAAGTGTTGAGAAAAAAAGAAGAAAATGTTATTATGGTGATTGATGAGGAAATGGACAAAACAACCTGTGCCATCCAAAACACTAATACAAAGAAAAGCAAAATCACATCCTGAGCCAGCCCGGCAGTCCCCAGTTGAGGAAACATTCATGATGATGGAATATACTTTTGCTGAGCTCATTGACAAAGCTGCCAAGAAACAAAAGGCCAGGAAAAGTATCCAAGGCTGGTTAGTGTGGCTATGGGATATGGGGGGGAGATGACATTTCTCTGACCAGGCAGGAGGCAAAAAAAAAAAAAAAAAAAAAAGCAACATCACCACACCCTGCCCTCTGATAATGTCTGCAGGGCACTCAAGGAATTCAAGGCATTCACTCCCTTATAGAGTGGATTGTTCTATCCTGCAGAGAGGCTTGGCCCAATAAGAAGGGTCTCCCTGGGCATGCAGGACCCTGAAAATCTGTAAAGGAGGTACAAAAAATCCAAACAGAATTTGGAATAAGACAATCAATCTATACCTGTCCTTAAAGAACCTGACTGGGCCACATTCACTACAGAAATGGAAGCTAAGGTACTCGAGGTCACCCCCAACACTTGATGTGGGATGCTGATATCCATGCTGAGCCCAGTTATGGGAAAGATATTTATAATGTTAAGCAATCCATTGCTGATCTGGGGAAAGCTAACACAAACCTGGCAACAGGTATAATCTGTGGGAAAGAGAAGGAGAGAGATCAGAAAGCTGAGGAACCATCCCAATAGACTGTAGAGGGTCCAGTAAAAATAACTCAAAAGCAAATGTGGTTTGATTTCAATGTTGTAGGATCAAACCACCTGAACAGATAGACTGACAACCCAGTGCTGTGTTAGTCAGCTTATGAAATGTATTAAAACCAGAACAACGATTCAAGTGTTCCCATCTGCCCCTACCATCCCTAATGCCCTGCTTGCTTCAGCAGAGGCCTCAGGGGTACAGTACTCTTTGGAAATGGGTGCCCCCAAATTCCTGGGGTATAGGATACAACCAAGATTGCCTCCAGGTAAGGCCTGTTGTAGGTCAACAGAGACCTCATGTTGAGCTCACTGTTCACTGGTCCTCCAGGAATACGCAAAACTTTATGACTCTGGTTGATCCTGGGGCTGAATGTTCTCTAATACATCTAATACAGGAGCTTTCTGGCCCCTTCAGCAACACTGATGGTTATGGAGGACAAACAGCTATGGTCCAGAAGGTCCTTTTAACTCTTCAAGTTGGGGTTCCCCCCAGCCAAAAAATGAGGTTTTTATCTCTCCAATACCAGGGGACATATTGGGTATTGATGTCCTACAAGGTCAGACTCTACAAACCTCTATCAGTGATTGGGCCTCCAGGTTAGAGTAATCAAACCACTGCTGAGAGGAACACCAGCTGGGAATCAGGAAACCTGCCATCCCTGTGAAGGACCGTAGCTTTCAAACAATGTAAATGTCTGGGGGGGGCATAAGGAGATATGAGCCTTTGTAGGGATGTGGGGGTTTTAAAGGACTTCTATTCTCTACCTGGCACAGTGCCTCCAACCCTTACTGCCTAATAAAGAAAGGGGACATATGGGACTGAGAATCAAAGCAAGAAGCCACCTTTGAGAAGGCAAAAATACTAGAAAGGCAAATTAAAGCCCTAACAGGGCTACCACTTGAGTTAGATATGTCTGTGACTCTGGGAGGTATGAGTCAGGTACCGTGGCAGAGACAACAGAAGGGGAGACACTCCTAAAATTTTGGTCTCAGCTCTAAAAGGGAACAAAAACCCTATATACTTCCAGAGAACAACAATTCCTAGCAGTGTACACAGTACTCCTCCAGGTGGAACCTCTCAGGAAGTAATACACCGCAACAGCAGGTGGGCTGAACTCAGAGTGGTTTGGCTGGTGATCATTCATGACCCCTGGCCATTAACCTTTTACACTAACAGTTGGCTGTTCTAAAGATACTAACCCTAAGGTTTGGACAATGTGGACAATGGGAATCCAAGGGAAGGTAATTCATGAGTACATCCTACAGTGGGTACAACAGCTTAGATGCGTAAAACAAATAACCACTGCAGTGCCCAGGTGAGATGGCCTATTGCCAAAGATGCCGGATTACCCTTAAAGTACAATGACATGGTTAATGCGGTAACTATATAGGTCCTGACTGTTCTAAACAACACCTAAGGCAACATCCAAAGGAGTCTGGGGCCGTTCACTGGAGTTCCCAACCAGTGAGAGATTGGCAAATTGATTATATTCCCCCCGTCCTTCTGAGTGAGGGTTCTAAATATACCCTGGTTTGTATGAACACCAGATCTGGCCTAGCTCAAGCCCGTCACTGTACAAACCATGCTCCCACTATTAGGGTATTAGAGAAGCTGAGTACCATATGTGAATACCCTGGTCAAATAGAAGTGATTGAGTGTCACATTTCAAAAATCATGATATGCAGGACTTTGAAAACAAAACAAAACAAAACAAAGTATGACATTAAATAGAGGTTCCATCTCCCCCTCTAACCTGAAAGAGAATTGACAGGAAAAATGGAATACAGTATTAAAACAGTAGATTAAATTACTAACAGGTAAAACCACCTCAGTCGGGTGACTAAAGTGCTGTCCTAGGCTTTAATACATTTGAATGATCAACCAGTAGGGCTTCTTGCCCCATGTGCGACACTGAAGACCCCTGCTGAGGCACCTGTTGCCATAAAATATACAAATCATGGGAAACAGCCATTTTCTTGACTCTCACCATAGATCAACGTGTTATGCTGCTGAGAACACCAAGCTCCATCATGCCTGGAAAAAGAATTATCTACTAAAATTTACAAGAGAAATTCTGCTAGGATGGATGAGTTACTTGGCACCTGTGGATGAGGGAGAACCACTCAGTCTCCACTGGGATCCCGTTGTCCTGCTACAAGCTGAACCTGTCAAAACATATTACACCTGGAGTAGAACGCACATCATTAAAAGAAGGGACAAGATGTTCTGGTCTGGCATATCCCACCTCCAGTCCATTTCCTCATGCCCAACAGTGCTGCCTCGCCCCATCAACATGTATGGTATGTCCAACCAAGTCAGGTTCCTAAAGCTGCCAACCTCCTCCTCAAGGCCAAGTGGGCACATTTGGTCTCCTACTGGTACAATCATTTGGATGCCATCTTTCTTCCCTCCACTAGCCTGGAGGACATAGTAGCCCTTGCTGAATTCACCCAAAAAGGCTTAAATCATAGCCAACAAAGCCTGTTCTTATTGAACACTGTTATATCTCTAATAAAAAAGTTCTCCAAAATAAAATGGCCTTGGACATTATTATGCACAAAAGGAGACATTTGTGCCATTATTCAAATAAAATGTTGTCTCTTCATACCTGATGTGTCTGCTAATGTGTTATCTTTATTAAATCACATAAAAAACACACCTTGAGTGATCTGGCACCAGCTTAAGGAACTTACTAAACAAGTGGTTTGGCTCATGGGGCTCTTGGTTTGAAAAAAAAAATGGTATCACTAATTTTAAAAATTGTCTTAATCTTGGTTTTGTCTTACATGTCCCTGCATTGTTGCTGTGGCATCTGTCTCCAGTGCAGCCTGGCAGCCACCAAATGAGCCACCTCCCTGCTGGTAAAACCCATGCCTTTTTACTCAGGATGTATTGCAAGAAAGGAGGACATATAAGATTGTGAAAGCCAATCCCAAAAATGGAGTGCTGTAGTAGGTAATGAGGATGTGACTGCCAGTTGACCCAAGAATTAAACTTGGTCAGTCAAAAGCTCCTGACTCCCTCTCCTGCGCTTGGAATGCATCCTCTCTCCACCATTCCCACAGTGAGAGACATTTTTATGGACATAGCATTGAGTGAGAATGGGTTGTTGAGACTATCTGGATGGTATACATGACTGAACCCAGTTAAGGCCTCTCTATAAACTTGTACGATTTGGTGGGCAGGTGAGAAAGCCTGCTAGTCTTGCAGTCACCCAAGGCAAACATCCTAAGTAAGTTCCCACGGTTATTAAACCCACCACCTACCAGTCTGGAATGGTTGGCTTCTTTCTTTGGTCTCTCCCTTACCTCTGTGTATAGAGCTTGGTTTCAGATTTCACCCGGGAAGCTCCAACACACTAAAACTCTGTTTCAACAGTGCACAATTACAAAACTATAAACGTGGTAACTGGGATTTTTAAAAAGTAGAATAATAGTATGACAGTTTTGAAAAACTGACAAGTAAAAGAGCAGACTAGTCAGCTGTCAATTAATTGCTGGTATTGTGGGCTTGGGCAAGATACTAATTCTCTGTTTCAGTTTTACAACCAGTAAAATGGGACATATTACCTGTCTCATAGGATTATCATGGGAATGAAATTACATAATCCACATGAAGTATTTAGTAGCATGCCTGGCATATGTAAAATCAATTACTAATATTTATTATTATAACTATTACAACTACTTTTTAAAAAAATTTTACTTCCATTTGTACTCTGGCCCCAGATCTTTGTTATTAGGTTCAGGACTGACTTTTGCTCTACCCTTACTCCATTCTTCAGCTCTCCTTGCCGAACCAACCTGGGATCACTTGCCAGACTCACAACAAAGTCAATCTACTGACACTGGCTTGTGGTGAAGGAAAGTACAGCATTTATTGCAGAGCACACAACATGAGGCCAAGTAAGGAGAACAGATAGCTCATACTCAAAAGACCCAAACTCCCCAGTGGCTTTCAGGGAAGAGTTTTTAAAGGCATGGTAAGGCAGAGGTTGCAGGGGGCCTGATCAGATTGTGGACATTCTTCTAATTGGTTGGTGGGAGGTAACCAGGTGATATAACATCATTAACCGTCTGATTCCAACTGCTCTGGGGTCTATATGCTTGTGGTCAGCACGCAGTAAACTTCTTCCACCTGGTGGGAGTTTTAGTATCTGCAAAACAACTCAAGGATATGGCTCAGGATATTGTCTATAGCCCTTCAGGAGGAACTAAACGTTTTTGACTTTGTTTTATGGCTAAACTATTATTATTTTATCTTGCTTGACTGTTTTACTTTGTTTTTGCATTTTCTCAGTTCTATGATTAAATTTGCTCTTTGGAACTAGGTTAGGCCTCAGAGGCTAAAGCTTTTTTTTTTTTTTTTTTTTTTTTTTTTTACAAACAAGAGACAGGGGACGCAGGAGCCGGAGGGGATGTCTGTCCCCAGGAAGGCCCCACACAATCCTGCATTTTCCCTCTGACTCCATACATACACTATGTCAGCCAAGGGAGGCTGACATGGCATTCTAGGAGGTGAGCGACCCAAACGAAAAAATGCACGATGAGTTGCCATACCGCCGGACAGACTTCAGCCGGAGACACCATGGGGTTAACAACACTTTATTGCCACAGGGAGGTGCGCGTCTATGATGCACCTGTCCCGCTTTTATGTTTTCTAACAGCACACGTGCAATCTGAGTTTCTTTGTTCATTAGGCTTACAAGAATATCTCTAGCACATGCATACTTCTATTTTCTTTGTTCTAAATCTTATATAATTGACGCATGCGTGGAGCAGCAATTATTGACTGCATGCTACAAACGTGCTCTGATCGTGGCCTTGGGTCCCACGGCCTTAACTCATCTCGAGACCAGCTCACACACTGATTCCTGCAGAGGCATTGTCCTAAGCTCCAGGTCTCCCTCCTTTCAAAGTGTTTCAAGGCTCCCTCAAAGTTTCTGTCTAAATCAGAAGTAAAAGCCTGTATATCTCTTTAGAGCTTTCAAGGTCTTAGGTCTCACACATCTTTCATGCTGCAGCTTTATCTTCTACTACTCCTCAAAAATCTAACAGTACATCAGTCATCTACTTTTCCGTGTACCTCCATGTACAGACGCCGTTCTCCCTGGTCTTCGTAACTGCGAGGGAATCCCCATCCTTCATCAACCATTCCTATTCAAGCTTCAGGAGCATTTACCTGTCTACAGCAGCCCATCTGATTTCACTCATCGAGATCCTTACTCCTCATCAGTTAGAAGATCTACCCATCAGTTATGAGACATCCATTGGGATCTTCTTGGAAACACAGAATCTCAGACTCCACCTGGGCATACAGAATCAGAATCTACATTTCAGCAAGATCCCTAAGTGATTTTCACTCACATTAAATGTTGTGTAGTGGTGACCTGAAACACTTAAAGGAGTGGTGATCAATTTAAGCTGTGTACTAGAAACACCTGGATATAAAACAATGGCTCCTATCCTCTATTTGCAGACATTTTGATTCAGTTGGTTTGGCTTTTATTCTAAGAATTCTGTTGTCAAAAGTTTCCAGTGAATCCACCATGTAACTAAAGCTGAGAACTACCAACTTTGAGCCTAAATGACACCAATACATATAATGTACGTTGCTCTCCAATGTTTTACAGATTAAAATCAACTTTAACTGAAGAGAAAATATATAAGTATACATATATATTCTATTTAAAGTTGATCTCTTTCTCTCTTTCCCTCTCTTTTCTTGCTATGACTGTTCAGATTTGTATGCTCATAGCAGGAAAAAAAATCTAATATCTAAAAAGCTGCCATTTATAGAGTGTTTGAAATTTCCAAAATTAATATGAATTATGGATTTATTATTGCCTTCACATTTTTATAATGAAACTGAAACTTTAGAAACATTAAATAAGTTGTCCAAAATTACACATCTAATAGGCAGTACCTTCAATATGTTGACTTAAGTTAAATCCTATGTCAGGCACATTCTCACATCAACAGACAAATAACAGTACAGCACAACAGTGAAAGCATTGCTCTTGGTTCCTCCTTTGAATTAATTCTTGAACCTAACTCCTTCGCATTCCCACTCCAACAGTCAGGCTCTTTTTATTGAATTATTGCAGTAACTGCCCAATTGCTCTTTCTGAGTTGAGTTCCTCAGTTCCCCATTTCATATTGTTTCCAGGTCCAGCTCTATAAAATACAAATTGCAACATGTCCTTTTCTGTTTCATACACGTGATGGCTCCTGCAGATACTACAATTTTCCGTAATTTGGCACCTACCTACATGCTGTTGCTTACTCTCTTCTTTGGCTTGCAGTGCTTTCCTCATTTTCAGTTTCTGGTGTACTTTTAAAAGTCCATGTCAAAAGTTCCATTTAAAGTCTGCTAAAACATAATCCGTACTTCTAACTTCGTTCTAAATGTTTATGGAAACTGTTTTGAAACGCCCACTTTTGGAGGAATGGTCCTTTGGGCTTGGGATAACATAGAAGGGCACTAAGGCAGAGGTAGTCTCTTCTTTTAGAGCATTTTACGTCCAAGACTCATCATTGGGCCTAAAGAAATGAACATTTTTTCTGCCCAGATATAATGAGTATTTTTAAATAGGTTTTTTTTTTTTAATTAAGGGATATTGTGAGGCAAGGAATCAGCAATGTTTTTATTCTGAGATCTATTTATTCTGAGGCAAATGAATGTTTGACATCCGTGACACTCTTCTTAAGCACTAAATGATCTGGACTATACTGTACATCTTGGTCAGTCATTTGATATGGAAGGAACCTCTCCATCCTGTCTAGCATTAAGAATCAGAGGGAAAATAATGACAGAAATATATTAAGACAAATAAAATTAAAAGGTATGGAATAACCTTGTGCAGATCAACAATGGTCTGTCAGATGCTTAACCCTAGAGGAAATTCAGATACAAATTTTGAGTAGAAGAGACATTATTTCTGACCTGTTGAAGGCAACCTTAATAATCAATCCTCCTCTTTTGCATAGGCAGACCTGATATCTTATTATGCTTTATAACTCCACACCTGACACACTACTGTGTCCGTTCTTGATGTTCAACAAATATTAATCTCATAAAGGAATTAATATTCAACATAATAGAATATATTCACACTATATTGAAGAAAAACTAAGGTTTGAATGTTACCATATAAAAAGAATGTTTTCATCATCTAAAAATCTATTCCCACATACAACCACCACATATTAAATACGATTTTTAATGAACTAAGTTAATATTCCCATGTGAATCATATTAGATATATATTTACAGCTAAAGCTAATTACTACTTAACCAAACACAACTGCTTAACCCATGTTAATTCCAACTAGTAAATTCTGCACTTATGTGTCTACAAAAAAATGCATAATCACAAACACAAGAATTTTACCAGAGTTATTTGACTGAATCCATTGATTAACTTGAACATAAGTAGTTCTGTCATTTAACTGAACCAGACACTTTCTTATTGGATTCTAATACATTGATCAAATCGCATCATTTATCTCAATGTTAAATATACTGTCTGTTTTGCATTTAACACAATTTGGCTGCATTTGAGTGATTACTGATAAGTTCTAAGACATGCCTTAGAATTGTACAATATGGGTGTTATAATACATTTTCAAATGCAAATAATATTTTTGGCACTATCTTGAAAAACAGTTTTAAGACCTGATACAAATTTCCTTGCAAACCTTCTATTTTATTTTTTAGTGTTTTACTGAGGGAGTCCTGTGAAAAATTAGTGAGGTCTCTAACACAAAATTTAAATTCTTACTGGCCAATGGAATTCTGCAATTCCATTAACACAAGAGCCTGACATAGCTAAGATTTATATTGCCAGAAACTCTCATTTGATTTATAATCTGGTAATCCTTTTATCCTCCATTTATATGCAGTATAACTTGACGTAAGTGCAAGAATGCCTTCGCTAATAGAATTCACGAATATTGGACCAAGACATTTTTAGATCATAAAGGCTCTCTGAAAAGGGAAAGAGAGGGAAAGGCTGGACCTGGCTATGATGGGATCTGGCTTTAACATAGTCCAATAAAGTGAAACTCAGGTTAAAACTACTGATTTTAGAACATTAGATTGGCATAGAGTTCTCTTCAGATGGGTCTGGTCCCTCGACTCAGCCCACATAACTGTTTTACCAGTCCTCAGGCTACAAAGGAGTTAGACATTTGTAGCTTTTGTTACAGTTCATGTTACAAAGTTATGTGGACTTATGAAGTGTATGTATATGGGGGGAAGCAAAGAAAGTGGAATCTGGGAGAGGAGAAGGTTCTAAACATCATACTGAGCTTGGGAAAATTTGAGGCGATAAAGAAAACAAAGTACAACAAAGAACGTTTGCCACATCCACTTCATTTACAAAATGGTTTCTTTAAATCAAATACCACCACCAACAACTACAACAAAAAATGGTAAACTAAGAATCCAAGGTTCGTATCTGTTACTATCTTCTCTTTCTAACCAGTCTCCACCCTCTTTCTCATCCACATTATATCCTATTTGTTGAATATACTTTAAACTTGGTTTGAGTATTAATTCCTCTCAATGTTTTCCTTTCAACAGTTAAATGCTGTTTCTGTCTCTTAGTATTCATTCAAATGCTGATTTTGAACAAGTATTTTTTTTTTTTTGTATGATTTTTCTTCTATGCACTTCAGAACTTCAGTTTGTAAAAAACCTCTTAGGTAGGAAATATATATATAAGCCCATATTCATACATGATATATGCATAGAAAACTCAATTAGGAGACTATATATTACATTTGGGAGGTTAGTGGGATATCAGGTGATTTGGGGATGCTTGCCTTTGTGCTTTTGTATGTTTTCAAAATTTTCTTCTTGAATATGTATTATTCTGGAGTTTCAAAAAATTAAAAAAATACTCTCGTGAAGAAATAAACGTTGAAACTACATAGATTACTTTAATAGAAAAGTAAAGTATAATGATAAGCTCATAGGAGGCAGTGCTTTATGATACTTAACAGGTCACCCAAAATAAGGTACTACTAAGGTAGTTTCTACCATTTTAGCATTTTTTAATTTTCTGTGATTTTAAATATCACTTTGTCATCAGTGATATATCTTTGTTGTTTTTTATCATGTGCTCTTTTAAAACTTACAATATATGCCATCCACAATACTAAATAAATGGTGGTGAAACATGTTTTAAGGTTAATTTAACCACCTAGTTACATCATTAAAACAAATTTCACAAGTAAAGCAGGATAAAAAAATTATTTACCTCTACACTAATAGCTTCAGATATAGAATAGTAAATGTAAGTATTTTGATTCTCTTGAATTAATAGTTGTATTTTATTTTGGTGATCTTTAAGTCGGAAAAAGGAGGAGAGAGGGAGAAACAGAAAAGCAGAGTTAGAGATGGGAAGAGACGGAGAGAGGGAGAAAGAGAAAGTTATATTAGCAATATTGTGCAGAATCCTGGATCAAAAGCTCAACACACTGTCCCTTTGGTTGCTGTGAATATGAGTCAACCTCAAAATGTCTCTGACTCCTCTAAACGAAAAAATTCCGTTACCAGGATCCCATACCACAAACACTCTGCCTCACAGTTTAAGCTGAGTGCAAAGCCTGGCATCACAAAAGTTGTACAACTAATGCTTCCTCTATTAAAATGCATATATTTATTATTAATTATTATTAAATTTCTTAATTTTAGAGTATTAGAGGGCAATGTAGAAATTTTGTTGACTCATTAGAAAGACCTAATGGGATAATCTGCACAATGTAACATTGTATTAAAAGGCTGTATTTATAGCATTAATTTTAAGTCCCCATTTGAACCGTTATATTAGAGAATACAGAAAAGGTAAATCTAAAAATTAAACTGAGAGCTTTGCCAATTCAAGTTTTCCAATTTGCTGAACACACACATATTCTCTGCTCTTGTTGCCTCATATCTACCCTCCTCGAAATTCCTTTAACTTTTTACTTCGTTTTTATGTTTCCCTCTCTGTTGCTCTCTTTCCATTTTCTCCATTCTTGCTTCTCTTTCTTCCTATTCTTTTAAAAATTTTTCCACCCCACTACCATACAAACAGAACTTTGCATATTACTATGCCATTTCCGAATTCCATTCATTTATTCACAGTGATCACCAAAGACAAATTATTAAATTTCCTTCTAAAGCAATTAATGTTTTCAGAAACTTCATGCATTATAGCAGTTCATGATTCAGTCAAAATGAATCAAATAAAATATTGGTTAAGTTTTATATTCTACTTCCCTATGACTTGTGATCTGGTTGTACTGAAATAACATTAGGAAGTTGCTTAGAATTAATTTAAGCATTATACTGCATTATACTAGAAGTAATCATATGTGTAGTGCATTACTGTAATCCATTTTTTTCTTATTTTCTGGATAATGATTGCCTTTGTGATACAATAATACCGTAACTACATTCAATTTTTCAGCAAAATACATTTAATTCTGGTAGTGATAAGAAATCAGTGCATTACAGTATCTATGACTGTATCATACTGGACAAGAAGAATACAGTAGTCATTAGCTTTTTCTGTATCTTAATATGGTAAAATTTAAGTTACTAGTTGCAAGTATATATTATCTTAAATTGCAATAGGCAAAGTAAGGGGTTGGGAGGAAAGTTTGGCATTCCAAAGTTAACTTAAGTCCTTGATGATGTTTTTCAAGAAGTGTGTGTGTGTGTGTGTGTGTGTGTGTGTGTGTGTGTGTGCGCGCGCAAAAATTCAACACAAAATAGAAAAGGACATGTTCCAGATGTGACCAAAAATAATATTGAAATAGTTTATAAAATGTTTTCTTGGAGAACTCTTCCTTAGGAATGATGGATTCTCTCCAGAGGTAGGGAAATGAATTAATGCATCTGTAAATATCATTTCAGTTTGTTTTATCGGTGAAAATTTCCTAAAAATAATTTGGTGGAAGTTGAGTTAGAAATACTTGGATGTAATTACTTTTTTAAATCTTACAAATTGTTGAGAATATTACTTGGCCCTATGATTCTTAGTTTTTATCTAAAAAATGGAGATTACACTCCTCAGTGTTATTGTATGTATTGAAAGATATAATAAAAGTTAAACTAACTAGCTTAAGTACACAATACACCTTTCCATCTCTTTCTTTCCCTCTTTCTTTCAGAAGAGCATTTGCCCTTATTTTCAGGGATTTCATATGTGCTAGGGTAATTATTTTCTTAAAACTCTTAGAATAAGGACACTAATGAGCCTCTCTTTAGTTCTATTGGATTATTCCTTTATTTCTAGAAAGTAGAAAAGCCTTATGATAAAATAATCTGAGTTAAATATGTTAAATATGTCAGTTATCTCTGAAATTTATGTTTGGCTAACTGGATTTTCTATTTTTCTTTTAAATGTGTAATATAATGACAGAAAGAATTTTTGTGTCTATTTTTTATCATTATATCCCCAGTGGCTAGAAAAACACCTCAGACGCATTTTGCACTCAATGACTATCTGTGGAATTGAAAATACAACCAAGTTTGAGTTGTTACCTGTTTTCCTCAATCTATTTTAATTGGAAATAACTCTGGCTTGATTTGGGTTTATAAAAAATAGATAGTCCAATATGTTCAATAATAATGTATCCTTTTCTTTATTTTAAAGTACAAAATTGAAAAAGTGATGTATATAGTAGAAACTCAATAAATATATCACTCATTTTTGGAAATAAGTCAAGCATTCGAAGTTTATTCAAACTATTTGGAAAAAAGAATATTTACTGTCATGCCAATATGAGAAGAATATAACATAAAGTTAACAAATATACTCATTGTCCTAGAGAAGAGTTTTGAATGGCAATTTGCAAAATTGCATGTTCAGTATAACCCTTGTTCAAAATAATTGAATACAACTGCGGATTCTGAGTTCATCTAAACGTTCCATCTCTTGAAATCGACAGAGGGCTTGAAGTGTATGATTATGCTACTGTGTTTTATTCTGTAGCTTAATTTCTAAATATATATACATAAAATTTGTTTTTATATATATATACACGCACACACACACACATACATACACACACACACACACATATGTAAATTTTATTTTACCTTCCCACAATAATAAAAGTTTTGTAGAACAAAAGGAAGACAAGAGCTACCCTCTGGAGAGAGAAAAAGTTTTAGGTACATCATCAAAGGCAATGAACCTGAGAATCCAGGAAGATCTTATACTATTACTCTTTCACTGTAATTTTTGATCTTGAAAATACTTGGTTGGAAAAGAGACTGTCTAAATGGCAGCCATTTTTATATTCAGGTATTTGCCATGTAAAATAATTGGATGTCAGATGAGGAACTGCCTGTCATATTTTGCTATTAAAATAATATATTTTTGTGCCTAACTGGACCTGCCTTAGTGAGTTACTATAGTCTTCTGAGATTTTCCAATGGGACTTTAATAATACTCTTATGTTTGCCATCTTAAGCAGTACAGGATGTTAAACTCAATTTGTAAGAAAAATATTCAGGTATAAAACCAGATAATCTGTATCCCTTTGGAATCAAAAAGTCACTTTGCCAAAATATTTTAACACGCGAAATTGCTTCTTGAGAGATGTTTGCCATGATAAAATGACAGAAAACTACATTTCCATTATAATTATAACTGACTCGTGGTGCTAAGTTTTTATAATTTAAAGGTATTCTCAACTCTGACAGCCCTTCCATGTTGAATTATGCATCTCAGGCTCTTAAATAGTTCTGCTGGCACGAGACAGCTGAGATGAAGTTGTCTTTCTAAAATAATTGCTCCATGGAGCATCCATTATACCTTCAGAAAAAATGTATTACTTGACTTCTACAAATTATAGACTAGCCTATAATGGGTATTTTTGACAGCTATTAGCTTAAAAAAAATCTGAACAGTAAAATGAGTATTGATATCACAGTGGTGTGCTGTGCATGTTAATACCAACCTTCTCTGTACTTCCCTTCTAAAGCATGATGTAATCATTAATTATAATAATATTGATGTAACTGAACTCATGTTAAAAATACAGTATTGGCAAAGTGTGTCATTTTCTCACCTAGGAGATAAAAAGCATTAACTGAATATTTACAGTAGATACTGAAGGCACTATCCAAGTTTAAAAGAAAAAAAAATGAATTTGCTTTTGGTCATATTTTTCTGAATCCTAAAGTGATTGGGTGCATTTTAAAAATCGTGAATGAGACAATAATCAGAGAAAGATAAAAATCATGTTTTTACCTTCCAGATTCCTCTTCAAAATACTGAACACTGTTGAAAACATGATTTATCAATAATGTTAAAATATATATTCTTATTTCTTATCAAGAATTTTATGCTTTTTATTTTTATGGCAGTTAAAATTTCCCTAATAAAAACACTTGCAGATATCCTTGCACGGATATTCTATCTCATGGAACTATAATGATTCCATTATTAAAATGCAATAGTGATGGGAGTCAGGGTCACGGGCTATTTTCTTTATTGTTTCTATGTATACCAATTAAATGCAGTCAAGTGAATGCAAATATTTGATATAAATATTTGTTGTTAAATTTAGGAGAATTCTATGCAAATATAGATAAAGTTTTCACTGGTATGTAAATATGCAGTAAATGTTTTCCAAGTCTATTGCATTGTTAGGTTTTTTTTGTGTGTTTTGTTTTTTTTTTTCTTGTTTGTTTTTTAATATGACCACAGTAGGAAGAAATGTCTTAGGCTCCCATATCGCTCCCATATAAACAGTTCACAGACCCGGTTACATATATACACACCTCCCATCTGAAGAATCAAAAAGCTAAAATAAAAAAATAATTAAACTTAAGGTTAATTAATATGTTAATTGATATGTTAATTGAAGGTGTAGCAACTGTTTAGTCTATTCTACCCTGGCAGGAACTGATTGCACAATTACTATTTATACCTATTCTTTACTAACCATATCCTAGAAGGCTCATCTCTCCACACATGGCTAGAGCAAAAATGGCACGCATACGTTGTCTCTTTGAATTCCCTTGGCTTTAAGTTCATCCTCACCTCCTAGGTCGATCATAGAAAGACAAGTCTTGTGTGAAGCTCCAGCACTCCATTTGGTACTCACTGAGGCTTAGGTTGGGTGGTGCTCGTAGGATAGATGGAAATATGGTAGAGTTTTAGTACACCTTCCCAGTTCTGCTTTCTTAGTTTCACATCTCTTATTTAAATGAAGTTTTCAGAAGTCTAAATGACTAGTCAGCTTAAAAGAAAGAAACATTTAGAAATAAATCTTTGATCGATAGCTTTAAGAGGACAAGGATAGGAAGGTAGAAAGAAAACAGGCCAAAGGGACTCTGTACCTTACTGTGCTTTAACTATCGCGCCCTTTGTCCCTTTACACTGGCCCCAGGGGGCAGAGACCAAAGTGGAGGAAAATGCCCCAGTGTTGGGATTAACAAGTTACGATAAGGTGATTACAACTATTCACCACGACCTAAATTAAAATTTCTTCCATGTATCCCTTACAGCCGATATTATAAAATTAAACTTTAAAACACTTTTTAAAAAATTAGTGGCCTGCATTCTGATAGCATGAGATTCAGCTTTTTAAAATATTCATTGTGGTCCCAAATTATTAAATAATTAACTAAAAATTATTTATCTGTTTACACAGTTGAGGCATTATATGTGGAATTACCAAACCAACAAGTATCTACTCCTCATCAGAGAACTTGAATAATACATCTCTACATCTTTAAAAATCATTGAAAATAGAGGGTTTTTTTTTTTAATTGGGAAAGATTACCTGCCACCAAGAACCTCTATATATCATGTTCTTTTAAAAGCCTATGCCACTCCTGTTTATCGTGAATAAAATGCAACACATACATTATATGTGTGCGTACACGACTATGAGTAATGTTAAAATTATACATAAAACTGTCGGGATGCAATGGATTTTTATGTGATTTTAATTACCTCTTTAGATTTTTCTATAGCCTTCAAATTTTCTACAATACGAATAATTACTTTTCTTATTTGTTTCAAAATTTTTCAAAAACAAAAATACAGAGAAAAAAGTTACTTTTTCTTAGTGCATTGATCCTTCCCGTCCTCCTTCTGACATCTAACCCCAATAACCCTGTATTTTCCCAGGTGCAACTGATGTTAACAGTTTGTGAGACCCACCCAGACATTTCTTTTCTACTTATTTTCATATACACTAGATGTGGGGAGACTGTAGGTTATCTATTCCTTATTCTGCCTCTCAAGGTAAAGAAGAGAAATCTTTCCCCCAGCTTCCTTGCAGACAGGGATGTGACATCCTCTGGTCAAAGAAACAGAAGCAAATTTGGGCTTTGGGACACTTCTTAAAGTAGGACATACCCAGGGGCTTATTCCCCTCCACCCCTCCCCTTTCCCTGTCTCCGGTCTGGAGCTAACTAGGTGCCTGTGGGTGAGGTGGTGGCCGAAGCCTGTTTTGGAAACACAGTAATAAGGGCCACACCCTTTGAAAAGGGAAACAAAACAAAACCAAAACTTAAGAAAAGCTGGATGCTTGCTGATATTGTTTAATACTGAATGGTTATTTCTGTATTTCCTTCTGTGTGACAGAATAATGAGTAACTCCCTATCTTGCTTAAGCAAATGTTACTTGTTTTCCTGTTGCAAGATGCTGATGTGAATTCCTAGTTGAAAGTATCTAGGTACATTTAAAACTGTAGCAGTTTTCTTATTTTACATGCCATCATAAGGTATTCAGTTTCAAATTGCTTTTATTCACTTCATGACATTTTAAAGATATTTTCATTATGGCATATACAGATCTAACTTTAATTTATGTGGATTATTCAGTGGTACTAATGAAACATGATTAATTTAACTTGGTATATGTTTAAATTTAACTTGTTAGATGCTTAGGTGGCATCCAATACTTGGTTACTGAAATCAATGTAGAAATTAATATCCTTGTACACACGCATGTTTAGTCAGGCAGATACATAGATGTGTAGCTCCTGGGTTCAAGGATAAGTGTATTTTGAATACTGATGGATATTTTGAGACTCTTAATTAATTTTTTCTCCCACTGAATTGAGTGTCTTTACTTCCACATTGGATATTATAACATATATAAATTTTTTGTCCATTTTCATGGAATAATATATTACATTGTTTTTGTTTGCATATTACCAGTTACTGTTGAATTTAACATATATTCATTTATTTCTAGCCATTTGTATTTGTTATCAAGTAAATTGCTACATTAACCATTTAAAGATACTTCTATTGGTTTATCTTTTTGTTGTTTTTAAGACGCTCTTTGTATAGTGAAAGTCAGCTTTTATTTGTGGCATATATATTTGTCTAATCTGTCTGTGGTAGAGATAGCCGTTCACTGTGCCTTTTGCTGTAAATGCTAAAATCATTTAGTGTTTACTTTTATACCTCTGTGTTTTGTTTCTTCACACATTCCCCTTTTTTGTATGTATCTTTTCACTTTGCTTCAGTGCTTCCTAATTATTTCAGAAAACTAAATTTGGAAGGACATACTTTATTACATTCTTCATGTAAATATTTTTATTTTGCCCTCTTATTTTAATTTTAATTAGGCCTTCAGTTTTTAGTTTTAAAACATTTTTCCATAGGATCTTGTCTTACTTCTATTTTCCCCTTTTTTGGAAAACTTTTAGTAATTTTAGAAATTTCAAATATCTAGACATGTATATTTAAATTTAGCCTGCTTAGCACTTGAGACACCTTTCAATATAAAGGTGTATTTTGTCAGGTAAGTTCATTCTACTATTGATATTTTGTTTTAATTTTTATTTTCTAGTGAAAATTTTGTATTCCTTGTATTTGTATGTATTTTTTTCTGTTTTCAGTAATGAAATTATATTGATTTTATGATAAAATATAAAATTAAAAGTAAGTGTTTTATAGAACTGCATTAAACTACAGCATGCCTGGTTTAATCTTTATAAAATTACAATGACTAAGCACAATATAACTGTTTTATGTGCCAGGTACTCTTCTAAGTATTTAATCTATGTTAAGTTGTTCAGTCCTCACAAATACCCTTTGATATGGTTATTGTTATTATTATTATTCCCTTTTGATTGTTGAGAACTGAGGCACAGAGAGGTTAAATAATTTGCCTAATGCTACATAGCCATAATGAAAGGAGGGGTAGGTTTCAAACCAAGTCATTTTACTTTATGGTCCATTAGTGAAATATGTGTGTTTTGCAGAGATTAGGGACGAGGGAAGAGGTAGTAAACAGGTGCAGGAGAGAAAGAACTCATCAGACATAGTGTTAGTCTTACAACTTCATTTTGATATACCTGCATCTAAATAAAAATAAGGATTTTCTTCTGCATTGTAAGACTTTTTTTTTTCAGACAGATAATCATGTTGTAACTCTGCTAGAAATTAAAAATAAATGAATGAGATTCCTTTGAGAATATGATGACGATTTGCTTCTGTGGCAGTTTTTATGGCATGCTGGGGAAGACATATTATACCAAAACATCCCACGGTCACAAAAATGTTATCATTAGAAAATCATTAATTTAAAATTCTCTTTTCATTTTTGAATGTTCTACATATGATTTCAAAAATGTATACATCTAAGAGAGAAATAGCTTATTAATGAATGTTTCAAAGGCTTATCCAAGCTGATCTCTAACTAAAAACTCGTGGCTGAGAAAATGTAGCACTAAATAAACACTGAAGAAAAGAAAGAAGTGCCGACACCTAGGGAAAAAAAAATCTGAAAGGAGATATATTACATGAAGTCTTTACCTCCTGAATGGGTCTGGCTTGGGTGCATGACATTATATACAGGACTTGAAATAGTCACTCAACCTTATAATCCATATATTACGGACACTTGAGTTAAGTAAAGGAAGATATATTGGGATTATAGCTCAGGGTGGTAGAATCTTCTCAAAATTCTTACAAATTAGAAAGCTTCTCTTCTGACAGACAGGCTTGTAATGTGGGACTGAAAAGGAGCTGGTGGGTAACCTATGTGACCCAAAGTGCAGATTTTGTCCTGTGAAGCATCATGGTCACATGAAGAACTTTAGGCTATCAAATTTTACCAAAGTCTTTGACTAAAACTTCTTTGTATTGAGTAGCTATCCTGATTTTGAGAAATTATTTTGTGTGCTTAAGATTCCTCATCTATTTAAAAAAAATAGAGATTTTAATGATATCTATAAGGATGAAATAACTCAGTATTTACAATGTGCTTAACACAATGGTGGTACATAATTATTGCTAAATATGTATGAATGATACATATGTATATGTACACGGTTATTTTCTGACATCATCCATATTTACTCTGCCATCGTATTCAGTATGTTTGGCTTCTCACTCTTCCATTTCCCCATAAAAAATGAGAAGTACTTCTTTGTAAATTTGATGAGAGTATAATTTTCAAGTTTCTTGAGCATACTAACAATCTAAATTTGAGTATGTTAACCTTTATTATCTGATATTTATACTGAGATTTGTTTTATGTAAATGGTTTTGTGTGTATTGTGAATAAATCAAAATAAGTATTTGATGAAAAGTACTTAAAATTTGTGACAAATTCCTCAAATTTTCTCTAAAATTTCAATGTGACTGTTACAATTAATTGAAGTCAAATTCTTTTCATAACATGCATAAAGCAGTAACAGCTATGCCATTTATAAGTTGATATACTATTATGTGTTTTTCCAGTTATAAAAACAACACAGGTCTTTTGTAGAATTTTTTAAAAATATGAGGAAGCATAAAAATTACATATTCCCTTCAGCAGTAAACATTGGTAAATTTTGATTGCATTTTGCTAATCTTTTTTCTAAATAAGCCTATTTTTAACAAAATTAGAAATACATTATGCTCATTGTCTTATAATTTTTCCTCTTTTACATGAGCTTTTAAAACTTCATGCATGTGTGACTTTACACATGCTGAAGGGATACTTATGTTTTTTTATTATTTTTAAACTTTTCTGAATGTAAGGATAATACCATATTTTTGAAAAATGTTAGCAAAATATAGCAATGTAAATAAATATAATCAAATAATCTCTTCCTCAAAGAAAATTCCTTTTTCAGTTTTCTGTATATGTCTACATAATATTTCCTTTACATATACAACCATATATGTAGATTTTTATCTAGTTATATATACTGTTAGTGTGGTGTTTTTACTTCACAATTTATTTTGGTCATCTTTCCAAATCAGTACATTGAGATCTATTCTATTGTTTTAAAAGCTGCATATTATTTTATTATGAGAATATTTCACATTCATTAAGCTATTACTTTATTTCTGGACATTTGGATTGTTTCCAGTTTTTGATATTACTAACGATGTCTTAGTGAATCTCCTTATATTTTTATCTTTGTGCTCTGATGCCAGAATTTCTGTAGGATGAATTCCTAGAAATGGAATTGCTGAGTCAAGGGAGAGGCATATTTATAATTGCATTAAATTTTGATAAATCTCCCTTCAAATTGGTTGTAGCAATTTACATGTCCTAAAATAGAGTAGGAGAGGACCTGTTTTCTACTCATTGCATATTTTTAATGTTTTACTTAAATTTTGGCCAATTAAGAGGTCAGAAATGAATAATTTTCTCAATAGTACAAATTGTTTACAATGCTGGTTCTTTGCTAATTTTCCACGAGTGTCCAATATTTGTTTTCCATTTTCGTAGGAGATTGATGCTTGAACACTGTTGGGGGTTTTGATGGACTTCTTAATGATGTCTTTATATCTTTCTGTAGTTTATAGTGGTGGTCGAAAGGGGTGCTGGGAAGGTTGCTTATATGCCACATAGAAATAGAGAGGGGGGAGAAATGCAAATACACAGACATAAGTAGCACATACTTCCTGGACTCAAGCTTACACAGGCTAGAAATAAAATACGTTTCTGGGAAGAGAAGATACTATGTCAATTTAGAGGAATAAAGAAAGGCCTGTAAAAGAGGAAACATTTTTAATACTCCAATGAAATAAATGAAATTACAATTACAATATAGCAGTTGAAACACATAAGTTTTCCTTTAAGTAATAGTTTAATATCCAGATATTTAATGGTCAGTTAGTCAAAATGATTAAACTTTGGTTTGTGTGTAACCCTAATCGTTATACTATCCCCCTAGAATTTTATTGATTACAATCAGCAAATCTCCTTTGGTTGTTCCTTTAAAAGAATTCTTGAAAGATTCAACAAGTAAAACCATAGGTACATGAGCAGCACTGAATAAGTGAGGAGAGACCCTGGGAATAGTTCTTTCCCTCATGGTGAGCTTGATATTGTAGAAAAATGCGAATAAACATTAAAAGAGAGACCATAAACTAGACTCAGTCCTTGTTTTTAAACAATCTAGGGACAGTTTTAAATCATCTCATCCCAAACAACTGATTAATCATAAAGGAAATTACTTCTGTGAATGGCAGGCTCTCTTCAGTTTCCTCTAGCTCTAAGACTATGAAGTAAGATTCTGTGGTCTTTTAGCAACCTCGGATTTCTGCTAACTTCCACAGTCCCCCTAACTATCTCTCTTAGTTACACTCTGTACGTTACATTAAGCTTACTATCACTTCACAGTACTCGTATTTTTAGTAGGTTCTCCTCCATAGTCCTTTGTGTTACCATCCATGCTTTCTTTCTCTTTTAGGGATTGTCAGTGCCCCCACTTCTTACCATAGTAGGTTGGAGGCAGTGCTCTTCTGTAACTGCCCATTATTGGTAGCTAGGGCATTGGCCACTGGTCTAGGATCAGCTAATTGAATGCCCTAAGTTAGGTTTTGTGCCTCCAGCAAGTGACTCAAAGACAAAGGCGGTGATTAATTAATGGAAAAACCCCTTTGTTCTGATCTGGCCTTTGCAACTGAATGCCGATGGCTGAGCCTCCCAATTCATAGCCTTTGGAGCTACTTTTTCCTGATCATTTTCCAAAGCTGTTTCTCCAGTTTCCCAACAATCTTGAGAACCCCCAATATTCTTGCAATAAATAGTTAAACTTGCTATCTTGTTCTTTGTAATCTAAAGGATTTATATAAGTGTTATATTCAGCCTCTCCACTCGGTCATTATTTTTCAGGAAGTCTATTCTTGTTAACACAGGAGTAATTATTGAAAATAAGGAAAACTTCCATTGAAAAAAGTGAAAATGAAGAGTGAAAAATGCTGGGACAATAAAACCCTATGTTACAAGACTACATCTCTGTCAGCTTTTGTTAATTGGAAGGAAGTGCATATCATTAGAAATAATTGATGGAAACTCACTTACTTAAGTGGCTAATATATGAGGGGCAACATTCATGAGGTAATATTTGTAAAAGATCCTGTGTTCACACCCCTGTAATAGGTACTACAATGCTCTCTATCTACTCTGCCTGACATCGATTTTCAAAAATTATGACATTTAGTATAATCAACCTTCTATTTTTCTTTCACTATAGGTATATTATACTGTTGTATATTAATACTTGACAATTCTTAGAATAATACAGCTAGCCTGCCTCTGCTTTTTCTCTCATTCCCAACCCACCTAGAAGATGAGATGTAATGAAAATCAATGAGGATAATGCTTACCCAATAAATACTTTTCCTGCTACCTTGCCTTACTCCTTTACAAAAAAAAAAAAAAAAATGTTTAGGATTGTGGCGCCAAGAGTGCTGTGATTCTAAGGGAGGGTTTTGTTTGTTTGTTCCCTTTCCTTCTTTCTCTCTCTCTTTTTTCTTTTTCCTTCCTCCTTTTATAATTTCCAGAAATTGGCCATTATAGAGGTCTTTTAAAACTAGGTCATGGTTGAAATTAATTACCAGTAATAACCCCATCCATACACACCATACTCATCAAACCTGTAGAAATCCAGGGCTGTGCAGCATGAAATTCAGGAACACAAGGAGAAATGGAGGTCATAAATCAAGTTGAGTGGGACAAGAAATGTGAAAGGAGATACAGAAAAACTACTTCTTTCTGTTTATTCATCTAACAAATGTTTCTTGAGTTACTATATTGTACCAAGGATATGAGCTGGGCTATGGAGATGTGAAGGCCCAAGATAGAAATTATGCCAAATACCAGTGATTTTACTGATCCTTAATGGACCACCTTTTATTCCTAGCATTCTCAAGTGTATTCCCTCTAATTTGTAAATCAACTTCCCACTGGAACTTAAATTTTTAGATAAATCTCTGTAGGCCTCAATGACTTCAATAATAAAATGGGAACAATAAACCTAACAGGCCTGGAGGCTAGAGCTTGGGCCACTTAATATAACCAATCAACCCAGCACTGCTCTGAGTCACCAAACAGCATTACAGTGGTGGTATCCATCCTGATAGCCACATTTTCTCTTCCTTACCCCTCATTAGCCCCAGTCAACCCACTGTCTTTTCTAAACTGTAGCATGCTGAGTAATAGTGCAGTACTACCGTAAGAAAGTAGCTTTTATTTCTGTAGTGAACCAGCTTTTCCATTTGGTTTGGTTTGAAGAGGGGAAGGAAAAGCAGCTGTTAAAATAAGTAGCCTGTGTAAGAGTTCATTATGAACATTGTACCCTAACAAAATAAATATGCCATATTTTCTGAATAATACATGTAGATAACATGTTAATCTTTTATAACATACCCTTATCAGGAAATAAATCTTACTAAGGCACAAAAAAGTTATTGCATTTATTAAAATGGGTGAATCAATTTAAGCTTTCTTATGCTTTGTCAAATTTGTAAAATATTATATTTCTCTTCAGATAGAGTTACATACTGTGTAGCTCAAAGATAATCCCTATGGTCTTGGCATATGTTACTTAATTGTCTCAGAAGGAAATGCCATAAATAGCATGCTGTCATCCCCCACAGGCATTGGCTCATCTGTCACAGTGGGGGCTCCAGACAGGGTGAGGTGCTCTAAGACATTTCTTACTCTATGTAAATCACAGCCATTACTTCTTACCACTTCCCAATTGGTCAATTATGTATAAACATGTGTTAATAAAAATTTGCCTCTGTGCCTCAAAGGTACACACCCATAAAGCTATGTGAGTATGATAAAGTATAAATGGCATACATTATTATCTGATTCAACCTACCTCATAAATTATGATCCAAAGTGCTTCCATAGAAACAAAACTCCAGAAAAGCCTCTAAAGCCAAATGCTTGGGAAAAAATGTAAAAAAGACAGAATGGAAAACAGTGATTTTTTTCTTTCTTCCAATCTTTGTAACTCAGTGAAGAAATCACTCAGGTTTTTCTTAGAATAAAAAAGAAAATTGAAGAATAAATTAAGTTTTATAAATGCTTTTTATCAATATTTGAATTCTTAATTGTTGTAGATTGTAGGACCATAAAAAATAAAATTCCCTTTTGTAGTAATAAATATAGTAGGTATAATTGGCAAAAATATAAATGCATGGGTTTTAAAAACCATTAAAATATATTTTTGAAAAATATTTAAATAATGTTTATCTTAAACATGGACCATCCATATTTTGACGGGGATGCTCCCAATTAAACAATATAATCTACAGTCTGATGCACCCTGTTGAGACTCAGGAGAGAAATGTAATGAGCATGTTGTAGTAGAAGGTGTAACGAATTTAGAATCATCAGGCCTGATTTAAAGTCATTCCTCTGTCTTTAGGGCTCTATGACTTTGGATACATTATTGAACTTTTCTAAGTATCAGTAACCGTAGCAAAAATAAAAAACAAAAAACAAAAAACAGTTGATTATGTCAGCCCAAATCACAGAGTTAATATGAGAAATAAGTGAGATTAGTAAATGCTGAAAAATAGTTTACAAGTATAGGTCATTATTATTGGTATTTAGGTAGGAATTTCTTTTAAGAATATTGAAAGATATATTTAAGACTAATGATCATAAATTTATGATTACCTTTTTGGGAGGTAATAAATATAAAATATTCTTTAAATGTAAATTTTGTTAGTGTTTCTTAATTGATTCAACAGAATAGAGCATAGTAAATTATGCTTGAAGTGAATTAAAATTGGAATCATAGAAATTGATTCCTCATTATTATTCCATTAGGAGCTGTACCTGCCCTCAATAAGCATGTAATTTTGAATGAGAGCTTAGAAATTGATTACTACAGACATCAAAGAAATGCGAGGGATTACCTGTTTATCTATCTATCTATCATTTATTTATCTATCAGTCTTTCTTTTCATCTGGGCTTTTACAGATCTGGAATTTCTTAATTCCCTGTGAATATTTATTTAGCTTTAAAGTAGGGTGGATCCCAGCTTATGTGTACAGAACTGTCAACCCATGGATATATGAGTCAATAATGGTATATCAGGACACACTGCAGCATAACTGAAGAATCAGCAAGGACTTGATACCTGGTAAAATAATTTTGTGAGAATTTGGATAATGTTAAATTGACATTTGGCATTGATGGAATTTTAAAATTCTGTTTTAGTTTAACAGACATGGGCTAAGTGTGTTATTAATACTGTTTAATATTTTTGAGGATTCACATCACCCTTTCCACCTGTATATGATTTATAGGAATTAATTCCTAAAAGATATGCCACAGGCAGTTTAGTAAAACAAATCAACTATTATTTATGAACTGTGTATATAATGAACAATAAAGGAGAATAAAGGGATTATAATGACAAATGATAGACAGTAGATTCACACACACAAAAAGAGAAGTCTGGCTGTTTACTACGTTTTCTACCACTACAACATAATTCCATGTGAATTTACTGTAATAACAAGAGGATATATTTTTCATGAGAATTTTTTAAATTCTTACTCATACTTGCATCTATGTAACCTTTAAACCTACCTGCAACCAACATAATCCACAAGTAGATCCAAAAGGGAATATACATCATTATGTGATAAAATTAATATATGTGCAATAGAGAGGTCATTATGCTCTCTGGTCACTTTAACTTTTGTATCTGAGCAATTAACTTGGAAATCAATTTTAGAAATTTTACTAGATAATCTATATATTTTATGAAATAAAAACTTCTATTTATTTGAGAACTATGCCACAACCATTCCTTCCTTCCTTTCTTCCTTCCCTTCTGTATACATTTACATTCATTCAATACACATTTATTAAATGATTCCTTTACAACAGCCATTGCATTAGATTCAGGGAATACAGAAATGAATAAAATAGTCTGCTTTAAAGAGCTTTCATATGGCACATAAATTACCTTTCATACTTTGTAACAGATTAGTTGATTTAAATTGGAGGTAAGAATACTCTTCCACAGTAGACTGTAATAATAGACTACAGTTAATGAACACAAAATTACATATTAACTAATATTAGGAGGTACTGTGGTGAAAACAGAAACAATGTGGATCCACATCACCATTATGAAGTATTGGAGCAGCATATTATATACACATGATTAAAGAAATAACTATGCAAATATGAAAAAAGATTATATGTATACTTCATGTATATAGGATCAGACTTCTGTTTCTGGCAATATGTCAGGCAGGACACCCTAGGAATATTTCCTTTTGCAAAATTACTACATCTAAATAAATTTTACATTTTAAATGTGTTACTGGGATTGTAATAAAGAAGGAATATCTCAAGGATATCCCATAAAAATGGATTCAACTATGTGCCTATGAAATATCTAGGAGCAAGGAGAAGAAACATAGTTGCCCTGAGGGAAAATGCCCTGCAATGCAGGGATCTGAATTAGATACTATGTCTTGGACAAGTTGAAAAAAGACCTTGTTAAGTCAGACTAAAATCACTACAGATAAATGTCAAGAAAATATAAACTTATACTCAGAAATCATCAGACACACGAGTTAGAGTTAGCAAAAGCAGAAACAAAAATAAAAGTTGTGTATTTCTCCACTTGTTTTATATTAATATGATTAAATGAAATTTAATGAAATTATAAAATGTTTAAAAATATATTAGACATAAAGGCAATAGGAAAATTTCAGGAATGACTAGACAGACTACATTTTAAAAATATGATATATATATAGGTGGTAAAAATGCAAAATGCATTGATGGCAATACATAATAAATTATACAAAACTCAAAAGAGAATTAGAGAACTGAAAAATATATCTGAAGAACTTATTGATAACAGAATATAGGGAAAATAGAAGACAGGAATTATGGTAGAGAAATGAACATTTATGAAAGAGGGTATATTTTGGTATTTTTATAATTGAATTTGAGTTTCAGAAGCAGAAAATGGAATTTAGAACAGACAATATTTGAAGAAGTAATATATGAGAAATTTCAATGTATATTTAAAAATATATACATGAATCTACAGATTTCAGAAACAACTCATTTTAAGGTGGATAAATAAAAGGAAATTAATGCAAAGTACTTTGTAGTGAAATTTCAGATTCCCCAAAGCAGCAACTAATCTAATGGCAATCAGATTAGAATAGACAAGCTCATATATAAGAAGAAATACTTATATTGAGGTAGACTTCTGAACAGCAATAAGGGAGAGGTAAAACCATATACCTAGCAAATGAATCTTTTAAAATCTAAAATGATATGAAGAAATATACAGATAAAATAATAGATTACTTCCAAGAAATCTGCACTTACAGAATTTCTAAAGAATTTATTCAAGAAAAGTGAAAATGATTTTAGAATGGTATTAAATGCAAAAATGGGGAATAAGCTGGTAAGCAAATAAATAATTAGAAACAAAAATGTCTTCATTAATTACAACAAAAATAATGTCTAATGTGGTAACATTCTTTAAGAGACAGAACTAAAACACTGGATATAAAATAGTAGGTGAGTTGAAATCAAGGGTGCTCTGAGTTTTAACATTGTTGTGTTATTAAGGATTGGAAGTAAGAAACTGCTCATCATTAGACTGGGTAGAGTGAAAATACATGGCCAGATTTCAAGGTTGACCACTATATGACTGAAATAATAGAGTTTGTTATTCCCGAATTGGTAATCAGTAGGGAGAAGAAAGTAGAAAGGAAAAAAAAACCAGCAACACACACACACACACACACACAAATATCAATAAATGGAAGATTAAGGGGAAATAACAGATTATGAAGGAATGTAGAAGTGTTGAATTGGAACAGTAATAGTAGAAACCAATCCAAACATACCAATAATTTCAATAAACACACATGGACTGAATTTTCCATGTATAAGAAAATGATTTCCACTTTATATTTTACTAAAAATCCAGAAGGATGCTATTTAGAATCTATACATAGAACAATTGGGAATAAAATTATTTCAAATATATAGCACAAATATTATTTTTAAAAATCCTGTGGTAGCCATAATAATATCAATCAAAATAGATTTTAAGACAGTAGCATTATTATGAATAAAAAGAGTCACCATGTAATGATTTAAAAATTCACAGAGAGCACAAACAAGTTTTAAACTTGAATATTGCTATCTTTATGGAATAAAGAATATAAATCAATTGGTTTAATTATAAGGGTATATTACTGAATTTTCAGTCATAGTTTGAGGGTTCAAGAGACTGCTTTCAATCATTGATAGGTTAGACAGAAAAAAATGAATAAAGCTATAAAATAATATTTGAACAATATATTTAATAAACTAGATTGAATGAACACAAATGTGTATGTGTATATATAGTGTGTTTAATCACTCTGGATTATTAAACCTGTTTGAGCATTAGGATATGCCTGTCCTATCTATCATCCATCTATCTACTTATTTATCTATCTACTTACCTGCCTACCTGTCTATATTAGTATGTGCAGAATATTTATCTAAACTGGCCATTTGTCGGTCCTCAATAATGGAAAAAAACCTACAAGCATAAAGGAATACAAAATGCAATTAAGTTGGAAGTCACTAAAAGATAAATATAAAAATATGCATGCATTTGGTAATGTAAATAAATACTTTCAAATACTTCATGTGCGAATATAAGGAGATCACAAAAGAATCTAAATTATTTTGATACAAGGATATAGAGTCAATAAACAAATAATCAACGTTTTTTGTACACTAACAATGAACATTTGTAAAATGAAATAGGAAGCAAAACCATTTACAATAACATCACAACAAGTATTTCCTAAGAAATACTTAGGACTGCATTTAACACAAATGCTTAGTAACAAATTGTCATGTAATGACTGTATCTCAACTTGGGAAATTGAACAAAAGGAATATTAAATGGAAATTTATAGCATTAAACATATGAATGAGAAGATAAGTGAGGCTGAAAATTAAATGAGTTAATATTCTATTTGAGCAGTGAGGAAAATAAAAACACAGAAAATAAAATTGAAATCTAAGGAAAAAATAAGGTAAAAGAAATTTAACACTAGAAAGTAAAATAGAAAAGAAAGCACAGAGAGTCAAAAAAGCAAAAGTTTGTGCTTAGAAGAGTTTAGTAAAACAGGCAAACCATCCACAAGGTTAATGAAAAAAAGAAGGCAGAAATAATCTTAAGATCACAAAATGGGAATATAATTATATAATGCAATGAAGAATTTTATTAGTAACTTTATCCCAATTATCCTGAATACTTAGATAAAATGGCCAAATATGTAGGAAGCTAAAGTTTACTAAAGCTAATTTATTAAAAAAAACAAAACACATTAAAACTAGTTTAGAAATAAAGCAGTAATTTTAAAGACATTGGCAAATTCTAAACAATTTCAATGAACAGATTTCCATTATATGCAACAAGCAAGTTAGAATACTTCACAATCATTTCCATTAAACCAGTATAATCTTAATTCCAAATCTAGACAATAATGTGAGACAACAAATTCAGAGGCCAATCTTGCTGTGAATATACATTAAAAGTCTTTATATTCAGAAGCCAACTCCTACTCCAATGTAAAAAATGATTATCAATCATGAGCAAATGAATTTACCCCAGAATTTAAAGAAATTAGAAAAATCATAATGTTAATTTACCACATAAAATGATTATAAGAGGAGAAATGTATAACTACCAAATGATAAATGTACTTGATGATATTCAACAAGTATTTATCATTGAATCTGTTAGCAAAGTAATCCATTAAAGATATCTACCAAAACCACAGCAGACACTATTCTCAGTTGAAACTATCTGAAGCATTTCTTCTAAAATAAGAAATAAAGATGTTCTCTATCATCACTTGTATTCAATTGTGTACTAAATGTCCTAGCCAGCACAGAAAAAATAAAACAAAATATAAATGAAATAAATGAAGGCAAATGATTAGAAAACACAATAAATGCCATGATTGTTTACATATACAACCCAAAAGTATATATAGTCCAATTATTAGCAATAAGAGATTCTACATATCCTTAAGATAAACATACAAAAATCTACAGAATTTTTATTTAACAGCAACAAACAACAAAGACAATTAAGAAACAAGGACACTTTACAAATTTAAAAAATTGATGATTTCTTTGGAATAAATTCATACTAAAGCCTTTATGAAGAATTTTATAAAATATATTGGAAGGCATTAAAAAGACAAATGGAGAGAGAAATCAAGCTAATGAACAGATTTAATATAACAAAGATTTCAACTTTCCCCAAACTGTTGTATGTTTACATATAGATTGATAACTAAAGATAGATTTTAAGATACATTTTAAACTTAAGTACAAAATATAAGTGAATTTTTCTATTACTCCAGGACAGGAAAGAATTTCTTATATAACACATATAAATATACATAACCACAAAAGGAAAGATGAGTAAATTTGACATCCTAAAGTTTAGGAATTTCTGTTCAACCAGAGTGATCATTAGTAAAGTGAAAACACAAGCAATAAAGGGGGTAGTCATATTTGTAACAATGTACTGAAAATAATTGATATTTAAAATACAAAAGAACTACTAATCAATATGAAAAAGAAATTTAATTTAAAAATGATACAAGATATGAACAAGTATTTCATAGAAGAGGAAACACAAATGGCCAATAAACATAGAAAAAGAGGTACAATCTCAGTAGCATTCAGGCAATTGCCAATTATAATTGTAAATAAAATAGATTGGAAAATTAAGAAATCTTAACAATATCAAGTGACTTACTAGGGAATACCTACAGTATTTGGCACATAAGCAATTTTCTATTAGTGAATGTCATGTAATTCTTAAAATGCAAATTATAATCAGACAGAGGAAGATTACCAATTTTTCTGTGTAGAAAATGAGTGATTGGGAGAATGATGTTAAATTAACACCAACAAAAATAGAGAATTCAGGAGAGAGGTCAAATTTGTGAACAATTGTTATGTTAGAGATTTTAAGTTTGGGATGATGTCATCATATATGAAAATACAGAGCAAAATCTTTGAAGACTCAAGTCTGGCATTTGATAGGGTTATTGTTCTGATTCACTTAATTGTACACAGAGTTGTTCCAACTGAGTCACCATAGGTCCCATTTTCCCACAGGATAGTTATAGTTGCCTGACATCCTTTCTGGGTAACATCTCCTTTTGCTTTCAAAATTGTCCCTTTTGGATGAAAATTTATTTTGCCATCGTATATAACTTAATGCTCAATGTTATCACGCCATATTTTGATAAGGGTTCATATATCCTGAAAACTGATATAGAGGATCCTCAAATGATTAGATGGAAAGACTAAAGTTAACCAGGAAAAAGATGCCGGACAATTTTGAGATGAAATCCTCCAAGGATAGTAACAATAGGTACTCATCATGTTACTAGTGATGCATTATGTGGCTTTGTCTCTTGGGTAATGATGTCCAATAACTTTTATAATTAATTGACAGCAAATAGAGAGTGGAAAATCCTACCCTCTTTCTCAAGAGCAATGCCTTGATAGAGTTCTTTTGCCAGAATAAAAGAATATTCAGAATCAAGGTCATGTGCTACAAGTTTCATTTGTAAGAAACATTGCTATAATATGCATTCCAATATGTCATGGAATCTTGCTAAATTCTCCACATCCATTAACTATAGATTATTGTGTTATAACATACGATCCCATATTTGCTGGTATGTGCTATAAAAACTTTTATGTTAAGCGGTCCCATTGATTAACATGGACACGGGGGGAAGAAGGTATTCTGACTGGACAGATTCCATCGTTTGAAGCCTTGAGTACTTGGCCCAATTTTCAATGTCAAATGTAGACTATAATTTATTCAGACTTGGCTTTTGTTCTTTCCCACCCCCCAACCTTAAAAACTACAGGGTAATATTAGGCATTTGAATTTATTAGCATTCATCAAAGAGTATTTTTGGCAGCACTGTATCACAAAGGCTGACACTGGCATATATAAAACAATACATGTGTAAGCCTGCTAAGAAAGGACATTTGAAGGGAATGTCCGTTATATAACTTAAGCTGCTTTTGCTGGATCAAATAAAATTATAGAGGCGCCATGCATAGTACTGTTGCTGAAGGCCATCGTAAACCCTCGTTTTCATGGGGTTATACAGTCTTCGCCATGAAAAAAGATTTTTTTTGTATTTAAGTTGCCAAATACTGAAGCAGCCTGGGAAAAGGGAGACTTGGTTGTTTTTTTTTTTTTTTCAATTAAAAATATGGGTACCTTCAAAATAAGTCCTTTAAAGGCAAATGAAGCCAAAATTTAAATGCCTTGATGACAATTCTGAAACTATGTGATTTTTCTTCCTATAGTAAATATGTATTATGTAGTTATAGTTGTCTCTAGTCAGTATGTTTTAAAAGCAAGGAGATGTATGTGTCTGCTACACCAATTTATTTTTCAAATATTTTTATAACTTAATATGCAAATGGCCTGGGCATGGTAAGACAAATTGGTTAACATCTATCACTCATCCATTGCTTATGATTCCAAATCATAAGTTTCTATACTTTTACATGAGAAGGAAAACTGATTTCAAAAATTACATAAACTTTTCAACTTCATTATGTATTTGAGGCTTTAAGAAAATTAACAATCCGGGGAAATTGAAAATTGAGTCACACCTGGATTGATTTCCCATAGGGAACAGCTGCATGTTCAGAAACATCTAAATATTTTAGTAAACCTTTCAGTCAGAGAGTCAGATATCTAACTAAAGAGGGGTCTTATTTCTCTTTAATTATGAATCAAGACACTATACATATGCTATCAAAGCAAAATGAGATAACAAATTAAGTCAGCTCGTTGTGATCTCTGATAAACTTCTGGTACTCTGTTATGCTACTGTAAACTGCAAAATAGATTGCAGTTCTTTCCTGAGTCTCCTATAAAATTGTTGTGATGTCCTTTCACATCAGAAGGCATATGATGTCAGTCTGTTTCATTATTGATAGTTGAATCATTTGGGTCAGGTAATCCACAAAATTTCTCCATCTACTAATTCTTCTCTCTCAACACATAATCTGTGGGGTGATCTACTGAGACTGAATATCTGTTCTCCAACAGTCATTGACCAAATGTTAAGAATCCATTAGCAATTTTTGTTTGCAGTAGTCATTTCTATATTTATGGTAAGGTGATGATTTTCTATCTTTATTATTTCTTCTACGTATATTAGTAGACATTATTCTGTTAGGAAAAGCCCCCCTCCCTCGCCCACCTCAAGTCACCCATTTTAATGATTTATTTTTAGTATCAGTAAGGACTCACGGATCCTTTGTTTAACCAACATTTTATAATCCATTTCTGTCAATATTTATTTTATGGCAAGTTGTCTCTAATTTGGCCAATGAAAGAGTATTCCTTCCGGATGGCTTCTGTGTCCTTTACCATGATTAATTGGGTTTTTTAACACTTCTTCAGTTTCTAGCATAAAAGAAATGATAACAAATTTTTTTAAATGACATACTTTTGGATCCTTGACTGAAGAAGACTGAAAAATAAACAGCCATGAAAGGCCTTATTGGACAATTGGGAAAATTTACATATTGACTATACTTTAGCTACTAGTAAAATAGCAAGATGTCTTTAACTCTGAAATGTCTCAACAAATGTTATAAAATGTTAATGGTTGGTGAACCTAGGTAAAGAGTACTTTTTTGGAGTTGGAAATATTTCTAAATTAAAGTTGGGGTAAAGAATATAAATATTATATTTAGATAATCCCCAGTGGGGACAAAAGCTTAAATTTACCAAGCAAATGGAAAACAGTGGGTAGCTTTAAAATTTTTTCACTAATGAAGACAAATAAGGACTAAGGAGAATTTCAAGTTCCAGGAAATCCAACTGCTTAGTTTAGTTGATAAAGATTCTGTTTTAACACAGCTAAAATCCCATACCTAGCACCAAAAAACAAGCAATTTAACCAGATGGAAAAAGAAAGAGTGTGGTTAATTGAATTTTCAGGTAGAATATCTATTTTTAAACACCTTCTTATTGTATTTACTAAAAATGTTAATAGCACTCCCTGCCATTGTATTATATGTGTATCTTCCTAACATATGAACTATGTGAGCTAAATGCAATTGAACTTTTCTAATATTCATTATAAAGTATGAAGAAGATATAGATGGTTGTGCTGAATATGTACATTATGAAAGAGGCTAAGATATTTTGTATACTGTCATGTGTTTTTCTCATAACACCATTAGAAATGAAGGGCGTGAAAGTTCCTTTGATGTAGATTTTGGTTAACTGGTTTCCAGTCAATTAAGTTGTTGCTCAATAATTTCACCCATATTCTCAAAGACACCTACAGAAAAAAAAAAAAGGCTTTAAGACAGCGTAGCAAAATATTAACGTTGTATTTACCCTTTAGGAAGAGGAAAAATGGAAACTGAAATCAAATTTTCTCCATTTCATTACTGAGTTGTCTGTTTAAATGAAGGTCCCTGAAAAGAAAAAGTTAAAATATATAGCCATGGATAAAAACTAGGAAAATGTCTATATGTGTGTGTGTGTGTGTAGATGTATATATGCACATGCACATATATATGTGTGTATTCTTATAAAATCCTCATGAAACCTTGATAATATGATATTGCATGGATTATTATCACTATTTAACTAATTAGGAGACGGGCATAGGAAACAATCCAAATATGCTGTTTTTAAAAGGTAAATTCATGCAGTTTTCAAATCATCTATGGTGTTCTTCTGGAAGGAAAGAGAATTTCTTTACAACTTACAGGAGATACTGTTTATCTAAATGACTAAGCTACTTCCATCTGGTCAAAGGCAAGTAATGTAGCATACTCATTTAACAGGAAGAGCAAGTGTTGCAACATACGCTAAATTTTTGGAAATACGTGAGGTGGGAAAAGGAATCTTTGAGCGCTCATAATTATACTTAACCACTATTAAAAGTAGTCTGAAATGTTTTTGGAATTCCAACTCTCCCATTTTAGAAGCATTGATTAAATTGACTTAAATTAATCACTGTAAAGGTTGATTTTTTTTTTTAATTACAAAGATTTATAATTAAGGAGGTAAAGACAACAGGTTAGCAGTGCATATTGGATGTGCTGAAAATCAAGATGCATATGAAAATGAAAAAATCTGACTAAACTGTGCATGCCAATAAGTGGCATATTATTAGCACTTTTAAAGCTCTCTTTGTAAATCCAACTATATTTAGATTTCTAAACAAGGAAATCTCCTTCTTGGGCATTGCTATTTTTGATGTTTAGTTTTACTTTTTATTTCTCTTTTTTTTACTGGATAACGCCTGTCTAAAAAGCAAAATCATGTTGTTAACCAGTTTTTAAGTTGCATTTGTTTAATATTTCACAAAGTAAATCTTTTATCTATGAATGTTTTTCCATGATGGTTAGACATTGTTTGTAAAATATATGCTGTAGTAAATAGTGAGTGGCAGGAAAGAATATGTTCAAAGGAGTCTAGAATATGAAATTAACATTTTGACTCCTTGTGCAAAATAGTTTGCTAACTGGAATATAAAAATGCAACAAACATCTAAGCATTTCATTTCTGGATTTTCCTATTACACAGGTGTACCCATATAACCTGAATATCATAGAGATGTGAGTTATCCAAAATGTATGGACTCTCACTGTTGAATATTATATAGCTACTATGTGTGTGTATATGTATATACACACACAAACACACACACATACAGATTTTATATATATATGATTGATACAATCTTCACAAAACTTTGCTTGTTACTAGTCAATTATATGTATCCAAAATATAGAAAAATATAATCCAAGAAAAATGATAATATTTTAAAGTAATATTAAATCTAAATATTAAATTTAAAGTAATGATAATATTACAAAGTAATAATGTACTTTGTAAACACAATGAAAACTATAACAATTTATTTTTTCAAAGAAATTATGGAAAATGAAAGAACCAAAATATTTATATAAATTAAGTCAGATATATTGTTGTTTTAAAATGAGTTCAATGAAATTAAGTAGTGATTTAAATAATTATTTAAATAATTAAATAAATAATTAAGTAATTTAAATAGTTACCCAATTATCTCCTCCTTCTCCTTTATATTATGCTAGTGATATTAATATGCTAATGATGTATTTAATAATTACATTCTATTTAATAGTTTACATATTTTATGTCAGTTCAATAGCTGATATGATAATATCCCAGGCTAACAATATCACAAATACTGTTGACCCTTGAACAACGTGGGTTTGAACTGCTTGAGTCCACATACACATGGACAGTGTCAATAAATACTTACTAATATACTACACAATCCACAGCTGGTTGAAAACTCAGGTGTTGAACTGCAGATATGGAGGGCCAACTCTAAAGTTTAAATAGATTTTCCAACTGTGCAGAGAGTTGGAGTCCCTGACCCCTGCATTGTTCAAGGGACAACTGTATGCTAAAAGAAATCTAAACACAGATTAGATGACTTAATCTATATCCAAACCAAAGTCAAAGTCATAACTAAGCAGCACCTTAAAGGTCTTATGGAAGGCCTTGCTGTTAGAGGTGAGAAGGGCATGGCACATTTTCTTGTGCTACTTATTACAAAAGACTTGACCTTGTGGAGCACTGCCAAGGATTATTTGGTAAACATTTTCCAAATTTTCTCTTTGTCTTTCCTCTATGTCCTCAGTTTTGTAATGTGTAATTACCAAAAAGTCAGTACTAATTGTCCAGTTCTTAGTAGTCTGTAAGAGGTGTCATGGTAATGAATCAGAATATTTATATTTTGTGGAAAATGACTAAGAGATTAGAACAGTGATCAGTAATACATGTGTATTCCTCAGTGTGAGAAGTTGAAAGATGGAATGGTGGCTTTTGGTGTTGGGACCTATGTCTTTCAGAGTATTTGCTAATAATGAAGACAACATAAACAGAGAAATGGTGAAATATTCTGACAACACTAAACTATTTGGGTTAGTTAAAAACTAATGAGGTTTGGGAGATGCTCCAGATGGCTCTAATCATACTGGAGAATTGGGCAGCCCGGTGGCAGATGAAATTCATTTTTGATAAATGTACAGTAAGGAGTATGGAAAAATTATAATCTAAAGTCACCATGTATACTATGAGGTTTTGAACTTGCTAATTCTCTGAGGAGCAAGACGTTTACTGCAACCATTGCTGGTTCAATTAAGGTGTCCCCTGATGCACATCTTTTTGAAAACAGCTGAGTAGATGCATGGATGTGTTTAGAAAAAGGTTTGAAAATGCAAATAATAGGGAAAGCTGTTTTGAAACAGATAAAGAATGTTATACCCATTGCAGCAAGATAGATTTCTTCTGGGTAATAACTGAGAAGTGACAGAAACAAGAAAGTCACAGAAGCCTGTGGAAAGAGTGACTTATTCCTGAAGTAAGATTGAAAGACATGCTGATAACTGGAGAACACATTTACATATGCCCAAACCTGTTAGTGCTATAAAGCTTTTCATTTTTGAACAAGATTTGAACTGTGGAGAATCTGATCTCATTAACAGGGCAGCAACTGTTGGGGCTCTGACAATTAATACATGAGGTTGAAGATTTGGCACTTAAAAGTTAAAAATTCAAGACTTAACTCTATTTAGTACTTGGTTGTAGGTGATAAATCCTGACTGTGTATACTCTAAGAAAGAGAGTGATTATATTAGCATATCAAAAGACCATGCTTCTAATTCACCACTGCTTGAGCAAGTAATAGGTAAAGATAATGAAGAATTAGATGCATATACAGAGATTGGTTTAAAGAAAGTCAATAATAAATTGTTCACACTATACTTTTTGAGTTGTTCTAAATGAGTAATTGGAGAACTGTCTCAAATGGTTTGTTTTTGACTCACACTCAACTAAAATGGTGAGAAACATTTTATAAATTCAAGGTTCATTGATAAAGTTGACAGCTTTTTTTTTTTAACGGAATGAAACCATTTACTCCGTTTAGTGAAGGAAACATGAAAATATGTATTATTTTCTCAAGGGATTGCAATAAAATCTTCTGATATGTTAAAGAGAAGTGAAAAGTATCAGGATAAATAGTCTGTAAATGCACCTTAAGAATTCATGAGAAACTAACCAAAAACCCACGCTTTACGTGAGTTAGAAATAGTCCTAAGAAATACAAATAATAGGTATTTAAAACTATACTACACATTACATGACCACTGAATATGATTAAATAAGCTGAACTTTAATAAGACAAACCTGATAGCAATGATATGCTATATATCTACACTGTATATGTTTCTATATGATATATATTAGTAGGCAGTTTTATTGTAATTATGTAACTATAATTATATAGCTATATGTTATATGTATTATATCACTATATGTGTCTCTAGTTTTTATTTATAATTAGAATTTGCTCTAAGTCTTTTAATCTTTTGATACATGATTCCTAAATGAAGAAACCAGTGACATTTACTCTTGCTTTCCACTGGAGCAGCATTGGGAATGTAACCTCTTGGGAAGCAGAATTCAAGAAGCATGCTTCCTAACATCTTTCTGTAACAGATGCGCATCATGAGCTTTGTGTTGATCCTTATAAGGTCTTCTGTATTTTTAAATGCTTTTTTCAGTGAAACACAATCTGAACATTAGATTACAAACATGCTTAACAGCTCGTTGGATTATTTTAATTATTTGTGTGAGACTTTAGGAACAGTGCTTAAGAATTTGTTTGGATCTACATTAGAGCAAAACTACCTACATGTGGGTTTAGAGATCCATGAATATTTCATAATGCTGGCATGTTGAAAATTGGCTGGGAAGGCCAAGTGAACCTGCAGGTTTTGAAACAGTAGCAGTGAGAACTGAATGAAATGAATGCAATAGTAAGGAGGAAAGGGGCCATTCAACAACACTTCTTATCCTAAGCATGTCCCTCTGCATGCCACGTGTTCTCTCAAGATGTTGAACAGACGGTTTCTATGGGGTTGCCCCAGTCATCGACAGCTTGGTGAAGGAAGACACCTGAAACTGTGATTGAATCCTTCTGCCTACATCTGCGCTGCCCTCTGGCTCTCAGCATTCCTAGAACTCAACTCTTCCTAGCAATAAATCTCTTCCAGCACACTACGCTGAAAAGTTCACTATTCATACATGCTGTTTCCCTTTTACTGACTAACTTGTATATGTGAAAATGAATAATATTAGTCACAGGAGTTACAAACACAAGTGGTTCCATGTGTGCTTGGAGAGGCAATTCACTTTGGCAAAGGAGGAGCACCGTTCTTTAACTGTACTGGCTCTCTAAGGAAGCCATGCAGATCCTAACTCTCCAGAGGTAGGACCTGATTCCTGTGACGATGTTAGTTTGAAGTTGTGGTTTGTTGATAACCTCTGAAAAAATAGTTGTTTCTAAGGGAGAGTACACAAACCAGTGAGTATAATAACCACAATAGGATCAGTTTGGAAATCCTTACCTGTATCTCCTTTATGTTACATTATCTAGAGATTAATGGGTACACTTTCAGTAGAAAGCCAACTGTTTTACTCTTTTCACTTAAAAAAATTTTTTTTAATTCTTCCAGGAACCATGAGTTCAGGGAAGTGAATAAGAAAACGACTACTTAATCTGCTCCATGGATCCTATTACTAGAGGAATAGTCTCACTGTTTTATCTTGTCTTCCATAAAAGTGAACCAAGACTTAGTTCTAGGGCAAAGTTAAGGGCAAATTGTAGTGTCTTACCTGTGAATGGCTGGATGAATGCAACTTACATGGTCCTCATACAGGGAAATCACAGCTAAAGAAATAGGCTTGTCAGAATCAGGAAAAATAAGACCCTGTTGGGCTTGATTGCTGTCTCACAGTGAAAAGAAATGAGAAAGGCAGCAACACCTTCAAAATCATTGCTTCTTTGGTTGGGTCTCCCACAGCACCTTTATGTCATTAGATCATAAATTACCATGGATCTGCCATCCTGCTCCCCAAAGGCACACATTTATGAGAAAGAGTTCATCTATCCTCCATGAGGGCAGCGGTTTTCTCTCTCTTTTTTATGATTCTGTATAGTATCTAGCATATATTTTACCAGAAACAAATATGCAAGCAAATGAATGAATAGATGAATGATTTTTGGGAAGGAGATGTAGAGAGAGCATTTAATGTCTGTGATACGAGGGGAAAATATCATGATGGAAGTTTGAGGGCATGAAAGGGGAGGCACTTCCAGTCGCTCACTGCAAAAATGAACCAGTTTAAGAAGTCTGTGATATAGTATCCCATCAACTTATCTATTTTTTCAGTGCCATGAACTTACATGTTTTCATGAAAGAGAATATAGAATTTCCTTTATCCTTATCTTCACCTTGTTCTTGTCTATATAAGAATCTAGCCTGGCATAAATTAAGTGCTCTGTCATTGCTTGTTTGAAATGAAACTCTCATCTCTTGATATCCTTGATGTTGCCTTTCTTGATTCTCCACCAAGACTAGGCACACTCATGGAACTGCTCTTACTTCCAATAAAAAGATCTTCCCTAAAACTAAATCCATGTCTGTCACCTCCATTTCTTATCAAACAATAGCCTGGGCTCTCAGATTCATACAGTGTGTTGATCTTTATGTCTTGCTCTGACCTCTCTTTTGTTAATCGAATCCTACATTCCCACGTGAGTGAAGGACGCTTAATTTCCTTATGCTCAAAATTGATGTTTTCATTTTACTCCCCTTTTCTACTTTTCCTTTCTGGTGCCATATTTTTTCCCTCAATGTCTCTTCAACAAGGGTCGAAAGATTAGCTCAGCCATGAAATGGCTATCTGAATGATCCAATCAACTCTAGGTCCCTAACAGTCACCCCCACCTTGGCTTTCACTTCTCCACTGCATGGTTTCTCAGGCCATCAGAAGTGTCTACTTCCTTACCCCCTATCAATATGCTCCTCTTTTAAATCTGCTTTTATGTTGTTGCCAGATATATGCTTATAATTACCCTGACTCTTTACAGTGAGATGTCAGTGAATACTCTTCTCCCATCTAAAACTCTTCAATTATTTGTCCAAGTCTAGATAATTCAACCTACACTTCAACTCCCCAAAGCTGAATGGTAGGATGCTCACACTGACCTCTCACTCGTGCCATTCCTATACATTAAGTCCAGAAAAAAACAGGATTTTGATAACTAGGGAGACCTGAGTTTGAAATTTGCCTCCCATATTTGTAATTTTGAATGACATCACTAATCTCTTTTAACCAGTTTCCTTATTGTAAAATGAAGATTGCACTGTTAACTCTAAAAGTTTAAGATAATAAAATAAGGTGAAGTATGCAAACACATGGGGTTTATTAGGATCACATAAGTTAGTGAGCTTTCTTCAAGACAACGCCCCTTTTTTAACTGTTAAGTTACTAAAGTGTAGGAACACCAACTAATCACAATGATAAGGAAGAAACCAGCTTTTGCTCTGAGAGGATAAGAAGTTAGGATCTGTCACTCACTGGGTATGGTGAACAATTCAGTTAATTGATCAGAGTGGTGGTTATCTCATCAGTAAAACAATTCCTACATCTCAAAACTGTCCTTAGGATTGACTGAGATACCACCTGTAAAAGCATCTAATGTGAAGTCTCTCCTATAAAGAACTAAATAAAGTGTTTTCTTGTTTTTCCTAGAGTTTAGTGTAACAGGTGGATAATGGATTCTCATAGGGAATGATGAATTAGTGATTATTGGTCTAATTGATTGTATTCCTTCATCATTAAAAATGCACCTCTTGGTTCAGTTTATTGGTCTGCTTTAAAAGTGAAAAACGGTTTTCAAATAGGAAAATTTTTTTTTTTAATTTTATGATTTTCTTTACTGAGTTATCTCGTTTCAGAGACTTCTGAAGCATCCTACCCTTTGTGACTATTTCTGAACTATACAATGAAGGTCAGTGCTTAAAACATTAGTCTCTGATTACCATTTCTTTGTCTTGATTGTGTTGCTGGATATGTTTATGTGGGTAAAATTACTTTAAAAAATCAGTTAACCTAAAAAGGATATTTTAGATCCAGTTTCCAAACTCATGGTAACATGTGTCTACCACTGTTTAAAATATGCAAATATTGCATTTAGTTTCAGCCACTGACATTTTGGGTAGTCAGAGTGGATGGGTTTAGTGAATTCTGACATGCAGTACTGGGGAAGGGGGAGTTACTCACCATTCAGCATTTATTTCTACACATATTTAGTTTACCATAGATTAGTGAAATGGCTTCATTACAGGTGTTTAGAGTAAATTAGTAAATTCGTTTGTGCTGAGTCCACACAGATTTGTGATATTTGGCGCCCTGCATCTACATCTGCTTTGAGATTGAGGTGTGAGAGGCTCCCTGTGCCTGAGCTGTCTTTGTGTTATAATTGCATGGGCTTACTCCACTGGGCTATGTATACATTACTGCAATTGAACTAAAATGGGTCTGTTTTTCACCAAGCACAGTTTAGTCATGCATCAATGCTTTTTTAATTAAAAGTGTGTGACAGGTATAATAGTGAAACCCACCAAATAATTTTCTCAAACATTCCATTTCCTCAAAGATAGGTAATCAGAATCTTGTCTTTGTTAGTCAGCGAGAGTATATTTTTTATCTAGATGTTTGATTAAATAGCTAAAAACTTTATGTTAAGCCACTGCATTTTGGCTGTAAGTACTCCACCACAGGTACTTTATGCTCTTCCATCAAAATAAAGCATTTGTTCTTGGCAGAACTAAAATAGGTGACAAGCAATTTGATGAGACTTTTTATTTTTATTTTTAATGTTGATAATGAAGAGATGAGAAGTCAGCAGTGATATGAATAGTGGAATCAATTAGAACATGGTTGTTTCAGCAGAAGAGAAATCACAGTGGAAAGCTTAAACACAAAGAAACCGAGGGAACATCAGGATGCCTGAACTAAGATGCATAAATAACACGACAATATTTCTCTGTTTATACAGAGAAAGACAAACTTCTCTAAATGAATTCTAAACATGAAAATTGGGTGACCAGCAGAGACTGCAGCTTCTTGAATTCTTTGTTTATATCACAGTGCAAATTCCTGTAACTTAAATATAAGGTGGAAAAATCCAGTTTTGCTGAAAATACTAGATCTAGTGCTTCAGTTACTGATGTGATGTTTAGGGCCTTCATGAAAAGGTGATATATTTTCTTTAATGGTCATGTATTTTCAGAATTGCAATGTTTTATATTAGTATTTTGTATTTAAATAATCCATTAACCACCAGTAACAAACACAAAATACATTTAAAGTTGGTGGAATGACGCTTTGGTGTTAATTTCACAAGACCTGAGGCCATGTACTAGAACAAGCTGGTGTTCTCAATAATATTCCAATGATCTCATGAGAAGATGACTCTTATAACATAAGACGTGAACAGAAAGCTTTGGCTATTTCAGTGAAACTTAATTAACTTATTTGCAGTGGTTAGGTGTTAAAAGTTGTCTGAATACTAAAAATATGTAGTACAGTTCTATATAATATTTTCAAGAAATTATTTTTTATATCTCCTATATTACTTTATCATTACAAAGTTGATCACATTGGATTGACTGTTGTGGTCAATGCTTTTAAATGAAACATTCAAAAATATTGATAGAAGAGATTTCTTGTTTTGAATTGCATTCTGAGTCCTTATATAATGGTATTATGTAGATTAAAACACTAAATAGAATTACTATTATTAAATAAAAATATGATACATATTCTCAAAGAAACATACAATTCTGTTTGGGAAACAACAATTTTGCAAAGAATGCCATGTGGAATAATATTATATATAACCCAGCAAAAGGCATCTTGATGTGGTTGGTAAAAAAACTAAAAATTTTAAATTGGAACACTTAATGATTATATGTTCTGTATCTTTACCTACTGTCAGTGATATAGAATATTACAAACTCATTGAACTTTAATTTCTCATTTAGGAATGAGGATGAAATAAAAATTGTAGTCAATCACATAAGATTGTTGAGAAGAGCTAATTAAATTGTGTCTATGACAAGAGTTTTATTACCTGGAAAACTCTTTATCCATAGTTGTTGGTTCATTTTTTCAAAAGAATGTTACTAAGCACCTGAGTGAGTCACACGTAAGCTGAGAATTGAAGAATGAGTGGAGATACTTAAATAAAGGGAGAAGGGTGCATGGAAATAGCAAGCAGAGAATATAACATACAGCAGGTTCTGACCTCCACGTACACAGCTCCAGGGCAAGGAGGCAGATAGGTACTGGCTGTGGAAGTTGTGTTCAGAGTCCTCTTCCCAGAGTAATGCAGGACACTAACCTGTGTGGCTACATGTACAGTGGTTCTTGTGGAACCAGAAAAAGCTTGGCAATTTCCAGAAGTGAAATAATCCCAGTGGAGCTTGGCTTTAGTGAGTTAGTTTGGCAAAAAGCAGCAAATAAAGAGGAAGGTTAGGTGAGGTAATTCAAGCTTGTTATAAGATCGTTTTGAGAATGTTGAGAGTGTTGCACTGTATCCTAAGAGAGAGGGAAGCATACCCAATGGTTTGAAAAAAAGTCAGAGTTGTGTTGTAAAAAGAATAATTTTAACACTTGTTTGGTGAATGGATCTAATGGATCAAGTTTCCAGTTATAAAAAAATTATAGTAGTTTTAGCTCAAAATCGTGGTGCCTTTGGTTCGGGATGTGTTGATGAGGCAAAATACAGGTTGGCAAGAAAAACTGGGGACCTTATAAATAGGATTTGATAGAATAATCATTAGCAGGAATACATTAAGCTATTTCATTACAAATGTTTCTCTATTTCCTATTATATTTCAGTTGTTATGTAACGTTACTTGAAGGAATGACCAGTTAGGCTAAGGTGCCCTAGTCCCTGGTCCCTTATTTGCAAATTATTGTGTAGATTGGTTCTAACTTGTTTAGGGGCTACCTGAAGGATTAACGCAAAAGCACTTGTCTCTCTTTTACCTAACTCAAAACTCATTCAACCTACAGAATGGGAGAACATATTTGCAAATCACATATCTGATAATTGTCCATGATCCAGAATATATAAACAACTCTTACAACTCAACAGCAAAAAATACATATCACAATTAAAAAAACAGGCGACAAACTTGAATAGACATTTCTCCAAAGAAGATATACAAATCTCCAACAAATACATGAAAAGATGCTCAGCGTAATTAAGCATTAGAGAAATGCAAATCAAAACCACAATGAAATACCACTTCACACATACTAGGATAGCTATAAGTAAAAAAATAAAATGAACAGTAGAACTCCTGCACATTGCTAATGGAAATGCCAAATGGTTCAGTCACTGTGGAAAACAAATTGGCAGATCCTCAAAAAATTAAACCTAGAATCACCTTATGGCCCCACAATTCCACTTTATTTATACTCTTGGGTGTTTATACAAAAGAACTGAAAACAGGTACTCAAACATGTACATGCATGTTCAGAGCAATACTATTTACAGTAGGGCAAATATCCATCAATATGTGAATGGATAAATAAATGTGGTACATACATACAATGGAAATTTGTTTGGCTATAAAATAGGATGAAGTACTGATCCATGTTTCAGCATAGATGAATCTCCAAAATATTCTGCTAAATGAAAAAAGTCAGACACAAAAGGTCACATATCATATGATTTCATTTATATTATGTCCAGAATTGATAAATCCATAGAAAGCAGATTTATTGGTTCTAGAGGCTTGAAGAGGGGAGGATTGCTTAATGGGTGAAAGATTTTACTTTAGAATAAGAGAAATGTTTTGAAATTAGATAGAAGTGGTGCATGTACAACATTCTGAAAGTAGCAAATTGTCACTGAATTTTTCACTATTAAATGGCTAATTTTTTGTCATGTGAATTTCACCTCAATATATTTTTAAAAATTAAAAACAGAATAAGGATTGACATTCAGGTATGTGCATACCTGCTTTTCCTTCAGTAATGAACCCAACACCTTTCCCACTCTCTGCAACAGCTCAGAGAGTATTCATAAACTAAGTTATTATTTCTCTTATAGTGTGGTTGTCTGACATACAGCACAAGAAGTAGCTGAGCCTTTCTCCTTATGCATGGGCTGAACATCGGAAAACGTGTTCTACTACAAAGCAGATTGTTGAAACAAATTGTTTAATTTAATTGATAATCTCTATTAAAAGACGATATCATGCAGTGTCTAATATAATAATCTGATTAAAAAATTAATGATGGTTTGGTTTGCTTTTTCAGTTTTAGAGTGAATTTTCACATCTCATTGACAATGTTAGATGATATCTTTCTAGTAGTGTGATTTTTTCTTTCTATCTTGTGAGGTGAAGGTAATCAATTCTATGAAATTTTTTACTTGGTGGCTATTTTCAAAGATGTTACTCTGCTTTATTCAAAACACTGCAAAATCTTGTATGACTTTCTGTCACTATTATGTGAATTTGCTATTGGTGATATATTGGCCTTAAAGTCAATGAGGAACAAATTGATCAGCTTTCTAATAAAATTCAATTTTCAAATATTTATCAAATTAATTACTGTTAATGAATCACTTTAAAATTTTTAAGATATTTTAAGGAGTTGGAGATACAGTGAAGCATAATAAGAACAACAGAAAATGCAAATTTAAAACTAAAATAAACAAATAAAATGTTAAGGAAATTTTTTTCTATTACTTGAATATTAGTTGAGAAACACTGACTAGCCCATAAGAAATATTAAGATTAAAATATTTAAAAATACAGATATTTCCATGAAAAATAAAACCTACCTTGCTTTTCAAATTTATAAAATGTATATAAACAAAATAAATATTGGTTTTTGTTTTCTTCTGAACACGATAAGCCTGCTGGGAACCTCATGATGTGATATCCAAGATTGCTAGTGATTCATGGACCATATTTTGAAAATCACTCCTCTAAATGATGTATATGCTTTAGAGAAAGTCTAGGTTTTATTATTGATACCGTATTTGGGGTTCCTCTAGTTCTTTGTTATGCTATAGTTACAGACATCATGGCTTTCCTACTACATGTAAATGGTTACTTTCTGATTCTGAGTAATTCTGCTTTGTTGTAAGATTCTTGTTGAAAGAGAGTGCAGAGGTCAGAGGTACTTACTCTGGAACATTTCACTGTCCATGCATACCTTGCAAGATTCCCCGTGGCCCCGCTACCTCAAATGTAACGCCGGGAAAGATGCCTAAAGAGAATCTTCATTTGACTTGTCTGCAGTCTAGGAACTAGGTCATATTTACTAAATGAAGGTAAATGTTTTAGCAGAACCATCCTATTTAATGACTGAACAGAACTTTTAGGTCAATTGACCTCCAGCAAATCAATAGCATTGCATTTTCATTCTATAAATATTATTGTGTTTCCCATGTGATGTGCACTGTTGTAAACATTCAGAATAGCAAGTCTGCAACTTGTCAAACACCTAGATGATTTTTCCAAAATCCCTAGAATAAATTGAACTACCATGTTGTCACCTACAAAATCCTTCTCCCTTCTTCTGATTCAATAACGATTTAAATTTGTATTAATTTCTTGTTTATTTTTACAACTATAAATGAAGTTTGGGAGTCAGGCGCAACATTGTCTTGTTCATAGTTGAATCCCCAATATCTAACAGAGTACTGACTCACACAGAATAGATGCTCAAGAACTCTTTATTGAGTAACAAATGACTCAAAGAGTAAAATTGAATCAATTGTGACTTTTGTTCTACTTTACTGCTTAAAGGGAGAGATAAGTTTAGATAATAAAACAAAAGTTAATTTAGAATCTAATAAGGGAACATCAAGATCTTTTATTTTAATCCTTTGGGTCTAACCAACTCCTTGCTTTAATCTCTGTGTGACTTGTTTACTTATTTTGTATGATAATGTACCCAGGGAACTATATATCTTCATGTGTGTGTGTGTGTATGTATGTATGTATATATATATATATATATATACATTTTTTATATATATATAAAATTTTTATATATATATAAAATTCACATTAAGTCAAGTGATGTCCTCATAGTTGTGTTTTGTCTTAAAAAAATTTGAACCCCTTATTAAATTAGCTGTCCAGAAGATGTTTACACTGTATTTGCTTGAATTTATTTAGGGTAAGGAGTGAATCATAATAGTGTCAAAGCAATTGAAAACCCTGAGGCATACAAGAAGTCAAATGGCACTGTGTATACAATAATTTTAATTTTACATCGAACCATGTACTCATGTTTCTAAAATGTAGTAAATTATTTAGCTATTAATCTTTTACTAAACTTTTAGTGCTATTTCTGGTATCCTTCCTAATAAGAAAATAAAGAGTTCAAAAATTGTTTAAATTATTTTCAATTGTTTTCCTATTCTAAGTTAAGATATAGAGCCAAAAGCCCATTTCACTATAGTCAATATCCTATTTATAACCTAATAAGGCAACACTGTGTGTCTTCTATCATGGAAATAATTAGAATTAAACAGGAAGGGCAAACAAAAACATAATTTCTACATAACCGCTATCTCAAGTTTATTTTTGGTTGAGAACTTTTAAAAGAACAAAGCTCAGAAGATGAGAGAATTTAACTCTTGATGAATGTTCATTGAATTAGAATAATGAAGCCAGAAAAGTATGTTTCTGTTCACCCTTGATATACTGCTAACCCCAAGGATATATTTGAGTCTGAAATTAAATCAACTACAATTTGGATAATTTTCAGAATAAAACAGAGATACGGGGAGGGGGTCCTGCCTCCAAGTAGGGTGTAGAAACCTTCAAGAGAGTGTTGCTCATCACCTACCAGGGAGAAAGGGTCAAATAATCTACAGAATTGTTATGTTTTTTGAGGTTGTAACATCACCAGGAGAATTGAACTCCAAAGACTGACGAGCCTTTCTGAGGAGAGATGGGACAAATAGCTCTAATTTTGGCAGAGAAAAGGAGGATATGTAAGGGAGTTAGGACAAAACATCTAATTATTAGTGAAAACTTTTCCATTAAGATCAGGAACAAGACAAGGATGCTTGCTTTCAACATAGTACTGGAGGTACTAGCCAGAAAAATTAGGCAAGAAAAAGAAATAAGAGACTTTCAAAATAGAAAGAAAGAAGTAAAAGTATCTCTCTTCACAGATGACATGATCTTATATATTTAAAAACCCTAAAGATTACACACACAACGCCCAAAAATTAGAGCTAATAAATGAATTCAGCAAAGTTGCATGATACAAAACTCAACACACAAAAATCAGTTGTACTTTACACTGATAATGAATAATACAAGAAGGAAATTAAGAAAACATTTTCCATGTACAAAATCATCAAAAAATACTTAGGAATAAACTTAACAAGGAGGCAAGAGGCAAAAGACTCCTAAAACTAAAAAATGTTGCTTAAAGAAATTAAAGACACCAATAAAAAATAAACCATGACAACTTTGTGTTTTTGGATTAGAAGACAACGTTGTTAGGATGTCAGTACCACACAGAGCAATCTACGCATTCAGTGCAACCCTACTGAAATTCCCGTGTTTTCTCACAGAGATAGAAAACCCATCTTAATAGTCACATGGAATCTCAAGGGAACTCGAATTGCCAAAACAATCTTGAAAAAGAACAAAGATGGAGGTATCACATTTTCTGATTTCAAAACTTACTACAAAACTACAGTGTGTAATCAACACAATAGAGTACTGGCATATTGACAGGTATATAGGCCAATGGGATAGAATAGAGAACCCAGAAATAATCCTCACAAATCATTTTTGACAAGGGTGCCAAAACTACTAATGGGCAAAGGAAATATTAATTCCATTAAGATGACATTCTGGAAAAGGTAAAGTATAGGGACAAGTCAGATTAGTGGTTTTCAAGGACTGAGGGTGGGATTGGGGATTGACCACAAGGGGCTTGAGGGAACTTGGGGGGATGATGGAAGTATTCCATGCCTTGTTGTGCCAGTGGTTACACAACTGTGTACATCTGTCAAAACTCACTGAAATGAACACTGAGACAGGGTAAATTATACCTCAACGAACCTTATTTTTAAAATGTCCACAAAATGAGGGAGAGAAGGAGCTTCTGTGGTGAAGGGATTCTCAAAAAGTATTAGGAGAAAACCTGGAGCTTTGTGAATTACAGGTGAAATGCAGATCCCATGAGACAGGGAAATGATAGTGTGATGGTTAAGAATATAGCTCTGAAGGCCAGACTGCAGACATTTAAATGCTGGTACCTCTGCTCCAAGCAAGTCACTGAATTGCTCTCTGTGAAACGAGATAATGCTAGTGCCTTCTTCACAGGATTGTTATGAGGATTCAGCTAATAAAACGCTTAGATCAGTGCCTGACATACGAGAAGCACAACATAAGTGGTTTAAAAAAATATTATGTACTATAATGAATCATTGTCACAAATATATCCATTAATTTACTGAATAAAATAAGTTATACCAATCAAAGGCAGCCCCAAATATTGGGACTTTTTAAAGTAATGGTTTGTTTTGAGAGTAGGAGGAAACGCGTTTAGTTTCTTCTCCTCTTTTGACAACCAAACGTTTATAAGGACAACAGTGCATGTTTGAGTTACCCAGTCCATTTTGATAATCATTATTACTTATAGATGATGTGGTTTTGACTAAAACAATAAATGGAAATTTGTTCAACCAGTCATTAAGCCAATACTTACTACTCTCTCCAAGGAACTTGGCTTTGTTTGGGAGATACAAAGATGAGTGGGTTCCAGCCCTGCTTTTAATGCATTCATAGTCTAGTAGGGAAGAAAGATAGGTACACAAATAATTACAATACAACGTCTAAGTGCTGGAGGATAAAACATCCCCAGTGAATGAGACCTCTGGGAGGTCCTTGCTAAGATTGAAACAGAAGATAAAAAGCAGCAGTCAGCCTAAAGTTAATGTGTTTAGGTTTGCTGGTTACTGGGCCGTGGGTCAACTCTGATGTCCTCCTCGAGTGACCTCGAGGAAGTTATTTAATTCTTCAAGCCACAGTTTCCTTATTTTGAAACATGGAACATAATAGTGAGTATACCATTGGGTTTCTGTGAGGATTAAATGAAATAATATTTGTGACTTGCTTAGTAAGTAGGTAAGTCTAGCTTTCAGTAAGTGCTTACTGTATTATTATTAGTAGTAGTAATATTAGTACTTAGTTCTACTGTTTAACACATCATGACATTAATGGGCCAAACATCCCTCCTATTTACAAAGCATTTCATGTGATTTTTTTTTCTTTTTTACTACATCCTCAGTAATTATCCAAGTTAGAATGGCAGATTTTATTGTCTTCAATTTACAGATAAGAAAAACAGGAAGAAAGTAAATGCCTTGGTCTATATTAAGATTTAGGGAATTCTCACCAAAGCCTGTTTTCATTTCATTATCTCAAACTGAAAAGATTTTCTTAATTTTTACTACAATGTTATACTTACAAATTTTCCTGGATAAACTGTGCAATGCTGTCTAAAACATACATGTATTCATACACACACGCACACGCACACGCACACACACACACACACACACAATCATAAAACCCCTGTTTATTTTCGACCTATTACATAGCCTATGGTTCTTTAATATAGCTCTTGATTAATTTGAACTTCTTTTATTCTGGCAAAGTTCATTTTTCCAGTTCTTTATATTTTAATTGGGTTTGTTTCACTACATTAAAAAATCTCTGTTAGAAATAACAAGAATAAAAATAGCAAAATAACTTTGAACTATAAACTTGAGACTTATACTCAGTTCCATTTCTAAGGGTATAAAGATAAAAGAAATACATAATAACAACAAAAATATTCTGTTACTGATTTGTCATGTCTTATTTGCCTTTCAAAAAGACCCTTTTATTTATTCTTTTAATAAAGTGTCCATGCTCCTTGACTAATGAGAAAGGAGAGACAAGTATTGTTCAATGCTCCTTCTTAGACACCTGGCAGAGAAGAATGTTGCACACACAAAAAAGCAGCAGGAGGGAGAGTAGGTGAAATATGACATGAGATTAAGTTCTTATATCCTATTAAAATTTATAAGACACAGATTTGAAGAGACATACATACTGTTCATAACAATTCACTGATTTAGTCAACTTAGTTAATTTAATCAAGCTTTTTTTTTTCCTTTGGAAGGCTTCATGTTTCAGCTACCAACTGTTAAAGTTGAACTTGGGATTTCAAATTTTGATTCTTGCATAGACTTTCTGAGGAAAAAAAAAAAGGCAAGGTAGCCTAGAGTAAAAGTAAGCAATATAAGATTAGTAAAATAATTGGTCACTTCGACAAAAATTTTTTGTCAATAAGACAGTGTAGGCAGGGTATACAATTAAGTTATTATCATATTTGAAACCCAGATATTCTGCCACTATAGGAAAAATATTTGTTGGGAGTGGAAAAATGACTCCATGTGCTGTTAATCAATCATCCAGTTAGCTTCCTGCTGATAGTTGTGTAGATTCATTACTGTTGTGAATATTTTACCTGTGAAATCAGGGAGAAAAGATAATTAAACACACATTAACCAGACCTAGGGGTTTGAGCATAGCAATCTATTAATCAATATTGATTGAATATTATAATAAGCATCATGAAGGAGATGGGTTTTAGCTCTGTCTTGAAATATGCATAAGGTGGGGAGGGCAAGAAGACAGTAGGGTGAGAAAAGGATACAAGAGAAATGTCAGCTAAAGAAAAGATGACATTTCCACAATAACCTTATTCACTGTAGAAAATTGTATATCTACTCATTTTTTTCAAAATCAAAGAACTGAATATACATGTCTTTTCTCATTCTATCCAATGTTAATAAATGTGAAACATGCTAATCTATAATCTTGAAGAATCATTTTTAAAAATTGAGTTAATCTTACAATAGCATCAAGGAATAAATAAGTGAATGAATGAATAAAAGAATGTATGTGCTTGGTCATACATTCATTTATTTCAAAATTCTCACCTACATCTCACTTCCCACTTCCATTCCCTTAGTTCACACTTTCATTTATTCAGCCAATATTTCTGTGTACCTATTATGTGCCTGGCTAGGAATATAAGAATTAGTAAAACATGACTTGAATACCTGATTTCAGGAAGCTTATAGTATAATAGTGGAGACAGAAATTAATCAAATGATTCTATAAATAAATGTAGAGTAGTCCTCTCTTATCCTCAGGGGACACATTCCAAGCCCCCCAGTGGATGCTTGAAACCTGGGATAGTACCAATCCCTCTATATGCTATGTTTTTCCTATACATACACACCTATGATAAAATTTATACATTAGGCACAGTAAGACATTAACAATAACTAATAATAGAACAGTTGTATACAATATACTGTACCAAAATTATGTGAATTCAGTATCTCTCTCTCAAAATATCTTATTATATTGTTTAATACTTAATATACTCACCCTTTTGCTTCTTGGGATGATGTGAGATGATAAAATGCCTACGTGATGAGACAAAGTGAGGTGAATGACTTAGATACTGTGACTTAGCATTAAGCTACTATCGACCTTCTGACGATACATCAGAAGAAGGATCACGTGCTTTGGGTAATCCTAGATCATTGATGAATGACGCTGTCCATGGTTGGATGTCAGAAGCAGACAGTGTCAATAGTTGGGCAACCCAGGCAGGTCGGAGCAGGATGGTGCAAAATTTCATCACACTACTTGAAATGGCCCACAATTTGAAACTTATGAGTTGTTTATTTCTGGAATTTTTCATTTAATATTTTCAGACCAATGTTGAGTGTGTGTAACTAAAACTGCAGGAAAAAAAAAAAAACGCAGATAAAGGGTAGCCTACTTGAATTTAGTGCTGGAATAAGTTGTGTATGGTGTTGTCAGAACATATGAAAGGGGGAATTGACCTAGTCAGGGAAGTCAAGACTTCTTTGGGCAACTAACAATTGAATTTCAATCTGAAGGACAGGTAGAGATTAACTAGAAAAGAAAAAGTATTACATATGAAAAGCAAATCATGTGCTAAAGTTTGCAGTAAAAGGACATTGGGCAAAAAGCTCATGCCACCTGTCAAGCAAACGCCAATCCTTGGCAAGGCTCTGCCCCTTCCCCACCCCAATCACAGTGCAGCAGCATCTCAACCCAGGGGCCCTGCCAGGTGTGGAGAAACCTAGTCTGGCTCCAAGATGACCTGAGGCCAGAACAGGGTGGGGTAGGGTATGAACTGCGCATTCAAAGGCTGAAAATGTGTTGCCTTCAGGCCATATAGAATGGAAGGCTTGGGGGCAGTACCTAGGCTTCTGGTGCAGAAACGTGGAGTCCTAATCCAAAATCTTCCAAAGTCCAAGTCTGTAGCAACCCAAACCCCCTGTTACGTGTTCCTCAGGGCCAGTTGTTACTTCTGGCAGTTGCAAGGTGTACAGATACCGTCCCAGGAGACCGTCTGTGACTGTTTCTCAGGACTCCTCCCTGAAGAACAGCCTCAGGTCATCATTCTTCTTGACCCAGCCCTGGGATGGGTGCTAGGTTTTTTGGTTTTTGTTTTCCAGTTAGCTTTGTATTCAGATGCTTAGGATACAGATTGACTTTCTTTTGTAAATGGCTTTTACCTTTTGTAAGGTTCTCTGATAAAACAGAATGAAAACTCTCAATTTATGGATGTTCCTTTACAAAACTCTGATCCTCACTGTTAGGCGGCTTCTTTCTACTATTCTATTATAGAAATAGTGTTTTCTGTGGGGCAAGAAATAGATTGGTGCTACCTGACTTTGCAATCCCCTCATTCTCCACGGGCCGGAATAAACCATTTCACAAAGAGCTACCCTGTGTAGAACCCCCAGTTTTCTAGCTTTCTACGAAGTGATTAGGGACAAATAGGAAAAGCAAACAAACAAGAAAACTAACACTGAAGCCATCTTACTTCTCATGTCTCTGGAGAGAGAAGTGTGGGTAACCTTTATCCAAAGAAATCAAAAGTATGCAACTTAACTACCGAGCTCGTTCACCGGTAGCTAGATTTTTTTTTTTTCACTTACAGCTTTAACCCCTTTCCAAAACAACACTTTTGCCTTAATTCAGCTGTGCTTGCTAATAAATGTAATGCATGCTCTTTTCAGACTTGTACTTCATTGAGCTTGGGCATTTGGTACCCAGCAGTGAAAAAGTATGCTTTCCCAATAGGTAGATTAGGGAAAGCAAGGGAAAGCTTGGTGCCAGGTGAGTTTGGTTATTTCTCTCCTGGGTTATTGCTGGACACGCTCCAGTTCAGCATGACACTCGTCTCTCTCCGATTCAGTCCTGACATCTGTATTTTACTAAAGTAAACATGATCATATCACTCCCATGGTAAACCCTTTCCAACATCCTCCGTGAAGATACCTTGCACTCAGGCACAATATGGATCACACCATGGACAAAACATATCCTGCCTTTAAATTGTCACCCTGTTGGCCCTAGATTGTTCTACTACCAGCCTGGCAATCTAGTCCTCTGCTCAATAGAGGTCAAATGTCATTCTAACATTGAGCAGTTGGTGAATCCTCCCACGGGGAGTCCTCCACCCTGGGCTTGCATCACTTCCTTTGCCTCCTTTGTCCGCAACTCCACTTACATGGCATTCCAGGAGACAGTGAGCACCTTAGAGTCTGGTATGTCCTCTCACTCTTTTGTGTACAAGGACAAGTGTCTGAAAAACCCTGATACTCAATAAATGTTTTTTGCCAAACTGAAGAATCATTTCAATCTTTCAGGCCTCATTCTGATCATTTAGAAGGAATAATTTTGCCTAAATTGTTGATTCAAATCGATTAATTTAAAAACTGATTACTTTAGGAAGTAATATGATTTTTGCCATCATTAATTCACTATTATAATAACTGAATAGGTGTAAACCCTGGTGGAGCCTTTACTTCCTATATTTCCAGACCAGTCATCCCTGCTTAACGTCAGACTCACAAATGTCAAAATGCCTTTACGTGGCTGACTAATACATTTCTCAAATTCAATGTATCCAAAACAGAACTGTTTTAACTTGCTCTTCTGAGCCTCTCACCTTATTAGTACATGACAACTCCATTCTTCAAGCAAAAAACAAAACATAACAAACAAAAATTCTTTCTGTTATCCATGAGTCCTTTTAAAAGTCCCATACACATTATTGAACCCATCAGCAAATCCTATCAACTATACCTCCAAGTATCTACATGGATCCCTATCACGCTCAGCTTTATTATCATCTGGTACACACAATTTTGTCTTTTTCCTCCTCAGTCTCCCACTGTACTTAGCTCTTCGAATATTGAGATTGTAGCCTTTTGATTGTGGCTGTATCTCTATGCCTAGAACAGTACCTGGCACATAACTTAGTAGATATCTTGATTAAATAAGTAAATAAGTGTATTAATAAGAATATAACACACTCCCCCATTTTTTGTGATATGCTTACACAACCAATAGTTTCTTGGCCCCCCTTTTACAGACAGCACTTCCTCAGCATCATTTGTTAAAGCTTATTTCCTGCCTTGGGTTTCATGATAGATTGGTGTGGAGCTGACCTGAACATTTTGATCCTTGGGCAAACCTGGGATTCAGGCAAACTCCTGAGAGGCTAACAGTTGACCAACAGGGGATGGTTGTTGGTGGATAAATGCACCTGCTTCCATTCCATGAACCTTCTAAATCATATTCCTCCTTAGCATCTCAACGTGTCCACTGCATGAGCAAAGCACAGTAGACTATGATGGTAACTTATTGTTGATACAGTCTTGTATTCTTTCTACCCTCTTCCCTGGGATCTCTTTCTAAAATAAATTGTTTGCACTGAAGGCCTTGTCTCAGTTTTGCTTTCTGGACACAAAGCAGGCTAACACAATTTTTCTGTGAAACTAAGTTTCAAAATATTCCCTGGTATATAACAGGCACTTAATACATAGTTTCAGAATAAATGAATTGTAGAATCCATTATAAAGGCAAGAACCCTTATTACACATTTTAGATAAGTCTTATGAGATCAAACTTGTCTTATTTATATCATCTCCTACTGCTTTATTTATAACTGTATATCAAATACCATGAATACAATGTCCCAGGAGTCAATAATCTTTTTAATTAATTACTTTTTCCAAGTTGACTAAAAGGATCATGGAATGTTATAAACAAAGCTTTAGAATACCTTCCATTTTAATAGACAAAAGAGATGAATTACAGTATGAATAATTTCATTAGTGCCTTCTACTAAAACCTACTCCATTGGAAGATTAATGGCATCTTGCAGTTTAACTCTAAAACTCCAGAAGCTCTTTTAGGTTACACTTTAAGTAAGTTCTCTTCCTTCACCAATGTTTATAGTCATTGAATTTCTACAAGCCACTCAATGGGTAAAATGCAAATCAACTAGTAGGAATGAGAGGTAAATGAAGTCATATGTCTTGGCAAAAGTAAGGTAAGGGACCACAGTTAAGAGTGGTTGGTTTACAGTGGCCCTTATTCCACATTTATTTTCTTTTCTTGGCAGTGAAAAGTAAAATCATTATTTCCCAAAGTTTTCTGGCTGGTGGCAGCTGACATGAGGATCTTCATTTCCAAATTCTAGCTGGGTTAAACTAGGCATATACAATAGACATAGAAACATAGGCACAGTGATTAAGTGCACAGAGTAGTCAGTCAAAGTCTCTTCATATAACCCTGCTCTTCCCCTACTCTCTCTTGTCATCAGTTTCTCTTATATGTTCTCCCATAAATCTGTAAAATCTGTGCATAATAAAAGATAATAGGTCAACCTGGATTCAACTTTCTGGAATTCAAATAAATTTGTACAATAGTAGGTGTCTTTTATTGACCTATTGTGAGTGTTTGGGAATGGGAGAGAGAAAGAAGTGATTCTTCTGGATACACAGTGATAATGACTGAAGTCTCAGTTTGAACTCCTCCATGAAAATGTTACTGACATTTTGCTGAATGTTTTACATTTGATTTTTTATTTTGATGACAGCTCTATGACAAACTCTTCTAGTATCTATGAAAATCTTAGCTGTTACCATCTCATAGACTGAGTAAAATCAGGTAAAATGGGTAGGTACAAAAACTGGGCTATAATTGAAGGTGATTACTAAAGAATTTCAGGGCACAGGTATTTCTATAGGCTTCTCTGGGGCTTCTTAAAGCCTCCCTTTGGCCTGTTTGGATTGACTGAGACAGTCAATTTTACATTCTAGAGCTTTTCTAATCCTAGATATTCAGTAAAAGTTTAGAGTTTTTGTTTGTTTGCTTTTATAAGGATTAAAAGAGCAGTGAATGTTAAAGTTATATTTATCTTTAACTGAAGTAGTTCTTAAGTCATGTATGTCTAATGATATTCTTTGAAACTGAATAAAAAGTGAACTAGCACATTTTTCAATAATCTATTAGTCCAATTCTAAACACTGTCCATTAAAGTTATCTTGTCAATTACAAAGATAAAATTAGGTATTCCAAAGGAACCGATAAACTTGTATGATCAGGTGATTTTATTTCATGAAGATTAAGAGATACTCTTTTGTAATGAAAACTTAAATAATAACTTTGATATGTTTAAAAATATTTTATAACATATTGTTAAAACAATAAACTGCATTGCAGAATTCTTTTTTTTTTTTTTAAGAAATAGTTTTTGTTTTATTTCTTTTTTTGGGGGGTGGGGGTAGGTAATTGGGTTTATTTGTTTATTTATTTTTAGAGGGGGTTCTGGGGATTGAACCCAGGACCTCATGCATACCAAGCATGCACTCTACTGCTTGAGCTATACCCTCCCCCTGCAGAACTCTTTTGATTTCAGTACTCTCCCATATATCTTTTGAACAGTCCAATGATCCTTTCAGAAAGCTAGGGCAAATAAATTTATCCCCATCACATGAACTAAAGAATCAAAGGCAGTACTGAGCTTTTAATCAACTTGCTCAAGGCATAGTTTGTAAGTGAGTCTAAGCTGAGACTCAGGTTAACTTTAACTTTTAACTTTACAAAATACAAAAAGAATAAAAGGATAGCTGTTTTTTTAATGGAAGCCTAGCCTTTGTTTCCCATAAAACATTTAAAATAAAAACCAGATCATATTAATAGTTATTATTATAACTTTACAGTCATGAATACTGACAAAATGTAGCACAAACTATTAATTAAATCTTATGGAAATAACATAGGTTGGATTATCCAAGTTAGTAAAAACGAGTGTATTTCCTACCAAGTATTTATTACTATCAATCTAAAAGATCCACTGGAACACTTTAAACTTCTAACTACACGTAGAAATATATGTAGCCATTTTAAATTGTGTAGTTGCAACAGTATACACATTTGAGTATAAAAAGAAGTATAACTTTTTTTTAATACAACCAAAGTTGTCTTCCTATTCCCACTTCGATTAGCAACTGCAAATTCTCCATTTTTAATTCAAGATTACAAAGTCACTGCTAGCATTAGGCTTAGTGTATTCAGATTTTTAATTTAAAAAATTTAATAATATTTTCTTCTCTCTTGTCTTCTTCCTCCTTTCTCCCTATGGACAGTTTAAATTTCTAGAAGCTTACCTATCACTTGCATTGAGCAAAGGGCCATGGCTTTGCACGACTTTCTCTGGCCCCACTGGCTTTGGCTTCCTGGTGCCTGGTCTCTCTTTAGTTGTCTCTCCATCAATAAAATCCTCCATTCTTTGACAGCCTCTGTTCTGTCTGTCTGTATTTACAATATCTTCCAAATTCCTCTTCTAGTTTGCCAGAGCTTCTGAGTCGCAATTATGAATTGAACCCAAGTTGCTTTAGCTTGTGATTTTCCTCTAAACTTAGTTAATCTTGAGAGGGTGACTTCTTCTCAGGCACTCACCTGAGTATCTAAATTATAGTTGTATTCCCTACAATGCTTTGCTTCTTTCACATTGCTCAAGATCTTATTTCTCTTTGGAAAGGAAAATAATTTTTCAGTTGTCACATATTCTGCCCTATCACAAAGCTTATGGTTTGTAATCCATTCCCTCAGTCATATGTTTTCAGTTTTGATCATTAGGAAGTTTCATAAAAGACTTTTTTCTCTTTCAAGTGTAATCAAAAGCTATCACTTTCAAGATAATCCTCCATTCCAGAGTGTGTCTACGCACCTGTAAGGAGAGCACATGAAAAAGTTGTCTCTCTCCAAGGTAGAAGGGAGTGTAGCAGACTGAAAGATGTCCCAAGTGGACAGTGAATGGGGAGAAGAGAGTGTCCTTCAACTAAAGCCCGTGTATATTATTCCCCTTCATATGTTCTCTTTCCTCTTATTGTTTAAAAATTTATTTTATATGTTGATCAGTAGTACAATAATTCTTATGTCCCTCTTTAAAGAAACATTTACTGAACATTTGCAAAGTCCAGATGTTATGCTAGATTTTTTTTAGTTGTGACATAAAGATCACACGGTCTCTGTGTTCAAGGTCCTCACAGTTTTATTAAAGGCAGCCACATAAACCAATAACTAGAGCGTAATAGATCGAAGTCTGTAACGATGAATAGAATAGAGTGTTAACTTAATCTAGAGAATTCCCCCAAAACTTCGTAGAGTTGCTTACTTAGTAGTGCTCAAGAGAAATGAATAGGAATTTCAAAAGTGTATCAGGGTAAAGTGAGAGAAATTATTACAGAGATTGTTGGAAAAAGTTACTACCATATGATTAGAATTTTTGTGTTCTGACAGGAAATTTTTCACCTTATCAAAGGCACACACATTTTACTCTAGCATTAGAAATATCAGAATTAAAAATAAATCAATGAGGAAATTACTCTAGGTTATCCTAAAACACAGTTTTTGATACTTTGCATTTCTCTACTAGGATGAACTGATGAACTGTTTGGCTCTGTTTCACAATTAATCAGTTAATTCAGTCAGATTGACCATCAGATTAATTGACTGGTTCAATCAATTGTATTTATTAGGTCAAGTGGTTAAATACAGATCAAATTATGTGTTTTATTTTAAAGGCAATAACTTCCTAAGTTTTAAGTTATGCCTGTTGATTTCATAAAAACCTTGAAATATTCACATTTTTATGTAGCAGTTTCAATTGAGTTTTTATAATGCTGGAATGTAAGTGAGGGAGGTGTCTTTGATTTCATTTTAATGATGGAAATATTAAGGCATATAGGGTTAAGTAATTTTTGACTATAGTACTAGTAATAAATGACATGTCTAGCCATTGAATCCAAAGGCTGCTGACTCCAAAGCTAGTATTGTTTTTCTCTCATTAATGCAGAGGAATGGAATGTTGTGTGGAGAAAGTTTTAGAGTCATCAATAATTAAAAGATATCCCAATTCATGAGAAATTGTTATTTTTAACCACAGAAACATTTCCTTGCCTTAATGATTAGAGGGGGGATAATATTTCTAGCTTTATAGTTGAGAAAGACTTAAAGCAGATAGATGACCTTGCAAAGTGTTATTGGAAATAAGATATTATCAAAAATATATATCATAAATCATCATCATGAAGCTTCTCTAAAATTAATGAGACAAATACTTATAGGATCTCCTGTGAGCTTCCCTATAATATTAGCTGGGTGATATAGAATTCTAAAGTCCCATATTTTTTCCTATTTAACCAGATGAACATGAGTATTTATTAGAGTACCTACAACATAATTGGTACCATTGGAGATTTAAAAAAATGAAAGATGAATTTTCTCTGTCAAAAATGTTTTCTTTCCTTCTTTCTTTCCTTCCTTCCTTCCTCCTTCCTTTCCACTAGCATTCATTGAATGCCTAGTCTATGATGGGTACTGTTGCATAAATATGAATAGTAAACCAGGTCTAAAATATGGTCTAGCTCGTGACAAAATTCAGTCTAGTGATAGAGATAGAATTCTCATTTATTAAAGAATGAGATAATTGCATTCTGACCTGTGAGTTTCTAAGTAGAATTGTACAGTCCCATAGAGTATGGAAACTAACTGATCAGTTTAATTTATTAATTGAATTTGAGCAGAACTCACAACTCAGACCTCTTTGGATGAGTGAGAGAGGTAAGCCTGGTGAGAACTGTGATGCATTGGAGATCACAGGTCCTGTCCAGCCATGTTCCTCACCCTCCTGTGTTGTAGGATATTTCTCGGCAGAAATTCAAGCTCAGCACTGTCAAATGATCAACTTTTCGAGGAATCTGAAAATTAAAGTTATTCTGTGAAATCTTTCAATTTTTACAGATGAGGAATAAATTAGACTTTTGGTAAAGATCGTGTTGGTAAAAGAAAATAATCATAGCCATCAGTTTGCAAACTTTTTTTGTTTTTTTCGTAAGTTTAGGAATTGTAACATGTGATCACATTTGCTAACCAGACCATTTATAACAAGTTTGATCATAATTGAACTTGTTTCTGGACCTTGGAAAAGTGCTAAACAATAAATTGAGAAGTAAAACAATAAAAAGAAGAGAAGAATGGAGGAGAGGAAAAGGAGTTAAGGAAGGAAGGAAAAAATAGAAAAGAGAGAGGAGGAAAGGAAAAGAAATCCCTTTGTTCACAGTCTATGTGATGGCTACATTTTCACCCTCAAATGTGATAAAAGAGGAAAAAAGTGTATGTTAATTTTTAAAGGAATCAATTAAAGAAATACTCTCAACCTGCATTTTCTTATGAGTGGTTAACAGATGTTTCCCCAAGTTACTGAGTTTACTTAAGTGTCAGAGGCTGGACATTTGTATATAAAATCTCTCCTTAGTCAAAAAGAAGCAAATTAGAGGAATCTCTTACCAGTGTAAATATTTCAGACGGTAATAAGCTCCATAATGCTGTGGCATAAAATGCTTGGCTAGATCACATTAACTTGTTCTCTCTCATTTCAGCAACAGTAGAATTTTCTCTTTTGAGTTTGAAATAACAAATCACACTTAGCGCAGAAATTCTCTAAATGTTGGAATCTTTTTAAACTCTGCCTCTTTAGCATGTGAACCTCATTCCTAAGTAGTTAAAAGACAAAACGATTAACTTTGTTTTTCACTTCCTTTGAGTCATGACTTGACTTTCAAAACATTTTGGTCAAGCAGACTCAAAGTCTCCTCGCAGAAGAAACATTGAGGAATCGTGTACTTTTCTCGCTTTACAATTCCCCTTCAGGGCAGGCCACATCCAAGTGACCCTGGCTTTTGACGAACCTTAGCTGAACAAAATGTAACAAGGCTGTCTGTTTTGAGCAGAATTTTCTATTCTGACAGATACAGCTTAGGAGCATTTGATGTCTGCTTGCTGGTCATAGATAATGGTGCATCTTGGGACCATTGTCATTCCTGTCAATAAGAAGGCCTGGGGGGACATGCAACAAAGCTACCTTTTGATTCACCGTTTTTCCTTCCTTCCCAAGACATTTGTAAGCCTGTGGTCAGCTAGGTCATTTTATTTTATCCTGATGTGCCTTGATAATAGCATGATGTCTACAAAAAATTTGACAGGCCATCGATGTCTGTTTCTCTGACTCCTATGTTGTTTTTCAGTCCTTCTCAATGTCACACATATTTTGAAAGCTACTGATTATGTTGGTTGGGATGTATTTGACAAGACATCTATTCTTTGATAAAATTAAACTCATGAGGGTTGATCTTGGAATTTAGGGTAATTTTTTGAGCAACACAAGAGACTCTGTCATTCTTTTGCTGGCACTCAAGAGATGTCTGAAAAATTGTCAACTCTTTTTAATTCAGATAAACAATGTTTTTTAGTATGAGTTTAGAAGCCTGGAACAAGAAGAAACTGGTAAGGACAGGAAAGAAACTGATAAGAGGAAAAGAGTACAAAGTTATGACTGTGTCACATTAAAGTGGGATACACTCTCCTATTTATTTAATTAATAAATTCTGGTACAATTATGGATAATGTTATATGCAGGTTGTCTATACATTAAAGGGAAATTTACATATAGGTGATTCTTAGTGAAGAGACTGGTCATTGTTTTCTATTCTTAAAAACCAGTTGGAGGTATATGTTAAGAAATTTGTGTGTGCTTATGTGTGTGTGTGTATACACATATATGTATATATATATGTGAGTATATATATATTTAAACAAGAAGTACATATACATGCATATACATATGCAAATACACATATGTAATGAAATATATGTTGTGGAGTATATGTTATGAAATAAAGAAAAATATCATGGCATATACTGTGACTATCAAAGGGAATATGCAAATGTCATGGTGGCATGTTTTCAAAGATAATATTGTATCATTAGGTTTTAGAAGGGTTTTCATATCTTGTTTCTGGTCAGGTTCTCTGTGTGTCATTCTCTCCACTTTATAGATAAGGAAACAAAGGTTTGCAAAACTTTGTGAGTTTCCCATTGACACTTAAAAATTGACAGTCTGAGAAATAAAACCAAGTACTTTCCATCCGCGTCAAGATTTTTTCCATCACAACACAATAATGTATGCAAAGTTCTTGGCACATAGTAAAAGCTCAATAAATATCAGCTAGCATTACCAGAATTATTTAGTAGATGTTGAGAAATTTCTGTAGCTCACTGAATTCTTTTATATCTCCTTTTAGGAAAGATATAAAATGTCTTTTCTTCTTAAATAGAGTGAGAAGAATATTTATTCATATACAAAACCTCAGTTTTTAGCACAATCACATCACAGTATTTTACCATTAATAGTTAACTAACTTTAAAAAATCAAATCTAAATAAGTATTAAGTTGGAAGTAAATATTTGCTTAGGTTTCTGATGGAGGAACAATACTTTATTGATAATGAATTCAAATGCTAGTGATTCTTTATATGGTATCATGGCTCTTGAATAATACCCAGAAAATTAGACCTGGAGGTTAAATATATATTTTAAATTAGCATCAAAGGGAATTTCATGTATCTCTTTTCCCATAAAGACATGAGACACTTTTTGTCTAATTCCTTATGCTGCTGAACTTCTGAAATCATCATTTTCTACAGAAGGGTCCCCTTGTGCCTTTGATCTATAGGTCTATACCTGTAGGAGAAAGATCTACAGGAAAAGAATCACTAGAATGAAGTAGACAGACTCTGGTCAAGGAATAGGTCATAACCCCACAAGCCAGCATGGCAAAAATCTTGTAATACATGAGACACATAGAATCCTCAGAATATCACTTTGTTGGTGGGACAAAATTAGCCATGGACCAAAGGCTTCTCTGTGTCTGCCCTAAAAACTTCAGATGAGGTCTCAAAAGTCTCCAGCTTAGTCCAAGAACTTAACTGGGTGACTCATTCCTCCCCATCACTTCTGAAGACTGTGCAGGGATCTGCAAACGGAGAAAACTTTCCCATGTGGACCCCCCTTCACAGCTCATAGATGTGACTCCCTCCCTGTCTGCTGTCATTTGCAGATAATTTCCACCCTCTCTGTCATGAGATATTGTTGGTTAAATGGTTAAAGATGTCTCCTAGCTTTGACAAAGTCAAGCTTTCATTTCTCTTTCTTGTTCTTCTTGTTTCTGGATGAGTTTTGAAAAAAGAAAGGGAAGGAAAAGGCATTTCTAACATATTGAGATGCATTTTTCTTCCTGATCCTACTTTGTCTCTGCATTCCACACTATAATTCAATTTAGAGTTAGATATTTTTACTTGTATAGTGGAAGATGATATCAGGGTATTTTTACACTCTTGGGATCTAAGATGATCTGGATTTCTTCAAATCATCACCTACTCTATTTCTAGTTTTTCTTTGAAGTAATCACTCTAATAGTCAGGGCTTATTGTGCATTTGTAGTATTCCAGACAATCATCTATGGACTTAACAGATATTAACTCTTATGTTATTAGGAGGTGAATAATATTGCCCCAACTCAATTGATAAAATTAAAAAAAAAAACTGAGACAAAGAAAGCTTAAGTAACTTGCACAAGATAATACAGTTTGTAAATAATGACACTATAATTTGAACCCAGGTAGATGGACTATGCATCTTTTAACTACTATTCTATACAATATAGCGGAAATGGAAAGTAAGATACAGTCACCTACACACACACACACACACACACATATGCACAGAGTGCAATTTTCAATATGTTTTCTTTTTTTTTTTTTCCTTTTGGACATCCCCTTCAGAAATAAAAATTAGAATTTATAGGAAACTTTGGGAAAAAATAAACACATAATTTGGAGTCAATTACATTCATATACATACTAGTCTTGACTCTTAAGAATGTAGGAGTCTGGGGACTTTAATGGAACACTGAGGAGAGAAGCTTCTGCCCAGCAATAAATTTGCTGATGGCAGAAGGACAACCTGCCAGCTCCCCAGGTAATCTAGTTATCTCAGTCGATTAGACTAGAATATGGTCCTGATGTTTCCAGCAGAGGATTCTTTCTTTCTTTCCTTCTTTCTTCCTTCCTTTCCTTCCCTTTCCTTCCCTTTCCTTCCCTTACTTCCCTTTCCTTCCCTTACTTCCCTTTCCTTCCCTTACTTTCCTTTCCTTTCCTTTCCTTTCCTTTCCTTTCCTTTCCTTTCCTTTCCTTTCCTTTCTTTTCTTTTCTTTTCTTTTCTTTTCTTTTCTTTTCTTTTCTTTTCTTTTCTTTTCTTTTCTTTTCTTTTCTTTTCTTTTCTTTTCTTTTCCTTTTTTTTCCTTCTGTAGAGCTTGATTGAGCTTCCAGCTAATGCTGAGAATAAATTAATAAAAGAGGTGCCGTCTCTGGCCTTATGAAGGCGCGCAGTGAGAGAAGGTGGATAACCAAGAAGCACACGCTTGATCATATAATTACTGAAGTGGTGCATCCTACAAAGAAAAAGTAGAGGCATGATGGGAGCGTAAAGCACATTAGCTAACCCAGTCTTTTCTTTTTTTTTTTTTTTCCTATTGTTGAAATATAGTTGACTTAGAATATTAGATATTGTGTTGGTTTCAGGTATACAGCATAGTGACTCAAATTTTTTTATGCACCTTACAAAGTTATCACAGTATTATTGATTATATTTTCTGTGTTGTACATTACATCCCTGTGACTTTTTAATTTTATAACTGATCCTGAAAAAGAGCAGGACCCTGGTCCCCCGCCCCCAGTCCCTGCCTCTTGTTTACAGGAAAGCTGAAGTCTCCCAGGCGTCTCTGAGTCACAGAAGAGCAGGCCCAAGCAGCTGACTAGGACAAGCCTGCAGGCCCTGGGGGATGGCAATCTCTCACCACCTATCTCAATGATTAACTGAGATTATTTCATTTCCCTTTAAAACTTTCATGACTGAACAAAATCTTTGGAGACAGTTTTTTGCAGGGGATGCTGGGTCCACTAGATTGCAGGCATTCTGATTAAAAGCAACTTACCTTTTTGTTACCAAAGCTGTTGCCTCAGGATCATACCCCTGTCCCTCCCTCAAATAGAAACCAATTATTCTTATCTAAGTCTCAGGAAGCAGCTGCAGAGAAGAAACAAGAACTGGTTAGAACAGAGTCCAAGATGGTGGAGGATTTGACCTCCAGTGGACCTTGAGCCTCCTTATACATAGCGCCTTGTAATGTATTAGCTGCTAAGTGACACGCCCACCAGCGCCTTGACAGTTGATTGCCAGGACAACAACCAGAAAAGCACATACAAGGACTAAAAGCCTCGAACAAGGACTGATTGGCTCCTTCACACCCAGAAGGAGGACATGATGGCAGAAACCTCCCATAAAGGTCCACGTGGCCTGACTGGGCCAGGACTGTCCCTACCGCCCATCTTCGCTGAAGCTCCCCAGTGGAGCCCCTCTTCCTCGTTGAGTGCTTTTCTTCCCTTCTCCCTGCTCGAGCACTTTCCTTTCATTTCCCCTTCTGAGCAATAAAGCAGCTGTTCACTTTGTCCCTCTGCCTCTGCTGTGCAAATTCTTTCACAATCCTATGGCAAGAACCCACATTTCGATGGGCTTCCTAATTTAGGGGTCCCTCCATCTGCTAACAGTCCTTTGTACATCTTAATCCTTTTCACCTATTTTGCCCATCATTCCATACCCCACCTCTGGCAACCACTAATTTGTTCTCTGTGTCTGTTTTGTTATATTTTTTCATGTGTTTGTTTTTTTAGATTCTACATATCAGTGAAAACACACAGTATTTGTCTTTCTCTGTCTGACTTATTTCACTTTGCTTAGTAACACTCCAGGGTATATATTGTTATAAATGGCAAGCTTTTATTCTTTTTTATGGCTGAGTAGTTTTCTGTTGTTTGTGTGTGTGTGTGTGTGTGTGTGTGTGTGTGTGTGTGTGTGTGTATATAATCACATCTTCTTTATCCATTCGTCTGTTGATGGGCACTTAGTTTGCTTCTATATCTTGGCTATTATAAATTATACAGCATGTATCTTTTCAAATTAGTGTTTTTGTTTTCTTTGGATAAATACCCAGACATGGAATTGATGGATCAAATGGTAGTTCTATTTTTAATTTTTTGAGGAAACTCCACACTGTTTTTTTCTGTAGTGGCTGCACCAGTTTACATTCCCGCCAACAGTGCATAAGGGTTTCCTTTTCTCCACATTCTCATCGACACTTGTTATTTGTTTTCTTTTGCATGGTAGTCTATTGCAACATAGGTGTGAGATGGTATCTCATTGTGTCTTTGATTTTCATTTCCCTCATAATTAATGATTTCGAGCATTTTTTTTCATGAAGCCTTGAGAAAGCAACATTTAAACCAAAAAAAATGAAGGAAGAGAAGAAAACTCTCCTTTTGTGGGTCTGTGAAAAATTTCTGGATCTATACAGTATAGTCAAGTAACGCTTTCAAAAAGGCTTTATTCCTTTAACACAGAGTTTCAGGAAAAAATATTCAAATGAATTAGCAGTATAGTGTAATTTACGAAAGCTTTTATATACTTTAGAAAAGTGACTTACTCTCTCTGAGATTCAGTTGCCTCATCTGTAATTGGTTTTAATAAAATTTCTCACTCATGTTTGTTGAGAGGGTGAAATAAGATACCTTTCACAGAGAACAAGACAGTGCCAGCCACATAGCAGGAATGTATAATTGTTTATTTTTTGCCCCATTAAAAAAAATATCAATCATTTCTTTAGCTAACATAAGGGCTTGTCATCTCAGTCAACAGTCAAGCAAATGAGCTATTATCTACACCCAAACCACCAGAATAGCAGCCCTGTTACACAAGTCCCCATTTTCCCAGTAACACTGGCCCTCCTTCTTTATGCACTACTTGTTTCCCTTGTGCTATCAGGGTTGTTATTTTCGCTCCTCTTTAAAGGACAATAGAAGAGAGTGGAAAACTTAGGAAGGAATAATCAATTGAAATAAAGAAGATCTGGAAATCAGGGAATGCAAACTAGCCCTAGTTTTTTGAATTCTTGCAGTACCATGAGTCTCAGGACAGGCATAGCTGATTTCACAGCTTTCCTCATCAATTTAGGATTTCCCTTTGGAGCCTTAAGCCCTGGTATGTCATTCAGGTTGGCCTGGTTTCCTTGGAACAGAGGATCTGGTTGCCGTATATATTTCTAAGCCTACTCACATCTTCTAACCCAGGCACACTCTGTGCTTATCTCCTTTATTTCCTAGTTCTTTCTTCCTCATACTCTGTGACCTCACACTGTATTTACCACAACTCTTATTATTGACCCTGTGTGCCAGTGCTTTACAAGGGTTGTGCTTGTCTTTTGCAAGGTAATCGTTATCTAATGGATGAATCCAAGTTGATAGGTTAATATGAGTAGAGTGAAGGTTAGGTCAGCTACATCTTTTAGCAGTAGACTTCTGCTTAGTTTGTTCCTATAAAATATTGCTAGATTCTGAGTTCAATAAAAATGGAATGCTTTTATCTATATCTGCATCTATATTGGTATTGGTATCTTTTTTTTTCATCTATTAATATATATAGTCTTTTATTGCTAGTATTTTTCATTTTATCTGTTAGGCCCATCCATGTTATCTTTGGATAAGTCTGGAATATAAATATGATTAAGCAAAAAGAAGTGTAAAAGATCATACATTTGTTCAAAATTGTATACGAAACCATCTTGATGCCCACATTAGACTAGGCATTTGGGAAATAGTTGCAACTTTTTCTAATATCAGTCATCTCCTTTGTGTTACCTCTGATGCTGGTTCTTATTAATTCTTACTGATTATTTAAAAAGATTTCTGTCTACAATTTCATCTAAACTTTAGTCTCTAACATCATCTCTTAGGGCTTTTTCTTATATACAATAGGCTAAGGTTTCTCAACAGTTTAGCATATGCAAACCGTTTAATGGATGTTTGGCAGAAAAAAAATATATCACCAATTTTATCCAAATTAAAAAAAAGTTTATCATGATGTAAACTTATCAAAATAAAGCATGGTGCTCTATCATAGTCTTATTATAAATAGTATTAATTATTAAATATCAGGAGAAAAATTACTTGGTTTTTGGTCTTTCACAAAGGTCTCTACATCTGGCTTGTTGACAGCTTGGGCCATTTGTCAGTGTCCACATCTGGTTGGTTTCTTTTATCACTCAGTGTTTTTTATTCAACAAGACAACTGTAACTCATACCTCTGGTAACTAATCAACTAAGGCAACAAAAATATTTATTGAATATCTATTATTTACTTAGAAACAATCTCTATATACTTGAATAATTAGGTCCATAGGATGTAGCAGACAAAATTTCTGACCCTAGGAAAATGTCTAAGTTAGAGGAAAGACAGACAATAAATTATGTATGTAAGAATAAGTATATTATTTAGTCCATTAGAAAGTGATCAGTGCTAGGAAATAGTAGACCAGAGTTAAGAGGGATAACAAGTGCTTCATGAAGCATGTAGAGATGGGAGTTGTAAGGCAGTCCTCAGAGAGAAGGTGAGACAAAAGCAAAGCGTTGAAGGAGGTGAGGGAAGAGACAAGTGATATGTCTGGAGTGAGAGTGTTCTAAGCACGGGGAACAGCTTGAGTAAAGGCATTGGACCTGGCAAGACCAAAAATAGTGGGGCTATATTAGAGTGAGAATGGAGAAAATAATAGTAGACATTTTGATAAAGAATGGAGTTCTCACAAAAAACTACTTTCAATGTAATAATAAATACTAAATCAAGAGGCATATCATTCTCATTTTCAAGATTTGGTGATGAAACACAACACAATGATAAAAATCACAATTAACATGTAATTGACCTGAAAATGCCTGTATTGAGAGATGTTGTAATCTTTCAACTAAATTTTTGTCAAATTGAACTGGACAGTGTAATACTTTTTGTATAAGGACAACATTTGAGAGCAGTAAAGACTATAAGAAAAAAAGAATGAGCTCAATATAGTAGTTAGTTCTATTTAGTACTGGACTACATCTCTTCATATTCAGTGATACCATGTTTCTAATACATAACTAATTATTTTCAGTGTGTGAAGGATATCATTAAGTGATGATAAAGATTAAAAAAAGAGAAGTGGTTGTCATTTGTACCATAGAGTCTTAAGTTATACTGACAGCTCAACCCAAGCTAAAAACAACTCATACTATATCCAGAAAATAAGCACTGTATACTACTCAAGGCATGCAGTATAACTTTTTGAGCTTTTTTCTTGAAATCAATGATAGCAAGTATTTTTTTCTGCCATTTTCAGTTCCATGAAAGGACTTTTTTTGTCTCGTTCCTGATGCACAGCTTTTCTCTCAAAATAACGTACTTCAGGGTGAAAAATAAAGATACTTCCTGCTTAAAGAAGTATATGTAATTGTGCAATATTGTGTTTTCAAAATTCTATCCAACATGAAATCAGGATTTGTTAGGTACATTATGGAATCAAATTGATCTGTGCAAATAAAATGATGCAGGAATCGACATTCAGGTATAAACTCTTCTATTGACTTAACTGGCCCTTTCTTGTCACACATGTCCTTCAGTGATCCATGAGACCTAATCCCAATGCACTTTTTGAAATCCACGTGACAGCTAAGAAAATTGCCTTATTCTAAATGAAATATCCATTTTCCAGTCGCATGATTTTTTAGTGAGGAACAAAGCAAAGACCTTCTTCCTGAGGCTTCCATGTCACCTGCACATTTTCATGCACTGATCTTCAGTGTTCTCCTCCAGCTGTAAAGCAAGGTGTCTGCTGGTACACATCTATGTAATTGCTCCTTTATACTATGTTCCATTGAAATGTTACATTACCTACTCAAAGGGGCATATGATAGGGAAAATTTTCCAGTGTCTCACTCTGTTTTCTCTCTTGGGATAACTTTGTCTTTAACTTTTTTTGCTACTTTATGAGAGGTCACTGTGCTCTGTTTAAAAAAAAAAAAAAAAGTGAAAGCATGGAAGGCTTCCTGCCCATGTTTCATAGCAGACAAGGCAGTGACTTTTAGAGACTTGTGGGCTGATGGTCCACTAAAATCTGATTTTTCCAATATATGTCATCATAATTCTTATCTTTCATTTTCCATTCCAAGTTGTTGAGAAATGCATCAGACTTTTAAGTTTGTTGTCTGGTACCTAACAGATATCTATCATTTACTGACACCAGTATTCTATTCATGGTATGCTCTCTTGTATTTACTACTTTCTGCCCCTCTTTTAGGTCTCAGTTCTCCATTTTGAATCATTGATCCATTTCGCTTAATTGGTGATGCAAAATAGCACAATTAAAAAAAAACAAATTAACAATAATATGGAAAAGACTTGAAAATACTCAGTTAAAAGAAATTGAACCCTATTCACTAAATGTTGGTTGAAAGCATAACCTTTGCAGAATATGACAACCATTAAAATATAAATATTAAGAACTACTGAAATTTCTGCAGAAAATGTATTTGTGCCATTCTACGTATTTCACTGAATTTTTAAATTGCCAAGAAATTTTTGCATCACTTGAGAGTTCCCTAGGAATTACCATAGAAAATACTACAAATTTTGAGAAGAACATTCTGTGCCTTTGTTGAACTAGGCCCTTCTGCATTGCTGAAGAATAGCTCTATATTTTTTGCTGATATTGTGATTGCAATTTGAAATGCCTCTCTTCCTCTCCTCTTCTCTCTCTTTTCTGATAATTAGAATTCCTCATAATCTTAAAGGCCCAGTTCAAATGCCACTTTCTCCATGATTTCTTCTTTGTCTTGCTTGTTTCTTACAAGCAAGAATAAATTTTTTCCTTGTATGTGTTCCCACAGCAAATAGTTAGCTTTTCTCTTACAGCACTTACCACATTTTGTACATTTCTTTCTTTCACCTTTAGGGTAATAAAAATCAATTTTTCAGTGTTATAGTTAATTACTTGTAGAGCAAGAACCAGACCGCAGCTTTGTTAACTCTCAGTCTAGTCGTCTATCTACTATACTATACAAAGCTACCTCTTAAATCTCCATCAAGTGGAAGTTCCATTTTTATGATTTTCATTTCTTATTCTTTTACTTACATTTTATGTGTTTCTGTTCCAGTGTCCCCTCAGATCTTACTTTACTGACGGAAGTGATAGTGTTTATTATTGTATTTTGTGAAGACCTTAACCAATCTCAACTCCCCAGGCAATAAAGTGTGTCTAAACGATGTTGAAGAAAAAGGAGGATGGAGTGCGAAGTGGAGGAAGGAAGAAAGGGAGTGAATGAGGGGGAGTGAGCAAGGTACCAACCATAGAGCAAACACTAATGTCATCTCTTATGAAGAAAACAACATCTCAAAAATAAACAGAGGTTTCATACTCCTGCCTTTGTCTTGGGGGTAGAGAGGACGTGATTTTCAACAAATCCGTAGTGCAAGTGTTATTTGTCACCGATTGGCTTCCTACTCCCATCAGTGGGAATGAGAGAAAAGTATTTGGCAGGGAGGGCGATGTTAGCAAACAGTTCTCAAGTGACTGAGACAAACGGTTGCTTCCAATCAGAGTCTTCTGAACATCACTCAAACAGCATCTTGCAGAACAGTAGCTTATATTCCTTATACTGTGCTTTTATTGCCCTCTCTCAAATTTTCCAGTTGTCTGTGTTTTCCTATTTATTCCAAATATGAAACTCAGGATTTGTCCCCTCACAACTGTGATTGCATTTGTTGTGTTTAGGTTTATTTTCTTCACTTGTAAATCTCTGTTAGATTTTCGGCTCATCAAAGGAAGTTTCTAATTCATTTCAAAGTAGCCAGGGGGCAAGGCAGTTGCTCGGTTCTTCACACATGGCGCTATTAACCCCAAAGAGCTGGCTGAAAACTCAGCACTATGCCATGTGCTTTGAACAATGCAAAACTTTAGAGGACTACCATCTTTGAAAATTATATCTACTCTGGAGTTTACTTTGAACTGACAGTGTTTATCTTCTGCATTTGCAGAAATAAACAGAAAAAAACTTTAAATACTAACAGTTGCATTTGATTCTTGATATTCCTTGGCAACTAATCACAACTCCTCTGCAAGACTCTACCCATGACATGTAAATATTTGACAAGAAGCTAAAATATAGCTATCTGAGCCTCTTATGTATTTAATGATCCCAGAATAGAGAGCCAGAAAGTAGACTGAGAATAAAATATCAATGCAGAAAAAAAGCAATGGATAATGAAGTTCACCAACCAATATGGTAACACTCTTTTAATGGCCTGCTGTGTGTGCCGCTAATGGGAAAATTCTGTATCCATGGTTCCTGCTCATATTATCTACTGTAAAGTTGGGAAAAATGCAAGTTTTACTCGGGCTTTGCAGCCAAAGGAAATGAAACAAATAACATATAACCTTCCTGATCTCTTATTACTTTTTTTCTACAGAACACTTCTACTTTTGATTTTATAGTGCTAAATTAGTTTGAAAACCAATGAAGAGGACTTTTGTAGACTCAAAGGAGCTTGCATTAGAAAGGGCTTAGAAAGCATCTTGAAAAGTGCAAGTTACAAACTAAGACCTCTCCGGTTAATTCCAAATCAAATGTGTGCTGTTCAGCTAACAGACTGTTATTTAAAAAAAAAAAAAGTCCACACCCTTAAGTTGGTCTTGGGAGTTACCCAAATCCCCTCATCCTCCTGTCATGCATCTGACTTGAATCTCTTAGATGCATTATCTGCATGTCTTTATTATGTATTAGGAGGGAAACCAAGACTTAGAGTACACAATTAGTATGCCCCAAAACAAACCAGATAGCTAGTAAGCAGTAGCACTGAGCTTATAACTTAAAGTTCTTGGTTCTCAACTTAGAGCTTTTAGTGTATTCTGAAGTCTTGAATGTCATGGAGTAAAGTATTGTGTCATATGGCACAATGATTATGTGTAATTGGATTTCTTTCTGAAAGTATTGAAGCTCTCAGAGGACGTGTTGTGCATATGGGTGGAGAGGTTCTCAGAGAGTGGTGAAGCTAAAGTCCCAGAGTGCACACAGGGCTGCAGCTTGTCTCTCAAGTCAAAGGGATTAGTAAGACATGACTACACCTTCCAGCTATTGTTCTCTTACTACTAGAAGTGCCAGTGAACCACAGAGAGGGTGAGCACTTCCAGTCATATCCACCTACCAATTATCTGGAGAAATATGCAAGATACTAGGATAGACACTGGTAATGTGTTTACTTTTTTGATGGGAGGGATTACCAGCACCCCAAGAAAACCTAGGGATACAAAAGGAATACACAGACTGCCATTTCATGAATATGAGGGACAACATAAATGACAAAGTAACTCAAGATCCATTTCAGAGAAACACAGTTGGTGGAAACTGAGACTTTCTTTGTCCCACGGGTTTCGTTTTGATGCTTTAAACTAACAAAGTCAAATTTTAAAAGGCTGCTTCCTTTAGCATAACATGTAGGTTAACCAGAGAAATCCCTAACTCATCATACATTCTGGTTTGGTGGAAGCAGCTTTTGAAAAGAGACTCACACTATTGAAATGCTCTGTTCATCTAAATCTGGTTTGTGGTGTTAACAATTTCTCCTTTGGATTTAAGTATCATTGGGCTTTTTTGGCATCAAGAAATGTTTAAAAGCATAAATTGAAATTAAAGATAAGATGCTTAGTAATCTGCTGTATGTGCCAGGCTAACAGTGGACTGTCAAGGCCAATTGTTTCCTTGCAGTTGATTCATTGACAGGAGGAGTCAGCATAGACACAGAAGAATCAAAACTTTGAAATCCTTAGACCCAAAATATTTCGCCACTGAACACAAGGATTTATATTTCTGGGTGTCATTTTCTTCCCCCTTATCATCACCAGCTAGTGTTTATTTACCTCCTTCTTAGAAGTTTATGCCACTGTTTGCTTAATGGTGTGTATATGCTTTTCTAATAAGTGTATTATCACTTTGTGTAATTATTATGTGTGATTAATCCTGCATGCTCTGGAAAACTGTTAGGTTTTTATTTAACCAGAGGGAATGTCTTTAAGACTTTGTGTTATTTACATATAATGCAAGATGACAAGAGCTCCTGTGAATGGAGCAGAGTATGAAAAGTTTGTATTTAAAAGTCTATGCTGAAGTAGCTAGGAAAAGGGCATTATTTTCTCCTTTTGTGACCATCCTTCTGGTATCTGGTAAGTGCAGAAGAATTTTAAGTACACAAAAATATTTTGGAAAGCAGAGTATTTTATGACAGGATAAATTGCAAAATATAATATTGTTTCTAATAGTAAAACATGTATGAGAGTTATCAAAAGTTTTTATGACATAAATCTTGGTGCATGGATACCAGTTCAAAGACTATGTTAGATAGATAGATACAGGTAAATAGATAGATGATATAAATAATAGATAGATAGATAGATAGATAGATAGATAGATAGATAGATAGATAGATAGATAGATGTATGTTAGATATAAAGATACATGAGACAAACCGGGAGAGAAGACTGTAATATATCTATATAAGATAAATAATAAATTATTATTTTGATAAAAGAGGAATTCCCCCCACCTCAGATTTTCAGCTTATGACTTGCAATATTGTCTCTCTTGGTAGGCATTTGGACTTAACAAAGAGAAATGCCACTTGCCAGACTTCTGTCCAAAATTAGATGGACAAAGGAGCCACACAGATGGAGAACAAAATTAAAATATCAGCCTTTATCTTAACCAAGATTATGAATCTTACAGTCAGTCATAGGCTATGTGGTAAAACTGAGACCTCACTCCACAAGGACAATCTTCAGCTTAGGGGATGGCAGGGAGTAAACAAGAGTACACATCTCAGATCCAAAGTGAGAAAGGAAGAGAAGAGCTTACCCTCCACGTACCCAGTTTCTTACCTCAGATGGACCAATCAGATGTCTCACTGCTTCTCCAGTAGGAAATACTGACTTAAGTTCTCTTTCAGAACCACTTTTCAATCTCTGAATTTAAGGCAATTCTTCTCCAACCTTTCTTGCACTTAAAGTCATCATTACACAGTATCTTTATTCTTGTTTAAACTTTATTTTATCAGTTGATTTTTTATGCTGATATCTTTCACTGTTTATATTTATTTTGATTCACATATTTCACTTTAATAAGTTTATAAATTCTTCTAGTCACTCCCGCTGTTTAGAATTGCATTTTAAAAAAACTTTATTTAAACCCTTCTTTAAAAAGTTGGTTTTTTTTTTTTGGTTCAACAGTAATAAAATTAAATTTAATAAATATAATCAGAACATATACAGCACAGAAATTACAAAACCATGCATGTTGTTTATGAAGTGTACATTTGGGAATGAAACTGGGAATTACAGTTTTACATCTAGCCCCGCCCCTGTAACAAAAGAAAACTTTTGGGAATAAAATAATGATCCCATATTAAATGCTAATAGATACACCAAATGAACATTCCTCCACCAATATTGAAAGTTTTTAATGTCACAAATTTGTTCACTTCCTTTTTAACTTCTCTAAAACAGGTCAGATTGATGGCAATGCTACTCACAGAGGATAATGCATAGTTAAATTGTTTCTATGTTTTGTTTTAACAGTACTCAGAGTAGAGAAACTAGTCTTACTTAGCTTCCCTTTCCAACAGCTCTGTTCCGGGAAGAAATTTTAAAACAATTTCAGCAAGCTAAGGATATTTATTTTTCTTTTTTATCAAAAAGGAAGCAAGTTATGTTGTGTGTTCAAAAAGTGTTTTCAATTCTTCATTAGCAGCAATTCTAATAATTTATGTTGTAGAGTTGTGGTTTAGTTTATATTATTGTTTAGTGAAATAAGTGGATTCTGGACCCATGGATTTCCTATGAACAGATCTTCTTCAGATAAAAAAAAATTAAGATAGTCTGCAAAATTTACATGGTGTTCCATGATAAATTTGGCAGATGTATAATAACAGTATCACCATCTACCTCTTTAAATCACTTAAATTTTGGAACACGTCATTACAGTTTGTTGAAAGCCTCCAACTTCTCACTTTTGTTTTTGTATCTTTGACTTTTTGTACCATTGAAAAAAATACTGCTTTTCGTTTTTGCATAAGCAATAGGATTATTGAAAATGACAAATATATCAGACAAATAAACAAGTATGACTGTTTTGTTCACATCTGGTTCACAGTTGGAATCAAACTGGTTTCTTACCTGCCAAAACCATCATGAGATCTTAGTGCATATGTTCTTGGTAGATACTTTAACTTCAATAAACTTAATAGTCCAGCTTGCACTTACACTTTTTTATAGTCATTTTCTGTTTAACCACTTCATGAAGAATAATATCAAATTTAACCCATTAGCCTTTACATAATTTATAATTTTACTACATCACAAACACGCTTTTTAGTTAAAATAGCCTTATTTTGGTACACACTCCTTAATTAGTTGGTAGTTATTGGTAACTACTCCAGGATGTTTTCCTGCCACTGCAGCTGCACCATTAGAATATGTGTGTACACAAAATTTAACTTCCCAACTGCATTTGTTGGCAATGCAAGAAGTCATAGTTTTATATAGTGCAGAGGTAGTTGTGTTTGTTAGAAATTAAGTGAAGGAGAGAAAGAGAGAAATCTTCCATTATAAAATCGTCAAACTTATATTTTCCATATATTGAAAGAAATGCCATTTAACAATATTTGTGCATCAATTTAGCTACAATGAGAAATACTTTGCTAGGATTATTTATTTTTCTAACTAATCCTCAGTACCTGAATATGTTCACAGATGGTGTATCATTGGAAAGTGGTTCTTGAATTACCTTTTATTTCAGCAATCACTGAACACTTCCAAGCAAACATATTTGCTGCAGTATTTCACTAAGGTCTTTGCAATGTTATTTGTTTTTCTCAGTCTTAGCAACCTGAAGTGCGACTTTATAAGAAGCCAACCGTGCAGTCGTGTTTAAATGTAAAATATTGAATATCTGCTTCTGTTAACTTTTTAGTTTAATAATCTGTCTTTCAGATAATTCAAATAGGTTTTGAATTTAATTCTTTGTGCTTTTATGTTAATGTCATTTAAGTTTTGAAAGTTTAATTGCCTCATTAGCTATTACATTTCCAAAAATAATACAATGTTTTTTCAGCATCTGACCATCAATTATGTAAATATATGAGAGGTCATACTTTTAAGTAAAACTGGTATGAACTCATTTGATCTCCATTTCTTCAGAATCATTTCTATTGTTATCATTTGGTTTATTTCTGCTGCTGCATTCACAAAGTTGAAGCTGGTTTCACCATATACAAATTAGGGTTGAAAATGAATAAAGCAACGTTTACTTCACTTATGTAACTAATAATATTATACTATAAATTTTTTAAAGGCTTGATGAAAATTTTAAATAATTATATCAATTAAAAGTTATAGTAAATGGACTCTGTTGATTATAGTTATATGGCAACCTATACTTAACAATGTCGTATGTTGCATAATGTCTCTACTGTGCTCGCACATTTAACTCACCGCACAACTTTGGTAACACCCACACTCCTTTATGCTGTGTTTAACAGCAGGACTCCACTGATCCCTCACTTGGGTGATCAAGCCAGTATAAAATTTCTAAATCTTTATTCTAACTTGTACGCTTATGTCCTTGTAGACCGGTAGCAAACCGTGGCCTGGCACTCTCAGGGACCATTGATCTCTGAGAGGCAGTGCTGTTGGAGGAAATTTCAGACAGATGTAGAAGTGCCAGGGGGTTTCAGCTGGTCCTCCCTCTGCTCACACAGCATGCTGCTCTTCTTTCTGCGGATCAAGGGTGGTCACAGACCTATCACCAGATGCTCGACTGGATTTCAGAATCACTTTAGATCACTGACGGCTACATGCTTCCCATTCCCTCACTTTTGGAACAGCTGTGTCCATCATAATCACTCTGTCCCCATCTCCCTATTATGTGGTACAGGCATGGGGACAGCCACTTCTCTTTTCAGTTAACAGGACTCCAGATCACTAGGACCTACTACTGGGAAGCCCCAGTCTCATGCAGAGCTGATGCAGATCCTCAGACCCCAAAGTCTATTTCCTTGGGCACTACATTTTATAGATAGTGATCCATCCATTGATATTCACTTATTCTACTCATTACAATCTATCCTCACCCTGGTCTTTTTCTTCTCTATGATCTTCATATTTTATTTCTTTATAGGCAAATTTTCTATTTTGTATTTTCCTCCTTTTTTCAAAGTTTTTTTTTGGAAGGGACTTCATTATTGTTTTATTTCCTCCCTTCATTCCTTCCTTTTTCTTACATCACTTGCAGTCACCTAAATAAGATGTTTTCCCCACGACCTCCAGAGACTGGCTAATATAGCCATGTAGGAATGTTCTCATATTTTTATGTATCTGCTTCCTGTTGTCTTACCTTGATCTTGTAACCATCTCATTATTTTCAGCAGTTCTAAGGCAATATGTAACAGCCTCAAATTCCCTTTCATTTTGGATTCTTCAACCTGACCTAACATGACTGTCTACATTTTATTTTTATCATTGTTCTGTTCAAATCAGATTAGTGTGAATTTCTTTGGACAAAGGACAAATCCCTTTCTTTTTAAGATATCTCTTTTGTAACCTTTTGCTTTTGCCTGAAACAGTTTTGTTGTTTTTGTTGTTGTTTAGACATTACACAGAGATTTCCTTACTCTTGTTTTGTCTATTATGAGATATAGTGCACACATATAAAAGTGCATAAAGCATGCTTTTCAAGTGTTAAAAGTAATTATGAAGTAGACACCCGTGTAATCACCAACCAAATCAAAGAATAGAACATTTCCAGCACCTCTAAGGTCCCCCATTAGTTCTTTCATGTTCATACCCTGGTCTTTACACCCTTATGAATAACCAAAATTGTATGGTAATCATTTTCTCAACTTCTTTCTTTATAGTGTTAATATGCTTATTACTATTGATTAGTTTCTTCCCATTTAGATCTTAAAGTATATGGAAATACATTATGTGAATTTCTAGTGTTTTGTTTCTTTGTTAAACACATGTTTTTACAATTGTAGTATGCAGATCTAGTTTGTCCTTCTTCCTTACTGTATACTAATGCCACTTAAAGGAGTTGGTTCTCAAGTAATCAGTCCACAATGAATTTAAATTGTACACACAATGATGTGAATCTGTGTAGTTTCTTCATTGAGAAAATCTTGCTAAAACAAACAAAATCTAGCATGCTTTGAGAAGTAGTTGATTTTTTTTATTCTGGTACAAGTGCATTATCCCTTTATATAACGATATCAAGCATATCTTGTTCCAGTGGCGGCAGTGGACCACATTTTAAATATAACTGCTATATAGCATTCCAGAGATTAACATGCCATATTTTATTTTTCCATTCTACTATTGATTGAAAATTACATTGTTTCCAGTTTGGAGCTGTTAGAAAGATATAAAAGTTTCCAGCTACTTCTCTAGTGTATAATCAAAAATAGACTCACAGTTTCCTCAAGTATACTGAATGTGATAAAATATTTTCAAAAGCAATTGGGTGAATTTTTAAGTCTGGCAGAAGTATATGGATATTCTAATTGCTTCATATCAACAAAAAGGACTTGGTAAAGTCAAAATTTTTAAATGTTTGCCCATCTGGTGGGTATACAGTAGACTCTTATTGTGGTTTTAATTGGCATTTCTATATTATTGAGGAACAAAAGTTCTTAATTTTATCATGGTTGGGTTTATTACTACTTTTTTTATTGCTTAGTGTTTTCTATTTTTAGTTAAAAGAATACTTTTCTACCCAAAGGAAGAAGATATTTTTCTACACTGTCTTCAAAAAGTTAATCGTTTTACATTTCATCTTTAAGCTTAGACCCCCCCTCAAGATGATTTTTGTGCAAAGTAGGTGTTTAATTTCCTTTTTTTCCATATGTTCTCCTCTCTTTCTATAGTTACACCTGTGTTATAAGTTGAGCATCAGTGGATACAAGAATGTGTTTCTGGGCTCTCTTCTCTTTCTTTGCTCTATTTTTCTGTCCCTGTGTCAATATTGTAATTACTATAGATTCAGAATCATTCTTGCTATATGGTAAGTAGTATTTTCCTAGGGATTTGTACATTTGTCTAAATGTTCAACTTTAACTGCCTAAAGTTGTGGAGACTTTGGATACGGCTCCAGTCCTCTGAAGAGGGTTGATCTTCATTTTCCTTGCTGTATGTCAAGTCCTAGTTCAGACCGTTTTCAGTCTACCCCACGAATGCATGTTTCGAAGATGAGTCAGAAACATGGACAGTATTTAAACACAGAAGCATCAAGTCCTTTCTCTCTTTTTGGATCTCATTCTCTCCTTTCTAAGATTCCATCCTGTCTGGCATAGCTCTTCCTTTTTCCACCCAGAACAATGAAAGGAGGTCTACTGGAGTTTTGTGCGTCACTGCAGCTGCCCTTGGTATAAAGCCCTTGAAGCAGGAAAACTACCTGGCCAGAAACTTCCTTTAGATGTTGAGTGCTCTTCAAAATTGCCTGCTCTACTTTTCAGATCCCCACATTTTCCCCAGATATTACAATTGTTATCTGTGAGATGTTGGAAGGAAATCAGTTTTCCATACAGAAAACAGAACTCCTTCTTGCTGTTTCTTAAAGGTCAGCAAATGCCCTTTAAGTTCTCTTTTTCTCCTATGTTTTGACCATCTTATCTCTTTGATATTTTATTTTAAATGTTTTTTTTTAACCTTTCCTCTGTGGAAGGGTCACTGGCCCAAGTAAACATTTTCACTGGATGGGTAAGTCCTCAGGTGATTTTCAGAGTACCTTGGTTCCCTGAATTTGTTAAAAACCCTTTGTCTTTAAATCACCTGGACTAGGCAGATAGTAAGACTCATGGAATTCTAGGCTTTGTTCTTTCTGGTATATACAGTATAACTCCCCAGTAAGAGGAACCTGGAAATCCAGTTATCTGAAATGGGCGTTATATTATAGAGACGTTAATGTAATTATTAGGATGATCTCCTGTGACAGATGAGAGCACCTTTGAGCATAGATGAGTATCAAATCCACTCAAGTCCCAACTGCCATGTGGTGCCACCTGGTGGTGCTTGTTAGCTTCAATTTAAATACTCATAGAGATTTGGTTCCATGGTTTCTTGGAGTTTATAGAACAGTGTCAGCAATTCTATGCTCCTTCCGGTTCACTGCCTGTATTTCTAGGTCTAAACAGGAGAGACTTGGGTAGGAGAACACCAGGCTGACCTCGCCTCCTGTCGGTTACTGAGGCTGGTCTGCCTGTTTTTTCCCTGCCCTCACTGTCCATCTGCCCCTCTACTTCCCATCCCAGAATTTAAAAACTTGATCTCTAGGTTGAGAACTGGAGCTGGGCTGAGAACAGTAGGTTATCATCAATCTTTTTATGTCAAAAAATTTATTGTAGTAAACTTAATTATTTGGGGTTTTATTTTATAGTCCCAAATCTTGACTCCAAACCTGTATGATCAGTTTCCTAGAAATGCTAATGTAACTGCAATGTCTCCTCAAGCAAATATTTCTTTTTAAAAATATAAACAAAGTTGACTCATCTAAAGTTTACTTTTCCAGAATGACTCAGCACTTTTCTTTCCATTAATTCTCCAAGCATAAAACCAGTTAAGTCTAAATTTTAGTTATACACTTCTACTTACTCTCAAGAAAGTTGTTTTCTACTGATTGCTTTTTGGACTTCTTCAGAAAACAAAACAGTCATCACAAATGCCCTCTTTTGGCTCGATAATTCTCCTATCACGTCCTCCTCTTATCCTTTAAGTCACTTAGAAGATTTGTAGATTATCTAGTTTTCTCTCTTTTATTAACTTTTTCTTTTATTGTTTACTCTTCTCCAACTTTCTTTTTTCTTTTTTTTTTTCAACTTTTATTTTCAAATATGAGCAAAAGGATACCACACATGTATTTAGAAGCCAATAAGAAAAATTCTGGCCTCTGCAATTCTAAACACCTGTGCTTTTCTTGCTGTTATTACCTGAAATTTCGACTACTCCACCCTCCTCCACCTCCTCCACTTCTCCTGCCTTATGTGTAGCAAGCTATCAGTGCCCTGTCTTCCTTTTCTTCACCACATTATCATTAATGATTTTAACTATTAGAATATCTTTAAAATATGCGCACTCCCCTCAAACCTAGTAACTTGGTTAATTTTTCTTACCAACGTGCACCACTTGCTTCTGTTGGTTAAAGGCAATTGTATCCTCTCAACATGTGGGAGAGACCTGATGAATGCAAAAGGCATGCCAACTTGACCCTCATCTGTGAAACTCCGAGTATACCTCTACAGAATAGATACATGAACATTGTATTAGGACATTATTTTATATAAAATATTCATAAATATTTTCTATATGTAGCATATTTAAGAAATAATAAATATATTGTCATTTTCCAAGTTAAACTGGTAGCAAAACTGCAGTGTTAAGCTTAAGTGATTTCTTTTTGATATTGTTTATTTATTCCTGTAAAACAAATCCCTCCAAAATTTAGTGTCTTAAACAATAGTGATTTATGATTTCTCAGGATCGTGTAGGTTGGCTGGCTGATTCTTCAGCTCGTCTCAGCTGGGCCCCTGCATACTTGTCTGTTTAGTTGGAGACTAGAAGAGTCACATTCTATTTGTCAATGCAGGTTACATGGCAGCTTACAGGATGATAGACACATAGACTCCACCTGTTGATAGCAGGAAAAGCAACCAACAGTATCATATTTGGAAGAGGTGAAATTGATTGGGAAATATTATAATGATCCACCACCAATATATATGCTCAAATACTCATACACTTAGTTTGAAATACTTTCAACTTTGCCTATGCACGGGTCAACCTACTTTGAAAGCAAAACTACTCAATCCACCAATATCATGCTAACCCCAACTGATGCGTCAGTGGCACAATGCTTCTTGTAGAACTAGAGTTATCTGTTTTGTGCTCAAAAAATGCACATGGTGGCAATTTCTTCTGTGAAGACTTGGGAGAGTTACTATTAATCATTATAACTGAATACAGATCCTTTCTCAGTGTGACTCATAAATATCTTTGAGTTTTAAAGCTCTTTATAATAACATTAATTTAATCTGTAAAATGGCATTGCTTGCAATAAATTCCATTTACAAATCTGAATAGGCAATGAAGAGAAAGTGGTAGTGTCGCTGCAAATTTTTAATGGACACTGAAAAACAATGCAGCAATGGAAAACATGAAAATGTCTTCTTGCTTCTAAAAGACCCAGCAAAGCTGTGACACTAATGAAGACGGAGCTTGCCTAGATAGATTTGCCTAAATGCCATTTACTGCCAAAGAGATGGTTATCTGACTAAAAATCTATTATTGATTATTCAATTTAGTGTTCATATATTTAAATTTTATTCAGGTTGGAGTGATGTTAAAATTTAGGTTTCCCATCTTTGCATGCTACTGTTGTGGTTGACAACAAAAATGTTAAAATAAAATCATCTTCAGAGTATAAAATGGCCATTGGAAGGCTAATTTCCATTTTGTGGTTTATGGCTTCTTCTTAATATCTGATAATGCAATTATGCTTCAACGAAGAATGAATCTTCTCTTTGTAAAATAAGACATGCCCAGAATACTGATGATTTAAATAAAATAATATCACAGCTTTAAAAAGGGTCTTCAATTAGAGATGGGTTTTGCCATGTAAATGTCTATTATTCAAAGCTAGAGATCTCATCTACTGTCTTCTCCAGGAAGAAATGTATAAGAATAGGGATTTGGTTTCAAATTGTTTAGTGATAGTATTGTTAAAATTGAATATGCTCTTTTCTCCCTTTCTTGCTATATTTTACATTATAACACAAAGAAATTATTTTTCTGGAATAAAGAATCATCTTAAAACTACTCAACACAATTTGAATCTTTCCTGAAATTTGATCTATATATTTCCTGGCAGTATAGCCTTACCAACCTTCATACTGAACTTCTCTGCTGGATTTATAACTTGAAGGGGATATCTGATATGAAACTACTATATGTACTTTCCCTTTTAAATTTCAATTGTCAGGTCATGTTATCTAGTTTATACTACTCTGAATTATATTCAGTACTTTCCCATTCTTTGCTAACACAACATCTCATAAAATCACATAGGGTAACATAATATGGCAGCTGATTTTAAGAGATCACTTATTATATTTGAAATCCAACTAATGTTCCAATTTAATGGCAATAGATGATTAGAGAAGAAATGACAGCCTCATTTCAGAGATATTTTTATTCCAATGTATTTTTAATGCTCTCATGTCTTTTATTATTTTGACAGGTTTTCAGAAACAGTTTCAGAAGCCCTTGTTTTGGGCCTGATTTTTATGAAGAGAGACAGGGACATATTTTAAAATTTTAAGAGCACACTATTTTAATATATGATTCTGTTCCATGAAAAATTTCCTAAATAGGTAATTTGAATATTTACATTATTGAGCAAACTTTCAAGTTAAAACACCTGCAAAATAACTAGAAGACAAATTACTTCCACTCAGTACTCTTTCAGATGTTTTCCTTAGTGGTATGCAACCTGGACCAGCTCAGAACTCAAGCAATAATTATTTTGTAAAAGATCTGATGGAGCACTGGCATTTACTGAGAAGCAGTTATGATATGTAAGCACATAATAATATCTTTGAGATTTAAAAGCAGAAGACTGAAACCAAGTAAAAGATGCATGAGCAATATTGAATGTTGATTTTTTGAGGTAAAAAATTCTTCTTCCTGGACATTTTAAGTGCCTTAGAAGATATTACACCTAAATAAACCATACTTTTATGGAACACCTTGGTACTTTTCATGAAGTAGTATTTTGTATATTGTAAAATGCAGTAAACAAATTGCATTCACACATATTGTATCACTTGATCCTCACAAACATCTTTTGCATTTATTTCTTCCTTTAATCAATAAAAAACATGGCGTTCTTCAAGATGAATTGTCTTAGTCATCCCACAGAGTTAAGTGGCAAAATCAGGTAGCCCAGACCCTCCCAGTGATGAGGTCAAGCTGCTGCTTTACTACAGATGACAGGTGGACCTGTGCTGGTCTGACCTTCTTCTCATAGTGGATTTCTCCTGGACTCATGATTAGCCAAAACCTTAAGAGGTTTTTGTTTTGTTTTGTTTTGTTTTTTCAGATTGCTTGTTTGATTTGGTTTGCTTTAAATGTTTATCACTGTAAAGCACTTTTGTTTACATTTTGTGAGTAGGTTTCTGAGCCTTGTACTGTAGTAAAATTTTAAATACTGAAAATATACAAAAGTCATGAACCTCTTGTTGCTGGTGAATTTGGGAGAAGGCAGATCCTATAGGGCAAAAGATCCATCAAAAACAATACAGGAGTAGAGGGAGGGTATAGCTCAGTGATAGAGCACATGCCTAGCACGCAGAAGCTCCTGGGCTCAATCCCCAGCACCTCCATTAAAAAATAAATAAACAAACAAATAAACATAATTACCTCTCCCCCCAAAAAACAATACAGGACTAAAATATCACCTGCTATTTATATAAAAGCCTCTGAGGAGCTCAAAGCACTTTACAAATCTAATTTGAGTTAATTTCAGTGAGGAGGTACCTACGGAGGAAACTGAAAATGATCTCTGACTTCATTAACAATTTCTACTACACTGAAGAGGAGAGGCTGTGCCTACTACTCAGGTATCACAAGTCTGTGACACAACTACGGCTGGTGGAACACACCAGAAGACTGGGGATGTGGTAGAGAAAGGAGATGGGAAGTGAGGAGGACTGGAAAGTACATCTAGCCCCTGAAACTTCTAAAAGGAAAACAAAACAAAACAAAACACCCCATCACTCTCTCCTAACATCACTAGGGCCTTGCAAGAGCCGGCTCCACCAAGGCCACAAGTGTGAGATTCATGCTTCTTTTCCTCCATGTCTGTCACATCATGTTTAATGTTTAAATGTATTTAATCATTGTAATTGATCGCTTTCCAGTTTTGCTCACTTTATCAGAAAATTAACACTTCACTAGTTTTAGGAGAACTATCAACCAGACACCTATAGTTTTAGGAGAACAGATGCCAATTTTACAAAGGCTTATCTTTTTTAGTTTTTCTTTTCAAACTTAATTGTATGACTAGTAATAAACATAGTAGCTATCTTTTCAAGAGCACCTGTACAGAGACAGCCACCCTTAAATTCTGCTTTTTACTCTTTATGTCATTTACCCTGCATTGCAAACTTACAACTATTATTATATACATATGATGAAATATTACTTAACCTGAAAAAGGAGGAAATCCTGCCACGTGTGACAACATGGATGAATCTGGGGGATATCGTGCTAAATGAAATAAGCCAGTCACAGAAGGACAGATACTGCATGATTCTACTTATATGAGGTGTCTAAAGCAGTCAAACTCGTGAAAACAAAGAATAAAATTGTAGTTTTCAGTGGCTAGGGGGAGGGGGAAATAGAGATTTACTAATCAAAGGGTATAAAATTTCAGTTATCACAGACAAGTGAGTTCTAGAGATCTGCTCTACAACATGGTGCCTATAACACTTAAAACTCTGTTAAGAGGGTAGATCTCATGTGAAGTGTTCTTACCACAGTAAAATAAAAATACAGTACATAATACATAGCTAGAGAAAAAACAAAAGAGGAGGGTGGAGAGAGAGAGAGACAGATTTTAGGGAATTGGCTTGTGTGACTGTGGGGCCAGCAAGTCCTGAATCCGCAGTGTAGGATGACTGACAGGAAAGTCACTTAAGATTTAAATCCTAAATCTATAGATCAAGACATCAGGCTAGAAACTCAGGAAAGGATGTCTCTATTAGAGTCTTGAAATAGAAATCTTTGGGAAAATCTCAGTTTTTGTTCTTCAGATCATCGGCTGATTGGATGATGTCCACCCACTTGATTGCAAGTAATCTTTGCTTAAAGACAAAGGTGAATCATATCTATAAAATACCTTCACAGCATCAGCTAGATAGAATTTGACCAAACAACTACGCACTATTTCCCTGCCAAGTTGACACATAAAATTAACCATCACAAAACCTAAAACCCCAAACTGCATGCTAAACAGCTGCGTGGCAATAACTTCAATATCAGAAGTTTTGAGAGTTCAATATCTTACCCATAATTGTGGAGTATAGGCTGTTGGCATTCCAATTACCTATTTACATCAATGCATTTTTTATTTATGTATAAATGTGTGTTGGATGTGTGTACACATATAGCTTATATCTGCATGTACTAACTGATTTAGACTCAGACCACTAGCTGCCAATCAGAATTAATAAAAAATTTTTGAAAAATTTTCTTTTTCTAATTCTAACACATTTTAAATCAAACAAATTGTGGTTGAGATAAATTTCATTAATTAGTAATTTATACTATTTTAGTGATTAATACTATATAAATTATTATGTCAAATAATTCTATAAATTAAACTTCTCTCTATATATGTATTCTTAAGGTTTTTTTGTTTTGTTTTTGTTTGCTTGTTTTACATATGTGCCATATAAACGTTTTATTGACTGGTATGTGCCCTCCTAGGTTAATACGTAGAACCACAAATTAGACTTGATATTCACTGTGTGTGGTATTACATTATCTCAGACATTATGTCCCTTTCAAAACTACAGCAGAGATGCATAAAACAGTAGTCTAATGGTGTTAGTGGTGTTCACTTGTATTTGGTCATGCATACCTATTTGAATTTTGCTCTGTACTAGTAATGTGCATTTAACTTTCTACGTTGAGTAAAACTTAATTTTGATTATCTCCTGAAATTGACTAAATTCTAAATGTCTCGTAAATAAGATCACTACAGCTTGTGTTTGTGCCTCGAGGGATAAAATACCCTTTAATATATATTTTTTTAAACTCTGCTTATGTAGACTTACCTACAAGCTTATATTTCTATGTAATTTTGATTTCTCAAAAATATGTTTTTCCCCAAAACAAAGATTTGTTGAAATTTGATTTTCAGATCACATTTTGTTCAGCTGCTTCATAAATAAATGTCCCTGTGTAATCTGTACAGAAGATTTTGGATTGGATTAATTCCTTAGTAATGAAATTTGGTGATATTCCAACTATAGTTGATACTCTACTTAATTTATTACAATAACTACTTTAATTCCCTGAGAAATGTGTTAATATTTTTATTAAAACTGAGAGAAAAATCTTAGAAGCTGTCAATAATCAGAAAGACATTTGCTACTATAAGTGATTTCTATGATAATTACAAAAATGTGGACCTTAAAATATTATGTAAATTTTATTAAGTGATAAAGTCACACAGGTTTTGAGAAATTACACCACAGTTGCTCATTAACAGGTCTACATTAGTGTAAATCTCTTTAAAGATTTATTTTCTCATTGTTTTGAAGAACAGTAACTTTACTGATGTATTAATGACCTAATTGTGACTAGCCAATCCCATTTTCATTTGAAGGATTGTTCCCTTGATTCATTCAATAAATACTGCATGTGGGAAAAAGATATTTGAATTGATGGGCAAAAATTGTAGTCACCACGTGCAGATTTATGGGTTGAGGGAATAATGTGATTATGCAAAGAAAAATGAAATGATGCTTATGGGCCCTTGAAGAACAACACAGGGTATTTGTATCTGGTATGTCATGGGTGTAGAAGGTAGCAGGAAGAGTACTTTATGAAATTCTCATTGTCTTGTAAGGGCCTAAGAGTCAGAGTCCTGAAACTCTGTGTGTTGTGCCTTAAGGGGAATATTTTCTATTGTCAGTGACAGAATAAGATGCACTGTTGAGGCAGCAGAATCTTTCTTCTGTGATTCTCCACATTCATGTTTCTATCCAATTTTAGTCCCCCAGTAATTTGATTTTCATAGGATTATATCATTCTGTAAATCATTGTCCAGGGATTCAGAAGCCAAATATTAGTCCTGTCTGACAATTTCTGAGACAGATAATCATCAAAATAATTTGAGTTGAATATCCGAACCTGAAAAAAATTATCCAAAACTTAATGCATAATGTTGGAATTAAAATTGTCTCAATAACACGAGATTCGATCATCTTATAAAAGAATATATAAATTGAGCGTAACACAATAAAGATAAATAAACTGGAGTATTAAATAAATATATATAATATTTAAGTGTATATATTATCATATAAATATATAATATATAAGCATATTATATATAAAATATATAAATATATGTGTTTATCATAATATATATTAAATATATATAAATTATAAATATTTAATTGAACATATTATATATAATATTATAATTGAGGGTAAATAATACATATTTAGGATGAAAGAAAAATAAGATTATCTCTGTGTGATTCTGCAGTAGGCCTTTCCCCCTCTTAGCTAGATATTTTTTGTCTCTGCTGTGAAAGTACACAACACAAAGACTAACTATCATACTAACAGCACTGTAGATATGAAAAATGGGTTCAATTTTACATTCATTAGCTAATCAACAACAATTACAATTGCAATTAGTGACGTGCCAACTTCACTAAACTCCATTGCTTAGGCTGTCTTGGAATATACTGACTGAAAGTGGGTTGTCTCTTCACAGTTTATTGGACTTCATCAAAATATGCTGATATGACCAAATTTATCTGAGTTAACTGTAAAAATTGGTTAATAGTGAACTGTTCATTCTGAAATGTGGGTTTGTATTTATTTCTGAAAACTAGGGATGGTTTATTGGAAAGTCAACTGTATCTTTGAAATTTGCTTCTTTTTATTTTTGACATTTTTACTTACAAAAATACAAAGCAAACAAAGTTTGCTAACATTTTGTTTTTATTTGCATGTAGTTGCATAGGTTTGGAATTGTTTATTCTTGTTAGAATATTTTAACTAGTAGCTATTTAAAGTGTGCATTTTCCTTCAATAACTAGATGGAATTTTTTTGTAATAAAGAAGTTCATATGACTTTACAGGCATACTTCAGAAATACTGCAGTTTGGTTTCCTACCACTATAATAAAGGGATTATCACAACAAAGTGAGTCATATGAATTTTTTGGTTTCCCAGTGCATATAAAAGTTATGTTTATACTATATTATAGTCTATTAAGTATGCAATAGCATTATATCTAAAAAAAGTATATATTTTAACTACTGAATTCTTCATTACTGAAAAATGCTAACCATTATCTGAGTTTTCATTGAGTCATAATGTTTTTGCTGGTGGAGGGTCTTGACATTGAGAACTGCTGACCAGTCAGGGTGGTGGTTGCTTAAGGCTGGCGTAGCTGAGATGATTTCTTAAAATAAGACAACAATGAAGTTTGCCACATGGATTGACTCTTCCTTTCATGAAGGGTTTCTCTGCAGCATGCATTGCTGTTTGATAGCATTTTACCCTCAAGAGCACTTCTTTCAAAATGCAGTCACTCCCCTCAGACCTTGCCTTTCCTCTTTCAACTAAGTTTTTGTAATATTCTAAATCTTTTGCTGTCATTTCAGTAAACTTCACAGTATCTTCACCAGTAGATTCCATTTCAAGAAACCATCTTCTTTGCTCTTCAATAAGAAGCAACTCCTCACCTGTTCAAGTTTTATCATGAGATTGCAGCAATTCAGTAACATCTTCAGGATCCACTTCTAATTTTAGTTCTCTTGCTATATCCAACACATCTTCCTCCACCAATGTCTTGAAACCCTCAAAGTCATGCTTGAGGGTTGGAATCCACTACTTCTAAACTCCTGTTAATATTGACATATGCCTCTTCCCATGGTCATACATGTTCTTCATGGCATTTAGAATAATGACTCTTTTCCAGAAGGTTTTCAATTTACTTTGTCCAGATTCATCAAAGAAATAACTATCTATGACCTTACAAAATTTATTTCTTAAATAATAAGACTTGAAAGTCAAAATTGCTCCTTGATCCAAGGGCCCTAGGATTTTCAGAATGATAGACAAGCATTGGCTTCAATTCAGCATCACCAACTGTGTTAGCCCCTCACAGATGCTCTCAAATAACCAACTACAGTGTAACTGAGTCCAGGCTTCTCCTGCTTGCTGCATGACAGGCCAATAAATCAAGAGACAAGGTGGTGGGGCAAGGAATATTGACTTTATTCACAAAGCCAGCAGACCAAGAAGATGGTGGACTAGTGTCCCCCAAAACCATCTTACCTGCATTAAAAAGGAAAGAGGTGTGGCTGGTTGTTGGTAACTTCTTGGTGCCAGAATCGTTTGTTCTCGCAGCTGTCTATGTAGGTCTGGTCACAATGCGCCTATAAAACTGCAACAAGACAATTGTTATTTTTCAGTTCTGCAATTTTTTTTTATCATAGCTTCAAAGTTCAAGCTTGGGAGGCAGAGTCTTGAGAATGGGCTATCATGATATTTCAGGTTACAGGAACATTCTTTTACAAAGGTGCAGAGCCAGCATGACAGAGCACAGGCAGCAGAGCACAAGGGTTAGAGCTCAAGGAATAGATTCAATATGGAGTCAGGTTTGTTCTTCTCTGTTACAACAGGACCTCTTCGAAGCCTAAGGGCATCATCCTTCAGCCAACTCTGCCAAAGATAGAGGATTATCTGAAAAATATCTGTGAGTATGGCTTTGGTCTAATGGAGTGAACTTTAGTGTGTTTACATGAGAGACTGATACAGAGAAAATTCTTGAGAAAATTATTTTAGCAGAAACAATGCCAACTTGGACTAAAATGTACAGAGAGAATACAAAATGAAGGGTAGATACTGTATACCCCCAAAATATGAAAGGTACCTACTATATACCCCCAAATTATTCTCCCTTCTTCTTCTCTCTCTCTCTAGATATAGTTAAAACATACATATAGTTTTTAACAATTGTATTTTATTTCTAATTAAATATTGTTTTCAACATAGTAGTCTTTGTTTTATTAATTTTAAAAGTATAATTTGCTTTAAACTGAAAATGTATTTTTTGCCTGGTTCTTTCAATTCTGTTTTGTGTTTTCCAAAAAAAAAGTTATATTTATATGAACTGCTTTTTTGTTTATTTAAAAATTACTATTAATTATAATATTTGCTTTCTTTATTCTACTTACTTTTGGTTTGATTTTTAAATTTTTTTCCTGGATTTTTGAGAAGCCATGTATATGCAACATTTGTTTTAGAAATAAATATGATTAAGATCATAAATCGCTCTCATATTGACACCATGCTTCTTTTTTTGGTTGTTGTTCTTTTCTTTTGAAGTATAGTCAGTTTACAATGTTGTGTCAATTTCTGGTGTACAACAAAATAATTCAGTTATACAGGAACATACATATATTCGTTTTCATATTCTTTTTCACCATAGGTTACTACAAGATACTGAATATAGTTCCCTGTGTTATATAGTATAAACTTGTTTATAGCATGCTTGTTTTTAATCTGTAAATTATTTTGACAAATATTTAAAGTTTCTAAATAGATTTAACATTTTTGAGTGTGATTTATTGCCTCTAATGCCACTGATGTTGGGAAAGTCTTATATCACATATTTTGAGTTTTTGCAACAGACATATTAGTTATGGATTAATTGTGTCAGTTAAATTTCTACATTATAGAATATATTTTTAATATATAAAAATGAATTTTCTTAAATTGTCCGTCAGTTTCTACTAAAGCTACTGATGCACTATGGTTTTGGATGTTTTCTAACATTACTGCATAATCTGTCAGTTTTTAACCTTCATTATTTAGAAAGGCTTCCTGATTTCTAACAGAGGTAACAAAGAATAGAAAGCAAGAACTTTGTTTCTGATTTCCATAACTTCAATTTAAATTTTATAAGTTAATGTGTGGTGATTATTTTTGAATGACTCTTCTTATGGAAAAAAAAAAATTGTATGAAATGTTAGAGCTGATTGGTCCAGAATAGGATCCTAGGAATAGATCCCAGAAGGACATAGTCTCTGCATTTTATCTGATCACCTCAACATCCTTAAGTTTCTGTTAAGAACTTTTCATGTATCTATTAGTCATAGATTTGTATATATTCATTTTAAAACTATTTATGTTTTAATATACTACCTTTTTAGCATAATGAGTTCTTTATGCATTTTATTTACAGCATACATTTAACTACTTTTAGTTTGTTCTCCTGTCTAAAATGCTTCTTTCAGGGTTAAGGGATAAAGAAATCAAAACTGTATATGGACAAAAAATGCGTGGCCTCATTCTCAGTTTAAAGTTTGCAAGCTTGGTTTAGATAATACTTATTATTAATATGATAATGAAAAAGTTTTTAAATGCATCAAGGATTTCCCAGAAAAAGATACATTAAACCTTTGGGTACCAAATAATCTGATGTTATTCTTTCTTACATGCATATAGTTGTACACTACAGTGGCTACTTTATTTACATTACACAGGAGAGTGCCATTTAAGCCATAAGTACAATTCTACATAATTCAACTTAGTTTAAACATCTTGCTAGAGGAACGGTAATCAAATTTAGCTTCAGGACGTACTGTAGACTAATACAAGAGCTCTATATGCACAGTTAAGATTATACTACAAATGGGGTTCCCATTTTACTATTTGATGAATGATATGTCACAAAGTGTTATGTGATTCCATAATAAAAGATGCTCTTATAATGCCTCTACCCAGAAGGACAAAGTTAATCTTGCCAAGAGGACTTGAACTCTCAAATTGTAGAGTTAAATAAGTTGCATCAGGGCTTATTCTTTGAGTTCTTGGAGTGAAAGAAAATATATATGGCCATCCAAATCAGGTCTCCCAACTGCATTAGGCTTCCAAAAGTGTGTCTTCTAGATGTTACATCACTTATGTCAAATTTTACTTTAAAAAAATACATATATAGTTAGTTGTCTTTGAACCATTATAGTAACTATTCCTATCAAACTCAGCCTAAAATTTCATTCACGAACAAGTAAGTGCAGTAGTTTAGAAAGTAGCAGTGATGGTGTGCATCACCCAACCACAAATGACTTTAAAATAATGAACTTTCTCCTTGACACATCTCATTTCAATTAAAGCGTTCTAAAAAGAAAGCATTATGTCCACAAGGGTGAGATAATACTCCACAAGGGTAAGAAAAGTAAAAAGATTTTATTTTTCAAAATAAAAACTCTAGGAGTCCTTAAATAGTTGAGATTCATTTATCAGATTATAACATTGGCAAGTTGGACCTGAACAGATGAGTTACCAAATAGGGATGCTTCCCTGGAAGGGAAATTCTACCAGCAATCCACGTGTAACGTGTTGTAGATGGGGATCTTGGTGACCACGCGTGGCTAAGAAGTAAAATTGTCCTCCAGGTGAAAAGTGGGAAACACGCAAATACAGACTGAATTTTTTATTTTATCTTAAATTAAATTTCAGTTTTTATTTTATTGTTTTGTGAAGAAGAGAGCCTAAACAAAACAGATTTGTGAAGAAGATTAATTTAGGTTCTCATTTTAAAGAAAAGGCAATGATTGCTGTCTGCTAATTTTGGGTATAATTAGTCTTACTGGTATGATCAATAATTTCTTTCTAACCTATAAGGACAAAATGAAGACTCACATGTTTTTATTGCTTGCATTATTTACATTGCATAGTTTAAATATATATTAGAGAATATGAACATCAAAGCCTTGGCATTTCTGAAAAACTTGGGGACTGAAAACAAGAAACACAATCATCTGGAAGAATTGTTGGAGTAGGAACTCAGATGAGAAATCCTGATTGACTAAAAAAAGGCATTTAGAATGAAAGTATTTAACAATGGCATCACTATTGTGGTGCTATTAATAACAGACAATTGGGGAAGAGTTCATAATGACTTAATCCCTAGTCCATTAACTTTTATGAATTTAATAAAAATCTATTATAATGAAAATATGCCACAATGAAATTACCAACCTCGGATATGCTTATTTTTGATGAGTTTCTAGAATGCATTCTGGTATGATTTTCTACCATCTAAGTGAACTGTGAAACAAATTGCTTTATTTACCATTATCCTAGATTTTTTTTTAGCTTGTGTCTTTTTGCTATTTGTAGAAGCCAATATGCAGTATAACAAAACAGAGTATTACAGGAACTTCAAATTATTTTCTCTGAAATCGTGGAAAACCAGCTATTGTTTAATGAACCCTGATGCTGCAGTTACTGACAGTTAAAACAATAAGTTAGAAAGAAATAACTGTTTGTCTTCCTTATTTAAAAGTACTTGGCATTTTGCTATTATAAAAACCATAAGATCCAACATATATTTTCAGATGATTTTGTAATGTACGGGGAAAGCTATCCAGATGCATTAGAGTGATAGGTTGTTGTTTAGGGAAAACTGTGATCAACACTATCGCATCCCAAGCCATAAATTAAACTGGGTTAGCAGCAGCTATGCTGGGGGAATAGCATTCCCGGTATAATCCTGTCCATTACATTAAGTAGTAGTCCCTGATTACACTTGTACTTTTACCCAGAAATAGTAGATGTATTATTTTTTCTGAGCATAGTGTAAATGTTTTCCTGCCTTTGTTTATAGATTTAAAATTCTTACCACTGCAAACCTGAAGTTTTTCACTTGCCTCAGCATATTTACATTGGATTTTTGCCGTATGTTTTTCCAGAAGTTTACTTCACTACCTTTCTATCATTCCCTCCAAAATACATATATTTTCTGTGAATTTTTTACTTGGAAATCTATCATTAATTTCTCCAGGATGAAATATTTTTGTTAAAAAAGTACCATTTAAAATTCAATATGATTTGGATGAGATGATACATTTTATTATCACATTAGTTTATTCATTGAAACGATCTCATTTGCTTTCAGAATGGCCTTAGTACACATGAAGTTTCAATATACAGTCGACCCTTGAACAAAGCATGGGTTTAGGGCACTAGGCTGCCCCTCAGTCAGAAATCAGTGTATAATTTTACAGTAGACCTTCCATATCTGTGGTTCCACACCCTGCAATTTAACCAACTGTGGATTGTGTTGCAGTGCACTATATATTCATTGGAAAAAATCTGCATAAAAATGGTTCCATACAGTTCATATCCATGTTGTTCAAGGTCAACTGTGTATTTTCTGGGGAGTATAAATGTCTGTGCAATTAAACAGTAAAAAAAGAGAATGGAGCTTCTTTCAGTTTGAAAAAATAGAAAATATTCTCTTTTTTAAAGAGTGTTCTTAAGTTAAGGAACTTTGCTTTTAGAGAAATGATACAGAAGATAAGCTGAGAAAACTGAGTCTTTTCCTTCCCAGTTCTATAGGTTTGTATTCTAAGATCTTTTAAAATGTGAGTATTTAAGTGAGAATATACATCACAACAGCATATAGTAAACTTGTCAAGTAAAGATATAAGTAATAAAATAAGAAAAAAGTCTTCGCTAAACATAACAATCCAAATGATAATAATTCTAAGAATAAAGGAAGAAACAGCACAATGCAGGTTGTGGTGACTAACAATGATTTAAGACCTATTTTCCGACAGACAACAGAAAAGACACTTTCTCTGTAATGTTAAATCATAAAAGGTCTGTGAGATAAATGTGAACAAATTTTCAAGAGACACCATGCCTAGTTCAGAAAGGCAAATTATCTAAGTGACTAGGTGTCTACTTTTCTCACAGAGAATGAGAAGGAGTAAGAAAGGGGAAATGTGGTAAATTTAGTGCTAAAAGTGGAGAGCAGGTGACCAATGGGGCTTCAGTTGCTCCTTCAGAATATTACAGGGACCAAAATTATGGATTATGGTTGTAAGACAATTTTAAGATTCTGCAACATTTATGATGAGATCTTGAGAGATTTATGACATTATGTGCAAAATTGTATATATATTTGTGCTTTTTCCAAAAAGGTTTCAACAGGTTATCAAAAAACTCCTGCACTGATCTTCCAATACTAAAAAATAAATAGTGAGACTCAGTGTTTTAAAAATTAAAAATACATTTTCAATGTTTCTACAATTATCTTTACCTACAATGGAATTGTGTGTATATGTATATATATGTAAATATATATTTTTTTTTAGGGGTGTGATGAAAGGTGGGTTAAAGCCTGTATGTACAGAAAAGTAAGGAAACTGGGAACTGGGAACATTGCATCCACATTCAGTCTGCATGCAGATAAGTCCCTAAGGCTAAACTATAATGCAATGCCCACTGAAGAAAGAGAAGTCTTCAGGAGAGAAGGAACACAAGGTCTGACAAGAATGCTTAGGTTTTAACAGAAGAAATTTGGATAAATTTGTCCTTCCATAAACATTTTTATACACATTTCTTGATTAGAAAATTAAGTTGCACTGAAAAGAAAAGCTAGTAAGAGTCAAAACATGGATTTGGATCCTACTTTTTTTTTTTCTTTTTTCTGTATAATACAATGCAAGTGTAAGAGAACACAGTCAGGTGCTTTTCTAATAACGTGACAATCTAAAGGGCAGAGCATGTGAGAAGAGAGTAATGTAGGAAATATCCAGCTGAAGATGTTGATATATTGTTTTAAAGTGTTTTGGTTCAATTCATGTTAAACAATAGCATGCTACAATTTTAAATTGTAATATTAAAATAATTTTAGAAACACAAATATATAGTTATAGTACAATCATAAATCAATGTAAACATCTCTATCATTATCAGAACTTACTAAATTGGAAAGTAGTTTTTAAATACATTTTCTAAAATATCCAAACTCAAAGTGGGAATTAATTCCTATATGCTCAGTATGTAGTTATATATCTTGAAATAAAAATCAGATCTTTGTTTGGAAAATGATAGCTCCAATCCATTGTTGAATATCCTGTTTTATTTACTAATAAGTCATTTTTTCTGCCCAGAAAAGAAAATTCCTTTAAGAATTAGATATGCTATTGCATAAAGTTACCTTACAAAAGAATAGCATTACAAATCAGAGGCCCATGATTATGTTAGTTATATTTATCCCTGAAATCATTTAAACACCTTTCATAATAAAAATCTTTATATACTATACCTCATTTAACAGCCATTAACACATCTTCCATCTCAAATCAAGTGTACCTACTAATAATGACTTAATTTTATTACTTATTAGACGTGGTTTTACATTGTCAGTTATCTTATGTCAAGTCTGCACAGTTTAATATGTAGAGTTTCTGCAAAATACGTTGCTCATCTCTTAATGTATCATGTTTGGGCTACAATTTAACAACAGTCAAGTTTAGAATATAATAATTGCCAATCTGTCTTTTATAAGATAAAATACAAAATAAAATGTGAATAAATCTAATTTCAAAAGTTAAATTAAGAGGAATTTAAAACACTGAAAAAATACCAAACATATTTAAAAGAAAAAGAATGAACTCATTATGAGTACATATAATAGAACTAAATATATGTATATTTCAAGATTTTACAGATACACACACTGTTTCCAGAAAATCTAAGAAGAATAATTAAATCAAGACCAATTCCTCAGAAATTTAAAATTAGCCTTCTCAGTCTGGTACTGATTTTTTCATTCAAAGGAAATTTTGCATTGAGCCAAAACTCAGTATCTAATATGCCTTACATTGCTTAAGGTTTATTTCATTCTAATTGGTAGAATTCTAGAGTCCATAATAAAGAAAAAAATGTCAGCTTACTTTAAACATTGTATTTTACTTAATAATTCTTCTTTAAATTTGATTTTACTTCTAGTTTCCTCATGTAGTTTCCTGTGGGAAAGTGAGTAAACAAAACCCGTAAGCCTCAGTTTTCTTTTCTGTGTCCACTGATAAAAATAGTACAGACCGTGTTGGTCTATTGCAAGGGTCAAATTGATCTGTAAATGTTTTAATTTTAATGTTATTTCAGCACACTTTCAATAATTTAATTTCCGATTGTTAGTTGATAGCATATAGAAATATGACATTATTATTTTTGATCTTTTACCCTGTTACAAAATTTGCTTATTAGTTCCAGTAGCTGTTATGTACATTTTTTAGTAGGTTTTGTAGTTTTCTTAGAATTTTCTATATCCCTGGTCATGTAGCCTGCCAATAAATGATACTTTATTTCTTATTTTCCATGCCATTTATATCTTTTTCTTGTCAAGTTGAATTCAATAGAACATGCACTAAACTGTAGAACAGAAGTGATGGAGTGAGTATCCTTGCCTTGTTCCAGATCGTAAAAAGAATGTATTCAGTGATATCAGCTCAAGTTTGTTTGTTCGGGTTTTTTTTTTTTTTTTGGTTTTTTGTTTCATTTTGTTTTTATAAATAGCCTTTATTAGATTGAGGGACTTTCTTGCATTTCTGATTTGCTGAGTTTTTATCATGAACGGATGGAAAATAGCTGCATTATTGAGACGATTGCATTATTTCCCCCTTTATTCTGTCTCTTTGGTGAATTATATTGATTGATTTTCAAATATTATGATATCCTTACATTTCTCAGACAAACCATACTTGCCTATGGTATGTTATTTTTTTCATATATAGCTGGAATTGTATATGAATGGATTTTACTAGCAAATTTGGAGAACTTTAGCAAACTGAAATTTCTGCTTTTTTTTCTCCTTGTTCATGAGAGATACCGGTCTGTAGGTTTATTTATAATGTCTTTTTCTAGTTTTGATATCATGATATTTTTGATAAAATGAGAATATTTTAGCATTTAATGTTATCTTAAATATTATTTTACTAGTTACACTTGTTTTCTGTATATCTACTTCTTTATTTTTGTAGTGTAGACTTGGAGAAACTAGAAATTAACAAGAGTAGGATGAGTACAAACACAGAAATCCGAATTTTCTAACAGTGCAGCCCAACTGTTTGTATACATGGGTGGATATAGACAAGATAGTATAAACACCAGATAGAATGAGGGTCAGGGAAAAATTAGCAGTGAACCTTTAATCCTCCTTTCCCTTCTGAACTCTAAGAAAGACAGTGAAACAGGGGGCCCTACACTTGGATAGAGATCTGTAGGCTAGCAATAGTTGGTATTTTGCATATAGATTTTGCATACTTTGCCATGATGAATAAAATCTACCACAAGTTTACTGGTCTACATCAGGTGGTAAGAATTCTAAGGAGACAAGCAGACAGGGGAAAATGCAGGTTTCAATCGAGAAAGCTATGGAATACAACAACCTATTTTTAGAAGACAAAAGCAGAACCCAAAGTCATCAGCCATGGAAGACAGATGAGGCCCATCATACTTCACAGGGTAGCCAGTAACCACGATAGCCACATTACAATCAGCAAAGATTGGGTCTCAGAGCCAAGGGTCTTCTTCAACAATGCTGCTTCTCTGATACGAGAACAATACATTATTCCCTATCTCCCATTTTAGGAGTTTAACTCCTATGCAGATAAAGAACAAGAGAATAAAGAAGGTGAAGAATTTCTGAAAGACTATATATTTACTCCAAGTATACTAACCAGTCATATATCATAACTAAGAATAATAAGTGAATTTGGATGAGAAGTCACTGTATTGGCCTTAGAGTGTCCCATAGGAAAATAATTGTTCTTTTCTAGACAGATTATGGCCTCAAGAGTAAAGATAAACCAAGTTTTATAAAATAAAGATTCTTTTTCACATTTCTGTGGCAGTTGTAAATCATGACCCTTTGCTTGTAGAATCCAGATATTGTTAAATTATCATATTTTATTATAAAGATTATTTTTTCTCTTCACATAACCCACACTCAATACTGTCTTCAACCCTATGTTCTAAAATGTGTTTGATACTTTCTCCAGAGCAAATAACAATAGAGGAAGCAATTCACAGTGATCTAGATTATTCAGTCATAAAATGGAACATCTGAAAATTTGACTTGACAAGCAACTATCACATGTATGTCTGCATAGCAGGCAGTCCTCTAGCTTACAAACAGATTGAGTTCCAAAAGTTCATTTGCTAGGAGATTTTTAAAACTGAGAACATATTTTCCCTCTAGAAACAATGTTGTATGTGGTGGTTAGGTTATTACACAAGACAAAAAAATTGTTGAATCCATAATTAGTTAAATTTAGTTTAATAAATATTTATTGAACACTTAGAGTAGGCACTGCTCATGTTAGGCTCTGATGACACAAAGATTTATAATCCTGCATTCAAAAAGCCATCATATATGTGAATTATTAACTTATATATGCACTATATAAATACTTATTGAGCACCTAATTTAGATGCTGGAATATAATATGAGCAAAACATGGGGTTGCTTTCAAGGAGCATGCTTTGAAGTAGATGGAGAATGCATACTCACTTGACTAAGCTAAGCATTGCTGAAGTGATGTTTTAAGGAAGGCTCTGGATGCTGTAAATGTTAAGAAGAGAGGACACTGCCTTTGTTTGGTGGGCAATTTCCCAGGGGAAAGCTGACATACGAAGAATTATTAGGGTTTACCTAAACTCATCTGTGGAAAAACAATGATTCCTGGCATGAAGAGAAATCTTTAGGGGAGAGAATACATTTAGAGGAGTTTGAGCAGTTACACATCTTGGGATGACTACACATAAGTAATGAACAAGTTGATGAAATATACATAAGTCAAGGATTGCCTGATAACTAGGGTATGTTGAATAAATACTTTAAAAAATCTGGCTGAATTGAAAAGTATTCCAATGAGGTGTCCTATTATATTCCCAGAGGAAAATAGGGTTCATAATGGTTTGCCAAAAGTCCTGATCCAGTACATGGGAATAACTGGAAGGTGATTTTCACCTTATCTCCGGGTTCTTTTGTTCCTGAATAGAACCTACTGTGAATGAGCCATGATTTGGCTCAGATATGTTCTAGGCTGTGTGCACTGTACAGTTGTCATATGATGAATAATTTGCCAGTATGGTGTACTTCATGTGTTACATTGTATAGCAATGCTCCCACCTTGAATCACAACTCCCTGTGTTCATACATGTCTGACATGAACTCTAGGCTTGGCTCTTGACTTCCTTTGACCAATAGGATATTAGAAAACATGACACAAGTAGACATTTGACAGGCCCTCACACAATGGGAGTTGTCCTCTCTGCTGCTGGAAATTCTTCCCTGACTAGTGTATGAGCTGGGGCTGGCCTACTGAAACACATAGTCTAACCAACTGCCACACATGTGTATGGGTCTACCTTAGAACATGCAGCCTCATTTGAGCTGCCAGATGAGAGAAGCAAAACAGGCCAGCTGTATCCAGCAGGAGATGCTGACCCGCACGATTGTGAAATGACAATTATTTAGGCCACTGTGCACGATTGGTTATAGAGCAGCAAGTCACTTATAGTATTCACAAAAATGTTTGGAGAAATCCAATGATCCATTTTCCAGAATGCAAGTTTTTATGGATTCACAAGATCACTTGCAAATGTAAATGGAAAAAAGATACAAATTATCTTGTGCACCACTAAGAAAATCTCTATTCTTTGGTATAGCATGAAATTTCTGAAAATGTCATAAATATGTTAATAAGTCACACCATTTATTTATCCACTCACCCTTCATACTTCCATTCATTAACTTAACAATATTTGTTGAATAGCCACCACAAGTCATAGACTGTGCTAAGTGCTTTGAATACAAAGGTAAACAAGACATTGCATCTCTGTCTTCAAATCTTCCCTTCCATCAAGAAAGAGATGCAGACAGATAGATATGCATTTACACTACAAGGTTAAATGGGTTGTGAAAGATCCAGGATCCTCTGGGACAAAGGCTTCCAGAAATGACTTCCTGGAAAAAGGAATATTTCAGCTAAATTTGCCTCCAGAGTCTAAGCTTATAACCATTTACATGTGTAGCTCAGATCATTATAAAATGACTACGTTCCAAGTAGCAATGACTCTGTTACAATGGTATTTTAGCTTCTAATGTTAATAAAGTGAAGATGAAATGGAAGCTATTTTCTGTGTCTTTACTAATCAGACTTAGGACTAAGGCATACAAGAAAAAAAAAAAAACGGCTCAGGGTTTATTTAAAAGGTCCATATTGAAACTCAGTCTGTTCTAAAGTGTTAAGATTATTATATGAAATGATACAAATACCCCAATCCATTTATTTCCCAAATATAAAATATTTTACAGAAGCCTGACACCAAGATAACAAACCAAACTCAGCAAATCAATGGAGGAAGTTAGGCTTGAAATAAGTTATGTCAGCCACAGTGAGACCAAAACTTTCTCTTGCACTGAGGCTGCCAGCAATAAACTAATCAAATTTGCAGTGCAATTATGGGAAAAGGGAGGATGGCATCCACGTTCTTGGCCTCCCTGGACTACCTTCAACTAACAGGTTTCATTTTGTTCATTTGCTTACAACATCCATGTCTTTGCCAAAACATGCATAATGACCCTCCCAATTTTCAATAACATGGGATCATCATAGGCTTAAAGGACCTCTCATGGTACCTTATCATCATGTTTATTTCATAATGCTCCCTCATAAATTTTTAAGGTTTTACACATGCATCTCCTTAAAAAACATCTTTAAAATAGGAATAGTTTGATAAGCATATGGAAGTATACTCTAACGATTTACAGACATATTTTAAGAATAATTTCTAGGATATGTATGTACTTGTGTGTGTGTGTATTCTGATACATTTCAAGCAAGATTATGATATATGTATAATCATATGTGCTGCATACATACTCACTTTACCAGTTATATACGGATGAAAGAATACTTATTTATGTGCAGAAACATATGGACATTGTATGCATTATTACCTGAACAAAAACAAGCAAAGCTTATGTTTAAATGTTCCATGTTTACCTGTTATGGTATTCAAATTGAAGTCATTGGTGCCCTTCAGTTTTTTCCAGTTCATAAGTGATTACCAGTCAATTCTAATCAATTATCTATCGTTCCTCTTAATTCTGTCCAGATTCAATATCTATATCTACCCAGACTTCTCTCAGACATCATAAATGTGTGTGTGTGTGAGAGAGCGAAAGACAGACAGAGGGGCAGACAGAGAGAGAGAGAGAGAGAATGATAGTAACTAGAAGGCTGGAGTAAGAAGATGAGATTAAAACAGACAACAATGAGGTAATGTCACTGGCAAACCTCTCCATCACATTTTCAAGAAACACTGTGGGAATAATGGATATCCACATGCAAAAAAATATGAACCACACCTAAACCTCATTCTTTACACAAAATTAGCTCATAATGGGTTATAGATATAAATGTACAATAAGAATCTATAAAACTTTTAGAAGAAAACATAGGAGAAAATCTTCATGATCAAGAGTTAGGTAAATAGCTTTTTGACATGACACCAAAAGCATGTTCCTTAAAAATGTTGATAAATTGGACTTTACTTGACTTTTCCCACCACCCTTCTTTATGGAAGTCAATTCATACATTTGTAATACAGTTAGATTTATTTGTCACATTTCATTCCATATTGAGATACTCCAACCTCCTAAATTATTTTCTAAAATTTGCATACATTAAGGTAAATTCTTTGTTCTGGAAAATTCTATGTTTTTTGGCAAGTGAATAGTGTTGTGTGTCCACCATTAAAGTATCATATAGAATAATTTTACCACATTAGAAAAATTTTCATTGATTTTGCTTTTGGTGTATCTAAAAACCCATCACAAATACAAGGTAATATATATTTTCCATTTTTTCTAGATGATTTATAATTTTACATCTATATTTAATTCATTTTGAATCAGTTTCTATGAAAGCAAAAAGGGCCTGTATCCAGGTATTTCTTCTTCTTTTTTTTTGCATATGCATGTCTCATTTCTCCAGTACCGTTTGTTGAAGACTATTATTTGTTCTTTGAATTGTTTTGCTTCTTCAGGATCTTTGACTGTATTAATATGGGTCTATGCTGGATCTCTCTATTCTGTTCCATTGAATTATGTATCTATTCTTTATCAATACTATGCAGTCTTGATTACTATGCCTTTATAGTAAGTCTTTGTAGTCAGATAGTTTCAGTCCTCCAACTTTGTTCCTCTTCCTTAGGATTTTGTTGGCTATTCTGGGTCTTTCCATTTAAATTTTAGAATTCATTTGCAGTATCTACAAAATGTAGGTATAAAATTAGTTTGCAATATCTATAATATCTACAAAATTGCTTGCTAGAATTTTTAGGGGGATTGGGTTAAAACTATAGATGAACCTTGGAAAATATTGTAACAATATTGAGTCTTCCTATCCATAAGCACAGACTACCTCTCCATTAGTGTAGAACTGCTTTGATTTATTTATCAGAATTTTACTATTTTACACATATAGAACCCTCTCTATATATTCTATTGTATTTATACCTATTTTGTTTTTTGATATTGTAAATGTCATTAAGTTTTTAACTTATAATTCCAATTGTTCAGTGCTGGAATATAGAAAAGTAATGTACCTTTGTATATTAATGTTGTATCACAAGACCTATAGTGAGTTCCAGGGTGTTTAAAAATTACTGTTATTATTTGTGATTTTCTACATAGCTAATCATGTCATCTACAAACAGACAGTTCTATTTCTTCCTTTCTGACCTATATCCCTTTTATTTCCTTTTCTTGTCTAATTTCATGATCTAGGACTTCCAATACAATATTGGATAGCAGTCATGGACAAGCAGTGCCTTATTACCAAACTTTGAAGAAAAGTATCCAGTTTCTCACTCTTGTAGGGTTTTTTAGATGTCCTAATCAAAATGAAGAGGTTCCCCTATATTTCTAGTTTGCCAAGAGTTTTTATTATAGATAGGTGTTGGATTTTATCAAATACTTTTATTTAATCAATTGATATGATCATATAATTGTTTTATTCTCTAGCCTGTTAATGTGGTGGGTTATAATTGATTTTTGAATCAAGGTTGAAGCAGCCATGTATACCTAGAATAAATCCCGTCAGTTTGTGTGAAAATTCTTTTTTGTTGTATTTAATTTGATAATATTGTGTTGGCATTTTGTGTTTATATTCATGAGAAATATTGGTCTGTAATTTTCTTTTCTTATAATGTCTTTGCCTAGCTTTGTTGTTAGATTAACATTGACCTCATAGAATGAGTTAGAAAGTGTTCCCACTTCTTCCATTTTCTGAAAGGAATTATAAGGAATTGGGATTATATTTTCCTTAAAAGTATAGAATTGACCAATGGATCTGTTTGGATCTTTTTAAGAAAGTGTATTAATTACTAACTCAAATTATTTTATATATATTTATATTTTTTATATATATACATATTGATTCATATTATCTGTTCTCTTTATGTGTGTTTTATAATCTGTGTCTTTCAAATAATTGATTCATTTCATCTATGATATTAAATTTATGAGAGTAGAGTTATTCATAACATTTATTTATTATCCTTTTGATGTCAACAGATGCAGTAGTACTAGCTGTGCCTTCATTTCTGATATTGTTAATTTGTGTCCTCTTTTTTTTTTCTTAGCTTGGCTATAGGTTTATCAGTTTTATCTTTGATTTATAAAGCTCCAATTTTTATAATTCATTTTCTTCTGATTGTCTTAGGGCTTAGAATATATGCTCCCTAGTTTTCTAATGTGGAAGCTTTAGGTTTTTTAAAGTTTGACCTTTCTATTCTGATATATGCATTTCATATTATAACTGTTCTTCTAAGAGCTTTTAGTGCCTTCCACAATTTTTGAAGTTTTTTTGTCTCATTTCAGTTTAGTTCAATATATTTTAAATCTTTTCCTTGAGATTTCCTCTTTGACCCATGTGTTATTTAGTAGTATTTTGTTTAGCCTCCAAATATTTTGGGATTTTTTCAGCTATCTTTTTGTTATTGATTTCCAATTTAATTCTATTGTGGTCTGAGAACATTCTTTGTATGATTTATGTATGTTTTAATTTGTTTAGGTGTATTTCCTTTTCCAGAGTGTAGTCTATCTTGGGGGACTGTTCCATGTGAATTTGAGAAGAATGTATATTCTATTGCTGTTCAATGAAATATTCTGTACACATCAAATAGATCAAGTTGATTGAGAGTGCTGTTCAGGTCAACTACATTCTTACTGATTTTCTGCCCGCTTGAGCTATCAATTACTAAAAGAGGAATGTTGATGTCTACAACTATAAAAATGGTTTCGTCTGTTTCTTCTTACAGTTCTATCAGTTTTACCTCATGTATTTTTATAAACTGTTATTAGGTACATATATGCTAAAGATTGTTTCTTCTTAAAGACTCAACCTATTTTTATTATTTATATGCACCCCTTTTTATCCCTCATAAGTTACCATGTTCTGAATTTCATTTTGTCTAGAATTAATGTAGCTACTCCAGCTTTCTTCTGATTAGTGTTAGCATGATATGTCTTTCTGCACCCCTTTATGTTAAATCTATCCGATATCCAAGACTTTATATTTAAATTGGGTTTCTCATACATAGCGTATAGTTGGGTCTTATTTTTATATCTACTCTAAAAATCTCTTTTTATTTGTCATTAATTGGTATATTTAGGCTATTCCCATTAAGAGTGATTAGTGATATATGTAGTTGGGTTAATATTTACCATCTTTGTAATTTTTTTTCTATTTATTGCATTTGTTCTTTGCTGCTGCTGCTGCTGCTGCTCCCTCCTCATCCCCCTCCCCTTGTCCTTTCTTCCTCTTTCTCTTCTTCTTCTTCTCTTCCTCCTTCTCTTCTCCATCTCCTTCTCTTTTGTCTTCTCTGGTTTAATTGAACATTTTTCATGATAACATTTTTTCTCCTCTCTTAGCATATCTATTATGTTTCCTTTAAAAAATGTTTGGTGGTTGCCCTAGAATTTGCTTTATACATTTGCAGCCATTTTAGGTCTTCAGTCAAATAGCACTATACTGCTTCATAAGTAATACAGATACCTGGTAACAGAGTATAACCAGTTCCTCTCTCCCAAATATTATGAAGTTGCTGTCATTCATTTCAGTTATTCATTTAATATAATCATCCAATCTATTGTTACTATTCTCACTTTAAACAAATAGTTACCTATTAGATCAATTAAGAGACATAAATTTTTAAAAATTACTTTACCTTCATTTATTCCTTCTTTGATATGCTTCCTTTCTTTATGCAGATCTGACTTTTTGACCTATATCATTTTTCTTCTCCCTGAAAAACTTCTTGTAATGTTTCTCAACGGCAGATCTGCCAGTGATAAATTCCCTCGGTTTTTGTTTATCTTAGAAAGTATTTCTCTTTTATTTTTGAAAGATAATTTCACTGGATATACAATTCTATATTGATAGGTACTCTTTTTTTTTTCTTCTCTAAAACTTTAAATTCACTACATTCTCTTTTGTATGAGTAGTTTTTAACCAAAACAACAACAACAACAACAACAACAATGTAATTATCCTTGTTTCTCTATAAGTAAGGTATTTCCTTACTCTAGCTTTTTTCTTTGCCTTTGCCTTTCAGTATTTTGAATATAATATACCCAGGTGTAAATGTTTTGATATTTATCCTCCTTGGAGTTCTCTGAGCTTCTGAATATGTGGTTTGGTGTCTGTCATTAATTTGGAACATTTCTGGCCATTATTACTTCAAATATTTCTTCTGCTTTGTTATCTTCTGTTGTTCCAATTGTATACATGTTATACTTTTTGAAATAGTCTCACAGTTCCTATAGAACCTGTTCTGTTTTTATTTGTTCAGCCTTCATTATATTTTATAAATTTTCTATTTACATATCTTGAAGCTCACTCTTTCTTTCCATGCCTTTTTCCAGTTTACTAATGAGCCCATCAAAGGCATTCTTCATTTCTGTTACAGGGTTTTGGATGCCTAACATTTAAAAAAAATTCTTTTTTGGGGTTTCCATCTTTCTGTTTTTATCACCCTGTTCTGTTCTTGCATGTTGTCTACTTTTTCATCAATGCCCTTAATACATTAATAATACTTGTTTGCAATCCCATATCTGATAAATCCACTGTTGCGCCATATCTAAGACAGTTCTACTGCTTGCTTTGTCACTTAAGACTGTACTTTTTCTTGTCTTTGAAATGTCTTATAATTTTTTCGTTGAAAGCTGGACATGTACCACATGCTAGGGACTGAGGTAAATAGACTTTTAGTGTGAGATTTTATGTTAAGATGACTAGGAGTTGAGCTGTGTTTGTACCTGTTTCAATTTCCTCTCCTGCTGTTGCTTACTTTTTCCTCCATTTCCCTTAAATTTCTTTAGTAGAAATTCAGCTCTTTTAGCGGTAATCCACTGTTATTATACTGAAGCACTGTTCATTTGCTTAAGGTGTGAGTGAGGGGAAGTATTGTTTAATCCAATGGTTACGTCTTGGTTCTTTAGTGGGTCTCTACCCTTGGGCTCTCACCTTCACAGGTATTTCTCAGCTTTGGTCCCTTCTTCGGTGATAAAGGAAGGCTTGAGGGGACAAGAGTCAGGTAACTTCCCTTCCCTGATACTGGGTAAGCTTCTAAAAAAGTATTTTCCCTTGCTGAGTGGTCCTTTGCTATGGAGAATGCTCTGGATGTATTTGAAAATAGTTAATTTCCCCCTCTCTTTGCCAGAAATAAGAACACTTTTTACGTGGTCCTTATCTTGTGAGAACCCGGTGGATTTCTTTGAGGTAAAACCCACAAAAGTACAGGAGTCTCTGTAACACTGCCACCCCCAAATTTTATCACTCGCACTTGGTCCACACTTTGCCTTTAACCATTTGTCAAAGTTATTATTTAAATGTTCCTACCAGTTTATGGCCCCAGTGCTTTCCATTGCGGGGAAGCTAATCTAATCTTGGCTCTGATTCTCTGTCTGTCTCTCCAGATGTTGGGGTGTCAGTGTGCCCTATGATCTCAGTTCTCTGATAGTCTAAGAAAATTCATTGGTTTTCATTTTTTTCAGCTTGTTCTCTTATAAGTGGAAGTGACAGCTTCTAAGATCTTTACATGCTAAATCTGAAACTGGAAGTGCCATTACCTTTTCAAAACTTTTACCCCTTCACTCTTTCTGTTTTTTCATACACACACACAGACACACAAACAGACACACACACACACACACACGCATATAATTTCTCAGAGTCCTAAAATTCTCTCACAGCCTTTGCTACATTTTCTAGACATTTTTCTATGTTTTCATCTAGATAAAATTTATTTGTCTAAATTGCTAGTAACTAATACTCTGTTATGTTTTGTTTAATCTGCTAGTAAAACGTACATGCTAAATTTTAAAGTTTTGGTTCAAAAACTTAATTTTATTATAGATCTCAGATTTCTGGTGATATTCTTTATCTTGCCTATTATTTCTTGACCATATTAATGTCATTTTCTTTTAAGTCCATATCTTAATATCATCAGTATTATCTCTTTTTTCCTTTACTTTATTCATTTAGATTTGTTATTTGGTAGTTTTTTGACCAAATACCAGGCAGTGCTTATTTAAAAAAAAAAAACCTAGGAACTCTAGATGATATTATTTTCCTTCAGAGAGATAATTGACTTTTCTGACAAGCAGTTAAAACTTGGGTAGATCACCCTGATCTACTTAGGATTGAGATGTTTCAAGCCTGATTTTCAGCTCTTATGAAGTCAAAACTGAGAATATGTGCATCTTCCTGGGCCCTTTCTCTTTGGATGTCTTGGGCTCAAACTTCAACTTGTGTTTCACCTGTACTGTGAGACTGTCAAAAGCTCTATTTAAATTTTTAGCTTTTAGTCATCCATTTCTGCTTAAATTTTTAGACTCTCACCTCTTGCAACTTAGAAGTTGGTCAATGCTTAGAGGATAAAAACAATACAGAATATACAACTCACTTCTCTTGTTAGAGCAGTCAGGTAGCTATATATGAGCAGAGAAAGGGGGACATGGGCAAATGACAGAAAACCGTACATCTTGTAAACAACAAGGGTCCTGGGACAGACCAAGAAAAACAGGATCCTCTGGACTGATTAAAAACTACACTTTAATAAGTGTCCTGGAGGGAGAAGGGTGGGACAGGACAGTAATCCTCACCATCCGAATGTAACCTTTCGATCATTATGACCTCCGTCCAGATGTAACCTTTTGCTTATGATACCCCCATCCGAATGTAGCCTTCTGTTCATTATGACCTCATCCAACTTCCCAATCAAGACTAAATAAGGATGAAAAATCCCTCTTCTCCACCTGGGAAGGTGGAGCTGGGATGAAGTTCAGGAAAGATGAATCCAAACCCCTCCCCACCAATGAATATTCTGCTCATTCATTTTTACACTTGTATAATGACTTGCCAAGGAAACTCGGGGAAGCCACCCACCTGGGCCTGCCCACACTTTCCTTGAGGGCATACTGCCTATCCCTTAATAAATCCTTGCTTTGCTTTCTTAACCTCCTCGTCTTGTCTCTGAATTCTTTCTGTGACAAGACAAGAACCTCTCGACCCCAACACTGTGTGTCCTTTTGGATCTTGATTCTTCAAATTTTTATTTTCTTTTCATAGAAAGTTTTTTGCTGTGGACTTGTGAATTCCTTGGGATTTTCTGGTATGCTGCTTTCTGCTTATGTTCTGAGCCCTGAGCCAGTGGATAATGTTATACTCACCTCAGTGAGAAAACAAACAAAACCCAAAACATTTTTACTTTTACACTTATTTCATAAATTATTGTGTGTCTGACTAATTACCCCTGAGACAGGATGGAAGGGGGCAGGGCACAGCCATTCAAGGAATGCTACAGCAGTTAACATCAAAATGGTGAAAGATTCAACCCCTAGTAGGCCTTCAGGCTCGAGATGATGGGAGATTTAACTTCTAGCAGAGCTTCAGCTTCATTATACGCTCATTGTAATATATTAGCGTGGTAAATAACACGCCCACAGGCACCATGGCAGTCCTAAGGCTAGCCACAAAAAGTCAAAGAGTGGGAAATGGCCAACTTTCTGGGAATCCCAGCCCCTTCCCCAGGCTACTTAGACTGGTCCTTCCACTTATTAGCATATGAAGCCACCAAGCCCATAAAAATTAGCAACACGGCACCTTGGGCTGCCTCTCTCTCCCTCTTCTGGAGACAGATGGCACTCTGTCTATGGAATATGTACCTACTTTTAATCTGAGCACCCAACCCCCACACCTTGTGGCGTTTCTCTTTCCTTTCAATGTATCTCTCTGAATAAATCTACCTTGACTCAACTATGGCTTGCTCTTGAATTCTTTCCTGCTCAAAACTAAGGACCCACACTTGGCCAGGCACATCCCAGGGGCTCAACCGAAGCGTGGGACACGGCCCTCCTCACACCTCACATGTTTTCCTGCATCACCCCCATTATCATGAAAAAACTACTTACTTTCTTTACATTTTTAAAAACAAATTTGCTCTCTTAATTTTATCCCCATAACTGTTAACAAAGATTTTCATTTAATTTTCTTTCATCTTTTATAGATTTTTATATAAATGGTTTTCTGTTTATTTGGTTTTCCTTTATTTTATACTACTGTCGACTGAAATAAACACGCAGCCTAAAAGTTAAAAGTTATGTTTTATTTGGCGGGAGGACTCAAGCCGGGATGATAGCCTCTCAGATCGCTCTGAGGGACTGCTCCAAAGAGGTAGGGGAGGAGCTAGGATACATAGGAGCTTTACAACAAAGACCAGGTAGTTGGAACAATAAAAGATTACTTGTTATCTAAAGAGAATCAGGCATCTCAAGTTAAAGAATTTAGTGCTTTTCTATGAATGGGAGGAAGCAAACATTTGGGCTCACTGAATTCATTCCTTCAACAAGCACCTAGCTATCTAGGGCCAGTATCCTGTCTTTTCTTATTCTGAGTCCGCTCAGGGTGCACCATTGTGAGTGGCTGCAGAGGCTGGGCTGCAGGCCCGTCCCCACGGCGGGGTGGCGGCAGCCGCTGATGACTTGGTTTTAGCATTCTTTGTTTACTGATACGTTTGCAGTATTTTCGTTCACACTACCATGAAATAAGGCATTTTTACTGACACCAGACCTAGAACATTGATGGTGCAAGCTGAACTTGCTGTAATGTATCTTAAAAAAAAAAAAAAACCAAAACAGACTAGTGTGTATTAACCTATAGAACTGTTATCACTAATTTATAGTCATATTTCAAATATCATCCACTATGCTTTTTATTTTCTCAATGCACCTAAAATGATATCTTTAAATAACATCTTATTTCATTTAAAACTCCTTTGAGATCCTAAGCTTTATGTTCATTAAAGCGAAACTATATGCTTTTTCAAGAAAATAAAGACAGTTGTATTTTTGAACAAGACGGTTTAATATGCTAAAAAATATTGATTTTCCCTTTGTCTGCCAATAGTTAAAAATGAAACAGAAAATATAAATACTGAGAATCATTCCTATTAAATAGTTAAAAAACATCTACCTGTGAACAAAATACTGCAAACCATATCAGTAAACAAAGAATGCTGAAACCATCAAGTCATCAGTGGCTCCTGCCCCCCCACCCCCTCCAGGGAAGACAAGCCTGCAGCCCAGCCTCTGCATTCACTCACAATGGTGCCTTCTGAGGGGACTCAGAATAAGAAGGGACAAGATACTGGCCCTAGAGAGCTAGAAGCTGGTCAAAGGATTGAATTCAATGATCCCAAATGTTTGCTTCTTCCCATACAGAGAAAAGCACTAAATTCTTGAGATGCCTGCTTTTCTTTAGATAACAAGTGATCTTTTATTGTTCCAACTACCTGGTCTTTGTTGTAAAGCTCCTGTGTATCCTAGCTCCTCCCCTACCTCTTTGGAGCAGTCCCTCAGAGCGATCTGAGAGGCTGTTATCCCGGCTTGAGTCCTCCCGCCAAATAAATCACAACTCTCAACTTTTAGGCTGCACGTTTATTTTAGTTGACATACCTAAAATTTAACGTGTGTATTCAAATAAATAAATAAAAACTTCAAAGAATGTTAAAAGCTAAGCCATACAACATTTTTAATCAATTGAATTGAGCATTGTAAATAATAAAGTTTAATAAATATTATATATGTTTAAAGATAATTTTTGTTTATGTTATTTTTAAGCTAGAAATACGTTAAATACATCAAAATTAAAGATAATTTTTGTTATTTTTAAGCTAGAAATATCTTAAATATATAAAAATTAAAAAACACTGTGTATTTTATAAAATGCTTTTGAACCAAATTTTGCTCTTTAAAAGTCACACTTCATTTGCAAAACTGTCCCTTATTTAACCAAAGTGACTTTATTTGTATGTTGTGTTTTTTGAGGAGCTTACGGTACTGAATTTTTTTAATTTAAATAATTGGATGATGTTTAGAGTAATGACAAATACAGCATCCTCTGCAAATATATTTTTCCAGGCATTGAAAATAACATTTTCTCTAAACTTTACAACAACTCAAAAAGGCACATGTTATCAGCCCTATTTTTGAGATTGTGGAGGTTTTCAGGTTGCCGAGACTCATAGATTATATAAGGCCAGGCATTCCTGACTCCGAATTCTTTGTCACAATACATGGTCATCTTTTCAGTTATGTTAGTGGTAATTTGGAAAACTCAGCAAGATCCTTTCCCATGCATTTTAGGGGACACAAGCCTTTCATTGGGAATGAAAATGAAACAGGTGATAATCTTTTTGTTGTTTACATAAAACGTCTGAGGTTTCAGAGATTCAAATGAGGCTGTTTCTTATAATACCTTCGGAACAATCATGCCACCTGCAGTCATTAACTTGAAAGCCTTGAATTTATAAATGCAAGAGTAACACATGATTTGGGAATGCGAAAGGTATAGTGAAATATAACCTGATAATCCACTGCTGACTGCAATATAGCAATAATATTTGTTGCAGTTTATCATTTGGTATGTTGAATATTCCAGATAAATGTGACCTGTGAGAATTTCAACAGTCTTATTGTGTCAAGCCTTTCTGCTGGCCGATCTTTTTCAAGCCAGTGATTATTCCACGTACCAGTTATAAAAGCAGTTGTCATAGAGTAAAACAAATTAAAGAGGTAGATATTTTGTTTGTTTTTTTAAGAGCAAGTAGAGGGTAATTGTGTTGAAGTTGCTTTCAAATGTGCACATCTTAAATTATCTTGAGTCCCGAAGTGCCTCATCTGCTTTCTAATTTTCTACAAGATGCTTTTAATATTTTGAGATTTATATTAAACCACAGGGGTCTGAAAGATTTCAGGAACTCTTGCATATGCATCAGAAATAAACAATCAATTCAATTAATAAAAATCACAATTTAGATGTTAGTTGCTATAAATTTCTCTGCTGTTCCTTTAACTATAGCTCGTAGTTTTCTAATTCTAGCTCAGAATTTACACTGATGCGCCGACTCTGAAGTAGCTCTGTCTAACTTTTTCTTCAGCTTCGGGTCGTATGTGAAAGTTCTAAATTTCAGTCAGAATCAAGTAGCTGCTTTAAATAATAGCAACTTAGTAATGTGGGGTGGTTTGCTTTTTGTTTTCTTCAAAATGAAATACTGAAATACTAAAATCCCAGTGATTTGGATGATTTCTCTTCTGTTTATATAGGCTTTATTGTTTGGAATGTTAGCGCTGCAAACTAATGGAACTATCGGGAGCTACTGAAGCTCATTTAATTTTAACACAAAACTATGTCGTCAGTGAAACCGTCATTAATACCGCATTGCCAAGGGAAGTGTAACCATAAATAAAGATCCTGGAAACTGAATTTAGATGTGTCATTTCATTTATAATTTGCTTCAAATCAATTTTTTCTCCTTTCCAAAAAGAAAATTCTAAAACCCATTACCACATTATGTAGGCTGTTTATACCATAAATATATATATCTATATATAGATATCTATATATAGCATATATTATTTTTTCCTACCAAAATTTACTTTCTCACTAGTACAATCTTCATCAAGACAAAACGTTGACTCAAAACACAGTTGAAGAAAAAAAGAAAAAGGTAAAACTGAGATGAAGTAGACTTTCTGGAGTGTTTATGTATTTTTATACCTAAACTCTGCAATATTCCCTGGGTGGCCAGATATCCGAGTCATCCTGTTCCAAGTATTTCATATGTATGATGCATGGGATGAATGCAAATGAAAGAATATCCTTATTGGAGCAAACTACAGAGAATTTTTTTCTACTTTCTCTCTGTTATATGAGGTAAAATCATCATTAATGGCTATATTTATTCAATAAAGCATTCGACATACAGCAGTGCAGGACACCGTTCCTGCAGTACAGGCATGTCAAACCTGGGGTCCTCTTGAAGGAGACTTTTTAGAACAACACAAAGGAGCTTTTCCAAATTTAATTTTTATAAATATAATTACTCCATATAAAATAAAATATATGTTTAGTCCTTATTTAAAATAAAGAGAGGGACAATAACAATACTATCTGAGAACATGGCCTCTTTCTCCTATTGTTCAAAATACTTTTTGGATATCCTAATTCATCAGCCACTGTGGTAAAAAAGATTTCTGTATGTCTAGTTTCATAGGCTATAAAAGCAAACGACGTAAAAAAGGAAAAGAGCAATGGGCCAAGTAGTGCTAGAAATAGCCCTAAGATTTCTTCTTCTTTATAGCAAAATAAATGACCTTTTAAACTTTTAAACAGTATTTTTGAACTGTATTGTAAATAGAGAAAAGTACAGTCTTTTAGTGTATACTTGCCAAATTTTCAAACACTGAAGACACACATGTAATCAACACCTGGATCACTAAGATTCCTTTTTAAAATGGGATATTAGAATTTCCTGTGAGATCCTAAAAGACATAGAAACTCCGAAGACCTCAAACAGTTGTCAGGCTATCTATGAATTTATGAATTGTAACTGACATGAATTGAGAACTTTCTTCCCCTTCAACGCTTTCTTTCTTTTCTTTTCTTTTTTGTTAGAAAAGCTATGTTAAATGTAAGAAAGCCATTTGAATTGCCATGAGACCATGAGAAGGAAAGGGCTTCACAGTTTGGAAATGTTTCCAGTATATTTACTTACATTTTTTGTTTCTGCCCATGCTTTTGAGAGATAGCAAGCAAAACCTGCAAAATAATTTTCTACCTAGAGACCACTCCTGTTGAAAACTAACACATAAGTAACTGAAACAAATGCAAACGTGTGGAAGAGATAAGTCACAAATAATTTGGAACTGGAAAATCCTGTTGTTGATTGATATTAAGCTATAACAGCCACGTTAAATAGCTATTGAGATAAACTAGGACTGAAGAAGGTGAATGTGTAAGGATTTGAAACCAGACGAATGTGGTTTGGAATTTCAGCTCTGTCATTTTACTGGCTGTGTGGCCTTGAATTTTAGTTTCCTCCATTGTGAGGCAGGGATAATAGAGAATGGGTGGATGGAGGTTGCTTAGCATGGTTTATGGGATCAATATATTTTACATGTACTTACACAACCTTCTACCTGCACACCCCACTCGCCACCCTCTTCCCATAAACTTCCTGTACATCCTTAGCAGGGTTTCAAACTTGTATGTTTAGTGGAAATCTCTTA